>NW_026526843.1:21430154-22630154 GCF_024362965.1 Panthera pardus
ATCCTTCTCACCACATTCTGTCTATACTCTTTCTGCTTCTTTCTGTCTTGTTGCCTGTCTCCTCCCTTCTTCTTTCCAGGTGACTGGACTGTGATGTCTTCCTTGCCACATCTCAAAATGTGATCATTTGAATATCTTGCAAGAGCCACAAAACAAGTAAAAATCAGGCTGTTGCACAACTAAATGATTAGCATTTTATCTTGATGAAACAATGTCACAAAATAGTTTAGCAAAAAGACATGAGATCTTTGTAACATGCATGACCAGAGAATATTCTAGAAATTGAATAGCTGACAGTTTGTATTCTGTATGTATTTTAAAGCTTAACTTTCAACTATGAGAGAGACTATGAACATAAAGTGATAGGTACAGAAGAGAGAGGAGCCAGGTAACAGAGCAAATGTTTTCTATTCTGTTGCCTTGGAAAATAGGATAGATATTTCTATAATTATGTGAGGCTTGTATTCCCTAGACTGTCTCCTGAAACCAAAAGATCTTGTCTGGAGCCAGCAAATTCAGGTTTCATCCAGGGGCATTATTGTACTTTGTTGCCAGAAAGTCCAGTCTCCTTCCTTTAGATTATAATCCCTTTTCTCTAGAGAACGTGGTCCAGTGTGGGCCTTCAACACCATTCTTGGTTAGATGCTAGTAGTTACCCATGCACACTTTTGGCTTAGGCTTTCCTGATGGTGTCCATCACAAAAGATCATCTGGTTGGGAGGCTTGGGGGCATGAAGCCTCATGATCTAACACAGCAACACTGACTTACCAAGACACATAATTCCAAGGAGGAAAGAGAAAGGAAGTTGACAGAGGAGTGAGGGACTTAGAAAAGAAGCTGCAGCCCATCAACCATGGAAGCACCCCCAGGGCCTGTGTACTGAGGCTCTGCCCCAGAAGAGCTGTCCTATTTTTCCTAACAGTTCCAGATCAGCTCACTTTCTGTATTCACCCCTGTGGAATTTTGTGTGTTTGCTTTAAAAGACTTTCTCTTGCTTGAAACTTCTAGTTGCAACTTTTTGGTTTGAATTTTATGGCAACCATCACACAGATTCTGCCACTCCAAGTCATCTCACTGGGGAATTCAAAGTTGTGAGGTTGCATGAAACCTCTATGTAAAGACATTAGCACCAGAGTCTCAACTAATCGAAAGACAGCATTATAAAAAAGAAAAAAAATTGAAGGGGCAGTTAAAGTCAACAATAGAGAAGATGGATGTGTGGACAAATATAGCCTTCCATCCTCTCCCTCTCCCCAGCCTTTCTATTTTTTCTATCGGGCTGCAAGTCTTGAAATGATCACAGAGACTATAACCACAGGCTCCATTTCTGCAACCTCAACTCTCCCTCCACCAATATATGTACATACAAAAAATCTCCCTTTGATTCCCGTTCATTGTATGACCCCATTCCTGAAAGTTCCATCATCAGTCTTTCTCTCTGACAAACACCCAGGACAAGGGAGTATATCTCACTATTCCCTAGTCAGCTCTAACTACTCCCATGAGGCTTTCTCTTGTAAGATATACTCCAACTACTCCCATTCAGGCTTCTCTGTGCCCCACAGGCCCAGCCTTCTACTAGAATTCTCCTCTGGAAATTTTTTAAAGCAACCTCTATGCTCTGATAGACAATCTTGTATTTCTCCCCTTCATAGCCCTCCCCTTTATCATGGAGTCCCAACAAGATACACAGCCATAAATTTTTTTCCTCATTAGCATATCTCTTCACTTTCAGGGCCAGCTGTAAATAAAACTGTGGAGTATTTATTGAGCACACACTATCTTCCAGCATTATACAAGTGTTATCTCATTTAAGCCCCACAATGACCCTATGAAGTAAGCACCATTATCCCTGTTGCACAGGTGAGGAAATTGATACCCAGAAAGGTTAAATAACTTGTCTAAGATTAAGTGACAGAGTCAGGAGTTGAAGCTAAGGCTGCCTCTTAACCAGCTCTCCATAGAGGTGATTTGGCAGAGTCTGTCCCGAGTGATGCTTTCTATCCTATTCATTTCCCCTGTACCTCCTTTTCAACTCCACTCAAGGTGCCTGGCACTGTCAGGTTTCACCAGGACTATCCTGGCATTGTGGGCAGTGATTTTTTAAAATCTATTTCACCTCTTCTGGGGGAATATGGGGCCTGGAAAAAGGCATCAGGAAGATAAATCTCCATGTGTCATCTTAGTTTCCCAGCAGGGATGGACTTTGAGGCAAGGAGGTGTTCTCTGCTACTCAAATCATAGGATAGACCTGAATGCCTACTCTGCTCATATGTAAAAGCTAGGCTGGAAACCACATTTGACTGTTAAAAAGCCTTACAAATTGGAGGATGACTTTAGAAAGTAGAACAGGAGTACTGTATTGGTGCTTCTTCTCATGCTTCTTAGCACTCTGCCACTTAGCAATGCTCTGAAATCCTAGGGGAGACCCACTGTGCTCTTCCATTTGGTGTCTATTCTCCCATATCTTCTATATCTTTGTGCTTCTGCTAGAGCAGCCATTCCATTCTCTGTATTTTCTAGTTAGTTTTGCCATTTCTCATTTACCCTCTGGGGACTGGGGTGCCTGGGTAGCCCAGTTGGTTAAGCATCTGACTCTTGGTTTCAGCACAGGTCATGATCTCACAGTTGTGTGAGTTCAAGCCCTGTGTCAGGTTCTGGGATGGCAGCATGGAGCCTGCTTTGGGATATTCTCTCTCTCCCTCTCTCTGCCCTTCCCCCACTTGTGCTGTCTCTTTCTCTCTCAAATAAATAAATGAAAACTTTAAAAAAAGGCCTGGGGACCACATCCCATGTAGTTTAGAACACTACCTCACTTTAAATGGAAGCCCCATACATCTTTGTAGAATTGAAGTCAAAAGGATGAATGCTCTTTGAAATTTCAGAGCTTGGTGCAGGCTAGAGGGAGCTTCTAAATGTGTCATAAGGCAGGCCCTTGCTACAAAAACAACATTGATTCTTCTTTCTTTTTTGTTCTTCCCTTTCTCTGACTCCTTGATTCTCCCCCCACCCTGCCACCTCCATACCAGACCATCTGATGTGAGGCACAGAGCAGGCTGCAAAAGATAAAGAAATCCAAAAGTGAAATCTTGGCATGGAAGCAGCATGCTTGGAATTAGCTCTATACGTTAATAACGGGAACCAGTGAAGGGGCATTCTTCAGGCTGAAAGTCCTGAGATTAATAGCTTCTAGGTTCCTGATGGATACAACTGTCTCTCTTTGGGCCTTGGGGGGAAAAAACAGTCCCTGCATTCATCTGTGATCATGGACTCATGGAGATCACAACACAGGAAAAGCCTACAAGAGGAGCTGCCTTAGCATGTTTCCCTTTCCTGGGTAATGGAGCCCTTGAGTAATTGGGGGTTATGGTAGTTGAGGGCACACAGGTTTGTGAGAACTAGAGATTTAAGCCTCCATCAACTGTGCTTTTGTTTCCAATTGTCTGGGGACTAGTGCTAGTACAGCTGCAGTTGGGTCTTTTGTTTGTCTATGTGATAAAAGTCCAGGAGGGAAAGCATTATTGGGAGAATCACAGCTAACAAAGCAACCCTCAGCCAGCTCACAACATGATGGCTTAGGTTTGAATATCCATGGCATTTATAGAAATTTTAATGAGCGTCTGAAATTTAGCAGCAGCAAGAGATGCAAAGTGGACCTGGCTGCTGACATCACATGCTCTTGAAATGAAGAAAGTAAATGCTGGCTCAGATTTTCAGTTGGCATCTGCTTTCGAAGCTGGATAGCAGGGTATGGCCTGCAAGATGCCTGATGAGATGCATGCAATTCAGGGCACCACTTTTTGTTTTTGGTCAGGTACCACACTGAGGCCTATTTGATGGATAATATAAAGCCTGTACCAGTACCCTTTTTTCCTCTAGAATATCCATCATTCCTTTACTGATAAGTTAGAAAGTAAAAGCCAGGGTATAATCTCTCCAAAGTCCACCACTGCGTAATCATAAGAATAATATTAATAATGCTATTTTTATGAATCCCAATATTATTCATAGAAAAGTTTAATATTAGGATAACAGTGAACTAGGATGAGGGTGCATAAACCTTTTAAATTTTGCTTACAGTCCCATTCTCTGTCAGGATCCTGATTATCAGGAAGTCAGAAAGGCTTTGCTTGTCCATAGATCTATGGCTTCCCTTTCTTTCCCTTCTAATTGGAAATAACTGTCACACACCCATGGCTTGGACCCAGTTATATCTTCTCTGTAAATAACGGTAAAGGTGGGAGAAGAGATGAATTTGTTTCTTCTATATGGTACATAAATATCAAGAATTTAGGATTTTTGTGGCTTGGCAAAGGTGACAATGATGAGTCCTGTCCCAGCCTACTGTGAAAATCAATGGATGAGATAAGACCTTGGAAAAGATGTTATCAGAGACAACCAAGGGCAAAAATTGAAAGTTGAATTTACATCATCTCCTGTGATCTTTCCTCCACCACTACCACTTGGTCATATGCCTGTTGCATCTGGGAGGGGGACATAGTGGAAGGGGACTGGGGAAATAGAGCTTATAAAATCTTTGTGAAAGCCTCTCTCATTGAAACAGGCTTCATGTGTAGATGTTAACATTTATGATGTGGAGTTTGCATTGTGTTGATAATATTGCCATAGGTTCTTCCAGGTCAGTTTCTGTTCTCTGATTTAATTAGCTTTTCTTACCCCAGGATCCTGGATGCCATGGCTATAGGGGCAATGGCTCCTGGTTGTGGTCAAACTAAATAAATCGGGATCATTGCCTTCTCTATCATTACTATTATTTAATTGGCCAGATTAATTTCACTATGGTAATTAATTTAATTATGATAAATCTAACCCAAGATTAGAATGGGATTGGTGGGATAAATGCCCCTGAAGAATTATTAGTACGTTGTTTAGGTCTCTGTGCCTTACCTTGTAACACACAGGTTTTGTTTGAAGCGTCTATTATTTCACCTGCAGGGCACAATGTCTTTCTGGAAGATAGATCCCTTCTGATCCCCTCTTTAATTTTGATCTCTGTATGTTTATGGTCTTGTTTATTCATGTTGCCCATGCAGATATCTTGCATTGCCCAAGTCTTCCCCAGCTAATCACTTTGACAGTTGAGGTTTAAGGTATTTCCTGACTGCCCAGAGTGAAAGTTTAATTAGATCCCTAATCAGCTTCTGTACATGTAGTCTGACATGTTGAAAATGTATACTCTACCATTATTATGAGGGTTGTATAAACATAGATATTGCTTTGGACCTTTAAACTTTCTGATTGATCTACAAAAGAATTTTTTGTTTGGCATGAGTTTATTCCCAACAGATGGTTTATCAAGTAAAAATCAGCTTTTAAAAAAACATGTCACAATTATTTTATTCTCTTCAGTACAATTCCTACTGTTGATCAACCCCTAATTGGAATTTGGTTTTGGCAAGGAATGAAAAACAGAGGCATACTGTGAGGACAGAGTGCCAAAAATAGCACACTGAGCAATACAAAGGACCAGAGTGGTCCTACCTTGTGTTTTCTTTAGGCCCTTTTTCTTTCCTTTCATATGGAAGAGACCTTTTGCTGCCAGTATAATACCATTTTGTGGCTAAGAGATGGAAACACTAAGAGGCATCCAAACCACTGGTGAGGAAAGATCTAGGATGTCTGATGAGTTCTATTTTTAGGTGTGCTGGAATAAACCAGGTCCCCTTAACCACCTTTCCCTAATACCCAGAATTACCATTGCTAATGCATCTCTACAACGTCCCTGCTGAAGCTCCAACTATAATAGAGAGGAATGGTATCAGCAGTAAAATCAAAATGGCTAAGAATTATTGGACATTTGCTATATGATGGGTTCTGTGCTAAATGGTGTATATACATCATCTGATTAAATACTAGCAAAACCTCTGTGAGATCTATACTATTATCTCCCTGGTTTGCACATGAGAATAGAGGCACACAATGGGTAAATGACTCACTCAGGGTCAGATGCCTAATAGGTGACAGAGCCAGCATCAGAACCCAGCTCTGTTTGACTCCTAACCACCATGCTACTTATCCAACATACATGTGTGTGATCATTCAGCCATTAGTACCCATTAATATATTAGGCTGGACTTTGTTATCAGATTAGCAATCACTCACCTCTGTGCCTGATTTAATGGCACACAGGACAGAGGAGTTTTAGAATGGGATTCGAGTGGTGTGTGTGTGTGTGTGTGTGTGTGTGTGTGTGTGTGTGTGTGAGAGAGAGAGAGAGAGAGAGAGAGAGAGAGAGAGAGAGAGACAGAGGGACAGAGAGAGAGCGAGAGAGAGAATAGAAAGATAAGTCCAAAGCAATGTTTTACTTCTCATTGATTGAAGTGTAATACTAGAAAATCCAAGGTGGTTGCAGTGAGAGACATTAGTAGTGGTGTTATGAATATTCTTGAAATTAGGTTTTGATAATGGTGATTTCTGATAAAGTGGATATATTGGCTTGAAGCAGTGCAGACTCTTTCCTATACGCATGTTGACTGCCTCGTTGGCTGCACTGAAACCTGTACTTTGAAAAGTCTACCTATGCTAGATACAGATACCATTCCTTGCTGGGGGAAATAGTGCAGTCTCAGGTCCCAGGGGATGATGCAGTGAAAGAACCCCAGGTGGTCTGCAAAATTACCGGCTTCTGAAAGTTAGCCTTTTCTCTGAGCTAGGGCCACCAGGCACACTTGGCTTCTAACTGACCATATGGCATGCGTTATTGGGCCGGGCTGCTCTGCTCAGTCTCTGGTGTGATGTGGCACTTAATGCAGTGGAATTATTTCCTTACTCAATTAAAAAAAATGCTCTGCTCTAAATCCTCATCTGTTTCTCCCCACAAGCCCCCCTGTCAATCCCCTAGGTACTGCATGTATTTTCTGCTTTGCTCCTTACTTGTTCTCTCTTTTTACTTTTCTTTTTCTAAACCTTTTCCCCTCTGATTTAAAAGTGCAGCAGGAGAATGGAGCATGGGCACACTAGGCCTGGATTCTCATAAAACCACTGATCTCTGAGATATGGCCATTCCTTTTCTGAGGAGGGCTTTTGGTCATTTCTCTCTAGCCATATTTTTCAGGATTCTACTCTGATTAGAGTTCTTGAAGGCAACAAACAAAACAAAAAAGAAAAACAAAAAACTGAAACTAAGGTACTCTGGTAGGAGACCCATTGATTTTTATCTCTATAGCTCCTCACCTTCTGCTTAGTTCTTCTGAGTCTCTAATCCCATCTGCTCTCTAGTTGTACTCACATGTTAGTTGTTCAAATAATCACTTTCAATGCTTTTATCACATTGCTTCCCTGCTCAGGAATCTGCAAGTGTGTCAGATTTCCTGAATCTCCCATATGCATCCACTATAAAGCTTGAAAGTCCTAAGAATTGAATGGTGTCTCCCGAAGGTCCCAGTGAACAATGCCAGTGGTTCCTGGGATGCATCCTGTATGAGTTTATGAGCACTGATGTATCCAGAGTTTGCATTGGGATTATTTGGGGAGCTTGTTACAATGCTTGTTCCTGAACCCTATCCTAACTCTACAGAATTAAAGTTGCATGTGTGTGCATGCATGTGTGCATGGGGGAGAAGGGCTCAGACCCGAGAATTTGCATTTTAAAAATAAGCTCCTAGGCAGTGCACATAGCAATTTGAGATCTTTTGTCTTAAGGTTCTTAAGCTGGGAAGAACCCTGATCAGATTTTTTAAAAGTTTTCATTTATTATTTATTTTGAGAGAGTGAGAGAGTGAGCACCAGAGTGGGGGAGGAGCAGAGAGGGGAGAGAGAGGGAGAATCTCAAACAGGCTCCATGTAGTCAGCACAGAGTGTAATGCGGGGCTCAAACCCACAAACGCATGAGATCATGACCTGAGCTGGAATCAACAGTTGGATGCTCAACTAACTGAGCCACCCAGGCAGTCCCATGATCAGATTGTTTTTTAAAAAAGGGACTGGTAACAATGAGGAGGTTTTCTGGCCTGAGACAGAGTAAAGATTCAGATAGGAAAAACAACTCAAGAAGCTGCTATAGAGTGAGCAAAATTACAGGTCACCTGTGGTATAAACCAATAGAGGGTTGTGCTTTTAGGTGTTAGGAAAGAAGTTGGAAGTCTGGAATAAATGGCTGCAGTTTCTGAAACTTCACCTTAGGCCTCTACTGTAGCAGTTTGTATCCCTATTTAAAACATATTTTAGAAGGCTGTTCATTCACTCTTGTTCATCACAAGATGAACTACTGAAGCAGTGGATCCAAACAGTACTTCTCAAAGTGTGATCAGCTGAAATGCTGGTAAAAATGCAGTTTCTTGGGCCTCACCTCAAGCCTACTGAATCAGAATGGGAGCCCTCAAATCTGTTATAACCAGCTTTCCGGGTGACACTGATGCATAATAAAATTTTAAGAGAGGTGTTCTACAACATTTGTATTCTTGCTCTTCCTGGGAAATTCTTTGCCTCTGTCTCTGCCTATGGCAATCTTGCTTCTCTGTATAGTCTCAGTCTTCCCTGATCCACTTGCCCCAACCCCAAGAGATATAACCTCTCCTGTTGCTGTGGAGATGGGAAATAAGGCGAGACATCATTGCTGGGGAATGATGAGTTGAGGTTGCAAAAAGGCAGGAAGCCCAGGGCAAACCAACAACAAAATTATCCAGGCCAGATATCTGTCTGGGCGCAGCCATGAATTCAATATCCTGTTTGGGTATGAAGATTGAAAGTCATACCGGGGCAGGGGTCTTGAGTGGAAAGTGAGACCAAATGTGACAACTGCAGATGGGAGAAGGTAGATAGGCCTGCCTGGATTCTCCTTACCCTCTGTCTTTACCTATGGGAACCCCACCCCATCTTCATCCTAGCGCCTTGCCCACACTACTTGGGTGACCCTACTCTGACAGTAATAACCCACCCCTGATTCTCTCCTGCCCCTTTTGTTTTGAGGAACATGGAGGTGAACTTTCCTGGGCAATTTGTTTAAAATATCAGAGGCCTCTGTGATAGAAAATACCAAGGAACAGTCCATATCCCTTGGAGGCCCAGGCTACAAAGTATGTCCAAGGCACAGTGAAGTCTGGGGACCACCTGCATTAGCTCAGCCTGCTATAACAACATTCCATACACTGGGTGGCTTAAGCATTTATTTTCTCACAATTCTAGAGGCTGGAAGTCTGAGCTCAGGATGCCAGCATGGTCAGGCTCTGGTAAGGATTCTCTTCCTGGCTTGTGCATGTCACTTTGTCCTCACATGGCCTTTCCTCTGAGCAAGTGCAGAGAGAGATGAATCCCTCTCTCTTCCTCTTTTTATAAGACCACTAATCCTGTTGGGTTAGAGAGAGACCTTATGACCTCCTGTAATTACCTTCTAAAGACCCTATCTCCAAATACAGTCACAATGGAGGTTAGGGCTTCAACATATGAATTTTGGGGAGACATAATTCAATCTATAGCACTCAGCATCACCTCTGTGTGCTTGTTTGAAAGGCCCCAACCCATATCTCCTCAATCAAATTTCTTTACTAGAGTAGAGCCAGAGAATCAACAAGCAATTCAGGTAATTCTGATGAATACTGATAGTCAAGAATGACTGCTTTAAAGGTTACACAGTATTTAGTTCATATGACTTCAAAGTTTTGGAGCTGGTTTTATTTTCACAGTGTATTATCACTTGGTGGATAGCACAGTGTTTTTTTTTTTTTTAATTTAATGTTTATTTATTTTTGAAAGAGAGTCAGACAGAGTGTGAGCAGGGTAGGGGCAAAGAGAGAGGGAGACACAGAATCCAGAGCAGGCTCCAGGCTCTGAGCTGTTAGCACAGAGCCTGAAGTTGGGCTCAAACCCATGAACTGTGAGGTCATGACCTGAGCTGAAGTCAGAGGCTTAACCGACTGAGCCACCCAGGCACCCCGGATAGCACAGTGTTTTTAATTATTCATGGCTCAAGTAGGGTTTTCTCTCATGTGTCCTAAACCAGTAGTTTTCAAACTTAGTGTGCATACAAACTGAATACGGTTGAATAGTTTCTTAAAATTCAGATTGTGATTTAGTAGATGTGGAGTGGAGCCTGAGGTTCTGCATTTCTAATACGCTCCCAAATAATGTTGTTGCTCCTGGCCCATGGACCACAAGTTTGAGTAGCAATAGCCTAAACTGTTTTTCCAAGTTTTAAAGATGTGCCTCTAATTCAAGGATAGTAAATTCCAATGTCTTCAGTGGCCAGGCCAGTTAGTAACTGTAAATATGTGAAACTACAAGAAGTGATAGGAATAGGGCATGATAGAACCTGTAGGCATTCAAGTATGTATTTTTAAAACTCATTTAGCTGGCCAAATAGTCTACAAAGTGCTTCCATCTGGGGCAACTGACTTGCAACCCCTTTGCTAGTTCAACTATTTTCAGATTTGTCAATAAGAATTTATTTTCCCATCTACCCACTTTTTAGGTTTTGAGATTTGACTGCAATCCATTTCACTCTTCTTCTCCCCACTCTTAATTGCCACTGCTTGATGTAATCATTTTTAAGGGTTATTATTTTATTTTATTTTTTGTTTGTTTGTTTTTGTTTTTTTCAATATATGAAATTTATTGTCAAATTGGTTTCCATACAACACCCAGTGCTCATCCCAAAAGGTGCCCTCCTCAATACCCATCACCCACCCTCCCCTCCCTCCCACCCCCCATCAGCCCTCAGTTTGTTCTCAGTTTTTCACAGTCTCCTATGCTTTGGCTCTCTCCCACTCTAACCTCTTTTTTTTTTTTTTTCCTTCCCCTCCCCCATGGGTTTCTATTAAGTTTCTCAGGATCCACATAAGAGTGAAAACATATGGTATCTGTCTTTCTCTGTATGGCTTATTTCACTTAGCATCACACTCTTCAGTTCCATCCACGTTGCTACATAAGGCCATATTTCATTCTTTCTCATTGCCACGTAGTATTCCATTGTGTATATTAACCACAATTTCTTTATCCATTCATCAGTTGATGGACACTTAAGCTCTTTCCATAATTTGGCTATTGTTGAGAGTGCTGCTATAAACATTGGGGTACAAGTGCCCCTATGCATCAGTACTCCTGTATCCCTTGGGTAAATTCCTAGCAGTGCTATTGCTGGGTCATAGGGTAGGTCTATTTTTAATTTTCTGAGGAACCTCCACACTGCTTTCCAGAGCGGCTGCACCAATTTGCATTCCCACCAACAGTGCAAGAGGGTTCCCGTTTCTCCACATCCTCTCCAGCATCTATAGTCTCCTGATTTGTTCATTTTGGCCACTCTGACTGGCGTGAGGTGATATCTGAGTGTGGTTTTGATTTGTATTTCCCTGATAAGGAGCGACGTCGAACATCTTTTCATGTGCCTGTTGGCCATCCGGATGTCTTCTTTAGAGAAGTGTCTATTCATGTTTTCTGCCCATTTCTTCACTGGGTTATTTATTTTTCGGGTGTGGAGTTTGGTGAGCTCTTTATAGATTTTGGATACTAGCCCTTTGTCCGATATATCATTTGCAAATATCTTTTCCCATTCCGTTGGTTGTCTTTTAGTTTTGTTGGTTGTTTCCTTTGCTGTGCAGAAGCTTTTTATCTTCATAAGGTCCCAGTAATTCATTTTTGCTTTTAATTCCCTTGCCTTTGGGGATGTGTCGAGTAAGAGATTGCTACGGCTGAGGTCAGAGAGGTCTTTTCCTGCTTTCTCCTCTAGGGTTTTGATGGTTTCCTGTCTCACATTCAGGTCCTTTATCCATTTTGAGTTTATTTTTGTGAATGGTGTGAGAAAGTGGTCTAGTTTCAACCTTCTGCATGTTGCTGTCCAGTTCTCCCAGCACCATTTGTTAAAGAGACTGTCTTTTTTCCATTGGATGTTCTTTCCTGCTTTGTCAAAGATGAGTTGGCCATACGTTTGTGGGCCTAGTTCTGGGGTTTCATTTCTATTCCATTGGTCTATGTGTCTGTTTTTGTGCCAATACCATGCTGTCTTGATGATGACAACTTTGTAGTAGAGGCTAAAGTCTGGGATTGGGATGCCTCCTGCTTTGGTCTTCTTCAAAATTACTTTGGCTATTCCGGGCCTTTTGTGGTTCCATATGAATTTTAGGATTGCTTGTTCTAGTTTCAAGAAGAATGCTGGTGCAATTTTGATTGGGATTGCATTGAATGTGTAGATAGCTTTGGGTAGTATTGACATTTTGACAATATTTATTCTTCCAATCATGAGCACGAATGTTTTTCCATTTCTTTATATCTTCTTCAATTACCTTCATAAGCTTTCTATAGTTTTCAGCATACAGATCTTTAACATCTTTGGTTAGATGTATTCCTAGGTATTTTATGCTTCTTGGTGCAATTGTGAATGGGATCAGTTTCTTTATTTGTCTTTCTGTTGCTTCATTATTAGTGTATAAGAATGCAACTGATTTCTGTACATTGATTTTGTATCCTGCGACTTTGCTGAATTCATGTATCAGTTCTAGCAGACTTTTGGTGGAGTCTATCAAATTTTCCATGTATAATATCATGTCATCTGCAAAAAGCGAAAGCTTGACTTCATCTTTGCCAATTTGGATGCCTTTGATTTCCTTTTGTTGTCTGATTGCTGATGCTAGAACTTCCAGCACTATATTAAACAACAGCGGTGACAGTGGGCATCCCTGTCGTGTTCCTGATCTCAGGGAAAAAGCTCTCAGTTTTTCCCCGTTGAGGATGATGTTAGCTGTGGGCTTTTCATAAATGGCCTTTATGATCTTTAAGTATGTTCCTTCTATCCCGACTTTCGCAAGGGTTTTTATTAAGAAAGGGTGCTGGATTTTGTCAAAAGCCTTTTCTGCATCGATTGACAGGATCATATGGTTCTTCTCTCTTTTTTTTTTTTTTTTGTTAATGTGATGTATCACGTTGATTGATTTGCGAATGTTGAACCAGCCCTGCATCCCAGGAATGAATCCCACTTGATCATGGTGAAGAATTCTTTTTATATGCTGTTGAATTCGATTTGCTAGTATCTTATTGAGAATTTTTGCATCCATATTCATCGGGGATATTGGCCTGTAGTTCTCTTTTTTTACTGGGTCTCTGTCTGGTTTAGGAATCAAAATAATACTGGCTTCATAGAATGAGTCTGGAAGTTTTCCTTCCCTTTCTATTTCTTGGAATAGCTTGAGAAGGATAGGTATTATCTCTGCTTCAAACGTCTGGTAGAACTCCCCTGGGAAGCCATCTGGTCCTGGACTCTGATTTGTTGGGAGATTTTTGATAACCGATTCAATTTCTTCGCTGGTTATGGGTCTGTTGAAGCTTTCTATTTCCTCCTGATTGAGTTTTGGAAGAGTGTGGGTGTTTAGGAATTTGTCCATTTCTTCCAGGTTGTCCAATTTGTTGGCATATAATTTCTCATAGTATTCCCTGATAATTGTTTGTATCTCTGAGGGATTGGTTGTAATCATTCCATTTTCGTTCATGATTTTATCTATTTGGGTCATCTCCCTTTTCTTTTTGAGAAGCCTGGCTAGAGGTTTGTGAATTTTGTTTATTTTTTCAAAAAACCAACTCTTGGTTTCGTTGATCTGCTCTACAGTTTTTTTAGATTCTATACTGTTTATTTCTGCTCTGATCTTTATTATTTCTCTTCTTCTGCTGGGTTTAGGCTTCCTTTGCTGTTTTGCTTCTATTTCCTTTAGGTGTGCTGTTAGATTTTGTATTTGGGATTTTTCTTGTTTCTTGAGATAGGCCTGGATTGCAATGTATTTTCCTCTCAGGACTGCCTTCGCTGCATCCCAAAGCGTTTGGATTGTTGTATTTTCATTTTCGTTTGTTTCCAGATATTTTTTGATTTCTTCCCTAATTGCCTGGTTGACCCACTCATTCTTTAGTAGGGTGTTCTTTAACCTCCATGCTTTTGGAGGTTTTCCAGACTTTTTCCTGTGGTTGATTTCAAGCTTCATAGCATTGTAGTCTGAAAGTATGCATGGTATAATTTCAATTCTTGTAAACTTATGAAGGGCTGTTTTGTGACCCAGTATATGATCTATCTTGGAGAATGTTCCATGTGCACTCGAGAAGAAAGTATATTCTGTTGCTTTGGGATGCAGAGTTCTAACTATATCTGTCAAGTCCATCTGATCCAATGTATCATTCAGGGCCCTTGTTTCTTTATTGACCGTGTGTCTAGATGACCTATCCATTTCTGTAAGTGGAGTGTTAAAGTCCCCTGCAATTACCACATTCTTATCAATAAGGTTGCTTATATTTATGAGCAATTGCTTTATATATTTGGGGGCTCCGGTATTCGGCGCATAGATATTTATAATTATTAGCTCTTCCTGATGGATAGACCCTGTAATTATTATATAATGCCCTTCTTCATCTCTTGTTACAGCCTTTAATTTAAAGTCTAGTTTGTCTGATATAAGTATGGCTACTCCAGCTTTCTTTTGGCTTCCAGGAGCATGATAAATAGTTCTCCATCCCCTCACTCTCAATATAAAGGTGTCCTCAGGTCTAAAATGAGTCTCTTGTAGACAGCAAATAGATGAGTCTTGTTTTTTTATCCATTCTGATACCCTATGTCTTTTGGTTGGCGCATTTAATCCATTTACATTCAGTGTTATTATAGAAAGATACGGGTTTGGAGTCATTGTGATGTCTGTATGTTTTATGCTTGTAATGATGTCTCTGGTACTTTGTCTCACAGGATCCCCCTTAGGATCTCTTGTAGGGCTGGTTTAGTGGTGACAAATTCCTTCAGTTTTTGTTTGTTTGGGAAGACCTTTATCTCTCCTTCTATTCTAAATGACAGACTTGCTGGATAAAGGATTCTCGGCTGCATATTTTTTCTGTTTAGCACACTGAAGATCTCGTGCCAATCCTTTCTGGCCTGCCAAGTTTCAAAAGAGAGATCAGTCACGAGTCTTACAGGTCTCCCTTTATATGTGAGGGCACGTTTATCCCTTGCTGCTTTCAGAATTTTCTCTTTATCCTTGTATTTTGCCAGTTTCACTATGATATGTCGTGCAGAAGATCGATTCAAGTTACGTCTGAAGGGAGTTCTCTGTGCCTGTTGGATTTCAATGCCTTTTTCCTTCCCCAGTTCAGGGAAGTTCTCAGCTATATAATTTCTTCAAGTACCCCTTCAGCACCTTTCCCTCTCTCTTCCTCCTCTGGGATACCAATTATGCGTATACTATTTCTTTTAGTGTATCACTTAGTTCTCTAATTTTCCCCTCATACTCCTGGATTTTTTTATCTCTTTCTCTCAGCTTCCTCTTTTTCCATAACTTTCTTTTCTAGTTCTCCTATTCTCTCCTCTGCCTCTTCAATCCGAGCCGTCGTCGTTTCCATTTTGTTTTGCATTTCGTTTAAAGCGCTTTTCAGCTCCTCGTGACTGTTCCTGAGTCCCTTGATCTCTGTAGCAAGAGATTCTCTGCTGTCCTCTATACTGTTTTCAAGCCCAGCGATTAATTTTATGACTATTATTCTAAATTCACTTTCTGTTATATTATTTAAATCCTTTTTGATCAGTTCATTGGCTGTTGTTATTTCCTGGAGATTCTTCTGAGGGGAATTCTTCCGTTTGGTCATTTTGGATAGTCCCTGGAGTGGTGAGGACCTGCAGGGCACTTCCCCTGTGCTGTGGTGTATAACTGGAGTTGGTGGGCGGGGCCACAGTCCGACCTGATGTCTGCCCCCAGCCCACCACTGGGGCCACAGTCAGACTGGTGTGTGCCTTCTCTTCCCCTCTCCTAGGGGCGGGATTCACTGTGGGGTGGCGTGGCCCATCTGGGCTACTTGCACACTGCCAGGCTTGTGGTGCTGGAGATCTGGCATATTAGCTGGGGTGGGTAGGCAAGGTGCATGGGGGCAGGAGGGGCAGGCTTAGCTCACTTCTCCTTAGGTGATCCACTCAGGAGGGCCCTGTGGCAGCGGGAGGCAGTCAGATCTGCTGCCGGAGGTTTGGCTCCACAGAAGCACAGAGTTGGGTGTTTGCTCAGAGCGAGCAAGTTCCCTGGCAGAAAGTGGTTCCCTTTGGGATTTTGGCTGGGGGATGGGTGGGGGAGATGGCGCTGGCGAGCGCCTTTGTTCCCCACCAAACTGAGCTCTGTCATCCGGGGGTTCAGCAGCTCTCCCTCCCTTTGTCCTCCAGCCTTCCCGCTTTCTGAGCAGAGCTGTTAACTTATGACCTCCCAGATGCTAAGTCGCGCTTGCTGTTGGAACGCAGTCCATCAGGCCCCTCTGCTTTTGCCAGCCAGACTCGGGGGCTCTGCTTGGCTGGCAGGCTGCCCCTCCGTCCCAGCTCCCTCCCACCGGTCCGTGGAGCGTGCACCGCCTCGCCACCCTTCCTACCCTCTTCCGTGGGCCTCTCATCTGCGCTTGGTTCCAGAGACTCCGTTCTGCTAATCCTCTGGCAGTTTTCTGGGTTATTTAGGCAGGTGTAGGTGGAATCTAAGTGATCAGCAGGATGCGTGGTGAGCCCAGCGTCCACCTACGCCGCCATCTTCCCAAGGGTTATTATTTTTAAATGTGTGTCCTGTAAAAGTAACCAGGTTGCAACTCTTTAAGGGCAGGAACTGGGCCTTGTTCTTTTGTCTCCCCTCGGTAACATTTAGTTCTGTGTTCAGCTCACACTGGGCACACTCAGTCACAGATGACTAATTGACTCACTGTCAGGACCAGGCCATTACTCCAGAAAACAAGTGAGTTCACTAGGATGGCTGAGATTTGGAGATAAGGACCACATCCTATGTGATCAGCATACAGTTTCTCTTAGTTTGTAGAAGAGAAGGCAGGATTAAAAAAAATAGGATTTTTCCATAGACTGGGCTTATTCAACTGCTATTGTTTTGAATTTAGCAGGATGTATTATGTTTGCAGCCTCTGGACTTACTTGATCTGCTATTTTTGGTGTTCTTCATTAAATGGATTGTTTATATGTAAATACACAAGTTGTTATGCAAAATTGCCCTAATTTTCTCGTGAACTTTCTTCCTGCAGCTTGTGGAAAGACATTATGTTATTTCTCCACATTCAAGAATATTTTAAGGGCTAGCTGCTAAATTGTGCTAAACCAATTGTCAAAACTTGGGAGTGTACCATAAAAGAAAATTGATACAGATAAAATCAACTTGTTTTCATGATCTCCTGTTTATTTATATGTATGCAAATATATTTGTATGTGATACAGATAAACACACACATTGTGTTATGACTTAAAGATTCAACTGGAGTTAATGACCATACACAGGGAAGAACTATTAGCAAATTAATTAAGAACCTGTCTGTCATGCTATTGTAAGTCATTTGTTAGCTTAAAGAAGAACTCTCCCTCACTGAAAATTGTGATTCTATAGACCGTTAGCTGACTTCTGCTAGAAAAGAGACTTCTCTTCAAATAAACAAAAAGTTGTAGATGCGTAGTTAACCACAGTAGTGTAAACATGAACTGAATTGAATACTTTTGATTATGATTTCCTATTTTTTCATTTGTTCAACAACTATTGATTGACCAAAAGCCTGCTATGTGTCAGACATAGTACTGGGCATAGATGAACAAGGGGTTATGATAGTGAACAAGACATCCATGGTCCTTGCCTTCTTGAAACTTAGATTAATTCCAAGTTATATTATCAAATGTGCAATATGTGTCTTAGTCCCTTTGGGCTGCTATAACAAAAATATCAAAGACTGAGTGGTCTAAACAAGAAATGTTTTTCATAGTTCTGGAGGCTGGAAAGTCCAAGATTAAGGTGCTGGCAGATTTAGTATCTGGTAAGAACACTCTTCCTGGTTCATAGATGGCTGTTTTCTTGCTGTAACTTCACATGACAGAAAGGGTGGAGGAGCTCTCTGGGGTGTCTTTTACAAGGTCACTAATCCAATTCATGAGGGTTCCACACTCATAACCTAATTTCAAATGCCCCACCTCCTAATACCATCACCTTGTGGGTTAGGTTTCAATACAAGAATTTTGGTGGGGGAGGACACAGTTCAGTGTATACCTATGTGTATTTGTATATTATAGTAATCATAACAATCATACATATCTTCATTATATAATTAAAGAATTAGGCAGTTGTAGGATGCCCTAAAATGACACTTAATTTATTCCTTCATCCTTCAGGTGCCTGGAAGAAGTTGTTGTGTGGTGTTACAGCTATACTGGTTGATGAGCCCCACTGCTATCTCCTGGGCACTCATCATTTCTGTCCACACATATATGACAGTTTGAACTATAAGCACCAGGAACTTGTCTGTATACTTTCTGTGGTGTCTGGAGCCAGCATGACCTATGCTGGCCAGTTAACACATTTCCCTCAACCAGTGAAGTCAGCCCTCAACCAAGAACTGATGGAATTGGTGGATAATTACCCCAGTTCCCTTCCCTTCAGTTCGTTATAACTCTGAGGCATGTCCAACATTATCCTGTAGAGGTTCCTGAGTGGGATTTTGAGCTCCCGTTACCCACAGTGGTGATCTGCTCAATAATCATTCTATATCAGCTTCCTTCTCTTCCTGAAATAGTTTTCTATTGTCCTATTTAGTATTTCTAAATGAACCACTTATATCACATTCTTGTCTCAGGGTCAGCTTCTGGGGAACCCAACCTATGTCATGTGTCAACCCTTCGCTATCCAAGGGGTTGTGTGATGGAATTGTGTATTCAAGGGAAAATTTATTTTGAAAATCATATATAATGTAAAATACATTGCTATTATTCATAGACAAGTATAAAGTACATTGTTTATCTTTGTCAAATATTTAGATGCACATGATTAGCTAATTATGTGTATTTGGAGAAGCCTTTATCTTTAAGAAAAAAGTAAATTTTGTTTGTAATTTGGGTAATAGAACCTTACCTTTGGTTGGGCAATCTCACTGAAATTTTCAGAAAGCCAGCTGGCACCTTTTAAGATTATTAAATCTTATTTTAGGATTTGGCTACCTCTTTTAATCTCTTCTCACCCCTTTCTACTGTCATTAACCCAAGTCTTCCTGGGATAGAGTGTTGAACTGGGTGGTTACAACATAACCAAAAGCTCATCTCTTCTTTGTTCATTTTTTGTTGTCTTTTGTTGCTGTTTTCTGTCATCCACAGACTATTTCTGTTTCTACCTTGAGTGGAATCTTACCCCTAGTTTTATACCCATGTTGTCCAGAATTTTCCTTTGCAGTCTCATAAACCCACTGCATATATTTCTAGCTTCCCTTCATTGGTGGTGATGAAGTCATCTGATTTTTATCAGATTTAGAGTTTTCCAGTCTATGAATAATATAATGTGGGAAACGAAAACAGACAAGCAACAAAGCTGTTGGGTTATGGGCAGGACTGAAGACTTATAACATGAGCTTTTTATACTTGTACATTTTATGTATATATAATGGGATATATTTACCTCTCTCATTTTAACTTAATTCTTCCCCCCAATTCCCTACAACTGTTAATATTCTTTCATTTGTGAACTTAGGGTGGCTATTTTCAGGGGAGGAATCATAGGAGAAGCCCCCTGATTAGATGTGAGGACTTAGTTACTATGCCTTACTACATGTTGCTTTCCCAGTTGCTTATTTGCATCTTGAACTCTTGCCTTTTCCTACATATGTCTTTGTTTATGATGTTTGCTTAGATTTTGGACTTTGGACCTCTGTATTGTCTTCATTTTCTATACCCAGTGTTTGTGCCTAACTTGCCACTTGTTGTGAATTCTTGTACCTAGTAGGTATTATATAGATATTTCTTAAATATTGGCTATATTCCCTTACTCCTACTTGTGTTATCCTTCTAAGGCTTTTGTGGCTTCTAAGACCTGAGCCCTTTACTCTTGACTCTAAACTTTGTCATGAAACTCATACTTTTTGGGTAATTTCCCAGGGCTGGCAAGCTCTTCTCCCTGGATCTTTCCCTTTGCCCCCAGTCCTGCCTCAGTTTCTTAGAGTTCTAGTTCCTTATTCTGCACCATGACTTGCTATAATGCTGACTGTCTAATACAGATAATGTAACTAGAATGTTCACTATAAGGGAATAGGTTAACAAATCTGAGATACTCAATCCTGTTTACAATTTTATTTTGAAGGATAATTATGTCTTTGCTTAAGTAAGACCCTATGCATTGAGTGCAGATGTCAGGGCAAGAAAGTGTTGACTAAGACTGGGGTCCTGCTATGAAATGCAAGATGCATGAAATTCTAGCATATGTACAGAAACCTAAGCCCATCATTTACTGACAGGCAATAATTACTTTAATGAAGTCAAGAGACTATTTCAAATAAGCAATTAGAGTTAACAATAAAAACTGTAAACAGGACCCTAATTAATGAATTTTCAAACTGCATTTCCCTCCTCTGTGAGTGCTGTGGGCTATAAAAAGAATAAGAAAAATAACTCATATTATTACTTTTTGTCATGCTGGGCACTGTGCCAGGTACTTTACATATATTGCCTTATTTAATCCTCACAATGATCCTGTGAAGTAAATACTGTATTACTCCCATTTTGCAGATGAAACCAAGGCTCAGGTGAAAAACATTGCCCAAAGTCATACAGGTTAGTAAATGGTAGGTAGACCTGTGATTTAAACATTGATTAGTGTGACTCTAGAACCCAACCTCTTAACCATGACACCTAGACTATATAGTCTATATAGCACATATGTAAAACACACTTCCTTTTTAAATTAAATTTTTAATGTTTATTTTGAGAGAGAGAAAGAGAGAGAGAGAGAGAAAGAGAGAGAGAGAGAGAGAGAGAGAAAGAGAGAGAGAGAAAGAGAGAGAGAGAAAGGAGAGAGAGAAAGAGGAGAGAGAAAGAGAGAGAGAAAGAGAGAGAGAAAGAGAGAGAGAAAGAGAGAGAGAAAGAGAGAGAGAAAGAGAGAGAGAAAGAGAGAGAGAAAGAGAGAGAGAAGAGAGAGAGAGAAAGAGAGAGAGAAAGAGAGAGAGAGAAAGAGAGAGAGAAAGAGAAAGAGAAAGAGAAAGAGAAAGAGACTATGAGCAGGGGAAGGGCAGAGAGAGAGGGATAGAGAGAATCCCAAGCAGGCTCTGTGCTGTCAGTGCAGAGCCTGACATAGGGTTCAATCTCCCGAACTGTGAGATCATGACCTGAGCTGAAATTAAGAGTTGGATGCTGTAACCAACTGAACCACTCAGGCACCCCTAAAATGTACTTCCTAATTGTGTTAGTCAATATGTGCTAATAGGAAACACATGTTACATTCAGATTAGGATAATTTAAAGAGGATCTATTAATAACTGGGACTATTTACAGAGGTGTGGGAATAAAGGATCCACAAAGGGTAGCAGAATATCAAAGGGAGCTGTTACTATTTCTAAGTTGAAAGCATTAGTGGAGGAAGCAGTTACAGGCATCCAGAAGGACAGACACATCTTAAGAGGCTGTTATGATGGGGCCAGTTACATTTGTCTAGAGCACAATCAGACCAAGGTAATTTTGCAGGGAGGGAAGCTAAGGAAGTAAATAACCTCACCTCACCTTCTTCTTTCCCTCCTTCCAGATCACCTTTTTATACTCCCATTGGCCAAACCTAATCAGAGCTGGAGAGTAGTCTTAGGGTTATCTGGTAAATGTGTTGTAGACCCTAATGTACACACCCTAATGTAGGGTGTACACACCCTACTGTAAAACATATTTGCTTCTAAAATCCAAAGAGACCTGCCAAGCATTGGGGCCTGTTTCTTCAGGGTGGGCATTACAAGGTATAAGCAACTTGTCTCTTTAGAAAAGCTATCCAGACATATCTGAAACCACTGAACCTTCTAAAAACATCATCAATGTGGTAAGCCCCTGAACTTTTGCAGAATTTATTTTCTACTCTCTGGCATACATATATCTTACGGAGGCATATAGGATTCTTGCTACTTCTGCTCATTAGGTCATTGGCCATAGTTAGGTAATGAAGCAACAGGATATTAAGGGGCCTCTGGACTGGACTATGTTATGACAGAGAACAGGAGAATTGACACAACCCTGGGGTGTAGTGAAGATATACTATTGTTGGTATCATGTAAATTCAAACTGCTTGTAATTTTCCTTATTGATTGAGATGGAGAAGAAAACATTTGTCCAGGTCAATAGCTGTATACCAGCTGCCGAAGTGTCAGGGAATATCTTGATTTTATTTAGTAAAGATACCATATCTGGAACCACAGTTGTGATTGTATTAAACATGTGATTAAATTTATGATACTTATTATCATTCACCAAGACCCGCCTGACCCTTTACACCAGCTAAACAGGCAAGTTAATTGGGGATGTATGTGGCAAAAATCACCATCCTTGTATCTTTCAGGTCTTTGATGGTGGCACTAGTCTTCACAGTTTCCCCCAAGGATACATATTGCATTTGTTTGCTATTGTCTTGGGGGGAGGCAGTTCCAGGAGCTTGGATTTGGCCCACCTTACCATAATAGGCTTCATTGCTTGTGCCAGGGAACAAAAGAGGAGAATCTTCCAATTACTAATTATATTACTCCCATTCCGATTAATCTGATGCTGGGAAAATAGTCACACGATGGGCCTTCTGTCCCACTAGACTGATTATTAGACTCAGTCCAAGACTCCTACCACCTGACTTCCAAAAGCCCCTGTTCTGATAGGTGGGCCACAGTAGCATTTTGGTTTTCTGGGGATCAGTGTGAGTTTAGAATCTATATCTAATAATCTGCCAAAGACCCAGGTATTCTTTTCCCCCAGTATGTGTCCACAGGTACTTTTGGGAAAGGTTTGGAGAAGTTTTATAATTTATTCCTGTGGCCTCAACGGCTTGAGGTCTATGAATGTATTTACATATGGGAATTGTTTGAGAGGCTATGATTGCTACTACAGTGAGTTGAGTTAGGTTTCTGCTTAGTAGACCAAGATTTTTTTCTGCCTATATATGCCAAGCACCATAGTGGTAGGCTTCACGTGTTTCATGTTTAAACCTCCATGATCAATTCACCATCACCACAGTTCCCTGCAGGTCAAAACTCTGATTACCATTTTGTCCTTGTGTCTTACCATGTAAATTGCACTTACCATATCACTGATTGTTAAATGGCACCTTTCTGCCATTAACACTTCAGTATACCATTATTCCCATTGAGACCGGGAGCTTCCCCTACCATCATCTATAACCTGCACTTTTAAAGGTTGATGGTGCTCTCCCTCACCAGTGTTTGTTGTAATGCCTCAATAAGGAAATGTTGTCCAGGCCCTCATGGACTAATTGCTATGGCTATTTTATCTTCTAAGGCATTGCTGTCTATTTGCACTTCATTCCATGCTATAACAGGTGGTAATTCAAGTGTTTATAATGTCACTACATGTCATGAATTACTTATTCCTATTTTCCCCAGAGGGGTGGTTATCCTGGTCTTCTCTGATAAGACCACATCAATCTCAGGATCTCATTTAAAAAGTCTATTTCTTGGGGGCACTGTACAGGTAAAATTCCAACTGGAATAAAGTGGAAAAATTAGCATAATCATGGAAGATTTATTTATGAAGGGATTTTTTATAGAGGTATAGGTGTAGAGAGACTGCAAGACATTGTCTAATAACCCAAGGATGGTAGCAGTGAAGATATTCCCACACCTAGACCCATGGAATAAAGGAAGGAACAGTTAGCAGCACGTAGAAGGAGAAAGTTGTGTAAAGGAGACTATCTGGAGAGGAGCAGTGACCTTTGGATAGGGATGCAGCCAGGCCAGAGAAACCTTGCAGGGAGGAAGCCAGAGGATTATATACCCTGACCTTATTTTTCTGCATTATTCTTATCTCCTATGGTAGATCATGCTGGCCAAGTCCATTCAAGAAGCCAGAGGGAAAGGAGCCAATCGATAAGGTCCATATAGGTCACCTTCAAAAGGTCACCTTCAAAAGGCAGAGAGCATGATGAAGGCTGAAAAGTAGATGTAAGAGGGGCAAGTAGAAGATATCTGCCATCTCGTGTATTAGTAGAACATCCTCATCTATGTTCTGCTTAGATTCAGATAGCTTTTCACAGTTTTCCAGTTAGGCAGAAAATATGAGCCCTTCACTAAGTGGGGGTTTATGCCTTCTTTCTTTTGGTTATAGCAAAATTGTCATTTAATGTCTCATGAGCACCTATTAGTGCAGTCACTATTTTCTCTTCTTTTCTTTAAAATTTTTTTTAATGTTTATTTATTTTTGAAGGAGAGACAGAGGATGAGTGGGGGAAGAGCAGAAAGAGAGGGAGACACAGAATCCGAAGCAGGCTCCAGGCTCTGAGCTGTCAGCACAGAGTGCGACACGGGGCTCGAGCACACGAACTGTGAGATCATGACCTGAGCCAAAGTCAGATGCTCAACAGACTGAGCCACCCAGGCACCCCTCTTTTTTCTTATTTTTTATGAATGTTTATTTATTTTTGAGACAGGGAGAGAGAGACAGAGTGTGAGTAGGGGAAAGGTAGAGAGAGGAAGGGAGACAGAATCTGAAGCAGGCTCCATGCTCTGAGCTGTCAGCACAGAGCCTGATGCAGGGCTCAAACCACAAACTGTGAGATCATGACCTGAGCCGAAGTTGGACACTTGACCGACTGAGCCATCCAGGCACCCCCACTATTTTATTTATTCTGTTGAATTTAAGTCAGAGTTAACTTGACATTTATATTACTGTATTCTTCTCAGGGTGATAGTTCAGTTATTTATAAATGTGGTAAAGTTCTTCTATAACTTTTCATTTTTATCTCCCATTCCTCAAGACTTTTTTATTTCTGTCAAAAATATCCCAAACTTGAAAATGGGTCATTTTTGTCATATCCATCTTGTCATCTTTTTTAAAAAATATATTTATTTATTTTTGAGATAGAGCAAGAGTGAGAGAGAGTGTGAGAGAGGGAGGGGGCGGGGAATGGGGGCAGAAGATCCAAAGTGGGCTCTGCACAGACAGCAGTGAGCCCTGCATGCTTGAACTCATGAACTATGAGATCATGACCTGAGCTGAAGTCAGACACGCAACTGACTGAACAACCCAGGCACCCCTCCATTTTGTCATCGAATGAACATTAAGCCAGTCACCAATTACTGTTATTTTTTCCTGTAATCTCTTTACTTGCCCCAATTTCTCTCTCTCCTATTGTAATCACACTAATATAAACCTTTACCACGGAACACCTGACTTGTAGTGATAGTCTCTTAATTGCCACATTAATCTTAGATGGTTATTTTGAAAATGATACTCCTTAAAAATGTCAGTGAATCTTCAATATCTGCAGGAACAGGGCCACACTCCTTACCATTGACATTCAAAGCCCTCCACAGTTCATTTGCCATCTTCCTTTCCAAACTTGCCTCTTAACACTTTTACTAGGGAATTCTACTCTTAATGAAATTGCTTAACTCCTTGTGCCCTAAAACTGCTAAATGCATTTCCCTTTCAATGTGTTGCCTCAAGTTGTTCATTCTTCTTGAAATGGACTCCTTCTTCCTCTTCAGTTGTCTAAATCCCATTCTTCACTTGAAGCTCAGCTCAGCTCCTGTTTTTTTTCCCAAGACTGCATGTATGCAGTCCTCAGTGAGATCTTCTGCATCCAGTAGCATTTACTCTCTATAAGTCAAAGTAGTACCTGTTTACTAGGGCTTTAAAATATAGAACTTTTCTCATAGGTTTGTTGTGAGTCTTATATGACTGGATATGTATATGAAAATTTTAGAATAATACCTGGTATATGGTAAGCTCTCAATAAATTTTAGCTGCTATAAAAATTTATTATTTATCATTACTATGATTACAATCCATTTGGCAATTAGCATGGTGCTTTTGTATTATTACTTTGCTTTACATGTATGTGGAATATTTCCCTAACTAAATTAGATTACCATCCCCATGAGAAAAGGGTATTTTTTTTCTATTAATCAATTGCTGTATTGTAAACATATACAATAGAGTCTGGCAGAGAGTGGGCCTGAATAAATGCTTATTGTGTGGTAGATGATGGTAATAATGATGGTGATTTTGCTCGGCACTCTATTCTCTGCTGGAATAGAAAGTGGAAAGCGGCTGTGATATATATCAATTTATAAAAGCATTTGTTGCATTATAAAGCTGGAAAGTACCTCACAGATAATTTGATTCCACACCATTATCTTTGGAATGGTAAAGGAAGTTTACCAGTTAGTGACAGAGACAGGGCTAGAACCCAGAAGGCATTCTAGACTGGTGAAGTGAACAAATATTTATTGAGTTCCTACTATGTGTCAGGTACTATACTGGTTGTTAGAAACATATCTGTGACCAGAACAGAGTCCTATCTTTTCATGCCACTTACATTTTAATAGTGAGGGGAGACCTAAACATGTATGCAAACAAAGCAAAATAAACAGTGATGACTACTATAAAGGAAATAAAAGAGGGCGATGTGAAAGACTAACAGAGTGAAGGAAGAGGTAGGTAACTTAGGTCTTCTGAGGTAATAGTTAAACTGAGTCCTGCCTGATGAGAAGGAGACAGCCAAGGCAAGATATGGGCAAAGATGGTTTCAGGTACAAGTAAGAGTAATTGGATAGGCCCTGTGTGTGGGAATGAGTCTGTTAGTGTAGCCAAAACATAATGCATGAGTGAGAGAGTGTAGGATTTGAGGTCAGAAAGCGAGGCAAGGGTCCAATCATATAGCATTCTGTAGGCTATAGTAAGGAGTTTGTATTATAATTTTATGACCCTGTTTATGCTTTAAAATGATCATTCGGGCTGTTGCATGGAATAATGTTCTGTACTGAGAAGGACAAGGTTGTGTCAGAAAAATTAACCAAAATTTGGAAGTAGGTAAAATAGGTGACTGAGCCACCTTTCAGTAAAGTTCAGGGCTTTGACTTTCCGTTGTCTAGGCTATTTTGCAAACCTAGAGGTTAACTTGTAGATTGTTGCCCAGTAGAGAGGTAAATAGTTTTTTTGCTATTCCCATTGTAAATCATAACTGAAAATTATAGTCATGGTCTTGTTGGATATTAACTAGTTTTATATCTAACCCATAAATAATATCCCAACATTACTTATAAATATTTAGCTTTTCAAATGGTCTATGGTGGATCAGATTTAAAATCTTACTAGTTCCTGCATAAATTAATGAATTCACCCACATCTTTGACATATGTTTATTTGAATCACGAGTTTACATTTCTAAATATTAAACTCTAACAAGTGGAAGCAGGCAGAATAGTTAGAGGGCAATTGGAGTAGCCCAGGTGAGCTGTGACATCTTCGACTAGGTTGGTAATAGTGGACATGTTTGGAAGTGATTAGATTCTTATAGGTTGGACACAGAACCAACAGGAGTTCTGATTGATGAAACTGGAAGATCAAGGAAAGAGTAATCAAGAAAGATTCCTAGGTTTTTGGCCTGAGGAACTGCTAGTGCCATTAACCGAAATGGGGGACATTGGAGTAGAAATGTTTGGCATAGCACATGTGAGGTAGAAAATCAAAAGTGCAGTTTTAGATAGGCTAAGTCAAAGGCATCATTGAGTTTTTCATGTGGAAATGTGAAATACACTCTGGGATATATAAGTCTGGAACTTAAGAGAGAATTCTGGGGTAGAGATAAAAACTTGGGTGTCATTATAATTTAAGTGATGGTTAAAGCCTAGCACTGGATGGAGCTGGAGTTCTTAAGGGAATTAAAAAAAGTAGATATTATTAGGCTTTATTACATATTTGGTACATTTAGGGCAGAGTCTGGACATCTCTAATTCCACTACATGATCCAGGTGGTGATTTTGACACTGAGAGACAATGATCTAGACAGAATTGGGCAAACTTTTTTCCATTAAGGTCCAGCTAGTAAATATTCTAGGCTTCCTGGGCTATGCAGTCTATCTCAGCTCTGCCACTATAGCAGGAAAGCAACCACAGACAACACATAAATGCCTGAGCATGGCTGTGTTCCAGTAACATTTTATTTATGGACCTGAAATTTGAATTTCATATAATTGTCACAGGTCACAAAATATTTTTCTTGTGATTTTTTCCCATTAAAAAAATAAAAACCATTCTTAGCTTTTAGGCTGTACAAAAACTGGCTCTAATTTGCTTACACATGATCTAGATTAGTGGTTTGTCAAGAGATATCTGGGAATAGTTTTTTAAAATATTTAACCTCCATTAAAAATTTCTAGTTTTGCATCCCCTATTAAAATAACATCAGCATTCTTCACAGAGCTAGAACAATCCTAAAATCTGTATGCAACCAGAAAAGACCCTGAATAGCCAAAGTGGTCTTGAAAAAGAAAACCAAAGCAGGAGGGATCACAATCCCAGACTTCAAGCTGTACTACAAAGTTGTAATCGTTAAACAGCATGGTACTGGCACAAAAACAGACACATAGATCAATGGAACAGAATAGAGAACCCAGAAATGGACCCACAAACATATGGCCAACTAACCTTTGACAAGCAGGAAAGAATATCCAGTGGTAAAAAGACAGTCTGTTCAGCAAATGGTGTTGGGAAAACTGGACAGCAACATTCAGAAGAATGACACTGGACCGCTTTCTTACACCATACACAAAAATACACTCAAAATGGATGAAGGACCTAAATTTAAGACAGGAAGCCATCAAAATCCTAGAGGAGCAAACAGGCAGCAACCTCTCTGATCTTGACCACAGCAACTTCTTATTTGACATGTCTCCAGAGGATTGGGAAACAAAAGCAAAAATGAACTATTGGGACTTCATCGATATAAAAAGCTTCTGCATGGTGATGGAAACAATCAGGAAAACTAAAAGGCAACTGACAGAATGGGAGAATATATTTGCAAGTGACATATCAGATAAAGGGTTAGTATCCAAAATCTAAAAAGAACTTATCAAACTTACCCCAAAAACAAATAATTAGGTGAAGAAATGGGCAAAATACATGAATAGACACTTTTACAAAGAAGACATACAGATGGATAACAGACACCTGAAAAGATGCTCAACATCACTCATCATCAGGGAAATACAAATCAAAACCACAATGAGATATCACCTCACACCTGTTATAGTGGCTAAAATGAACAACTCAGGCAACAACAGATGTTAGTGAGGATGTGGAGAAAGAAGATCTCTTTTGCACTGCTGGTGGGAATGCAAACTGTTGCAGCAACTCTGGAAAACAGTATGGAGTTTCCTCAAAAAATTAAAAATAGAACTACCTTATGAACCAACAATTACACTACTATGATTTATCCAAAGGATACAAGAGTGCTGGTTAGAATGGGCATATGCCCACCTCAATGTTTATAGCAGCACTATTGACAATAGCCAAATTATGGAAGGAGCCCAAATGTTCACCGGCTGACAAATGGATAAAGAAGATGTGGTGTGTGTGTGTGTGTGTGTGTGTGTGTGTGTGTGTGTGTGTGTGTACAAATACATACATACATATAATGGAATATTACTTGGTGACCAAAAAGAATGAAATCTTGCCATTTGCAACAACATGGATGGAACTAGTGTGTATTATGCTAAGTGAAATAAGTCAGTCAAAGACATATTACTTCACTCATGTGTGGAATTTGATACAAAACAGATGAACATAAGGGAAAGGAAGCAAAAATAATATAAAAACAGAGATGGAGATAAACCATAAGAGACTCTTAAATACAGAGAACACACTAAGGGTTGCTGGTGGGGTGTTGGGTGGGGGAAAGGCCTAAAATGGTGAGGGGCATTAAAGAGGACTCTTGTTGGGATGAACACTGGGTGTTATATGTAAATGATGAATCAATAAATTCTATTCCTGAAATACTATCACACTATATGTTAACTAACTTGGATTTAAATTAAAAAATAGGACCTGGGATGAAGATGGCAGTGTAGGAGGATGCTGGGCTCACTGCATCCTGCAGATCACTTAGATTCCACCCACACCTGCCTAAATAACCCAGAAAACAGCCAGAAGACTAGCAGAATGGATTCTCTGGAGCCAAGCAGAGACAAGAGGCCCACGGAAGAGGGTAGGAAGGGCAGAGAGGTGGTGCGCACTACACGGACTGGCGGGAGGGAGCTGGGGCAGAGGGGCAGCCTGCCAGCAAAGCAAAGCAGAGCCTTTGATTCTGGCTTGCAAAAGCAGAGGGGCCAAATGGAGTGTGTTCTGACAGCAAGCAGGACTTAACATCTGGAAGGTTATAAGTTAACAACTCTGCTTGGAGAACGGGAGGGATAGAGGACAACGAGAGGGAGAGTTGTTGAGCCCTGGATGACAGAGCTCAGCTTGGTGGGGAACAAAGGCGCTTACCAGCGCCATCTCCCTTTCCCATCACCCAGCCAAAATCATAAAGGGAACCAGTTCCTGTCAGGGAAATTGCTTGCACCATGCAAACAACGCTGTGCTTCTGCAGATCCATCCCTCCAGCAGCGGTGGGTCTGACTCCCTCCTGCTGCCACAGGGCACCTACCGAAGTGGATATCTGAAGGAAAAGCGAGCTGAACCTGCCCCTCCAGCCCCTGTGCACCTTGCCAATCCACCCCAGCCAATATGCCAGATCCCCAGCACCACAAGCCTGGCAGTGTGCAAGTACCCCAGACAGGGGCCACACTACCCCACAGTGAATCCCGCCCCCAGGAGAGGGGAAGAGAAGGTACACACCAGTCTGACTGTGGCCCTAGCGGTGGGCTGGGGCCAGATCAGGTCTGACTGCGGCCCCGCCCACCAACGCAAGTTATTCAAGACAGCACAGGGGAAGTGCCCTGCAGTTCTGCACCACTCCAGGGACTATCCAAAATGGTGAAACGGAAGAATTCCCCTCAAAAGAAACTCCAGGAAGTAGCGACAGCTAACAAACTGATCAAATACGATTTAAACAATATAACAGAAAGTGAATTTAAAATAATATTCAAAAAATTAATCGTTGGGCTTGAAAACCGTATAGAAGACAGCAGAGAATCTATTGCTACAGAGATCAAGGGACTAAGGAACAGCCAGGAGGAGCTAAAAAATGCTATAAATGAGCTCTAAAATAAAATGGAGGCAACCACAGCTCGGATTGAAGAGGCAGAGGAGAGAATAGGTGAACTAGAAGAGAAAATTATGGAAAAAGAGGAAGCTGAGAAAAAGAGAGATAAAAAAAACCCAGGAGTATGAGGGGAAAATGAGAGAACTAAGTGAGGCACTAAAGAGAAATAATCTACGCATAATTGGTATTCCAGAGGAGGAAGAGAGAGGGAAAAGTGCTGAAGGTGTACTTGAAGAAATCATAGCTGAGGACTTCCCTGATCTGGGGAAGGAAAAAGCATTGAAATCCAAGAGGCAAAGATTACTCCCTTCAGATGTAACTTGAGTCGATCTTCTGCATGACATATCATAGTGAAACTGGCAAAATACAAGGATAAAGAGAAAATTCTGAAAGCAGCAAGGGATAAACGTGCTATAACATATAAAGGGAGACTGATAAGAGTCGTGACGGATCTCTCTACTGAAACTTGGCAGGCCAGAAAGGAATGGCAAGAAATCTTCAATGTGATGAACAAAAAAAAAAATATGCAGCCGAGAATCCTTTATCCAGCAAGTCTGTCATTTAGAATAGAAGGAGAGATAAAGGTCTTCCCAAACAAACAAAAACTGAAGGAATTCATCACCACTAAACCAGCCCTACAAGAGATCCTAAGGGGGATCCTGTGAGACAAAGTACCAGAAACATCACTACAAGCATGAAACCTACAGACATCACAATGACTCTAAACCCATATCTTTCTATAATAACACTGAATGTAAATGGACTAAATGCTCCAACCACAAGACATAGGGTATCAGAATGGATAAAAAAACAAAACCCATCTATTTGCTGTCTAGAAGAGACTTATTTTAGATCTGAGGACACCTTTAGATTGAGAGTGAGGGGATGGAGAACTATTTATCATGCTACTGGAAGCCAAAAGAAAGCTGGAATAGCCATACTTCTATCAGACAAACTAGGCTTTAAATTAAAGGCTGTAACAAGAGATGAAGAAGTGCATTATATAATAATTACAGGATCTATCCATCAGGAAGAGCTACCAATTATAAATGTCTATGCGCCAAATACCGGAGCCCCCAAATATATATAACAATTACAAACATACGCAACCTTATTGACAACAATGTGGTAATTTCAGGGGACTTTAAACTCCACTTACAACAATGGATAGATCATCCAGACACACGGTCAATAAAGAAACAAGGGCCCTGAATGATACATTGGATCAGATGGACTTGACGGATATATTTAGAACTCTGCATCCCAAAGCAACAGAATATACTTTCTCTTCGAGTGCACATGGAACCTTCTCCAAGATAGATGACATACTGGGTCACAAAACAGCCCTTCATAAGTATAAAAGAATTGAGATCATACCATGCACACTTTCAGACCACAATGCTATGAAACTTGAAATCAACCACAGGAAAAAGTCTGGACAACCTCCAAAAGAATGGAGGTTAAAGAACACCCTACTAAAGAAGGAATGTGTTAACCAGGCAATTAGAGAAGAAATTAAAAAATACATGGAAACAAACTAAAATGAAAAAAACAACAATCCAAACGCTTTGGGATGCAGCGAAGGCAGTCCTGAGAGGAAAATACATTGCAACCCAGGCCTATCTCAAGAAACAAGAAAAATCCCAAATACAAAATCTAACAGCACACCTAAAGGAAATAGAAGCAGAACAGCAAAGACACCCCAAACCCAGGAGAAGAAGAGAAATAATAAAGATCAGAGCAGAAATAAACAATATAGAATCTAAAAAAAACTGTAGAGCAGATCAATGAATCCAAGAGTTGGTTTTTTGAAAAAATAAACAAAATTGATAAACCTCTAGCCAGGCTTCTCAAAAAGAAAAGGGAGATGACCCGAATAGATAAAATCATGAATGAAAATGGAATTATTACAACCAATCCCTCAGAAATACAACCAGTTATCAGGGAATACTATGAAAAATTATATGCCAACGAACTGGACAACCTGGAAGAAATGGACAAATTCCTAAACACCCGCACACTTCAAAACTCAAACAGGAGGAAATAGAAACTTGAACAGACCCATAGCCAGTGAAGAAATTTAATCAGTTATCAAAAATATCCCCAGCAAATAAGAGTCCAGGACCAAATGGCTTCCCTGGGTAATTCTACCAGACGTTTAAAGCAGAGATAATACCTATCCTTCTCAAGCTATTCCAAAAAATAGAAAGGGAAGGCAAACTTCCAGACTCATTCTATGAAGCCAGTATTACTTTGATTCCTAAACCAGACAGAGACCCAGTAAAAAAAGAGAACTACAGGCCAATATCCCCGATGAATATGGATGCAAAAATTCTCAATAAGATACTAGCAAATTGAATTCAACAGCATATAAAAAGACTTATTCACCCTGATCAAGTGGGATTCATTCCTGGGATGCAGGGCTGGTTCAACATTCGCAAATCAATCAATGTGATGTATCACATTAATAAAAGAAAATATAAGAACCATATGATCCTGTCAATCTATGCAGAAAAGGCCGTTGACAAAATTCAGCATCCTTTCTTTTTTTTTTTTTCAATGTTTATTTATTTTTGAGACCGAGAGAGACAGAGCATGAACAGGGGAGGGGCAGAGAGAGAGGGAGACACAGAATCTGAAACAGGCTGCAGGCTCTGAGCGGTCAGCACAGAGCCTTGATGGGGGCTCGAACTCACGGGCCATGAGATCATGACCTGAGCCAAAGTCAGACGCTCAACTGACCAAGCCACCCAGGCACCCCTCAGCATCCTTTCTTAATAAAAACCCTCAAAGTCGGGATAGAAGGAACATACTTAAACATCAAAAAGCCATTTATGAAAACCCCAGAGCTAACATCATCCTCAATGGGGAGAAACTGAGAGCTTTTTCCCTGAGATCAGGAATACGACAGGGATGTCCACTCTCACTGCTGTTGTTTAAGTTAGTGTTGGAAGTTCTAGCATCAGCAATAAGACAACAAAAGGAAATAAAAGGCATCAAAATTGGCAAAGATGAAGTTAAGCTTTCACTTTTTGCAGATGACATGATATTATACATGGAAAAATCAGACTCCACCAAAAGTCTGCTAGAACTGATACATGAATTCAGCAAAGTTGCAGGATACAAAATCAATGTAGAGAAATCAGTTGCATTCTTAAACACTAATAATGAAGCAACAGAAAGACAAAGAAACTGATCCCATTCACAATTGCACCAAGAAGTGTAAAATACCTATGAATAAATCTAACCAAAGATGTAAAAGATCTGTATGCTGAAAACTATAGAAAGCTTAGAAGGAAATTGAAGAAGATATAAAGAAATGGGAAAACATTTCATGCTCATGGATTGGAAGAATAAATATTGTTAAAATGTCAATACTACCCAAAGCAATGTACACATTCAATGCAGTTCCAATCACAATTGCACCAGCATTCTTCTCAAAGCTAGAACAAGCCATCCTAAAGTTCATATGGAGCCACAAAAGGCCCCGAATAGCCAAAGTAATTTTGAAGAAGACCAAAGCAGGAGGCATCACCATCCCAGACTTTAGCCTCTACTACAAAGCTGTAATCATCAAGACAGCATGGTATTGGCACAAAAACAGACACATAGACCAATGGAATAGAAATGAAACCCCAGAACTAGACCCACAAACGTATGGCCAACTAATCTTTGACAAAGCAGGAAAGAATATCCAATGGAACAAAGACAGTCTCTTTAAGTAATGGTGCTGGGAGAACTGGACACCAACATGCAGAAGAATGAAACTAGACCACTTTCTCACACCATTCACAAAAACAAACTCAAAATGGATAAAGGACCTGAATGTGAGACAGGAAACCATCAAAACCCTAGAGGAAAAAGCAGGAAAAGACCTCTCTGACCTCAGCCATAGCAATTTCTTACTTGACACATCTCCAAAGGCAAGGGAATTAAAAGCAAAAATGAACTATTGGGACATCATGAAGATAAAAAGCTTCTGCACAGCAAAGGAAACAATCAACAAAACTAAAAGGCAACCAAGGGAATGGGAAAAGATATTTGCAAATGCCATATTGGACAAAGGGCTAGTATCCAAAATCTACAAAGAGCTCACCAAACTCCACACCCAAAAAACAAATAATCCAATGAAGAAATGGGCAGAAAACGTGAATAGACACTTCTCTAAAGAAGACATCCAGATTGCTAACAGGCACATGAAATGATGCTCAACGTTGCTCCTCATCAGGGAAATACAAATCAAAATCACACTCAGATATCACCTCACGCCAGTCAGAGTGGCTAAAATGAACAATTCAGGAGACTATAGATGCTGGCGAGGATGTGGAGAGACGGGAACCCTCTTGCACTGTTGGTGGGAGTGCAAACTGGTGCAGCCATTCTGGAAAACAGTGTGGAGGTTCCTCAAAAAATTAAAAATAGACATACCCTATGACCTAGAACAGCACTGCTAGGAATTTACTCAAGGGATACAGGAGTGCTGATGCATAGGGGCACTTGTACCCCAATGTTTATAGCAGCACTCTCAACAATAGCCAAATTATGGAAAGAGCCTAAATGTCCATCAACTGATGAATGGATAAAGAAATTGTGGTTTATATAGACAATGGAGTACTACGTGGCACTGAGAAAGAATGAAATATGGCCCTTTGTAGCAACGTGGATGGAACTGGAGAGTGTAATGCTAAGTGAAATAAGTCATACAGAGAAAGACAGATACCATATGTTTTCACTCTTATGTGGATCCTGAGAAACTTAACAGAAACCCATGGGGGAGGGGAAGGGAGAAAAAGAGGTTAGAGTGGGAGAGAGCCAAAGCATAAGAGACTCTTAAAACCTGAGAACAAACTGAGGGTTGATGGGGGGTGGGAGGGAGGGCAGGGTGGGTGATGGGTATTGAGGAGGGCACCTTTTGGGATGAGCACTGGGTGTTGTATGGAAACCAATTTGACAATAAATTTCATATATTAAGAAAAATTAAAAAATAAAAATTTCTAGTTTTGTAATCTCTCCCATGTAATCATGATAATGACTTTTATATAGCTCTATCCATGTGGAAGCACTTTATGTATATTAAATCATTTAATCCTCACAGAACCCCTTGTGTCAATAACAATAGTCTGATAACATTTTTAGTTTCCTCATGTTATAGATGAGGTAACTGAGGTAAGGAGAGTTTGAATAGGTTGTCCAAGATTACACAGCTGGCAAATAAGAGTCAAAATTTGATTCCAGGCAGTTTGGTATCAAAGTCTATCTCAACATTTGCATAGTTATTCTCATAGGTAAGTATTTTTCTCCTCCCCTATCCTGTGTCTCTGTCTCTCTCTCTTTCACATACATGCATGCATTTATTTACAAATAAGTATCCACCTTCTGAGGAATGTACTAAAAAACATTTACCAATGAGGATGGGATTACAAAGTGTGGAGGTCAGTGATTTAAAACATAGGAACTCTATTAGAGTTCTCCAGAGAAACAGAACCAATAGAATGTATATTTATGAGAGAGAGAGAGGGGGGGGAGGGAGAGGGAGGGTGGGAAAGGGACTTATTGTAAGGCGTTGGCTCACATGATTGTGGAGGCTGAGAAGTCCCAGATCTGGACTGGGTTGGCTGGAGAACCAGGAGAGCCAATGGTGTAGTTGTAGTTTGAATCTGAAGGTCTGGGCAGGAAGAGAACTGATAATGCAAGATCCAGTCCAAAAGCTGGGAGGGTTGAGACCCAAGAATAGCCAATTTTTCAGTTCAAATCCTAAAGTAGGAAAATACCAATATCTCAGCTCAAGTGGTCAGACTGAGGAAGTTCCCCACTTCTCAGCGCAAAGATAAGTCTTTTGTTCCATTTGGGCCATCAACTGATTACATGAGGCCCAGTCATATTAGAGAGGACAGTCTGGTTTGGGCTATCAATTCAAATTTTAATCTTATCCAAACACACTTTCATGGACACATTCAGAATGATGTTTGACTAAATATCTGGGCACCTTGTGCCCCAATCAATACATAAAATTAGCCATCATAGGGAATATCTTTATTAGTTAAATTTCTCTCTGTGCTATTGTGAAATTATATCCTTACCTAGAAGGTGAAGCCTAATTGTAGCTCTGAGATAATGGTAGACTTCCAGTAATTGAAACTGTGTAGATCTATCTGTTCATAGCATGCCCTAGACATACTATATGCCCTGATCTACCTCACCAAACTCCATAATGTTAAGTGCTTTTACATCTTTAGCTTTATGGGCCTTCTTTGATACCAACCAACTTTTCTTATGTATGTATTTATGCATGTATTTATTTATTTAGAAACAGTGTGAGTAGGGGAGGGGCAGAGAGAGAAGGTGAGAGAGAGTCCCAAGCAGGCCCCATACCACCAGCACAGAGCCCAATGTGGGGCTTGAACTCATGAAACCAAGAGATCATGACCTGAGCTGAAACTAAGAGTCAGACACTTAATTGACTGAGTCACCCAGGTGCCCCCCAACCAACTTTTCTTATTAAGGCATTCTTTACATTTGTCAGCAATGCTTCTGTTTTTAAACACATTAAAACATTTTTGAGATTGGGGCGCCTGGGTGGCTCACTCGGTTAAGCATCTGACTTTGGCTCAGGTCATCATCTTACAGTTTGTGAGTTTGAGCCCCACGTTGGGCTCTGTGCTGACAGCTTGGAGTCTAGAGCCTGCTTTGGGTTCTGTGTTTCCGTCTTTCTCTGCCCCTCCCCTGCTTGCTCGCTCACTCTCTCTCTCCAAAATAAGTAAACATGAAAAAAAAATTAAAAGAGCCTACATCTTAAAATTTTTTTTTGAAATAATATAGAGCATCTGGCTCTGAGAGGAAAGCAATTTAGAAACCTGGATTTCCTTAATATACTTGCTTAAAGGGAACTGTACCTCAAGCTGCTTGTCTGCTCACCCTGATCAGTGAAGATTTCTGTTTGTTAAGTAGTTGAAATTCCTAATTATATCTGTTTCTTGTGTGGTATTTTGTTGAAGCAGGGTGAGTTTCAAGGTTAAACTATTTGGGGGTATATATGCTTTTAATTTTCCCCTAAATCCTGTTTTTTTTTTAACTCTGGCTCCAGATCTGTTGTGTTTTCTATAAGATGCACAGATAAAAGAGAAAGATACTAGGTAAAGGTCAGTATGGGGGATGGGGAAGAAGGCTTCTGTGCAGAACTGATGTACTCAGTCTCTGGAGTATGGCAGATGAGGAAGGGTGCCATTGTTGCCAGTGCATAAGAAGAGCCACAAAGTTGTAAAGGTCAGTAGGAAGAGGCAGTGTCAATACCAGAGAAGCTAATTAGTCTCAGCCTGTAATCCTCCACCTTCACGGTCCCCTGTAGTCTGCTTCCTGTATATGAAATGGGTCTCAAGGGTGTGTGAGTGGCTGAGGATAGAGGAAGAAAGGCCTTGTACAATGTGTTTGGCCCTAGCTGGTCCAGAGGACAGCTCTGTGGAGGTTTGGCTAAAAATGAAGGAAGGGGAGAGAAGATGTCTGCAAAATGGCAAGTAGTGGAACTGTGTCAGGGAAGCTAAAGTCACAGCAAAGGGGAGATCCTCAACTCCTTGAAATGCTCTGGACACATCTCATTTGATACAACCAACCCTCCCTACCCTTGACAAAGGCCACCTCTTGCTCTCATAACCTCAGTCTAAAGGCATTTCGGTTGCTGATACCCTGGAAGCCTATGGGGCCAGGGGATAATGTTAAGAGGGTCTGCAGTGGGGATCCTGCAAAGTAGAGTTGTTTGAATAATAAAAAGCAAAGAAAACAATAGGAGACCAATCACAAGACAGGGGCAGAGCATAGTAGTATCCCAGTAACAGTGGAAGAGATACAAAAAACGGCATATAAAGCAACTATGGTTCTCTAAAAGGGGCTTTTGCTTTATTTTTCACCTCTCAAAAGGTGTCAACTTAAGAAAACCTTACAGCTCTTGTGGGCTGCTTGCTCTCAAAGGGAAATGAATTATTTAGGAGTGTGATGAATAGTTTATCAAACCTCCCTTCAACAGGGTTGCCGCTTAGGCTCAGAGTAATTGGCCTGGAGCAGAAAGGGCTGGCTCATTCCTTTCTTCTCCCCCCATCCCTTCCTGGGACCAAAAGTGAGAGGATGAGGGTGACTGCCTGGGGTGGATCTTTCATCCCAAATGGGAAGAACAAATGGGCCAAACCAAAAACAGAGGTCATTCCTAGGACAGGCCTATAGGAGGAGCCAGCACCCTTCAGTGGAGCAAGCTCTCTTCCACAGGGAGGGCTCTTACTTGGGAGGACTCCAAGAAGCCTCAGATTCTGCCCTGAATCCCAGATTCCCATCACGTGCAGAGGCAGCAGGTACTCCCAGGCTATTTCAATCTCCACTTTCCCCTCTTGCAAGCCCTGGAGGCTTTTGGGGTCAAAGGTTGAAGGTTTTCTAACAGAGAAGTGCAGCGCAGCATCCAGCCACAAAGCTATGTATCCAAGCCTGCCTCTGAACAGCCTTGCTTCACCTGCAATCTTCCCTTGCTCCTCGACTTCCTTTCTCTTCCAAACAACAAACACCCACCTACCCACACACACACGCAGCCACACACTTAATGGAAGTGGCAAAGGGATAGGCCCAGCCTTATGAAAACAGATTCCATACTGAAGAAGCTTCATCTTTCTAAAGGCAAAGAAAGAAAGGACATGATCAGAGTTATCATATACAGGATTGGAGGAAGACAGGAACTGTAGCTGGCCTGATCAGTAGATGAGGTGAGATGCATGCAATACAATGCAGTGCTTCTCTCTCTCTCTCTCTCTCTCTCTCTCTCTCTCTCTCTCTCTCTCTCTCTCTTGGCTGTCAAATATGGGTTCAAATCAGGACTGTGCTCTTGAACTGTTTGACCTTAGGTCTTTCACATAACCCCTTTGAGACTCAGTTTCCCTGTCTATAACTTGGGGATGGTAATGCTTCTCTCACAAGAATATTGTGAGGTTTAAATAGCTGTAAAGTGCTTGGCTTATAGAAAGCATTTGATAAATGCTATCTGTTGCTGTTATTATTATTTATTATTATTATCCTCCCCCCACATTTGTCATAGATCACATGGGGAACTGGGTAGAAGAATTTGAGTGGCTCTGGGAAAATTCACTTCTGACTGTTAGAGAAAAAAAACTTCATGTCTAAATCAAACATCTTGTCCCCTCTAGGCACTGGATTGCTTTTCTCATCAAACCATTCTATTGCCATTCTCATTTACTCTTGCTCTTTCTCTCTTTCCTTCTCTCTGTCTGCCTTTTCCTTTCCTTTCCTTTACCTTTCCTTCTGCCTCTTGTGTAATGGGAGAGTTTTTCTGAAGTGTTGTGAAATGTCTGCTTTATAGTACTACATTCTATTAATAAAGGATTTGCATTATATTACTAAGCCTAATTGATCAAAACTTCTTTACCTACTGTTCTAAACCTAACTTTACTTTGCACAAAGAAGAATAATTTAACTACACACACACACACACACACACACACACACACAAATAATTAGTGTCCTGGTTGACCCTCTTCTTCCAGAAGATTTAGAAAGTCCTTTATTTCAATTATTCCTAATATGTTGCCCATCAGCTCTGAGACAGTTCCATGAAAAACAGCTGCAGTCATTTCGCTCAACATAATGGATTAAGATGATAAATATGACAAGACCTGCCTAGCAAAGTTAGTGTTGAACTAACACAGTTCTTTTCCATCGTTTGGAATTGCTTCTGTTGACAGAAGAAATGTTCTGAGTAGGAGCATGTTATGTCTCACAATAAGTGAGGAATGTTGCAGACGTGGGGTAATTGTGCAGGAAGCTCATAAGCTCAGTTGATTAAGGAACCTGGCAATTGTGGCTGGATGTTTACTGCTCAGTGCCAGAGTGTTCTCTGTGGCTGAGGTGCAGCAAGCTTGCTGTCACCTGAAGAGCCCCAGATAAGTGTGTATCATTCTCAGGCTTCTGTGTGTGAGGAGCAATGTCTCTGTGGCCAGGAGGCTCTCAAATGCCCACTAATAGGCATGGTTGTATGTTCATTCATTCATTAACCCAATGTTTACACCTAGCATTCATGATATTCTAGGCAATGGAACTGCAGAAAGGACTAAAACATGGTTTCTGCCCTCAGGGAGTTGATAGTGTAGTCGTGGAGACAGGCACATATAATGAGTTGAAATTAAGAGGCAAATAATGTATATGTCTGGGACACTGGTATGGTGGGTCCTCCATGCCATCTGTCTTTAATTATCTGACTAATTTCATGTGGAAAAAGGATTTGATTTGCTCTCCATAGCTGTTCAGGGCAGAACTAGGAACTAAGAATAAAAATTATTCCACTATTTGAGTGCTGCCTTTGTGCCTGGCTCTTTATACATATTACCTAATTTAATCCTCATAGCAACTGTATTAGGCAGCTAGGACTGCCATAACTGGGTGGCTTAAACAGCAGAATTATTTTCTCACAGTTCTGGAGGCTGGAAAGTCCAAGGATCAAGGTACTGGTTGATTCTGTTCCTGGTGAGAGCTCTCTTCATGGCTTACAGATGGCTGCATTCTTGTATGCTCACCTAGCCTTTCCTCAGTGTGTGCTCATTGAGAGATGAGGAGGAATGAGAGAGAGCTCTCTCTCTTGCTCTTCGTATAAAGTCACAGTTCTATTAGATTAGGACCCCACTCTGGTGACCTCACTTAAACTTAATTACCTCCTAAAGACACTATCTCCACATATAGTCACATTAGGGGTTAGGGCTTAAATATATGAATGTTGGTAGGGGGATGGAGACACAATTCCATCCATAACAGTAAGCCTGTGTCTTAGATGATGTGATAATCTCCATTTTCCAAATGAGGAAACAGAGGCTCAGAGAGGTTAATTGACCTCCTAAGAGAGGTAACTTCTCTAAGGTTATACCCCTAAAACATTGCAGAGATAGGATTCTAGGTATATCTGATTAAAGGCCAACTGCTTTCTGCTATACCCTGTTGTCTTTTGGATCCATGACACCTTGCCTACCACTAGGTGGTAGATTTTGAGTGGCTTTGATATTTGGAATAATTAGGACTGGCAACACATTTTTAAGGTAATGAGGTCCTCATCACTGAAAGCATTAAGAAGAGGTCAGATGCTATAGAAGAGAATCTTAGACTGAGTAGAAGATTGTACTAGAACAATGGTTTTCAGTGTGTCAAGTGAGGAGGTGGGCTCTGAGATGCTCATACCTACCCCCCCTTCAATCAGAGCCACTCAGTATTCATCTGCTATGATAACAATAAAGAAACATTTATGGAGCATTTTATAGGACTATTTTACAAGTTTCTGGTGTATTTATTCATTTAATCACTACAGCCGTACTCTGAAGTAGATACCATTATTACCCCCGTTTTACAGGTGGCAAAAAAGCAGAGGCATGGAGAAGTGAAGAAACTTGTCCAAGGTCATGCAGGTGAGGTAAACATTAGAGCTGGGATTTGAACCTAGGTGGTCTTGCATGTATTCCCTATGTAGTATGCCAATCAGCTTTTCTATTTTATTAGAAATAATGAATGTCTTTGAAAGAATTCATATGAATGATGAGTGATATGGATAAAAGTTTTTGAAAATTACTATAATTATATCCTCACAGATTTCAAGCCTCATTGGTTCAATGCTTATCCTCCATCTTGGGTTGGTCAAGAAACTCCTATGATTTTTTCTACCCAGATAAGACCTTGGTCTCAATCTCTGACTGCAGACTTGAATCTTGTCCTTCACTGCTAAACAAGGACTTGCTGGATCTGACCCTACTTGTACTTGCAAACTGGCAAGGTGCTGCAACCTGACATAATCTTCTGATTTTGGACTTTACTCTTTGGCTCACAGCACTTGATGTCAGTCTATGATATTTCTATACACTGAAATTAGCTGCTCTACTAATCCCACTCAGTTTGAGCATCAATGGAGACTAAGGTTCATTGGACCTATCTGGTAAACTGGTAGAGTACATAGGCCCAAGGAGCCTTCTTGGGGGTGACTTTACCTTCAAGAAGGAGCCAGGTGGGAGTGATGAGCCTGACCTAGTGACAAAGCCCTAGTCATCACATTGGAGGGGAACAATCACTGTCCAGTATGGTTATTGGTCTCTCAGATTTGTCTCCTGGCAAAGACAGTGATGGACTCATACTTCATTGTTGTGGGGAGTTAGGAGGGTTGTACATAAAAAATTAAGAGCACTTGCTCATGTAAAACTCCCTAAGACAATTGGGCACCAGCAATGCTGCTTAAGTATGGCTCTAGCAGACCCAAACCTGAATGACAAAGTCATTTAGTTACCATTCAGTTACCAATGTGGATTAAACACCCATGGTGTTCAGAGTCCAATGTTTGGCTTTTCACAGAGCAAGAAATTATTTATAATATATATATTATATATATTTTATATATATTTTATATATATATATATAATATATATATAATATATATATATATATTTTGGAAAAGGAATATAGAATAGGGGAAGAACATGGTCTTAACTGGCAGTGTCAGCAGAGAAAGGTGATAAAAATACAGTACTAGAATATGCATGACCAGAAAGTACTTAAATGTATATGAACTGCATATGTATATGACTCTGTTGTCAGAGATTTAGTTTCCATATCTTCCAAATAGGGCTATTAATATCTACCTTGCAGGATTGTTGGGTGAATAAGAAAATGTATATACATGAATGTAAAATGCCTAGTTCAGTGCTTATCATATAAGGGCACTGAAAAATGGAAGACCTTATTTTATATTAGTATTAGTAGTAGTAGTAGAGGAGTAATTATTGTTTTTTATTATTTTTAAAAATTATTATCAACACCCACAAAATATATTGTTCTCTAAGTAGCAAGGAACATGAATGTAGAAATAATCTGAATCATGGCTATGTTTTGTTTGTAAGTACTAGCCTAGCTTCAATAGTGTAATCTATGTGATTTTCTTATTGAATATGCTCTGGATGTTATTTCTGTCTCACTAGCTGGATAAGGAGTTCCCTGAGAACAGAAATTTCTCTTCATCAAATTAGAAACTTGCTATACAAGAGAATAAATTGTACCCAGCTCTACTGAAATCTGGATACAAGTCTCAACCTTTGGACTTCAGGTTTCTCCAAGAACATAAACACCATTAGCACCCTCTTTTTTTGTTACTAGTGAGTTGGTATTATAAGTCATTTAGTATTATACATTACAAGAGACTTAGTATTACTGTTAGGCTGAACTGTAGTAAGAAGTCAGGAAAGGGATGGGATCAGACAGGGTTCAGAAGGTTAATAATAGTTCAATGGAATATCAAAAAAATATTTTATCTTTCAATATTTTGCAGCTAACAAATGTCCCCAGATACTGCACTAAGATGTTTTCCTTCATTTTTTAGCCTGGGCACATTTTAGGACCTATTGAATCCATGTGCTTCCAATTGATTTACATTTAACACATCAAAATGTTGTTTTGTAAGAGATTTGATGTCCAAAAAGCCCAGTGAGCTGCTTTTATGAACATTTTAAAGCCTTTCTCTTTGAAGGGATTGAAACCTGGGCATGGCTCCCTGTTATTTCTGTTCTCTGAAGGCCAGAGGTTGTTGGAATTGTAGAGAGTCCTGGGATAGCCTATCTCATGTAGAGTGGTGATCTGAAGTAGACTGAATAGAGTTGTGGATCAAGCGTGGGTGGGGCATTCTTTGTGCATCATGGCCAGACAAACATCTGAAATCCCAAATATCACCTGTCAAAACCTAGTTCAGGTCCTAGTTCTTTCAATGAGTCTTTCTTCTTTCTCCTTTAGACTTTGCCTTCCTCTATTTCTTAATCTTTAAGCTGGCCACAGAGAAATTGCCTGACTGCATGTTACTTTTGTGCAGGGGTGTGGAGTGGGAGGTGACTGTTGGAAGAATAAAAGAATGCAAAAGGCATAAAAAGCCATTAGAATTGAATGAAGATTAGGTACAAAGCACCTGATATCTGATGGCCCTAAAAACGTACATGAGGGAAGCTGGTGGATGGAAGACACTAAGGAGTAGAGGGCACTTGGGGGAAGCAGAGCATATATTCTCCATCTATAATCACTTTTAAAAATTTGAATACTGAGAAAACCAAAGTATATTAATGGACTCAGTTCACCACATAGCTCTCCAGCTTACAGAATCTTGGTCTAATTCAATCCTCAGATTTATCAATGAAGAAACTAAGGCCCGAGAGCTGTGATGTGACTTGTCAGAAGGTGCCCAGCTAGTAAATGGCAGAAAGAGATTGAACTTTAAGTTTTTTGAGTATAAGCATTTCAAGGCTAGTACTTTTTTTTCATTGTACTATGCTGCTTCCTTAGGTTGAACCATATAAATTAGAGAAAATCGATATACACATGAAACCAATGATGGGAACTCATATGAATCATCACAATGCCCAATGCTGGTACTTTTGTGGGGAGAAGACTTAAGAATTTACAGAGGAGAAAGAATAAAATTGTGGCCTGGGCATCAGAATTGAGGCAACAGTTGATGGCAACAGCCAGTCCTTCTGAAGAGTTAGGTAAGGGGAGGGGCACCTGGGTGGCTCAGTCGCTTAAGCATCCGACTTTGGCTCAGGTCATGATCTCATGGCTCGTGAGTTCGAGCCCTGTGTCGGGCTTTGTGCTGACAGCTCAGAGCCTGGAGTCTGCTTTGGATTCTGTGTCCCTCTCTCTCTCTGCCCCTCTCCCACTCACATTCTGTCTCTCTCTCTCAAAAATAAACATTAAAAAATTTTAAAAAAGGTAAGGGGAGTCTATCTGATGTAACCTCCATATATATAGAGCTAAATTTTGACAGCTTCTCCTGGGGAAAATTGTGCCATCCAAAAATATCATGGTCCTCATTTAATTGCTGTCTAATTTTTACACGCAGTTAGAAGTTTATATTATGTGTACCTGTGAGGTATAATTTCAGGCCCTCTGTTTTCCTAACCAACTGTGTGATACAATTTTGAGGGTTGACACTGTTAAATAACATCCCCCAAAGAATCAACTTTTAGATAAATTTAAGGAACTCATGAAGTGGATTACTTCAGGGACATCGTCATCTACATTTTGGGGTGGCAGGTTCAAATCTTAGTTCACAAGTTTAGGTTTCTATAGTACAACTTAATTTCTGTTTGGGTTGTTATACCCCTTGGGTGGCAGAACTCAATTTCATTCCATTCAAAGATATCCCTCTCTTTTCCTAGGGTCATGTACACTGGGGAGCCATCTGGTCCTTGATGTCATCTACCAGGCATGTCACATGTTGACATTTCTCCATTCTGTCCCCTTCAACTCTCATGATACTTCTCTGACACTTTAATGATTCATTTGAGGGCTTGAAAATCATACTGTCCCTTCTAGGCCACAATCTGGCTTAAAAATTTCTTTTCCTCTCCATTTCCCAAGTTTTTCACTAGGAATCAGGTTGCAAAGACCCTTTTGCTAGGTTCCAGTCACATTTATAGTCTCAAAATTTTTCTGTCTCTTCCCTTTTCATGGCAAAGAGTATTTTCTAGTCGGAGGAAATATGAAATACGTCCATCCTCCATAAACATGTAAATTTTACACTCTGTCCTATCTAGTGCCTACGGAACGTAAGCTTTTGGACACCAAAGCTGAACAACTCCTTTTTTCCTGCTTTTGTTCAGTCATATACCTTTCTGCAGAAATGAAAATAGAACTGCTCAACTGATAGAGTTGGGAAAAGAGTGGTGGTCATTAGGGTAGAGACTGGACTACCAGGAGAAAAATAATTTCAAATACTATTATCCTGATATAAAACCTAGATGATCTAAAAATCATCATAGAGGGTTGATGGGGGGTGGGAAGGAGGAGAGGGAGATGGTATTGAGGAGGGCACCTTTTGGGATGAGCACTGGGTATTGTATGGAAAACAATTTGACAATAAATTTCATATAAAAAAATAAAAACAAAAATCATCATTATCATCAGCATCACTATTTATTCTTTGTTACCTAAATACTCCTCTTGACCTATTATGTACACTTTAAGTAACTTCTCAAGGGCTCAAATCAAACTTTTTTGGAGCTACTCATATCATTCTTATTCCTAAGGAACTGCTGGGATTCTGGGGTCGTGCATCAGGGGTGGTCTGTGGCCTGGGAACTAGGCGAAACAGCCCATAGGGCAATTGAATGATGCCAAATATTTCTTCCACCTCTCACTTCAGTGTCTAAAGTCATTGCCTTCCTTAAAGATGTTTAATGAATTCCTTTTTTGAAAGGGCTAAACTACTCTTTAACTATTCTGAAGAAGCAGTGTGTGTACTTCTTGGTTTGCTTAAGATTTGTAGTTGGAAATCCAGATACCATTGCAAATATTTTCAAACCTTAACACTTCTGCTTGCAGAATATGTGTGTGCACATGCATGCATTCACATAGGGAGTTAGGTCAGGAAGGAACACAAACATCAGAAAATAACCAATTAGGACAGTATACAATAGGGGGCAATAAAAGGCTTTTTGAATTTCAGAAAACCAGTAAGTACCTGAATTATGGGTAAGAGCAACAGAATAGAGCTAGTGCATAGAGGAAGTTGATGCAAAATAGGAAGATTGGCTTTGTTTTCAATAAGAGACAAGAGGCTTGCAGGATAGGGGAGAAAAGAAGCTGCAAATGTTAATTCAAGCTCATTGCCCCTTCTTTGCTCTCCTCTCACCCTACCTCCTCATCCCATGGTGAGAAATAATGATCATGTTCCATACTTGGAAGATTGGGTAATGGGAAGTGTGGTTAGAGGAAATGACTTTCTCAGCTAATTGTTAGCAGAGGTTGAAGGACCCATAAGTAGTGGCTCCTGAGGTGCTCTCTCATACACAGTTCCAAAGCAGACACTAGCTGGTTAATTTGGCTGGTTAGAGTCTTGTTCTAGTGAGACCATAGTTGTGGGTTTCTTTGAATTTGGGCCAGGTAGTTTTACTCTGTTGCCAGCTGCAGACTGAACCCAGGCCATGTTTTAACCCTAAGGGAAGTCTCAGTCTAAGACCCGAATACTGACCACAGGTTGAACTCTAACCCTTGTCAGGGGTTGAGTCCCTTACCTCAGCCATAGATTGAGCCCCTAACCCTGGCTAGCTACTTTGGATATATGCATTATGGGTCCTAAAAGGGACCAGGAAAGAAGGTAACAATATTTTGTTTGTCTCTATTACTCCTACTAAACAACAATAACAACAACAAACTTACCCTGCTAATAGGACAGAAATGTTCTGTTTCCATATGGTAACAAATGCTACATACATGATTTTATACTAGAAGCCACAGGGCTGGAGTGAGTATGAGAGCTGTTGTCCCTACCTCTGAGGATAGAAGCTAGGATAAAAGTGATAAGATCTCCTTGAAAATGTATCTGGCATTCCTTGTATTTGTTAAAGGGACAAATAACAAATGTTGTCTAGTTTACCTTATTCTACTTTCTTATGTTTAAGTTTCCAAGGCCAATAGCTATGACAGCCATTTGTGAAAATGGAACCTAGTACTGGAAGCCCCTTTTATTACTGAATCATTTACCCTCTGAGTGTGCCAAAGCATCTGAAACCTCAAACATTAGAGTTACTCTTTGGGTTTTGACATTAGTAGCCCCTGTTTAAGAATCATACTTGGGAAACTCCCCAAGTATATAGAAGCTGAAAATTCAAGTGCTTTTGGGAAAGGAGTCTATCCTGAGTAACCAAAATAAACTATTTCCAGAATTTAAGCCAGTGCAAAAGTTGGTGGGTAAAGTGTACAAGAGGTTTAAGTGTACAAGAGGCTGGATAAAGAAGACTTAAAATGGAGTAAATCTCACTTGATAATTAAAAAAGTTAATGCAAGTTTAAATCTTACTTCCAACATTTGCACAAGTGTAAGGAAAACCTAATTTTAGACACCTAAAGAGCAGCCGTGTCAAAAGTGGGGGGTGGGTGGTGGTGTGTGACCACTTCTAACCAATAGTTAAGGCCTAAGTGATAAATTGAAGTTTGCTAGAAGGTAGAGTATTTTACATATGCTGTCCAGAGACAGGCTTTAGGCTTGTTTGAGATTTTTAGTTAGAAGCCTAGATATCATAGCATATATTTTCAAATATTAACACTTCTGATTATAAGAAGGCTCACATCTATTAGGGAAGTGTGGAATTTGGATTGCTGGAAAAGATGATGACACTATAAAAAGCTGTCTTCTGTATCTTCAGTCTCTTCCTCTCTTCTGTTTTTAATCAATCTCAAGTAACTTGAGTCAACATAAACAAGACAAAAATTGGTCCTTCAATCCCATACTCCCATTCCTATCCAAAATGTATCCCAAAAAATAGAGCAATTTCACTATCTCTAGTCCCTCACCTACATTTACTATTACATTTCAAATTTATTGAGGTATAATTTACACATAATAAAATACATACTTTTAAATTGTACATTGAGTTTTGGCAAATTTTTACACCTGTGGTATGTAACCACCATCACAATCATATACAGAACATTTTGATCACCCCAAAAGTCAGTTGCTTCTTTCCAGTCAGTACTTCATCTCCCAGGAAATGACTCATCTGTTTTTGTCATTATAGGTTATTCTTTTCTAGAATTTCATATCAATGGAATTAATGGACTGTAGCATGAACATTTTTGTATCTAACTTTGGCTAAGTATAACATTTTTGATATTTATCCACATCATAGCATGTATCAGGAGATTGTTAGTGGTAGGTTTTTAAAGTCATTTTATTTTATTTTCATCATGATTAGTATATTCTTTAGTCTCTATCCCCTATTCCCCCCCCCCCCAACCTACCTCTCCTCCTCTTCTTTTGATTTGTATTCCTCTGATGATGAGTGACGTTGAGCATCTTTTCATGTGTCTGTTAGCTATCTGGATGTCTTCTTTGGAAAAGCGTCTATGTCTTCTGCCCATTTCTTCACTGGATCATTTGTTTTTTTGGGTGTTGAGTTTGAGAAGTTCTTTGTAGATTTTGGATACTAACCCTTTATCTGATATGTCATTTGCAAATATCTTTTCCATTCCATAGATTGCCTTTTAATTTTATTGATTGTTTGCTTTAAAGCTTCTTATCTTTTTTTTAATGTTTATTTATTATTTTTGAGACAGAGAGAGACAGAGCATGAACAGGGGAGGGTCAGAGAGAGAGGGAGACACAGAATCTGAAGCAGGCTCCAGGCTCTGAGCTGTCAGCACAGAGCCTGACGCGGGGCTTGAACTCACGGACCGTGAGATCATGACCTGAGCTGAAGTCGGACGCTTAACCGACTGAGCCACCCAGGCGCCCCTAAAACTTCTTACCTTGATGAGGTCCAATAGTCCATTTTTGCTTTTGTTTCCCTTGCCTCTGGAGACATGGCTGGTAAGAAGTTGCTGTGGCCAAGGTCGAAGAAGTTGCTGCCTTTTTTCTTCTGTAGGATATTGATGGTTTCCTGCCTCACATTTAGGCTTTTTTATCTATTTTGAATTTATTTTTGTGTGTGGTGTAAGAAAGTGGTCCAGTTTTATTCTTCTGCATGTCGCTGTCCAGTTTTCCCAATACTATTTGCTGAAGAGATGGTCTTTTTTTTCCCATTGGATACTCTTTCCTGCTTTGTTGAAGACTAGTTAGCCATACATTTGAGCATCCATTTCTGGGTTCTCTATTCTGTTCTATTTGATCTATGTGTCTGTTTTTGTGCCAGTACCATACTGTCTCGAATGATTATAGCTTTGTAAAAGAGCTTGAAGTCTGGAACTGTGATGCCCCCTGCTTTGGTTTTCTTTTTCAACATTATTTTCGCTATTCCAGGTCTTTTCTGGTTCCGTATAAATTTTGGAATTGTGTTTTCTAGCTCTGTGAAAAATGCTGGCGTTATTTTGATAAGGATTGCATTGAATGTGCAGATTGCTTTGGGTAGTATTGACATTTTAACAGTATTTGTTCTGCCAGTCAATGAGCATGGAATGTTTTTTAATTTCTTGGTGTCTTCTTCAATTTCTTTCTTAAGCTTTATATAGCTTTCAGTGTACAGACCTTTTACCTCTTTGGTTAGGTTTATTCCTAGGTATTTGATGGTTTCTGGTGCAATTGTAAAGGGATCAATTCTTTGATTTCTCTTTCTGCTGCTTCATTATTGGTATATAGGAATGCAACTGATTTCTGTACACTGATATTTATATTCTGAAATTTTTATGAATTTATATATCAGTTCTAGTAGTTTCTTGGTGAAGCTTTTCAGGCTTATCATGTCGTCTGTGAAGAGTGAAAGTTTTTCTTCCTTGCCAGTTTGGATGCCATTTATTTCTTTTTGGTGTCTGATTGCTGAAGCTAAGGCTTCCACTACGATGTTGAACAACAGTGGTGAGAGTGGATATCCTTGTCGTGTTCCTGACCTGGGAGAGAAAACTCTCAGATTTTCCCCACTGAGGATGATATTAGCTTTGGGCTTTCATATATGGTCTTTATGATGTTAAGGAATGTTCCTTCTTTCCCTACTTTTTTGGGGGTTTTTATCAAGAAACTATGCTGTATTTTGTCAAATGCTTTTTCTGCATCTATTGAGAGGATCATATGGTTCTTATCCTTTCTTTTATTAATGTGGTGTATCACGTTGATTGATTTGCAAATATTGAACCAGTCCTGCAGCCCAGAAATAAATCCCACTTGATCATGGTGAATAATTCTTTTAGTGTACTGTTGAATTTGATATGCTAGTATCTAATTGAGAATTTTACATCTAGGGTCATCTAGGATATTGGCCTGTAATTCCCCTTTTTAGTGAGGTCTTTGTCTGGTTTCAGAATCAAGGTAAGGCGAGCTTCATACAACGAATTTGGAAGCTTTCCTTCCAGTTCTATTTTTTGGAACAGTTTGAGAGGAATAGGTATTAACTCTTCTTTAAATGTCTGGTAGAATTCTCACAGGAAGCCATCTGTCACAGGACTCTTGTTGCTTGGAAGATTTTTGATAACTGATTCAATTTCTTTGCTGGTTGTGCATATGTTCAAATTTTCTATTTCTTCCTGTTTCAGTTTTGGTAGCATTTGAGTGTCTAAGAATTTGTCCATTTCTTCCAGGTTGCTCAGTTTGCTGGCATATAATTTTTCATAATATTCCATTATAATGGTATTGCTGTGGTGTTGGTTGTGATCTCTCCTCTTTCATTCATGGTTGTATCTATTTGTGTCCTTTCTCTTTTCTTTGTGATAACTCTGGTGAGGGGTTTATCAATTTTGTTTATTTGTTCAAAGAACAAACATCTAATTGATCTGTTCTATTGTGGGTTTTTTTTTGATTTCTATATCTTTTTTGTGTATGTGCTCTAATCTTTATTATTTCCCCCTTCTACTGTATATAGGATTTATTTGATGCTGTTTTTCTACCTCCTTTAGGTGTAAGGTTGGGTTGTGTATTTGGGACCTTTCTTGCTTCTTGAGATAGGCTCAAATTGCAATGTTCTGTTCTCTTAGGACTGCCTTTTCTGCCTCCCAAAGGGTTTGGACTGTCATATTTTCATTTTTATTTGCTTCCATGTATTTTTTTATTTCTTCTTTAATTTCCTGGTTAACCCATTCTTTCTTCAATAGGATCTTCTTTAATCTCCATGTATTTGAGGGCTTTCCAAATTTTTTATTGTGGTTGATTTCAAGTGTCATAGCATTGTGATCTGAAAATATACATGGTATGATCTCGATCTTTTCATACCTATTGAGGGCCGATTTGTGACCCAGTATGTGATCTATTCTGGAGAATATTCCATGTGCACTCGAAAAGAATGTGTATTCTGCTTTAGGAAGAAATGTTCTCAATATATCTATTAAGTCCATCCGGTCATGTGTGTCATTCAAAGACATTGTTTCCTTATTGATTTTCTGCTTAGATGATCTGTCAATTGTTGTAAATGGGGTATTAAGGTCCCCTACTATGATGCTATTATTATCAATGAGTTTATGTTTGTGATTGATTTATATATTTGGGAGTCTTATGTTGGGGGCATACATATTTACAATGTTAGATCTTCTTGATCAATAGACTCCTTAATTATGATATAATGCCCTTCTCCATCTCTTGATACAGTCTTTGGTTTAAAATCTAGTTTGTCGATATAAGTTTGGCTACTCTGGCTTTCATTTGACATCAATTCGCATGATAGATGGTCCTCTATCCCCTTACTTTTAATCTGCAGGTGCCTTTGGTCTAAAATGAGTCTTTTGTGGGCAGCATATAGATAGATCCTGTTTCTTTTTTAAGTTTATTTATTTTGAGAGAGAGGGAAACAGAGCACACAAGTGAGGGAGGGGGAGAGAGAGAGACAGAGAGAGACAGAGAGAGAATGAATCCCAAGCAGGCTTCACACTGCCAACGCAGAGTCTGATGTGGGGCTTAAACCCCGACCTGTAAGATCATGACCTGAGCTGAAATCAAGAGCTAGATGCTTAACTGACTGAGCCACCCAGGTGCCTCGATATGTATTTTTTTAAATTCCTTTCTGATATCCTATGTCTTTTGATTGGAGCATTTAGTCCATTTAAATTGAGTGATTAAAAAAAATTTTACATTTATTTATTTTTGATAGGCAGAGAGAGACAGACCACAAGTGTGGGAGGGGCAGAGAGAGAAGGAGACATAGAATCTGAAGCAGGCTCAAGGCTCTGAGCTGAGCACATCAGCACAGAGCCTGATGCGGGGCCTGAACTCACAAACCATGAGATCATGACATGAGCCAAAGTTAGACACTCAACCAATTGAGCCACCCAGATGCCCCCAGAGTAATTATTGAAATACATGAAGTTAGTTATTATGTCACCTGTGGCGTTGGTATTTCTGGTGATGGTCTCTGGTCCTTTGTAGTCTTTGTTGTTGTTTTTTTTCCTCAGATAGTTTCCCATAAAATTTCTTGCAGGGCTGGTTTAGTGGTCATGAACTCCTTTAGTTTTTGTCTGAGAAACTCTTTATCTCTCCTTCTAATTCTGAATAATAGCCTTGCTGGATAAAGAATTCTTGGCTGCATTTTTTCCCCCAATCAGCACATTGAATATTCCCTGCCACTCCCTTCTGGCCTGCCAAGTTTCAGTGGACATGTCTGCTCCTACCTTATGTGCCTACTTTTTTTCAGTTAAGGACCTTTTGTCTGTAATCACTTTCAGAGTTCTCTCTTTATCTTTGTATTTTGCAATTTTCACTATGATATGTCATAGTGTTGACCTGTTGTTGACTTTGAAGGGCATTCTCTGTGCCTCTTAGACTTAAATGCCTTTTTCCTTCCCCAGTTTAGGGAAGTTCTCAGCTATCATTTGTTCAAATAAATCTTCTTCCCCCTTTTCTCTGGTCTTCTTCTTCTGGGATGCCTATGATATTGGCATTGTTTTAGTTTATGGAATCACTAAGTTCTCTAAGTCTCCCCTCATGATCTAATAATTTACTTTCCCTCTTTTTCAGCTTCATTATTACCTGCTATATCACCTATTCTCTCGTCTACTTCTTCAGTCCTCATTGTGACTGTATCCAGTCAGTTTTACATCTCAGTTATAGCATTTTTTTATATAAGCCTAACTAGTTTTTAGGTCTTTGATCTCTGCAGCAAGGGTTTCTCTGATGTCCTCTCTGCTTTTACAAGCCCAGCTAGTAGTCTTATGACTATTGACCTAAATTCTTGTTGAGATATATTGCTTATATCTTTTTTGAGCAAGTCCCTGGCTGTGATTTCTTCTTGACCTTTCTTTTGAAGAGAATTCCTCCATCTTGTTATTTTGACTAAGCTTGTCTTTTGCGTGTTTAAATTTTTTTTAAATATTTGTTTATTTTTGAGAGAGAAAGAGAGAGCACAGTTGGGGAAGGGGCTCCGAGAGAGAGGGGGACAGATTATCTAAAGCAGGTTCTGTGCTGACAGCAGTGAGCCAATGTGGGGTTTGATCTCATGAAATGTGAGATCATGACTTGAGCCGAAGTCAGGCCCTCCACCGACTGAGCCACCTGTGTGTCCCTGTCTTTTGCATGTTTTAAAAGCTTGTTATGTTTCCTGCATCTGGGAGTACTATATTAAAAAGGGGTCATACACTGTCCAGGGCCTGGCACTTCAGGAAGTGTTTGTGGTGTATGCTGTACACATTCTGCTGTTGTGTTTTGGCAGCTCTTTCCCACTGGTCAGTCCTCTGCAGAGCTCCTTGCTTTCACTGGGAAGTGTTTGGTCCTTTAACGAGGTGTGCTTTGATTTGTTGAAGTAAACCTGGAAAAAAGAGGGGGGGGGGAAGACTGATCCCCAAAAGAGAGAAAAGGAAAAGGAACAAAAAAACACAAACAGAATAAAAAACTATAAGGCTGATTCCAAAGGAAAAGGAAGGCAAAAAAAAAAAGCAAGAAAAAGAATAAAAAAAAGCTTGTCCTAAAAAAAAAGTAAAAGAAATGAAAACAAACAAACAAACAAACAATGAGTCTGATTTCAAAAGAAAAAAGAAGAACAAAAAGAGAAAAAAGTAAGCTTGGTCCTATTTCCACCAGAAGTGCACGTGCCATTTTGAAGCACTTGATTTTCAGTATGCTTGGTACATGAGTGGTGCTGCCTGTGCTGGTCTTCTGGAGGAAAGGCCCGCTGTGTTGGCTCAGTCAGTCTTGCCCCAGTAAATAAGCAGTTGCCAGGCATGGCGGGGGGGGGGGGTGGATAGGGTTTGGTATAAGTGAGTCCCGCTTCCACTGGGGGCTGTGTAGTGCTCTCAGAAGTCCCACCATGTTGGTTTTGGGAGGAAAATGGCACCACTTCAATCTCTTGTCCCTGGACAGGGATCTCATACCCCCTCGCAGAATAGCCATTGCAGTCAGCTCCCCCTGTGTCACAGCTCTCTTGTACTTTATCTTTGGCTCATGGCTGGGATTCAAAACCAGAAGTTTTAGACCTAGGGCTATGTGGACCCACTCCCTTCCTTTGGAGTAGAGCCTCTCCATGCTGTGTCTGAAGTCCTTTGTCCTTGAAAAACAGTCCCACACCTGCACAGTGTGCAGAATCGCTGATGTAGCACCACTAAAAGCAGCAAAGGTTATTTTCCTTCTGGGTGTGCCTCTGTCCTTTGCTGATAAAAGGCTTTTGGCTGGTGCCTGCAAGGTCTTTTGTCTTTGGGGAAGCAATAGACCCTCTTCCAAAAGTACTCCAGGAAGGGGAATTTCTCTCGCAATGTGCCCCTGAGATCCTACACCATGTCATGCACTCCAGGGCCAGCTCCCTCTACCCAGGTGTGTGTACCACAGCTCTACTCCAGGAAAAGCTGTGCACTTCCAAAATTTGATTTTGAGCTCCAAACACTGTGGGGAGAGAAGGGGAGAGAGGGAGAGGGAGAGGGAGAGAGAGAGGGAGAGAGAGAGAGACAACGAAACTGCAACACTCAGCACTTTTTGCTCCCCAGTCCGTGGTCCAGAGAGGTTTTCTTTCTCCTTGTGTGAACTCAGTGCTGCACTTTCTCAACCCCTCTCTCTTTCTCTCCCTTTGTCTTTCCATAGAGAGGGCTCCCTCCCCTCTGCAGCACTGCAGTTTTTCTCTCCCTTAATTCACTTCCATGTATCTTGAACCTGCCATGTTGTTTCCCTCCAACTGTGGTGATCCTTCTGCCATTCCACAGATCAATTTCCTGGATGTTGCAGGTGATCTGACCTTAAGCTGTGTTTGATGGACAAGGAAAGCCCAGGTTCCCCCTACTTCTCTACCATCTTAACTCCTGCCCTCATCTCATTCTGGTTTTGATTGCATTTCTCTGATGTTGAATGAAGTTGAGCATCTTTTCATGTGTATGTCTTCTTCGGAGAAATGTCTGTTCATGTCTTCTGCCTGTTTTTTACCTGGATTATTTGTTTTTTGGGTATTGAGTTGTATAAGTTCTTTATATATTTTGGATACTAACCCTTCATCAGATATATCATTTGCAAATATCTCCCATTCAGTAGGTTGTCTTTAATTTTGATGATTGCTTGCTTTGCTGTGCAGAATCTTTTCATTTTGATATAGTCTCTGATTTATTTTTGCTTTTATTTCCCTTACCTTAGGAGACCTATCTAGAAAAATGTTGCTATGGTTGATGTTAGTTGTAGCTTTTTTATATACACCTTTTATCAGGCTGAGGAAGTTCCCTCATCTGCCAAGCTTCCCAAGAGTTTTTTTTATTTTTTTATTTTTTTATTTTTTATTATTTTTTTTTTATTTTTTAATATATGAAATTTACTGTCAAATTGGTTTCCATACAACACCCAGTGCTCATCCCAAAAGGTGCCCTCCTCAATACCCATCACCCACCCTGCCCTCCCTCCCACCCCCCATCAACCCTCAGTTTGTTCTCAGTTTTTAACAGTCTCTAATGCTTTGGCTCTCTCCCACTCTAACCTCTTTTTTTTTTTTTTTTTTTCCTTCCCCTCCCCCATGGGTTTCTGTTATGTTTCTCAGGATCCACATAAGAGTGAAACCATATGGTATCTGTCTTTCTCTGTATGGCTTATTTCACTTAGCATCACACTCTCCAGTTCCATCCATGTTGCTACAAAAGGCCATATTTCATTTTTTCTCATTGCCACGTAGTATTCCATTGTGTATATAAACCACAATTTCTTTATCCATTCATCAGTTGATGGACATTTAGGCTCTTTCCATAATTTGGCTATTGTTGAGAGTGCCGCTATAAACATTGGGGTACAGGTGCCCCTATGCATCAGTACTCCTGTATCCCTTGGATAAATTCCTAGCAGTGCTATTGCTGGGTCATAGGGTAGGTCTATTTTTAATTTTCTGAGGAACCTCCACACTGCTTTCCAGAGCGGCTGCACCAATTTGCATTCCCACCAACAGTGCAAGAGGGTTCCTGTTTCTCCACATCCTCTCCAGCATCTATAGTCTCCTGATTTCTTCATTTTGGCCACTCTGACTGGCGTGAGGTGGTATCTGAGTGTGGTTTTGATTTGTATTTCCCTGATAAGGAGCGACGTTGAACATCTTTTCATGTGCCTGTTAGCCATCCGGATGTCCTCTTTAGAGAAGTGTCTATTCATGTTTTCTGCCCATTTCTTCCCTGGGTTATTTGTTTTTCGGGTGTGGAGTTTGATGAGCTCTTTATAGATTTTGGATACTAGCCCTTTGTCCGATGTGTCATTTGCAAATATCTTTTCCCATTCCGTTGGTTGCCTTTTAGTTTTGTTGGTTGTTTCCTTTGCTGTGCAGAAGCTTTTTATCTTCATAAGGTCCCAGAAATTCACTTTTGCTTTTAATTCCCTTGCCTTTGGGGATGTGCCGAGTAAGAGATTGCTACGGCTGAGGTCAGAGAGGTCTTTTCCTGCTTTCTCCTCTAAGGTTTTGATGGTTTCCTGTCTCACATTCAGGTCCTTTATCCATTTTGAGTTTATTTTTGTGAATGGTGTGAGAAAGTGGTCTAGTTTCAACCTTCTGCATGTTGCTGTCCAGTTCTCCCAGCACCATTTGTTAAAGAGACTGTCTTTTTTCCATTGGATGTTCTTTCCTGCTTTGTCAAAGATGAGTTGGCCATACGTTTGTGGGTCTAGTTCTGGGGTTTCTATTCTATTCCATTGGTCTATGTGTCTGTTTTTATGCCAATACCATGCTGTCTTGATGATGACAGCTTTGTAGTAGAGGCTAAAGTCTGGGATTGTGATGCCTCCTGCTTTGGTCTTCTTCTTCAAAATTACTTTGGCTATTCGGGGCCTTTTGTGGTTCCATATGAATTTTAGGATGGCTTGTTCTAGTTTTGAGAAGAATGCTGGTGCAATTTTGATTGGGATTGCATTGAATGTGTAGATAGCTTTGGGTAGTATTGACATTTTGACAATATTTATTCTTCCAATCCATGAGCAGGGAATGTCTTTCCATTTCTTTATATCTTCTTCAATTACCTGCATAAGCTTTCTATAGTTTTCAGCATACAGATCTTTTACATCTTTGGTTAGATTTATTCCTAGGTATTTTATGCTTCTTGGTGCAATTGTGAATGGGATCAGTTTCTTCATTTGTCTTTCTGTTGCTTCATTGTTAGTGTATAAGAATGCAACTGATTTCTGCACATTGATTTTGTATCCTGCAACTTTGCTGAATTCATGTATCAGTTCTAGCAGCCTTTTGGTGGAGTCTATCGGATTTTCCATGTATAATATCATGTCATCTGCAAAAAGCGAAAGCTTGACTTCATCTTTGACAATTTGGATGCCTTTGATTTCCTTTTGTTGTCTGATTGCTGATGCTAGAACTTCCAGCACTATATTAAACAGCAGCGGTGACAGTGGGCATCCCTGTCGTGTTCCTGATCTCAGGGAAATAGCTCTCAGTTTTTCCCCGTTGAGGATGATGTTAGCTGTGGGCTTTTCATAAATGGCCTTTATGATCTTTAAGTATGTTCCTTCTATCCCGACTTTCTCAAGGTTTTTATTAAGAAAGGGTGCTGGATTTTGTCAAAGGCCTTTTCTGCATCGATTGACAGGATCATATGGTTCTTCTCTTTTTTGTTGTTAATGTGATGTATCACGTTGATCGATTTGCGAATGTTGAACCAGCCCTGCATCCCAGGAATGAATCCCACTTGATCATGGTGAACAATTCTTTTTATATGCTGTTGAATTCAATTTGCTAGTATCTTATTAAGAATTTTTGCATCCATATTCATCAGGGATATTGGCCTGTAGTTCTCTTTTTTTACTGGGTCTCTGTCTGGTTTAGGAATCAAAGTAATACTGGCTTCATAGAATGAGTCTGGAAGTTTTTCTTCCCTTTCTATTTCTTGGAATAGCTTGAGAAGGATAGGTATTATCTCTGCTTTAAATGTCTGGTAGAACTCCCCTGGGAAGCCATCTGGTCCTGGACTCTTATTTGTTGGGAGATTTTTGATAACCGATTCAATTTCTTCGCTGGTTATGGGTCTGTTCAAGCTTTCTATTTCCTCCTGATTGAGTTTTGGAAGAGTGTGGGTGTTTAGAAATTTGTCCATTTCTTCCAGGTTGTCCAATTTGCTGGCATATAATTTTTCATAGTATTCCCTGATAATTGTTTGTATCTCTGAGGGATTGGTTGTAATCATTCCATTTTCATTCATGATTTTATCTATTTGGGTCATCTCCCTTTTCTTTTTGAGAAGCCTGGCTAGAGGTTTGTCAATTTTGTTTATTTTTTCAAAAAACCAACTCTTCGTTTCGTTGATCTGCTCTACAGTTTTTTTAGATTCTATATTGTTTATTTCTGCTCTGATCTTTATTATTTCTCTTCTTCTGCTGGGTTTAGGCTGCCTTTGCTGTTCTGCTTCTATTTCCTTTAGGTGTGCTGTTAGATTTTGTATTTGGGATTTTTCTTGTTTCTTGAGATAGGCCTGGATTGCAATGTATTTTCCTCTCAGGACTGCCTTCGCTGCATCCCAAAGCGTTTGGATTGTTGTATTTTCATTTTCGTTTGTTTCCATATATGTTTTAATTTCTTCTCTAATTGCCTGGTTGACCCACTCATTCGTTAGTAGGGTGTTCTTTAACCTCCATGCTTTTGGAGGTTTTCCAGACTGTTTCCTGTGGTTGATTTCAAGCTTCAGAGCATTGTGGTCTGAAAGTATGCATGGTATAATTTCAATTCTTGTAAACTTATGAAGGGCTGTTTTGTGACCCAGTATATGATCTATCTTGGAGAATGTTCCATGTGCACTCGAGAAGAAAGTATATTCTGTTGCTTTGGGATGCAGAGTTCTAAATATATGTCAAGTCCATCTGATCCAATGTATCATTCAGGGCCCTTGTTTCTTTATTGACTGTGTGTCTAGATGATCTATCCATTTCTGTAAGTGGGGTGTTAAAGACCCCTGCAATGACCACATTCTTATCAATAAGGTTGCTTATGTTTATGAGTAATTGTTTTATATATCTGGGGGCTCGGGTATTTGGCGCATAGACATTTATAATAGTTAGCTCTTCCTGGTGGATAGACCCTGTGATTATTATATAATGCCCTTCTTCATCTCTTGTTACAGCCTTTAATTTAAAGTCTAGTTTGTCTGATATAAGTATGGCTACTCCAGCTTTCTTTTGGCTTCCAGGAGCATGATAAATAGTTCTCCATCCCCTCACTCTCAATCTAAAGGTGTCCTCAGATCTAAAATGAGTCTCTTGTAGACAGCAAATAGATGGGTCTTGTTTTTTTATCCATTCTGATACCCTATGTCTTTTAGTTGGCGCATTTAATCCATTTACATTCAGTGTTATTATAGAAAGATATGGGTTTAGAGTCATTGTGATGTCTGTATGTTTTATGCTTGTAGTGATGTCTCTGGTACTTTGTCTCACAGGATCCCCCTTAGGATCTCTTGTAGGGCTGGTTTCGTGGTGACAAATTCCTTCAGTTTTTGTTTGTTTGGGAAGACCTTTATCTCTCCTTCTATTCTAAATGACAGACTTGCTGGATAAAGGATTCTCGGCTGCATATTTTTTCTGTTTAGCACACTGTAGATATCGTGCCAAGCCTTTCTGGCCTGCCAAGTTTCAAAGGAGAGATCAGTCATGAGTCTTATAGGTCTCCCTTTATATGTGAGGGCACGTTTATCCCTTGCTGCTTTCAGAATTTTCTCTTTATCCTTGTATTTTGCCAGTTTCACTATGATATGTCGTGCAGAAGATCGATTCAAGTTACGTCTGAAGGGAGTTCTCTGTGCCTCTTGGATTTCAATGCCTTTTTCCTTCCCCAGTTCAGGGAAGTTCTCAGCTATAATTTGTTCAAGTACCCCTTCAGCACCCTTCCCTCTCTCTTCCTCCTCTGGGATACCAATTATGCGTATATTATTTTTTTTTAGTGTATCACTTAGTTCTCTAATTTTCCCCTCATACTCCTGGATTTTTTTATCTCTCTTTCTTTCAGCTTCCTCTTTCTCCATAACTTTATCTTCTAGTTCACCTATTCTCTCCTCTGCCTCTTCAAGCCGAGCCATCGTGGATTCCATTTTGTTTTGCAATTCGTTTAAAGCGTTTTTCAACTCCTCGTGACTGTTCCTTAGTCCCTCGATCTTTGTGGCAAGAGATTCTCTGCTGTCCTGTATACTGTTTTCAAGCCCAGCGATTAATTTTATGACTATTATTCTAAATTCACTTTCTGTTATATTATTTAAATCCTTTTTGATCAGTTCATTAGCTGTTGTTATTTCCTGGAGATTCTTCTGAGGGGAATTCTTCCGTTTGGTCATTTTGGAGAGTCCCTGGCGTGGTGAGGACCTGCAGTGCACTTCCCCTGTGCTGTGGTGTATAACTGGAGTTAGTGGGCGGGGCCGCAGTCCGACCCGATGTCTGCCCCCAGCCCACTGCTGGGGCCACAGTCAGACTGGTGTGTGCCTTCTCTTCCCCTCTCCTAGGGGCGGGATTCACTGTGGGGTGGCGTGTCCCGTCTGGGCTACTTGCACACTGCCAGGCTTGTGTTGCTGGGGATCTGGCGTATTAGCTGGGGTGGGTAGGCAAGGTGCACGGGGGCTGGAGGGGCAGGCTTAGCTCGCTTCTCCTTAGGTGATCCACTTCAGGAGGAGCCCTGTGGCAGCGGGAGGGAGTCAGATCCGCTGCCGGAGGTTTGGCTCCGCAGAAGCACAGAGTTGGGTGTTTGCGCGGAGCGAGCAAGTTCTCTGGCAGGAACTGGTTCCCTTTGGGATTTTGGCTGGGGGATGGGCGGGGGAGATGGCGCTGGCGCCTTTGTTCCCCGCCAAGCTGAGCTCTGCCGTCCGGGGGCTCAGCAGCTCTCCCTCCCTTTGTCCTCCAGCCTTCCCGCTTTCCGAGCAGAGCTGTTAACTTATGACCTCCCAGACGCTAAGTCGCGCTTGCTGTCGGAACACAGTCTGTCCGGCCCCTCCGCTTTTGCCAGCCAGACTTGGGGGCTCTGCTTGGCCCGTGAGCCGCCCCTCCGCCCCGGCTCCCTCCCGCCAGTCCGTGGAGCGCGCACCGCCTCGCCGCCCTTCCTACCCTCTTCCGTGGGCCTCTAGTCTGCGCTTGACTCCGGAGACTCCCTTCTGCTAATCCTCTGGCGGTTTTCTGGGTTCTTTAGGCAGGTGTAGGTGGAACCTAAGTGATCGGCAGGACGCGCTGTGAGCCCCGCGTCCTCCTACGCCGCCATCTTCCGGAACCCTCCCCAAGAGTTTTTATAAGGAATGGATGGCGGATTTTGTCAAATGTGTTTTCTGCATCTTTTGAGATGGTTGTTTTTGCTTTTTTAGTCTCTTAATATGGTGACTTATACTGATTGATTTTCAGACATTAAATCAACCTTGCGTACTGGGATAACCCCATCTCCCTTTAATTATGATGTATTATCTCTTTTATATATGGTTAGATTTAGGTTCTTAAATTTTGCTAAGACTATCTTTCATGAGGAATATTGGTCTATAGTTTTCTTGTAATGCCTATGTCATGTTTTGCTAACAGGAATGCTGGCTTCATAAAATTAATTGGGAAGTACTCCTTCCTCTTCAATTTTCTAGAAGAGTTTGTACTGAATTTGTATTATTTCTTCTTTAAATATTTGGAATTCCCCAGTGAAACCATCTGGGCCTGGGGTTTCTTTCTGGGAAGTTTTTAAGTACAAATTCTATTTCTTTTTAATAGATTCAGGCTTATTCAGGTTATCTGTTTATCCTTGAGTGAGTTTTGGTAGTTTCTGTCTTGCAAGGAATTTGCCAATTTCATGTAAGTTGTCACCTTTATTAGCAAAAGTTCTTCATGCTATTCTCTTAATGGCCTTTTAATATTTATAAAATATATAGTACTGGTACCACTTCTATTTCTTATATTAGTAATTTGTTTTTTTTCTTACTTTCCTGATTAGTCCATCTATAGGTTTATCATTTCTTTTGGTTCTTTCAAAAAACCAGTTCTTGGTTTCATTGATTTTTCTCTATTCTTTTTCTGTTTTCTATTTCATAGATTTCCATTCTGATTTTTATTATTTTCTTTATTATGATTATTTTGGGTTACATTTACTTTGTTTTCTAGTTTCATATGTAGATGACCTTTCTCTCAAATATATGCATTTAATGCTACAAATATCCTCTTATATATTGTATTAGTTACATCCTACAAATTTTCATATGCTGTGTTTTCATTTTCATTTAATTAGAAATATGTTGTAATTTTCCTTTTCCATTCTTGTTTAACCCATTGGTCATTCATAAGTGTGTTCAGTTTCTAAACATTTGGAAACTAATGGGTATTGATGCTTCTCATCCTTTATGGGTATCCCCCTCCCCTACCAGGATTGGGTAGTTTCCTCACAGGGATGTGCTAATGAATACTCAGCTGAATATTCAAGGAGGACTTTTTACAGTTCTTCAGAGTTCTCTGCTATCCAGAAACTTGTCCTATAACTCTAGCATCCTGACCTCTCTAGACTTCTAGCTCCCTCTTATCAACTCAGGGATTTTATTTTATTTTTTTATTTTTTCAATATATGAAATTTATTGTCAAATTGGTTTCCATACAACACCCAGTGCTCATCCCAAAAGGTGCCCTCCTCAATACCCATCACCCACCCTCCCCTCCCTCCCACCCCCCATCAACCCTCAGTTTGTTCTCAGGTTTTAAGAGTCTCTTATGCTTTGGCTCTCTCCCACTCTAACGTCTTTTTTTTTTTCCTTCCCCTCCTCCATGGGTTTCTGTTAAGTTTCTCAGGATCCACATAAGAGTGAAAACATATGGTATCTGTCTTTCTCTGTATGGCTTATTTCACTTAGCATCACACTCTCCAGTTCCATCCACATTGCTACAAAGGGCCATATTTCATTCTTTATCATTGCCACGTAGTACTCCATTGTGTATATAAACCACAATTTCTTTATCCATTCATCAGTTGATGGACATTTAGGCTCTTTCCACAATTCGGCTATTGTTGAGAGTGCTGCTATAAACATTGGGGTACAAGTGCCCCTATGCATCAGTACTCCTGTATCCCTTGGGTAAATTCCTAGCAGTGCTATTGCTGGGTCATAGGGTAGGTCTATTTTTAATTTTCTGAGGAACCTCCACACTGCTTTCCAGAGCGGCTGCACCAATTTGCATTCCTACCAACAGTGCAAGAGGGTTCCCATTTCTCCACATCCTGTCCAGCATCTATAGTCTCCTGATTTCTTCATTTTGGCCACTCTGACTGGCGTGAGGTGATATCTGAGTGTGGTTTTGATTTGTATTTCCCTGATGAGGAGCCACGTTGAGCATCTTTTCATGTGCCTGTTGGCCATCCGGATGTCCTCTTTAGAGAAGTGTCTATTCATGTTTTCTGCCCATTTCTTCACTGGGTTATTTGTTTTTCAGGTGTGGAGTTTGGTGAGCTCTTTATAGATTTTGGATACTAGCCCTTTGTCCGATATATCATTTGCAAATATCTTTTCCCATTCCGTTGGTTGTCTTTTAGTTTTGTTGGTTGTTTCCTTTGCTGTGCAGAAGCTTTTTATCTTCATAAGGCCCCAGTAATTCATTTTTGCTTTTAATTCCCTTGCCTTTGGGGATGTGTCGAGTAAGAGATTGCTACGGCTGAGGTCACAGAGGTTTTTTCCTGCTTTTTCCTCTATGGTTTTGATGGTTTCCTGTCTCACATTCAGGTCCTTTATCCATTTTGAGTTTGTTTTTGTGAATGGTGTGAGAAAGTTGTCTAGTTTCAACCTTCTGCATGTTGCTGTCCAGTTCTCCCAGCACCATTACTTAAAGAGACTGTCTTTGTTCCATTGGATATTCTTTCCTGCTTTGTCAAAGATTAGTTGGCCATACTTTTGTGGGTCCAATTCTGGAGTCTCGATTCTGTTCCATTGGTCTATGTGTCTGTATTTGTGCCAATACCATGCTGTCTTGATGATTACAGCTTTGTAGTAGAGGCTAAAGTCTGGGATGGTGATGCCTCCTGCTTTGGTCTTCTTCTTCAAAATTACTTTGGCTATTCAGGGCCTTTTGTGGCTCCATATGAACTTTAGGATGGCTTTTTCTAGCTTTGAGAAGAATGCTGGTGCAATTTTGATTGGGATTGCATTGAATGTGTAGATAGCTTTGGGTAGTATTGACATTTTGACAATATTTATTCTTCCAATCCATGAGCAGGGAATGTCTTTCCATTTCTTTATATCTTCTTCAATTACCTTCATAAGCTTTCTATAGTTTTCAGCATACAGATCTTTTACATCTTTGGTTAGATTTATTCCTAGGTATTTTATGCTTCTTGGTGCAATTGTGAATGGGATCAGTTTCTTTGTCTTTCTGTTACTTCATTGTTAGTGTATAAATGCAACTGATTTCTGTACATTGATTTTGTATCCTGCAACTTTGCTGAATTCATGTATCAGTTCTAGCAGACTTTTGGTGGAGTCTATCGGATTTTCCATGTATAATATCATGTCATCTGCAAAAAGCGAAAGCTTGACTTCATCTTTGCCAATTTGGATGCCTTTGATTTCCTTTTGTTGTCTGATTGCTGATGCTAGAACTTCCAGCACTATGTTAAACAACAGCGGTGAGAGTGGGCATCCCTGTCGTGTTCCAGATCTCAGGGAAAAAGCTCTCAGTTTTTCCCCGTTGAGGATGATGTTAGCTGTGGGCTTTTCATAAATGGCTTTTATGATGTTTAAGTATGTTCCTTCTATCCCGACTTTCTCAAGGGTTGTTATTAAGAAAGGGTGCTGGATTTTGTCAAAGGCCTTTTCTGCATCGACTGACAGGATCATATGATTCTTTTCTTTTATTAATGTGATGTATCACGTTGATTGATTTGCGAATACTGAACCAGCCCTGCATCCCAGGAATGAATCAGGGATTTTATTAAGCTAGGTCTTGGTTTCCCTTCCCTGTGCCATTGCCTGGAAATTCTTTCCAGAGAGTAAGGTGGAACAGTCCTAGGCATGGGGCTCACCTGATTTATGTCCCATCTCTCAAAGATCACTGTCATTTTATTGCTTGATGTTCAATGTTTGAGAACTATTGTTCCATATATTTTGTTCTTTCTTATTAGTTGTTTCAAGCAAGAGGGTATGCTCAGTTCCAGTTAGTTCATATTGACCAGAAATGGAAGTCCCAGCAAAAATTACTTTTAAATACACTCAAATTAGCCTTCTATACCCATGATACTGAAACTGCCCTGGTAGGGAAAACCAACAACATTTTATTGTCAAATTCAGTGGATGATTTCTAGTCCTCTTATTTGATCTTTTGGTAGCATTTGACCCTGTTAGACCAGTACTTTCATCTTGAAATACTCTCTATCTTCGATTTTTGTGAAATTACATACTTCCCTAGTTTTTTCTCCAACTTTGCTGGTACGACTTCTCAGTCTATTTCATGAGTTAATTTTTTTTTCTATTTGTCTCAATATCAGTATTTTAGGAAACAATAACAAGTATTAATTGAACAATTCCTAGATGCTAGATGCAGTGTGGAGTGATACAATGACCTCAAACTCAACGTACTTCAAACCAAAATCATATTCCTTTACTTCTGACCCTGACGTCATAATTTACTTTTTCTGTGTTACTTATCTGAGGAAATGCCTTCCAGTGGTCCCAGGTGGAAACTTAAGTATAATCCTTGGTTTTTCCCTGTCGCCATTTGTCTTTGTCCATTTGGGCTCTTATAAGAAAATGTGATAGACTGGGTGGCCGATCAACAACAGAAACTTATTTCTCACAGTTCTGGGGATGGGAAGGTTGAAGATTAAGGCACTGGTAAATTTGGTGTCTGATGACAGCTCTCTTCCTGGTTCAAAAATGACCATCTTTTTACTGTATGTAACCTTACAAGGTAGATGAAGGGGAGGGATCTCTTTTATAGAGGTTTTATTAAAGATAATGGAATTTCTTTTATAAGGGTTTTAATCCTATTCATGAGGGCGACTCCCAAAGGCTTCCCCTCCAAATACCATTACACTGGGGATTGGTGTTTAACAGGTAAATTTGGAGTAGGGTCACAGAAATTAAATATTCTGTATGTGGCATTCTGCCCCTAGTGCCCCCAAATTCATGTCCTTGTCATACGCAAAATACATTCATTCCATCTGAGTAGCCCTCAAAGTCTTAACATTTTCCAGCACCAACTGAAGAATCTAAAGTCTAAAGTCTCACTTCAAAAAAAACCTCTAAATCAGATATAAATGAGACTCAAGATACAGTAACCCTGAAGCACACTACTCTCCAGCTGTGACTCCCAAGTCAAACAAGTCATGTTCTTCTAAAGTACAATGGTAGGACAGTAATAGGAAAGACATTCCCATTCCAAAAGGGAGAAAGAAGAGAGGAGTGACATGTCCTAAGCAAACCCAAAATTTACCCCATCACAGCACATATCATACTTTAATTATAATTGGCTATTTAGTTGCTTGTATTTCTAGCTTGACTGTGAATTCCTTGAAAGCAGACTCTTTCTTATTCATCATTATATTATTAGTGATGAGTGTGATTTCTAGTATATAGCACATTTTTGGAGCAGATTTATGAATGGTAAATTTGACCTACATTTAAGATGAGTTAGTATCTCAAATGTGTCTCTGAATTACCCCTAGGTTGCCCTCAGATTCTCTTTTCTATTCCTGTGGGAGGTATGGAAGAGGGAGAGAGTACTTCTCCCTGGGACGATCCTACTTTCCCTGGGAAAGTGAATTTTGAGCTAAATTTTTAAAAAAAGATACAAATTTTGAAAACGATCATGGGGAGGGGCATTTTCAAACCCAGGGAACAATTTGAACAAAGCAAAAAGGAAAATGTTGTTATGCATGAAATGTTTGGGGAAGAGTTAATGGTTTAGTATTGTTAGAAGAAAGGGTTGATATTGTATATAGAAAACCCTAAAGATGCCCCAGAAACTGCTAGAACTGATAAATGAATTCAGTAAGGTCACAGGATACAAAATCAATATGCAGAAATCTGTTGTTTCTGTACACTAATAGTGAAACAGCAGAAAAAGAAATTGAGAAAACAATCCCATTTATAATTGCACCAAAAATAATAAAATACCTAGGAATAAACTTAACCAAGGAGGTGAAAGATGTATACTTTGAAAACTATAAAACACTGATGAAAGAAATTGAAGAAATCACAAACAAATGGAAAGATATCCCATGCTCATGGAATGGAAGAACAAATATTGTTAAAGTGTCCATACCACCCAAAGCAATTTACAGTTAATATAATTCCTATCAAAATACCAATAGCATGTTTCACAGAACTAGGGTAAACAATCCTAAAATTTGTATGGGATCACAAAAGACCCTGAGTAGCCAAAGAAGTCTTGAAAAAGAAAAGCAAAGCTGGAGATATCACAATTCCAGATGTCAAGCTATGCTACAAAGCTGTAGTAATCAAAATCATATGGAAATGGCACAAAAATAGACACATAGATCAATAGAATAGAGAGCCCAGAAATAAACCCATAATTATACAGTCACTTAATCTTTGGTAAAGGAGGCAAGAATACGCAATTGGAAAAAGACAGTCTTTCCAAAAAATAGTGTTGGGAAAATTGGATAGCTCCATGTAAAAAAATGAAACTGAGTCACTTTCTTTCACCATACACAATGATAAAATGGGTTAAGGACCTAAAGATGAGACCTGAAAACAAAAATCATAGGCAGAGGCAGTAATTTGTCTGATATTGGCCATAGCAACATTTTTCTAGATATGTCTCCTGAGGCAAGGGAAACAAAAGGAAAAATGAACTATTGGGACTAAAGCAAAATAAAAAGCTTCTACACAGGAAAGGAAACAATCATCAAAAGAAAAAGACAACTTACAGAATGAGAGAAGATATTTGCAAATGACATATCAGATGACGGGTTAGTATCCAAATATATAAAGAACTTCTATAACTCAACAGCAGAAAAACAAATATTCAATTACAAAGTGGGCAGAAGACATGAACAGATATTTCTCTAGAGAAAATATCCAGATGGCCAATAGACACATGAAAATATGCCCACCATCATTTATCATCAGGGAAATGCAAATCAAAACGACAATCAGATATCACTTCACACCTGTCAAAATGTCTAAAATCAGAAATACAAGAAAAAACAAATATTGACAAGGATGTGGAGAAAAAGGAACCCTCATATGCTATTGGTGTAGTCACTGTGAATATGGTATGGAGGTTCCTCCAAAATTTAAAAATAGAACTAACATGTGATCCAGTAGTTCAGTAGTGGCTGTTTACCCAAACACTACGAGAACACTAATTTGAAAAGATATATGTACCGCTATGTTTATTGCAGCATTATTTACAATAGCCAAAATATGGAAGCAGCTCAAGTGTCCATCAATAGATGAATGGACACACAGACAGACAGACACACACACACACACACACACACACACACACACAAAAGCACACAATGGAATATTACTCAGATACTTAAAAATAATGAAATCTTTCTATTTGCAACAGTATGGATGGATCTAGAGAGTATAATGCTAAGTGAAATAATTTAGAGAAAGGCAAAAACTGTAGGATTTTACTTGTATGTAGAATTTAAGAAACAACACAACTGAATAAAAAAAAGGAGACAAATCAAGAAACAGACTCTTAACTACAGAGAACAAACTGATGGTTACCAGAGAGGAGGTGGGTGGGTAGATGGATGAAATAGGTGAAGGGGATTAAGATAAACACTGAGTAATGTATAGAATTGTTAAATCACTATATTGTACACCTGAAATCAATATAACACCATATGTTAATGATACTAGATTTAAAATAAAATTAAAATAATTAAAATTAAAAGAAAGTTGGCATAGGCATGTGTAATAGGAGATGAATCTAGAAAGGTAGGTTGGAGATCTGAAGTTGGAAATTTTTAATGGTGTGCTGTGGCACATGGAATTCTATAGTCTCTGAGAAGTGTTTTTCACATGTTTATGTTACAATGATTTGAAAGGATTGGGCTATCTTGAAAACATTCTATATTTTATGTTTTCTCTGGGAATATATCTTAGAAATTGTACTATAAATCAAGGGAGAAAGAATTACTTTGCAAACATCAGCTTTTCAGACAACCTTTCAGGAGCACATGGTTTTCTTTAAATGCTGTGAATTTGAAATATATGGTAAACTAAAATGACATTGAAATGTATCCACTGTTTTGGACTGTACTTGACATGATTTCTTTTTTAGCAGAGATAATTGACAGTTAACTACATATTAAATAGACAAACTGTCAGCCGGGTACATGATGCCTTACCTCTGCCAAACATCTTAAGTTATGGTTGCAATTCTTAGGATAAAATACAGTAATCAACCATGTCAATTGTTAGTTTTGGTAGGAGAGGGCAATGTGAGTTAGTGGAATGGAAGTGGGGAAAAATATGAATCACTGAACTACAAAGCAAAAGAATTGGATGCTAGTCTTTCTCAGATTCTGGCTAATTGTATGATTTCAGAGGAGTCACTTTACTTTTTTTGTTCTTGAGTTTCTCCGACTGCAAAATAAAGATTTAACTGAACATTATATATTGCTATTTATGTCAACATTATTGGACTAAGACATCTTTATTTGTTGAAAGAAGATACTATTACTTACACCAATTCGTTTCTAGTGAGTGATCACCATGATCATTTGGCCTATTTACACTAAAACCTTGGTTTGGGAGCATAATTCATTTTGGAAACATACTTGTAACCCAAAGCACTTGTATATCCAAGCAAATTTCCCCATAGGAAATAATGGAAACTCAAATGATTCGTTCCACAACTCAAAAATATTCATATAAAAATCATTACAATACTGTAACATAACACAAAATATAAAGAAAAAATAAACAAATTAACCTGCACTTACCTTTGAAAACCTTTGTGGCTGGTGTGAGGGAGACCAGACGGGGGAGAGTTATTGTGTAGGATGACTTTCACTATCACTAACGGAATCACTGCTATCTATTGCCTCAATGGAGTATCTTTCTTTTTGTGCAACGTTAACTAGGAACCTATCCAATGACACACGCTTTTGTCTCCTTTTGAGGATTTCACGGAAATGTGACATTGCATTGTTGTTAAACAGATGCATTGCTTGCACTGCTACAGCCTTATTTGGGTGGTTCTTTTCTACAAAATTTTGCAGTGTTTCCCACATTTTACACATCTCCCTAATCTCATTTGAAGTGAGAGATTCCTCTACCTTTTCCTCCCCCCCCCCCTTGGCAGATGAGATGCAGACGTAGACTTCTTATAAAATCTTGCAGTTTCGACCATTCCCATACCTCGTTCATACTTCTTGATGATTTCCTTAACTTCCACCGTAATCATCATTGTCTTACCACCTTTCTTCTCAACTTTTTTTCTGCATGGGGGCCATTGTATATGCTCTCACATTTGTTGACTATAGTACAGTATTAATAAACTCTTGTCATATACTGTATTTAATGTAACTGGCAATAAGGCAGCAAAAGAAATGGTCTATACCTGCAGGCAGCCTGACCTAGAATGAAGCAAAGCATTCCTAAGCTTACTCTTATATGGAAAAGCAAAGGACTGTCCATAGGTGCTTTGAAGTGACAAAAAATACACTAGTGCCAGTTGTGGGCACCTTCCAATGTTATGAAATATAATGGATTTCTGCCCAACACCATGGCTTGAGACTGAGCATCTGAGCATGGGAGATGAACATCCAGAATCCTGCAGAGGGGGGGGGGGAGGGAGGGAAGAACCATTGGCTCAGTTGTGATTGTGTGATGTTCAGAGTATGTACTACTTGTATTGCAAAAACATCGCTTATTTATCAAGTTAAAATTTACTAGAAATGTTTGCTTGTCTTGCGGAACACTTGCAGAACAAGTACTCCCAATCCAAGGCTTTACTGTATTTGGTTGTGATTAGTAGAAACAAAACAAAAACAAAAACAATTTTGTTCAATATAGTGCTTTATTGGAAATGATTCAAGTCAGTTCCCAAGATAACTGTCCCCCATTTAGAAACTTTGTTCCAGTCTCCTCATTACTTCTCTTTATTCATTCTGTTACGTGACCTAATCTACTCTTGCAAAAGATTTCTCAAGTCTACATATTTTAGTTTTGACCTCTTTCATGAAATTTGGATTTGAACTTCTAACAACTTTTGGGACATTGTTACTTAGATATCCTGCAGGCACCTCAAACTCAAACTTTCTCAGAATGAAGTCCTCATCTCCAAACAACAATAACAATGATGAAACAAACAAAACCAAATACAGTTCTCTCTTTATTCCCTAACTCAGTTAATAGTATAAGAAGTACAACTTAATATCACTGGTGTTTCCTTCATTTTCCCTAGCCCTTGAACCTAATCAGTTACACATACTTTACAACATCTCTCTCTTCTTTCTTCCCCTTTCATCTCCTACTGCCACTGTCCTTAAATAGGCCTTAGTCATCTCTGGTCTGTTGCAGGAGCCCCCTGAATGGCGTTACTCTTTCCACTTCTGTCTGCACTCCACATGCCTAGCAGAATCATTTTTCTAAAGCACAGCTGTCATCGTGTCACTTTCCTCTTCACAAACTGCCACTGTCTCCATCTGTATTGCTTATAAAATAAAACCCAAACAACTTGACTTGGCATCTGAAGCCTTCCACAGTCTGGTCCCAGACTACATTTCCAGGGATATTTTCCTCTTGCATCCTATGTTCTATATTTGAAACCTATTGGTTCTTTCTTGCCCCTCTGCCTTTGTTGACATGTTGCCTTCTGCCTGCAATGTATTTCTCTCCATCTCTGCCTGGTAAAATTCTTCCAATCCTTTAGCTTGTTATGTGTGCTTTCCTCACATTTTTTTTTTTGTGATTCTTGATTATGAGATCATCTTCATTGATGAGATTTCTTGTTAGACTCTTCATTGCTCCTGTTCATGTGGCTGCCATGCCAACCAGCAGCCACAACCACCGTTCAGCTCTGATCCCACATTTCATGCCTATCACTAACAACGATTCACTGGCAATTCCCATCACCAGCAGCCATACCTAACAGCCATAGCTACGTCAACCAGCCACACAAGTAGCCATTAGCAGTGGCCACACCACCACCTGGTACCAACCATAATCAGCACCCTTTCTTGCTGCCACATTTCCTCTATCATGTTACCTTCACCTTCTGGGCTGCTTCTGTTCATACCCATTCCTCTGCCTAGAGTGCTTCTACCCTCTTGTCTCTCCGAGGCTCATTCTTCACCCAGATTATACAACTCAGTTTTCATTTCTCGGCTTAATCATCGACCTCTCATAGTAAGTTAGAACCTCATTTTATTTGTCTTTTATTTTTCTTTCATGGACTATTACATGTTTTAATCAATTAATTGCAGCCATTTGTTTAAGTTTTGTTAGGGTAAATTTATATTTTGTTCACCACTGTATCCCTCAGGACCTAGCATAGTTCCTGGCTCATAATCAGTGTTCAAACAATATTTGTTGATTGACTCACTGGCTAGGTGACTGTTTATTCTTTGGCTAGTCCTTCTGGGTGTTCTGGTGGTGTGGATTAAATTGAACCTTGAGGTATTTCTTTTCCCACTGTTTCCCCAGCCATTGACCATGGACCTGATATTCCCACTATTTCTTACTCTTTTGTGTTGAGGCTTTGAGGACACCTGTGGAAAAAAAATAGTGGCCATTGATTACTACCAGCAAGGAGGACTTAGCCTAGATCATAGGGGCCTTTGGGATGGACATTAGGCCAATGGATTATGATGGTAGGGGAGGATGGATCTTGGTAGAGAAATGTGACAGCATAAATTCTGGGGAAGGTGTGTGAGAGCAGTGCCCAAACACTCAGTGTAAGGATATTGATGAACTAGGGTGGGAGTAGGAATGGAGAGAGGCAGTGAGGCTATAAGCCAGGCCCCACTTAGCTTAAGTTATGTGTACATTATTTTGGTTTCTATATGGTAATTTTTTGCCAAAAATTGGGGCTTTTTTGTGGGAAATAAAAATCCTAACCTTTTATCAAATGACAATGTGAGATTTATAATTAGATAATAGTGGCTGTCTCCTGAGGGGACTGTCAGTTTGCAAATGATTCTCACCAGATTATGGTGGGATCAATAGAAGCTGAATAATTAAAATTCGATACTACTATGTCTCTCTCAATAACACTATGGAGAATGATGTATGACAGATTTAATTAAATTTGTCAGACACCATGGCTACATGCATAGGTCATGGGGGATATTATTAGAGTTATGTATTTGATTTTCTGATGAGACTTGCAATGGGCCTTTTTAACATTTGAGGTTCCTTCTGAGCCCTGCACTATTGTTCTCTGGGAGTGTTGACAAGTCCAGGGAACACTGACCTGACTTTGTGCCAAATGTCAAAATGTCTAAACTTAAAGTGGCATGGTGGAGGTGGCTGCTAACTGTACAGAGAAAGTTGATTTTGGTGGTAAAAATATCCTAAAAGACAAAAAGCTCCTACTACCTAGTAATTGTTTTTTCATAGCATTTTTATTAGCTACTGGAGAGAGAATTCTAGAATAACTCATGTAACTTGAGTTCTAGTCCTAACATCTGACCCACATTAGATTTGTGACCTCTAAACGTCACCTATATCTCATATTCAGAATTATGGAGTGGTACCATCTGTTTGCCTTTTCTGCCTCACAATATTATCAGGGACAAATAAAGTTTTAAGGTGCTTTGTAAACTGTGGTGTACCATGAACATGTAATGTATTGGATCTTATTTTTGCTAATATTGCCTCCATTTGTTCATTCATCAACCCATTCATTTGCTTATTCATTAGTCAACCATCCACCATTAATTCAGTGGACTTTTACCAAGAGTGAGCTCTACATAGTTCTTGTTTTTGAGGGGTGCCATATCCAGTGAGGAAACAAACCTATACACAATCAAAGGCTATAAAGCACTATAAGTATCATGAGTGAATCATGTACTGGTTGTGGGGCACATTTTAGGTCATGGTGAGGACATCAGGAAAGACTTGAAAGAGAAGTTTAGCATGACATGAGTTGTGAATGTTGGGTAGGTGCTCACCAGATAGTTGGGGGGTGCAGGAGAGAGCATTTAAGGTAGAGAGAGCACCATAAACAAAGGCACAAAATTATGAAACGTTCTAGTGTGTTCTGGGAACTCCAAATAGTTTGGTGTGTTTGGAGAGCTGAATCTGGAGAAGCAGTTCGGGTCGTTTCATGAAGTGCTTTGCACATCTTTTGAGGGTGCTGGATCTTTATGCTGAGGGAAATGGGGAGCCACTAAGAGGGTTTAAGCAAGGGAGTGATTTAAAGATATTCGCCTTTGAGTTAGAATCCTCTAGCAGCAGTGTTGAGGGTGGACTGAAAGGGGAAGGGTAGAGGCAGTAAGAGCAGTTAGGAGGTTATTATGATAGTTCTATGGAGCAATGATGTGGTTCTGAATTACAGGTTTAAACTGTACATGAATGATGATTTAATCATTTAAGTGGAGATACAATGAGAGAAGGATTTTAGACAAACTCCTCTTCCATGAAAACTTAGGAATTTCCCTCCAGCTCTGGCTTTCCATCCACTATTTACAGTCTCAGGTACTGGCTCTATCATTCCTTAATCTGCACAAGTCAGAAACCTGCCCCTTTCTTTTTTTCTTTTCTTTTTTAAATTTTATTTATTTATTTTTGAGAGACACACAGAGACATAGAGAGACAGAAAGAGACAGAGAGAGAGAATGTGAGTGGTGGAGGAGCAGAGAGAGGTAGAGAGAGAGGATTCCAAGCAGGCTCACTGTTAGCGTGGAGCCCGACATGGGGCTTGAACTCATGAACTGTGAGATCATGACCTAAGACAAAACCAAGAGTCAGACACTTAACCGACTGAGCCACCCAGGAGCCCAGAAACCTTCCCCTTTCTAACCCTTGACATCCAGTAGTCCTGATTTGACCTCCAAGGAGAAGAAAATGAACACAATTAGCGTGAGAAGTGTTTGACAATCTTGTTTAAGTTGGTGGGAAAAGATAGTAGCCATTTTTGGTGCGTTAAACATCCTGGCGAGAAACCAGTTCTTTTTGTCTATTGAAGGTGTTGGGGGTAGTGATTTACAGAATCTCAGCTTCCATATAGCTTATTTCCCTCTCTCCGACAGGGTAGAGGTGGGCATGTCTCACCTATTTTTGAATTTAGCAGACACTTTTTTAAAGACCTCTGTCTCAGGTTTACTCTGAGGCACCAAATTCCCTTTGCTCAGTGTCTCATTTATGCTACCCATTTTTGTTCTTTTCACAAATGTTTATGGAACTGGCATCTTAAAAAGGTAGCATAGACAGCTGTGCACATAGTATGATTTCACAGATTCACAAGGTGTCAAACTGGAAGGGGCCTTAGGGATCATCTGTGCCCAGCTCCTGGAAACAATGTGGTCAGAAACGCAAATCTGGATGAAAATCTCTCTTCCATCACTCACAAGCTTTGCGGATTTATGCAAGTCACATAAACCTTCAGAACTAATGTTCCTTATCTATAAAGTAAGCATTGTAATAACTGCTTGAGAGGATTAAGGGAATGACTGATATAAACAGGCTTGAGCACAATGTCTAGCACATGGTAAGAGCTCTATAAATTTTAGTTCCCTTGATCTTCCTTCATTTTATTAATCAAGATACTGAGACTAAGAAAGAAGTGACTTCCCCAAGGCCATATAGCTACATAGAGTCCAAATTAGAATACAGGTTTCCTGTTTCCTTATTCATGTTTGTAGTTATACTTAGAAGCTCCTAGCTCTGGTAAAGGAATAGGTAGAGGTGGGGGTAGGGAAGACTTTATGTTACTGTCCTTGGAGATAGGGGCAGAGAAGAGGGAGGGGAGGAAGGACAGGGAAGCCAGTGAAGACAGACTTCACTTCCCTCCTAATTTTGCTAAGGGCTATAAGTGCTGCTATCATCCTAGAAAATGATGTGGTCTCATTTATCACTGATGATTTCTACTAACAAGTTTGTCTGTTATCAGCACACAGGGCTGCTGCAGACAGTGATACCCCTGATCCTTAGGGGAGCTTCCCAGAAACATGTTGCATGATAGAAGGAGTTAGCTGGAAGGAGCAATTAGCATCTGGGGAATAATTGAGAAATGATTGGGTTTCTGAGATTGTTAGGAAAAGACACATGAATGAAACCCCACCAGTTGATAACAAGAAGAATTAACAGTTGTTTCAGAGGGAGCCACCTTGAGGTCATTCAGATATTTTTTCCATATTTCAAATATAATGCCATTGGGCGACTAAGATTTATTTTAAGAGCCATTATTTACAGCTCAAAGCTACAACAAATGGCCATGATGTTGGATGTTTCACATTTGGGTACTACTGAGGTTGTTGCTTGCAGACATTTATTGTCTGTTCTGCTTATAAATATTTAGTTTCATGAATATTCTGACACCATGTCTCAGTTCCTATTTTTCCAATATGAGCAGAGTCAGGGTTATGTCAGTAAACACAATAAAAACACATCTTGATGTTGTTGACCATGAAGCTCTGAGGTCTAGGTGGAGTAGGCTCTCCTTAATTGATTTTATTTGTTTCTCTACGTAAGAGACTCTACTGTTCTCCCTCCCTACCTCCCATCCCTCATATTTTATTGTAGGTTATAAATTATAGTTGATAACTTGGTATCCTTCCTATAACAAAGGAACACTGCTGATTTATAGTCAATTAGAAAAGATGTGTCCTTTGAATTTTGTCTCCACTGGTGGGGCATGGAGTTTGTCTGACTCAATCATACTTTTTTGGGTCTTCTTGGTGTCCAGCCATAAATAACTGTTAGCTGGCCAGGGTTACAGTTTGGTCTTTGGCTAGTGTCTGGGACCAGGGTTAGCTAGGTGCCAGGGGACACAGTGAAAATAACTGGATCACTTACCTTTGGTGGAATAGTTAGTTCAGATTGTCCCCCAGTTGGACTTTTCCTTCAACCCCAAATAGCATTTACTTATATGATACAGCACCTACCACATTCTACTCAGAATACGATCTTGAAGAAAGAGAGCCAGAACTAGAAGGTAGAGGGCAAAGGAGAAGGCAGAAGGAAGGGAAGGTCAGAAGCAAGTCAAGGCTAGGGTTACACATGGGTCAGCTGTCAAAGGGGGATGCCTGAGGACATCAGGCCCTGTCAGATGAACTATGAGGAAAAGAACATGGAAACTGAGAAACCTCAGGAACAAACCTCACCTACTTCACAACTCTGTTTTTCACAGCTTCTATAGAATCCAGCACTTCTGTCTGGTGGGATTTTAAAAGGAAGTCTTTTGGAATTTCAGATGTGAAATGACATCTGTGATGTTCATTCTCTCCACCCTTGAAACCATGGGCTACTTTTGGAGTGTTAACTACCTTGAGCAATCTTCTGGTCCCATTGGTAGTCAGGACCTTTGCATGTGGATACTTCCAGTCTGGTCATGTAGGATGCTGTTTAACCTGGAGGTCTGAACAAGCTGCCAGGCCTCTCACCTGGGAGAGGACAAGTCTTTCACTGGCTGCTGGATGTGATAATCAGAGAAGGTAAAAGGTCTCAGAGGAAAACCCTTTTAAAGGTGTTCACCTTCAGTGTCACCAGAGATTCATAGTGCAGCTTTGTAAAGAAGACAGGAAATGCCCTTGGTGTCTTCCAGGGGACATGTGCTAGAATGCAGTTGCAATGGCAACCAGTTTAACAATGCTCTGGTGAAGAATCAGGCAGTCCAAGAGGATTGTGGCTTAGGAGTGAACTAAAATATTGGGTCCTAAAACCATCCTCAAAGCTTGTTGAACATGGGAATGCCAGGGCCTCATATGGAGATTTTGATTCATTCCATCTAGGGTGGGGCCAGGGAAGCTGTGCATTTAACAAGTGCCTCAGGTAGTTCTGATGCTATTGTTGCTTGAAATTATTGCAGTAAGAATTCATTATTTCAAATTCTTTGAATTGGGGTTTGTGGTCATTCTGATGTGAGTTGAACTGAAACTTTTGTTGGGATCTTTGATGAAAGGGTTACTTTAGCAGTGGAACACTGCAAACAAATTCAAAATAGGAAGAACAGTTTACCTGCATAGAATATTCTGGTTCTAGAACTAGGTATTTGCAAGCACTGTCAGACTATTGCTTTTAGTACTAAAAATTATTATTCTATGTACATTTCTGATAAGTCTTTTTCTTTCTTTGTGGTATGTTCCATAAGGGCCTCTCACATATGATGTTTGCTTTTCCAAGTTTAGGTTAATATTGAATGACAGAATATAAATCTGCTTCTGATTTTTTTTTAAAGTCTATAATTTAGATTGACTGGATTGACCTCTTCACAGCTTATTTAAATGACTAGTTTTTGAGTATAGTAGAATTACAGATCATGAAGTAAGGGGTATAAAAGGGAGATCAGTTGTTGAATTGAAGGAAAGATGGACTCCAAATAAAGGACTTTTGTGCTTCTTGATATAGAGATCTCTACTAATATCCCCCCTCAACAAAATCCTATTTTTTTAAACTCAAAGCATTAAAAAGAGGTAAGGAGAGAGAAGGGGCAGAGTGAGAAAGTAAGAAAAGAGAGAATCAAAGGGATATCTAGAGAGTCTGAACAAACTTCTGAGGTCTTTGGATTTCTTTTTCTTTGGTGATGGGGACTTGTTAACTTTCTCCAACACTGACTTCCTCTTACAGTCTAGACATGGTGGGGGTATATAGGAAGATATGGAAACAGAGGAGTAGACAGCCCAGTCCCAGCAAATCCTCCACAGCCCATTCTACAGCAGCATCCTCATACTGTCCCTGCACCATCGCAGGTGTAGTACTCTTCATATATAGTACAGTAACCCGGTTTGCTGACTATTTCCCTGTCCCTATGCCAAAGCTCATAGACCCAATCAGCAATTTGTTTTGCCTTTGGCAGAAGCAGTGGAGACTAGTGTACATATAATTAGCAGGCAGCAAACTTAATTATGAAATTATGGTCCCAGAATAGAGAGGTCTGATTAAATAAAAACTAGGGAATTTGGAGCCTCAAATAACACAAAGTTATGGAAGGGACAGGTTGTGGGGTATGGATGTTTGGGAAGCTATCAACTTTCTCAATTCCCATGTATCTCCACAATCTACAGGGAATACATAGCAAAGATGAGAGATATATAGAGTTGGGGAAAAAGTAGAGTTTGTCATATTTGGCAGTCATAGGTATTTTAGTCTCTTTTCTTTTAATGGTACAAATCATAGCATTGTTTAGGACAGTGCTTCTCAACTGTAACATATATAGGATCTTGTTAAAATACAGATTCCAGTTCTGTACGTCTGGGAATGAGTCTAATGTTAAGCATTCCTAACACTGCCCATGGTATGGGTGGGGGAAACTGGGCAAGGCTTCAAGGAAGACATATGTCTTGAGCAGGGCACTGAACAATAAGATCAGGTTTAGACAGAGAAGAGAGGCTACATTGGTGCAGAGGAATAGGAGAGACAGTGTGAAATAAGGGCACTGAGGATGGGGTAAGCCTATGTGGCCAAGACATTGAAAATCTGATCTTTCTTTGAAGGACAGAAGTCTCATTTGAAGAAGTAGGTAAAGATATGGTTGGGTTGGTTAGGTGAGGGCATTGCATGGAGGAGAGTCCTGAATGCTGGTCTAAGAAGTTTGGGCTTTGTCCTGTAAACAAACAGAGTCAGCAAAGGATTTTGAGAGAGGAATAACACTTTAGAAGTGGTGCCTTCAAATGAACTAATTTTATAGAGGTCCATAGGATGGATCAAAGGGAAGATAACCTTAGAGGAAGGTAAAAGATCAATTTCACTAAGACAGGTGTGAGGGGATGAGGCCCTCAATCAGAGTGGCAATAGAGTTTGAAACCAAGTCATCAGACTGGGAAACAGCAGGATTCTGTGACTGATTGAAGCTCCCCCTGTGTCTTTCTGACCCTCCTTCAAATCACCTCATTCAGAAGGGCCAAGAGGCTGTGGGGCCAAGTTTATCTTACGAGTGCATTTTTGAAGCTCTTGTTAAACTCCTAAAAAATCATACTGTGAAGTGAGATGGCTGCAGTGACTTTGTGGGAGGATCAACCCTCTCTTATATTGCCAGAGGGGCTGAAAGGTGATGTTCTAAATGGTATATAAAATTCTGAAAGGATGGGACAAATGGTTGCCAATAAGCCTTGTGAGACAGTAACTACCGCTGAAACACAAGGCTGTAGTCAGACCTTGGAGAAGCTAGAAGTGAAGAAGGCAATTTAGACTGGATTTCGTTTACAAGGTATGTGTAATTGGAGACCGGACTGACAAGAGCTCGGTTATAAATATAGATTTCATCCAGAAGCTATTTGAGGACAATGCCTGATATGCTGTGGGAATGAAGGGTTAAGAGGAAGAGAACTAATTGTGGATTTTGTGCATTCAAGATTTGTGAGGCCCACAACCGATTGGCTAAATGTTCCTCTGCCTTTTCCAATACCTACATTGTGACCTTACAGCATGACAATCATCCCTTATGTTCATTTCATTCTGAAAAGTGACATATGCCCGTATTCCTGGGCTGTGAATTTAACATAGCATCAAAAAGCCCCTTCCCCTGTCTGTAAGTCCCTCCAATCATTAGTCTGCCATAAGGCCTGAAATGTCCACTATGTAAGTCACTGTGAAAACACAGGGCCCTGTGAAAATGTAAGTATGTTAAATGTAGAGGAGTAACTTCAGTAGAGATTGTTTTTACTACCTCCTTAGCATAGAGTGAACCTCAAGGGTAGGGGGTCATAGGGCAAGTAAGTTGTGAGGGGAAGAAGGGAAGTTCTGGATGATGAGATATTGTTGGGGAAAGACTCCCCAATATACATGTGGGTGGTATTAGGTAGGTAAGGGCCACTGCTGGGTGTGGGAAGATGAGGGACTTCTGTCAACTTACTTGTGTTCCTGGATCAGTTCATACAAGCCCCACAGCTGAGGAGCAACAATCTTTAGAAAGTCTTGAGGTCTGATAAGTGACAATTTTCTATTGAGGGGAGACTGATGATCTGCGCTTGCCAGGTATTAGACTTGGTATCTTGTCAGGCATTAGACTTTGGTGAGAAGAGTATTAATTCATATCATAGCTGTATGTTTCTGATGGGATGAGAAATAACCTGGTACACTTTGATGGAAGAAATTTCCTAACCCTGAGACTAATATATGTGAATATGCCTCCCTAGATTCCTTCGTAGCACCAAAAGGTAGTACTGAAGGGAAATTTTAGACCATGAACAATGTGAGAGCTCCCATTACCTGACAGAATCAGCATGTGATATATATTCATTGAATGAATGAACAAAATACAAATATAGTGAAGAAGGCACTAAATTTAAAGCTACAAAGTCTGGGTTCAAATTTCTGGACTGCCATTGATAAGCTGTTGGACCTTTGGTAAACTTTTTTCTCTTGGCCTCATTTTCTTAAGATTTAAAATGAAAATAGGGTGCTTGGGTGGCTCAGTCAGTAAGTTAAGTGTCTGACCAAATTTGCCTCAGGTAATAATCTGGCTGTTGGTGAAATTGAGCCCTATGTTGGGCTCTGTGCAGACAGTACAGAGCCTGCTTCAGATTCTCTATCTCCCTCTCTCTCTCTGCCCTTTCCCCCCACCTTTGTTTCTCTTCCCCCCTCCCTCCTGCCCTCTCTCTCTCTTTCTCTCTCAAAAATAAATGAGTAAACATTTAAAAAAATAAAATGAGAATAATGATACTTGCCCTCTCTCTCTTACACAGTTATGGGAAAAAGAGTATACAAAAAGAAATTTTCTTTTGGAATCCTCTAAAATAGAGGTGTCCTTGGCTGACCAAGGATGGCCATTTTGGTGTTTGCTAAGATAAAGGTGTCTCTGGAGCTCAATGGAGGGTCACTAGAGCTGGCCTCTGCCACTAGGTGTATCCTCTTACAAAGAAACCTCTGTGCTGTCCAAAATCCAATCCCAAACTCCTGTGCAATCAGTGTACAAATCAGATTCCTGTTCTGCCTGGCTGGCCTGCCTTCCTGAGTGACAGAGACCACAGGAAGCATTGTGGGCTTTGTATGCAATACATTGGGAAAACATCAATCAGAAGGCTGTGATGTCTCCTCTGCAGAGCACAGTCATCCCTTCAGAGATGAGAGCGTCATCTCAGGATATTTTTTCTGTATCCTCAACTGTCTCTATGATGACACTGTCCCAAGGGAGAGAGTGAGGGGACAGGAGTAAGAAAAGAGTGGGGTCTCCCTTATTCTCTCTCTTTCTCTTCCTCTCCCATCACCTTTGTGATTCTCAAGGAGCAGTTGGTTTGGCTTTTAATCAGTTTCCTCTTTGTGTCCCTCTCCTTTCATTGAGGTTACTCCTCACCTTGGGCTCTGCTCAGTTGATATCAAAGGAAGCTCCTTCACATTCCCTTTCTTAGACACATTGTGCACAGTCCCTATTTAAATGGATGCTTTGTTCTCGGGGTTAGGGGAGAGAAGGTGGGATGATTTAAAAATCCTGCTGGGAGTCCTTGAGGAAGCAGGCTGGAGTACTGTTTGCAGAAGTCAATAGGCTTGTTGTAAGCAGGCATTGTGTGTTCTAGCACAGGCTGCTGAAATAAATCAATTTCAATTTACTTGTCCAGCAAAAGGAGCCATTATTTAGAACTGAATAGCCAGAGCTCCCATAATATATCGTGAAAACTTATTGTAGTTTTTACTGAGAACTAGCTTATGATGAAATTATTTGTTTAGAAGCAAAGTGTAGATGTTTACAGAATATAAATTCTGGAGGTATTGATTAGAGGCACTTGAAGAATGAGCCACATTTCTTTTCTAAATGTGGTGGCTGGGTGATATTCATCTGACATTGATATCAGAGTACATTGCTGGCTGGAAATCTGGTGGGATCCTTATTTTGAAGACGAGCACAATTAACACCAGGGGAGAGTATTTGCTAGTTAGAGAGATACAATAGTTAAAGCTGAAGTTCATTCACCTTTAAAGAGGAAGTTGGCTCATAAATTTGGCTTCCTTACATTTTCCCTTACAAGAATGTCTGTCCCTGGCTCTATATTTTATGTTAGTTATACGGCTTCGTATATTACCAGTAAATTGTTGAAACTCCCTGTAGGAGTAACATTTAAGGCTTGATTCACTGAAGTTTTATGTTTCCCTTTTTGCACAGTTTACATTGAAAACAACAACAAGACATTAGGTTTGAGATGTGATTTATGCCTCTCCTCCAAATTGGCTGATGATATATATGTTTTTTATTTATCAGGTTTTTTTTTCTCTGCATCTTTTGTAACTTCTGATTACTGCACTTTTGGGGAATGACTACAGTTTTTACTGTCTATATATAGTGGTTTTCTGTTGAAAGATATCTCTCTACATCTTTCATGAATTTAAGTTTTCATTGTTTTCTACAAAGTTCAGATGCCTATTGGAAGGTATATCAACACCAGGTTCTTTTGAGTACCTATTCTGTGCAGGTACTTTGCCAGCCCCTATGCCTTTGCCACCATTGGGGTCTAGCAGAACTTTGGATCCTGTTTAGTTGACTTAGTTGGGTAGGACACTGGGCTATAGAGGAAGGACTGATGACAACTTAATACAAAGCCCTTAGTACGTGGTGGTAACCTAGAGGTTGTTCTTGCCTGACTTGTGGAGTCCTGCTTATGCTTGCTTTTCTCAAGCAGTGGTCCCCATCTTAGCTCCCTCAACTCTTCACCTTGAGTGCTTTGTCAATAGTACTTACATGGAGCTTGAATTTAGTGGGTGCTCATTAAATGTTTATTAATTGAAGGAATGGAAGGATGACTCAAGGGTACAGAGGTAGACAATTTAATATACTAAATCAAACTAATGTAATAATGGAACAGTTATGACTTGTTATGATATTTTGCTCAGATATAATAATTATATTTAACAGAAACTTCCATGGTGGGAGCTTTAGACATCATAGCTATCCCCAAGGTGGACCACATGTGGCAAAAAGATCATATCCCATATGTAAATTACATATGTGTGATTTGGACTTACCCTGTTTTAAGGACTTGACTTTATTTACATATGAACCTTGTTTTGGAAGAGGAATGGAGTGTGAATCAAATACAGCCAGAGTTTAGTCAATACTGGACAGCCCATTCAGACTCAAAAATCCAAGTATTGGTAACCTAAGGTAAATTGACTACTTTAACACTGTGCTGCTTATTGATCCAGAAAAAGGCATGATAGATGTGATTCATATCAATTTGAATTTTCAAACAGTACAGAGCAAGGATTCAGTCACGCCATTTTAATATAGTGTCAACACAAGTGGCTACTTAGGGCAGCCCAGTGAGAAGACATTGGTGGAAACCCAGTAAAACTGGTTGTTTATAACATATAGAACAATGAAACAGAATTGAAAGCCCAGAAATAAACCTATGCATATACAGTCAATTAATACTTGACAAGGAAACCAAGAATAAGAATACTCAATGAGAAAAGGACAGTCTCTTCAATAAATGGTGTTGGGGAAAAGTGGGTATTCACATGGAAAAGAATGAAATTTGACCCCTGTCTTCCACCACTCACAAAAATTCACTCAAAATAGATAAAAGATTTAAATTGTAAGCTCTGAAACACTAAAACTCCTAGAAGAAAACGTACGAGAAAATTTCCTTGACATTGGTTCTGGTGATGATTATTTGTATATAACACCAAAATTACAAGCCACAAAAGCAAAAATAAAAGAGTGAGACGACATCAAACTAAACAGCTTCTGCCCAGCAAAAGAAAGAGTCAACAAAATGAAAAGGTAACCTACAGAATGGGAGAAAATATTTGTAAGCCACTTACCTGATAAGGGTTTGCTATCCAAAATATATAAGGAACTCATATAGCTCAATAGTATAAAAACAAATAATCCGAATAAAAGATGGGCAGAGGATTTGAATAGACATTTTATTACTTATTTCTTTATTTATGTTTATTTTTATTTATTTTGAAGAGAGAGTGAGCAGGGCAGGGGCAGAGAGAGAGAGGGGGAGACAGAATTCCAAGCAGGTTACACACTGCCAGTACAGAGGCTGATGCAGTGCTTGAACTCATGAACCATGAGATCATGACCTGAACTGAAATCAAAAGTTGGATACTCAACTGACTGAACCAACCAGGAACCTGTAGACATTTTATTTTTTATTGTTTTATTTTAAATTTTTTTAAGAAAGAATGTGGCATGTGCACACAAGTGGGGGAGAGGCAGAGGGAGAAGGAGAGAGAGAATCTCAAGCAGACTCTGCACCTAGCCCAACATGGGGCTCAATCTCACGACTTGAGCAGAATCAAGTCAGATGCTTACCTGACTGAGCCATCCAGGTACCCCTGAATGGACAGTTTGAAACAAGATTTAACTAATGTCCAACAGGTACATGAAAAGTACTCAACATTACTAATCATCAGAGAAATACAAATCAAAATCACAGTGAGATGTCACATTATACCTGTTAGGTTGGCCATCATTGGAAAAGAGAAGGGATAACAAGTTCTAGCAATGATGCGGAGAAAAGGGAACTCTTGCACAGTGTTGGTGGGAATGTAAATTGGTACAGCCACTATGGAAAACAATATGGAAGTTACTCAAAAGATTAAAAATAGAACTGTATGATCTAGCAATTCCACTTATGGGCATATATATATCTGAAAGAAATAAAGTCACTATGTTGAAGAAGTATCTGTACCTCCAGGTTCATTGTAGCATTATTCACAATAGCCAAGGTATGGAAACCACCTAATTGTCCATCTGTAGACGAATGGATGAAAAAAGTGACATGTATATATCATATATTCATATAATAGAGTATTATTCAGCCATAAAAAGAATGAATTTCTGCCTTTTGTGACAACATGGATGGTCCTTGAGGGCATTATGCTAAATGAAATAAGTCAAAGACAAGTGCTGCATATTCTCACTTATATGTGAAATCTAAAAGAGCCAAACTTGAGTTCTCATCACAGAACTTGCTTCCACAGCACAAACACCCAATGCTGTGCTTCTGTGGATCCATCCCTCCGACGGGTCTGCCTCCCTCCTGACGGCCCTGCCACAGGGCCCCTCCCACAGTGGACCACTGAAGGCAAAGCGAGTTGAGTTTGCCCCTCCCACCCCTGTGCACCTTGTGGATATATCCCAGCTAATAAGCCAGATCCCATTGAAGCAGCATCACAAGCCTGGCAGTGTGCAAGTAGCCCAGAGAGGGGCCACACCACTCCACAGTGAGTCCTGCCCCTGGGACAGGGGAAGATAAGGTACACACCAGTCTGACTGTGGCCCCAGTGGTGGGCTAGGGGCAGACATCAGGTCTGACTGCGGCCCCACCCACCAATACAAGTTACTCCAGACAGCACAGAGGAAGAGCCCTGCAGTTCCGCGCCACCCCAGGGACTACCCAAAATGACGAAATGGAAAAATTCTCCTCAAGAGAAACTCCAGGAAGTAGCAACAGCTAACGAAAAGATCAAAAACTATTTAAGCAATGTAACAGAAAATGAATTTAAAATAATAGTCATAAAATTAATCGCTGGGCTTGAAACAAGTATAGAGGACAGCAGAGAATCTATTGCTACAGAGATCAAGGGACTAAGAAACAGTCAGGAGGAGCTAAAAAATTCTATAAATGAGCTGCAAAATAAAATGGAGGCGACCACAGCTCAGATTGAAGAGGCAGAGGAGAGAATAGGTGAATTAGAAGATAAAATTATGGAAAAAGAGGAGGCTGAGAAAAAGATAAAAAAAATCCAGGTGTATGAGGGGAGAATTAGAGAATTAACTGATGCGATAAAATGTAATAACATACTCATAACTGGGATTCCAGAGGAGGAAGAGGGAGAGAAAGGTGCTGAAGGTATACTTGAAGAAATCATAGCTGAGGACTTCCCTGATCTGGGGAAAGAAAAAGGCATTGAATCCAAGAAGCACAGAGAACTCCCTTCAGACGTAACTTGAATCAATCTTCTGCATGACATATCATAGTGAAACTGGCAAAATACAAGGATAAAGAGAAAATTCTGAAAGCAGCTAGGGATAAACGTGCTCTAACATATAAAGGGAGACTGATAAGTCTAGTGACGGATCTCTCTACTGAAACTTGGCAGGCCAGAAAGGAATGGCAGGAAATCTTCAATGTGATGAACAAAAAAAAAAATATGCAGCCGAGAATCCTTTATCCAGCAAGTCTGTCATTTAGAATAGAAGGAGAGATAAAGGTCTTCCCAAACAAACAAAAACTGAAGGAATTCATCATCACTAAAACCAGCCCTGTAATAGATCCTAAGGGGGATCCTGTGAGACAAAGTACCAGAGACATCACTACAAGCATGAAACCTACAGACATCACAATGACTCTAAACCCATATCTTTATATAATAACAATGAATGTAAATGGGCTAAATGCTCCAACCAAAAGACATAGGGTATCAAAATGGATAAGAAAACAAGACCTATTTGCTGTCTAGAAGAGACTCATTGTAGACCTGAGGACACCTTCAGAGTGAAAGTGAAGGGATGGAGAACTATCTATCATGCTACTGGAAGTCAAAGGAAAGCTGGAGTAGCCATACTTATATCAGACAAACTAGACGTTAAATTAGGGCTGTAACAAGAGATAAAGAAGGGGATTATATAGTAATTACAGGGTCTATCCCTCAGGAAGAGCTAACAATTATAAATGTCTATGTGCCGAATACGGGAGCCCCCAAATATATAAAACAATCACAAACAAAATCAACCTTATTGATAAGAATGTGGTAATTGCAGGGGACTTTAATACCCCACTTACGACCATGGATAGATCATCTAGACACAGGATCAATAAAGAAGGGCCCTGACTCTGGGCTGATGGCTCGGAGCCTGGAGCCTGCTTCCGATTCTGTGTCTCCCTCTCTCTCTGCCCCTCCCCCATTCATGCTCTGTCTCTCTCTGTCTCAAAAATAAATGAACGTAAAAAAAAAAAAAAAAAAAAAAAAGAAGGGCCCTGAATGATACATTGGATCAGATGGACTTGACAGATATAGTTAGAACTCTGCATCCCAAAGCAACAGAATATACTTTCTTCTTGAGTGCACATGGAACATTCTCCAAGATAGATCATATACTGGGTCACAAAACAGCCCTTCATAAGCATAAAAGAATTGACATCATTCCATGCACACTTTCAGACCACAATGCTATGAAACTTGAAATCAACCACAGGAAAAAGTCTGGAAAACCTCCAAAAGCATGGAGGTTAAAGAACACCTTACTAAAGAATGAATGGGTCAACCAGGAAATTAGAGAAGAAATTGAGAAATATATGGAAACAAATGAAAATAAAAATACAACAATCCAAACACATTGGGATGCAGTGAAGGCAGTCCTGAGAGGAAAATACATTGCAATCCAGGCCTATCTCAAGAAACAAGAATAATCCCAAATACAAAATCTAACAGCACACCTAAAGGAAATGGAAGCAGAACAGCAAAGACACCCCAAACCCAGGAGAAGAAGAGAAATAATAAAGATCAGAGCAGAAATAACCAATATAGAATCTAAGAAAAAAACCATAGAGCAGATCAATGAAACCAAGAGTTGGTTTTTTGAAAAAATAAACAAAACTGATAAACCTCTAGCCAGGCTTCTCAAAAAGAAAAGGGAGATGACCCAAATAGATAAAATCATGAATGAAAATGGAATTATTACAACCAATCCCTCAGAAATACAACCAATTATCAGGGAATACTATGAAAAATTATATGCCAACAAATTGGACAACCTGGAAGAAATGGACAAATTCCTAAACACCCACACACTTCCAATACTCAATCAGGAGGAAATAGAAAGCTTGAACAGACCCATAACCAGCAAAGAAATTGAGTCAGTCATCAAAAATCTCCCAACAAATAAGAGTCCAGGACCAGATGGCTTCCCAGGGGAATTCTACCAGACATTTAAAGCAGAGACAATACCTATCCTTTCAAGCTATTCCAAAAAGTACAAAGGGAAGGAAAACTTCCAGACTCATTCTATGAGGCTAGCATTACTTTGATTCCTAAACCAGACAGAGATCCAGTAAAAAAAGAGAACTACAGGCCAATATCCCCGATGAATATGGATGCAAAAATTCTCAATAAGATACTAGGAAATCGAATTCAACAGCACATAAAAAGAATTATTCACCATGACCAAGTGGGATTCATTCCTGGGCTGCAGGACTGGTTCAACATTCACGAATGAATCAATGTGATACATCACATTAATAAAAGAAAAGATAAGAACCATATGATCCTGTCAATCGATGCAGAAAAAGCATTTGACAAAATTCAGCATCCTTTCTTAATAAAAACCCTCGAGAAAGTCAGGATAGAAGGAACATACTTAAACATCATAAAAGACATTTATGAAAAGCCCACAGCTAATATCATCCTCAACAGGGAAAAACTGAGAGCTTTCTCCCTGAGATCAGGAACACGACAGGGATGCCCACTCTCACCACTATTGTTTAACATAGTGTTGGAAGTTCTAGCATCAGCAATAAGATAACAAAAGGAAATAAAAGGCATCCAAATTGGCAAAGATGAAGTCAAGCTTTCGCTTTTTGCAGATGACATGATATTATACATGGAAAAATCAGACTCCACCAAAAGTCTGCGAGAACTGATACATGAATTCAGCAAAGTTGCAGGATACAAAATCAATGTACAGAAATCAGTTGCATTCTTATACACTAATAATGAATCAACAGAAAGACAAATAAAGAAACTGATCCCATTCACAATTGCACCAAGAAGCGTAAAATAAATAGGAATAAATCTAACCAAAGATGTAAAAGATCTGTATGCTGAAAACTATAGAAAGCTTATGAAGGAAATTGAAGAAGATATAAAGAAATGGAAAAACATTTCATGCTCATGGATTGGAAGAATAAATATTGTTAAAATGTCAATACTACCCAAAGCTATGTACACATTCAATGCAACTCCAATCAAAATTGCACCAGCATTCTTCTCAAAGCTAGAACAAGCAATCCTAACATTTGTATAGAACCACAAAAGGCCCCGAATAGCCAAAGTAATTTTGAAGAAGACCAAAGCAGGAGACATCACCATCCCAGACTTTAGCCTCTACTACAAAGCTGTCATCATCAAGACAGCATGGTATTGGCATAAAAACAGACACATAGACCAATGGAATAGAATAGAAACCCCAGAACTAGACCCACAAACGTATGGCCAACTAATCTTTGACAAAGCAGGAAAGAATATCCAATGGAACAAAGACAGTCTCTTTAAGTAATGGTGCTGGGAGAACTGGACACCAACATGCAGAAGAATGAAACTAGACCACTTTCTTACACCATTCACAAAAACAAACTCAAAATGGATAAAGGACCTGAATATGAGACAGGAAACCATCAAAACCCTAGAGGAGAAAGCAGGAAAAAACCTCTGTGACATCAGCCGCAGCAATTTCTTAGTTGACACATCCCCAAAGGCAAGGGAATTAAAAGCAAAAATGAACTATTGGGACCTCATGAAGATAAAAACCTTCTGCACAGTAAACAATCAACAAAACTAAAAGGCAACCAACGGAATGGGAAAAGATATTTGCAAATGACATATCGGACAAAGGGCTAGTATCCAAGATCTATAAAGAGCTCACCAAACTCCACACTTGAAAAACAAATAATCCAGTGAAGAAATGGGCAGAAAACGTGAATAGACACTTCTCTAAAGAAGACATCCGAATGGCCAACAGGCACATGAAATTTATGCTCAATGTCGCTCATCAGGGAAATAGAAATCAAAACTGCACTCAGATATCACCTCACGCCAGTCAGAGTGGCTAAAATGAACAAATCCGGAGACTATAGATGCTCGCGAGGATGTGAAGAAATGGGAACCCTCTTGCACTGTTGGTGGGAGTGCAAACTGGTGCAGCCATTCTGGAAAACAGTGTGGAGGTTCCTCAGAAAATTAAAAGTAGACCTACCCTATGACCCAGTAGTAGCACTGCTAGGAATTTACCCAAGGGATACAGGAGTGCTGATGTATAGGGGCACTTGTACCCCAGTGTTTATAGCAGCACTCTCAACAATAGCCAAATTATGGAAAGAGCCTAAATGTCCATCAACTAATGAGTGGATGAAGAAATTGTGGTTTATATACACAATGGAATACTACGTGCCAATGAGAAAGAATGAAATATGGCCTTTTGTAGCAACATGGATGGAACTGGAGAGTGTTATTGCTGAGTGAAATAAGTCATACAGAGAAAGACAGATACCATATGTTTTCACTCTTATGTGGATCCTGAGGAACTTAACGGAAGTCCATGGGGGAGGGGAAGAAAAACAAAAGAGGTTAGAGTGGGAAAGAGCCAAAGCATGAGACTCTTAAAAACTGAGAACAAACTGAGAGTTGATGGGGGGTGGGAGGGAGGGGAGGGTAGGTGATGGGTATTGAGGAGGGCACCTTTTGGGATGAGCGTTGGGTGTTGTATGGAAACCAAGTTGACAATAAACTTCATATATTAAAAAAAAAACTGAGAACAAGCTGAGGGTTGATGGGGGGTGGGAGGGAGGGGAGGGTGGGTGATGGGTATTGAGGGGGGCACCTTTTGGGATGAGCACTGGGTGTTGTATGGAAACCAATTTGACAATTTCATATTTAAAAAATAAATAAAAATTAAAAAAAACTGAGAAGAAACTGAGGGTTGATGGGGGGTGGGAGGGAGAGGAGGGTGGGTGATTGGTATTGAGGAGGACACCTTTTGGGATGAGCACTGGGTGTTGTATGGAAACCAATTTGACAATAAATTTCATATTAAAAAAAATAAAAGAGCCAAATTTGTAAAACAGACGGTAAAGTAGTGGTTGCCAGAAGCTGGGGAGTGGGGGAAATGGGGAGGTGTTGGTCAAAGGGTAAAATATTCCTGTTATAAGATGAATAAGTTCTGGGGATCTAATGTATAGCATGGTAACTATTAACAATATTGTATTATATAATTGAAAGTTGCTAAGAGTGTTACATGTTCTCACTGCAGGAAAAAAAGTAATTATGGGAAGTGATGGAAGTGTTAGCTAACTTCATTGGGGTAATTATTTCACAATGTGTATGTGTATTATTTAAGCTTACATATGCTATATATCAATGTTATCTCAATAAACTTGGGGAAAAATCTGATTGTTTGCATATAGACAGAACTATCAGTTGATTGACTTCTTTTCATTTTAGTTGATTGTAGTGTTGTCAAATAAGGCCAGTAGATGTTCTTGTGGGGCAGGAGAGTAGCTGGCATGATAAGAAATTCAGGTCTTCTTCCTTGAAGTCATGCTTTGAAAGTCCAAGCAGTTGACACATACCATTGAATCCTGAACCTTTAATTCTGGCCATTATTTTTTTCTTAAATAGCTAGTCAGGAGCCTGACTGTGGTAGTCTGGTTTGAATATTGTTTGGGATTATTAATGTAAATAGAAATACTCCAATATTTATCAGAGCCTCAGTTATAACTACATTATTACTATTATTATTATTATTATTATTATTATTATTATTATTATTTAGTTTTGCAGAAACATCTACAGTCTGTATTATAATACAACTCTTGGTCCTCTGACCTGTCTTACTTACCATATTTCTCTTGACTTATTATCTAGACCATTCCTTTGTCACTTACTCAGTTGCCTTTTGACCTCTCCTATATTCTCTTCTTATGTGGTCATTTAACATTGTTTTTGGTAGGTTTTGTTTCCTTCCACTCTAGTAAATGTTCCTTTAGGGCTGAGACTGTGTCATTACTTTTTAATCCCCATAGGCAATAATATGTGTTGAATTAATATTGCATCTGATTTTAAAAAAAACATTGCAATATTTTGCTTAGTATTTCAAGGAGTAATAATGCCATTAAAATAGATTTGACATGCACAAAATAATAATAGTCATTAACTGAGTCTTTATGATGCATCATTCTAGAAACTTTGCAATCCTTGCAATGATTCCATGAGGTAATGCCTTTAGCATCACTATTTTGTAGATGAAGAAACTAAGGTTCAGAGATGTTAAGTCATTTGTAAAATGCAGCCCAGCTAGTAAGTGGTGGACCTGGGAACTCAGGTCTATGTGACATGAAAGCTCATGATAAACTAGTCCTCATGCTAGCTTTTCATGATTTCCTCCATGAACTGTTTTTGAGACAGCCTCCCTACTCACCCAATCCTGTTACCTTCTGAACTTATTCTGCATTGGAAGAAATTGTTCGGCTTCTGCCATGGTTAACATACTTTTGCCAAGATCCACAATATATCCCATGGCTAAATAATGACTATTACACTGATGTAATAGGCCAAAGAGTGAAGACAGGCCCCCCCAAAAATATAGAATATGTAGGCCTGTTTATTTCCTTCTATAGAACTATAAGCTCTAGAAGGTTAACACAATAAAATATTGGGTACTGAGAGTGGCAATTTAGAAGTCATTACAAGTCTCTTATAAATAATGTGTCCCATAAGCAATAATAAAAAAATTGAATTTTCCTAACTGGAAAACTGTCTCCATGAGTGTGCAGTATTGAATGGAATGAGGATGGGTACCCTGGCAGAAAGGTTTCTGTGAGGAAGGTGGCACAATCTGTATCATTTGCTTCTTCTGGAAACAATCAGTTCTGGAATTGTATTTAATAGCATATATATTTTTAACAAGCTTTATTGAGATATAATTCACATACTATATAATTTATCCATTTAATGAGTACAGTTCTATGTTTTTCAATATATTCAGAAGGTTGTGCAACCGTCACTATAATCTACTTTTAGAGAACACTTTTATGTTCCCTAAAATAGACACTGTGCCCCTTCGGGGTCACTATTCTCCCATAAACTCTGTCCATAAGCCCTAGGCAATTACTAACCGAATTTCTATCTCTTTAGATTCACCTATTCTAGAAATTTCATATAAAAATATCATACAATATGTGATCTTTTGTCATTAGCTTTTTTCTTACCATATCTTCAAGGTTCATCTGTGTTAAAGCTTGTATCATACTCCGTTTCTTTTTATTGTTGAATAATATTCAATTGTATGAATATACTGAATTTTATATATCTATTCATCAGTTGATGGACATTAGGGTTGTTTCTGTTACTTTGGCTATTATGAGAAATGCTACTATGAATATTCGTGTACAAATTTTGGTGTTGATGTATGTTTTCATTTCTCTTGGGTATATACCTAGGAGTGAAATTGGTGTGTCACTGGTAACTATGTGTTTAACATTTTGAGGAACTGCCAAACTGTTTTCCAAGCAGCAACACCATTTTACATTATAATCAGCAATGACTGTGGGTTCCAATTCTCCACATTGTCACCAAAACTTGTCATCTGCCTTTTTAATTTTAGCTATACCAGTAGATGGGAAGTGGTATATCATTGTGGTTTTGATTTGCATTTCCCAGTGACTAATAATATTGTTATGGAATGAATGTGTCCCCTCCTCAAATTAATATGTTAAAGCCCTAGCCCCTAACATTATGGTATTTGGAAATGGAGACTTTGGGAGGTAGTTAGCGTTAAATGAGGTCATGAAGTTGTGGTCCTGATGATGGGTTTAATGCCCTCATAAGAAGAGGCACTAGAGAACTCCCTTTATGCATGCATGCCTATGCACTGAAGAAAGGACATGTGAGGAAACAGCAAAAAAGGTAGACATCTGAAAACCAGGAAAAGAGCTCTCACCAGAATCTGACCATGCTGGCATCTTGATCTTGGACTTCCCAAACTCCAGAACTATGAGAAATAAAATTCTATTGTTTAAGCCACCCAGTCTATGGTATTTTCTTATGGCAGCATAAGCTGACTTAGACAAATGTTGAGCATCTTTTCATGTGCTTTTGGGCCATTTGTACATTTTCTTTGGAGAAATACCTACTCAAATACGTTGTCCATTTTTAAATTGAGTTATTTTTTATTGTTGAGTTATAATAGTATACTTTTATATATTTTGTACACATGTCCATTATCAGTTACATAATTTTCAGATATTTTCTCCCATTCTGTGAGTTGTCTTTTAAGTTTCTTGAAAATGTCCTTGGAAGCACAAAATTTTTAATTCTGATAAAATACATTTTATCTATTTTTTTGTTGCTGTTGTTGCTTATGCTTTTGGTGTCATATCTGAGATTTCCTTGCCAAATCCAGGGCCATGAAAGTTAATCCCTATACTTTCTCTTAGAGTTTTATGGGATTTATCTTTTATTCAGGTCATTGATCTATTTTGAATTAATTTTTGTATATAGTGTAAAATAGTGGTCCAGCTTCATTTTTTTTTTTTTGCATGTGGCTATCTAGCTGTCCCAGAACTATTGTTGAAGTGATTATCTCTTCCCCATTGTATTATTTTGGCACCCTTGGGTAAAATTAACCATAAACGTAAGGTTTGTTTCTGGGCTGTCAATTCTATTTCATTGATCAATGCCTATCCTTTCCAGTACTATACTTTTTTTAAAAAAAACAGCTTTATTGATGTATAACTGATATACAAAGAACTGTACATTTTAATGTATAAAACTTGATGAGTTTAGAGATATGCATATACCTGTGATACCATAACCACAAAGTGCTAGACCTTTCCGACTCTTCCCAGAGTTTTCTTCTGTCCTGTTGTGTGTGCGTATGTATGTTTGTATTAAGAACACTTAACATGAGATCTGCCCTGTTCACAAAATTTTAAGTGCACAATTCTTTCATATTAATTATAAGAAGCATGTTGTATAATAGATCTCTGGAACTTATTAATCTATTATGGAAACTTTATACCTATTGAACAACAACTCCCCATCACCTTCACTCCCAGCCCCTGTTAGTCACTATTGTACTCTCTGGTTGTATGACTTGGACTATTTTAGATACTTTATATACAAGAAATCAAGCAGTATTTGTCCTTCTATGACTGACTTAGCATACTCTCTTCAAGGTTCATTCATGTCATTGCATATGGCAAGATTTCCTCTTTTTTGTGGCTGAATAATATTCCATTGCATGTATATACCACATTTTCTTTATTAATTTATTTGTTGGTGGACACCTGACTTGTTTTTATATCTTACCTATTGTGAATAGCACTGCAATGAACATGGGAGTGCAGATTATCTCTTCAAGATAGTTATTTCAATTATTTTGGATATATCCAGAAGTGGGATTGCTGGATAATATGGTAGTTTTAATATTTGAGGAATCTCTATACTATTGTCTATTGCTGTTGCATTCCCAATAGTAGTATACAAAGGTTCCAATTTTTCCATAACTTTACCAATACTTCTTATCTTTTGCTTTTTAAATAATAGCCATCCTAATAAGTATGAAGTGATATTTCATCATAGCATTGACTTATATTTCCCTGATAACTAATGATCTTGAGCATCTTTTCATATACTTGTTGCCATTTGTATGCCTTTAGAGAAATGTCTGTTCAAGTCTTTTGCCCATTTTGAATCTGGCTATTTGCTTTTTTAGTTATTGAATTGTAGGTGTTCCTTACAGATTTTAGAAATTAACTCCTTATCAGATAGATGGTTCGCAAATACTTTCTCCCTTTCTGTAGATTGCCTTTTCATTCTGTTGATTGTTTCCTTTGCTGTATAGATGCTGTCTAGTTTGATGTAGTCCCACTCATTTCATTCATTCATTCATTTATTTATTTATTTATTTATTTATTTATTATTTATTTATTTATTTCTAAGGTTAAAAAAAGTTATTTATTTTGAGAGAGAGGGAAGGAGGGAGAGAGAGAGAGAGAGAGAGAGAGAGAGAGGGAGAGAGAGAAAGTGCAAGCAGGGGGAGAGGCACAGGGGTGGGGGGGGAAGAGAGGGAATCCTAAGAACTGTGAGATCATGACTTGAGCTGAAATCAGAAGTTGGTTGGTCAAGCAACTGAGCCACCACCCAGGTGCCCCTCCCACTCATTTATTTTTGCTTTTGTCGCCTGTGTTTTTAGTATCCTATCCAAGAAATCATTACAAACCAGTTTTAGGAAACTTTTCTACTGTGTTTTCTTCAAGGATTTTTAGCCTCTGGTTTTACATTTAAGTCTTTAATCAATTTTTTTTAATATATGAAATTTATTGTCAAATTGGTTTCCATACAACACCCAGTGCTCATCCCAAAAGGTGCCCTCCTCAATACCCATCACCCACCCTCCCCTCCCTCCCACCCCCCATCAACCCTCAGTTTGTTCTCAGTTTTTAACAGTCTCTTATGCTTTGGCTCTCTCCCACTCTAACCTCTTTTGTTTTTTTCCTTCCCCTCCCCCATGGGTTTCTGTTACGTTTCTCAGGATCCACATAAGAGTGAAACCATATGGTATCTGTCTTTCTCTGTATGGCTTATTTCACTTAGCATCACACTCTTCAGTTCCATCCACGTTGCTACAAAAGGCCATATTTCATTCTTTCTCATTGCCACGTAGTATTCCATTGTGTATATAAACCACAATTTCTTTATCCATTATCAGTTGATGGACATTTAGGCTCTTTCCATAATTTGGCTATTGTTGAGAGTGCTGCTGTAAACATTGGGGTACAAGTGCCCCTATGCATCAGTACTCCTGTATCCCTTGGGTAAATTCCTAGCAGTGCTATTGCTGGGTCATAGGGTAGGTCTATTTTTAATTTTCTGAGGAACCTCCACACTGCTTTCCAGAGCGGCTGCACCAATTTGCATTCCCACCAACAGGGCAAGAGGGTTCCCGTTTCTCGACATCATCGCCAGGATCTATAGTCTCCTGATTTGTTCATTTTGGCCACTCTGACTGGCGTGAGGTGATATCTGAGTGTGGTTTTGATTTGTATTTCCCTGATAACGAGCGACGTTGAACATCTTTTCATGTGCCTGTTGGCCATCCGGATGTCTTCTTTAGAGAAGTGTCTATTCATGTTTTCTGCCCATTTCTTCACTGGATTATTTGTTTTTCAAGTGTGGAGTTTGGTGAGCTCTTTATAGATTTTGGATACTAGCCCTTTGTCCGATGTGTCATTTGCAAATATCTTTTTCCATTCCGTTGGTTGCCTTTTAGTTTTGTTGGTTGTTTCCTTTGCTGTGCAGAAGCTTTTTATCTTCATAAGGTCCCAGTAATTCACTTTTGCTTTTAATTCCCTTGCCTTTGGGGATGTGTCGAGTAAGAGATTGCTACGGCTGAGGTCAGAGAGGTCTTTTCCTGCTTTCTCCTCTAAGGTTTTGATGGTTTCCTGTCTCACATTCAGGTCCTTTATCCATTTTGAGTTTATTTTTGTGAATGGTGTGAGAAAGTGGTCTAGTTTCAACCTTCTGCATGTTGCTGTCCAGTTCTCCCAGCACCATTTGTTAAAGAGACTGTCTTTGTTCCATTGGATGTTCTTTCCTGCTTTGTCAAAGATGAGTTGGCCATACGTTTGTGGGTCTAGTTTTGGGGTTTCTATTCTATTCCATTTGTCTATGTGTCTGTTTTTGTGCCAATACCATGCTGTCTTGATGATGACAGCTTTGTAGGAGAGGCTAAAGTCTGGGATTGTGATGCCTCCTGCTTTGGTCTTCTTCTTCAAAATTACTTTGGCTATTCGGGGCCTTTTGTGGCTCCATACGAATTTTAGGATTGCTTGTTCTAGTTTTGAGAAGAATGCTGGTGCAATTTTGATTGGGATTGCACTGAATGTGTAGATAGCTTTGGGTAGTATTGACATTTTGACAATATTTATTCTTCCAATCCATGAGCAGGGAATGTCTTTCCATTTCTTTATATCTTCTTCAATTACCTTCATAAGCTTTCTATAGTTTTCAGCATACATATCTTTTACATCTTTGGTTAGATTTATTCCTAGGTATTTTATGCTTCTTGGTGCAATTGTGAATGGGATCAGTTTCTTTATTTGTCTTTCTGTTGCTTCATTGTTAGTTTATAAGAATGCAACTGATTTCTGTACATTGATTTTGTATCCTGCAACTTTGCTGAATTCATGTATCAGTTCTAGCAGACTTTTGGTGGAGTCTATCGGATTTTCCATGGATAATATCATGTCATCTGCAAAAAGCGAAAGCTTGACTTCATCTTTGCCAATTTGGATGCCTTTGATTTCCTTTTGTTGTCTGATTGCTGATGCTAGAACTTCCAACACTATGTTAAACAACAGCGGTGAGAGTGGGCATCCCTGTCGTGTTCCAGATCTCAGGGAAAAAGCTCAGAGTTTTTCCCCGTTGAGGATGATGTTAGCTGTGGGCTTTTCATAAATGGCTTTTATGATGTTTAAGTATGTTCCTTCTATCCCGACTTTCTCAAGGGTTTTTATTAAGAAAGGGTGCTGGATTTTGTCAAAAGCCTTTTCTGCATCGATTGACAGGATCATATGGTTCTTCTCTTTTTTTTTTTGTTAATGTGATGTATCACGTTGATTGATTTGCGAATGTTGAACCAGCGCTGCATCCCAGGAATGAATCCCACTTGATCATGGTGAATAATTCTTTTTATATGCCGTTGAATTCGATTTGCTAGTATCTTACTGAGAATTTTTGCATCCATATTCATCAGGGATATTGGCCTGTAGTTCTCTTTTTTTACTTGGTGTCTGTCTGGTTTAGGAAAAAGTAATACTGGCTTCATAGAATGAGTCTGGAAGTTTTCCTTCCCTTTCTATTTCTTGGAATAGCTTGCGAAGGATAGGTATATCTCTGCTTTAAACGTCTGGTAGAACTCCCCTGGGAAGCCATCTGGTCCTGGACTCTTATTTGTTGGGAGATTTTTGATAACCGATTCAATTTCTTCGCTGGTTATGGGTCTGTTCAAGCTTTCTATTTCCTCCTGATTGAGTTCTGGAAGAGTGTGGGTGTTTAGGAATTTGTCCATTTCTTCCAGGTTGTCCAATTTGTTGGCATATAATTTTTCATAGTATTCCCTGATAATTGTTTGTATCTCTGAGGGATTGGTTGTAATAATTCCATTTTCATTCATGATTTTATCTATTTGGGTCATCTCCCTTTTCTTTTTGAGTAGCCTGGCTAGAGGTTTATCAATTTTGTTTATTTTTTCAAAAAACCAACTCTTGGTTTCATTGATCTGCTCTATGGTTTTTTTCTTAGATTCTATATTGGTTATTTCTGCTCTGATCTTTATTATTTCTCTTCTTCTCCTGGGTTTGGGGTGTCTTTGCTGTTCTGCTTCTATTTCCTTTAGGTGTGCTGTTAGATTTTGTATTTGGGTTTTTTCTTGTTTCTTGAGATAGGCCTGGATTGCAATGTATTTTCCTCTCAGGACTGCCTTCGCTGGGTCCCAAAGCGTTTGGATTGCTGTATTTTCATTTTCGTTTGTTTCCATATATTTTTTAATTTCTTCTCTAATTGCCTGGTTGACCCACTCATTCGTTAGTAGGGTGTTCTTTAACTTCCATGCTTTTGGAGGTTTTGCAGACTGTTTCCTGTGGTTGATTTCAAGCTTCATAGCACTGTAGTCTGAAAGTATGCATGGTACAATTTCAATTCTTGTAAACTTATGAAGGGCTGTTTTGTGACCCAGTATATGATCTATCTTGGAGAATGTTCCATGTGCACTCAAGAAGAAAGTATATCCTGTTGCTTTGGGATGCAGAGTTCTAACTATATCTGTCAAGTCCATCTGATCCAATGTATCATTCAGGGCCCTTGTTTCTTTATTGACCATGTGTCTAGATGACCTATCCATTTCTGTAAGTGGAGTGTTAAAGTCCCCTGCAATTACCACATTCTTATCAATAAGGTTGCTTATATTTATGAGCAATTGCTTTATATATTTGGGGGCTCCAGTATTCGGCGCATAGACATTTATAATTGTTAGCTCTTCCTGATGGATAGACCCTGTAATTATTATATAATGCCCTTCTTCCTCTCTTGTTACAGCCTTTAATTTAAAGTCTAGTTTGTCTGATATAAGTATGGCTACTCCAGCTTTCTTTTGGCTTCCAGTAGCATGATAAATAGTTCTCCATCCCCTCACTCTCAATCTAAAGGTGCCCTCAGGTCTAAAATGAGTCTCTTGTAGACAGCAAATAGATGGGTCTTGTTTTTTTATCCATTCCGATACCCTATGTCTTTTGGTTGGCGCATTTAATCCATTTACATTCACTGTTATTATAGAAAGATAGGGGTTTAGAGTCATTGTGATGTCTGTATGTTTTATGCTTGTAGTGATGTCTCTGGTACTTTGTCTCACAGGATCCCCCTTAGGATCTCTTGTAGGGCTGGTTTCGTGGTGACAAATTCCTTCAGTTTTGTTTTTTTGGGAAGACCTTTATCTCTCCTTCTATTCTAAATGACAGACTTGCTGGATAAAGGATTCTCGGCTGCATATTTTTTCTGTTTAGCACACTGAAGATCTCGTGCCAATCCTTTCTGGCCTGCCAAGTTTCCAAAGAGAGATCAGTCACGAGTCTATAGGTCTCCCTTTATATGTGAGGGCATGTTTATCCCTTGCTGCTTTCAGAATTTTCTCTTTATCCTTGTATTTTGCCAGTTTCACTATGATATGTCGTGCAGAAGATCGATTCAAGTTACGTCTGAAGGGAGTTCTCTGTGCCTCTTGGATTTCAATGCCTTTTTCCTTCCCCAGTTCAGGGAAGTTCTCAGCTATAATTTGTTCAAGTACCCCTTCAGCACCTTTCCCTCTCTCTTCCTCCTCTGGGATACCAATTATGCTTATATTATTTCTTTTAGTGTATCACTTAGTTCTCTAATTTTCCCCTCATACTCCTGGATTTTTTTATCTCTCTTTTTCTCAGTTTCCTCTTTTTCCATAACTTTATCTTTTAGTTCACCTATTCTCTCCTCTGCCTCTTCAATCCGAGCTGTCGTTGTTTCCATTTTGTTTTGCATTTCGTTTAAAGCGCTTTTCAGCTCCTCGTGACTGTTCCTTAGTCCCTTGATCTCTGTAGCAAGAGATTCTCTGCTGTCCTCTATACTGTTTTCAAGCCCAGCGATTAATTTTATGACTATTATTCTAAATTCACTTTCCGTTGTATTATTTAAATCCTTTTTGATCAGTTCATTAGCTGTTGTTATTTCCTGGAGATTCTTCTGAGGGGAATTCTTCCGTTTGGTCATTTTGGATAGTCCCTGGAGTGGTGAGGACCTGCAGGGCTCTTCCCCTGTGCTGTGGTGTATAACTGGAGTTGGTGGGCGGGGCCACAGTCAGACCTGATGTCTGCCCCCAGCCCACCGCTGGGGCCACAGTCAGACTGGTGTGTGCCTTCTCTTCCCCTCTCCTAGGGGCGGGATTCACTGTGTGGTGGCGTGGCCCATCTGGGCTACTTGCACACTGCCAGGCTTGTGTTGCTGGGGATCTGGCGTATTAGCTGGGGTGGGTAGGCAAGGTGCACGGGAGCAGGAGGGGTACGCTTAGCTCACTTCTCCTTAGGTGATCCACTTCAGGAGGGGCCCTGTGGCAGCGGGAGGGAGTCAGATCTGTTGCCAGAGGTTTGGCTCCACAGAAGCACAGAGTTGGGTGTTTGCGTGGAGCGAGCAAGTTCCCTGGCAGGAACTGGTTCCCTTTGGGATTTTGGCTGGGGGATGGGCGGGGGAGATGGCTCTGGGGAGCGCCTTTGTTCCCCACCAAACTGAGCTCTGTCAACCGGGGGCTCAGCAGCTCTCCCTCCCTTTGTCCTCCAGCCTTCCCGCTTTCTGAGCAGAGCTGTTAACTTATGACCTCCCAGACGCTAAGTCGCGCTTGCTGTAGGAACACAGTCCATCATGCCCCTCTGTTTTTGCCAGCCCGAGTTGGGGGCTCTGCTTGGCTGGCGAGCCGCCCCTCCGCCCCGGCTCCCTCCCGCCAGTCCGTGGAGCACGCACAGCCTCGCTGCCCTTCCTACCCTCTGCCCTTCCTACCCTCTTCCGTGGGCCTCCCGTCTGCGCTTGGCTAGGGACACTCCATTCTGCTAATCCTCTGGCGGTTTTCTGGGTTATTTAGGCAGGTGTAGGTGGAATCTAAGTGATCAGCAGGACGTGCGGTGAGCCCAGCGTCCTCCTACGCCGCCATCTTCCCTCTCCGTCTTTAATCAATTTTGAGTCAAATATTGTGTATGTTATAAGGTACTGATCCAACTTCATTTTTTTCCATGTGAATATCCAGTTTTTCCAATATCATTCATTGAATAACTGTCATTTCCTCATTGAGTATTCTTGGCTTCCTTGTCAAATACTAGACTATCGTTTCCCCATTGTGTGTTTTTGGCACCCTTGTCAAAGATCACTTGAGTATATATGTGTTGGTTTTTTTCTAGGCTCTCTATTCTGTTCCATTGGTTTATAGGTCTATCTCTATGCCAGTACGATGCTCTTTTAATTACTGTAGCTTTGTAATATATTTTGAAACTAGGAAGTGTGTTGCCTCAGGCTTTGTTCTTTCTCATAGTCACATTGGCTATTCTGGGTCTTTTGTGGTTCCACATGCATTTCAGAATTTAAAAAATTCTGCAAAAAATACCACTGGGATTTTGATGCAGATAGTGTTGAATCAGAATGGTAGTATGGACATATAAAAAATATTTAATTTTCCATTTGAGGAACATGAGATGTCTTTCCATTTATTTGTGTCATCTTTAATTTCATCAATATTTTGTAGTTTTCAGTGTATAAGTCACTTGGTCTAATTACTTTATAAATGTTTTACTCTTTTTGATGGTATTATGAACTGAACTGTTTTCTCATTTTTTTTTGGATGGCTTCTTGCTCATGTATAGTAACTCAATTTTTATATATTGATTTTGTATCCTGCAACCTTACTGAATTTATATACTAGTTTTAAGAACTTTTGCATTCTTTAGTGTTTTGTACATATCATGTTATCTGCAAAAAGTGACTTTTGCAAGGTTTTATAGAAGTTTACTGATAAAGATGAAACTAGAACACAAGTCTACATCTGTAGTCGCATAGCCACAGCTAACTGCATGGAAGTTTGGATATTGTAGTCTCTTGTTTCAGAAAGAAGAGAAGAATGGATTCTGGTGGACACCTAATAATGTCTAACATACTCTGGTAGTTCAAGTTAGGAAGGCAAGATGGGAGACATATGGATGGAGTAGATAAAACAAGAAAAAAGAAGGCTCTACTAAATATTCCGGGGTCATCACAGAATTATTGTGAATGCATGCTTCACATATGAATAATAGATATTAATAATAGCTATTATTCATTCAGGCACTTTCTTAGTGCTTTCTATGAATTATCTTATTTAATGCTTACAATTTTATGAGATAGTTACTATTATTATCTACCCTTTAAATACAAGGAAAATAAGGTCTAAAGAGATAGGCTACTTATCCAGACTCACACAGTTCATAGAAAATGATAGAGGATGGTTATGAAGACAGATCTGTCCAACTCTAATCACTGTGTGGTATTGTATTTTTCTGTATTTTAGTTATAATGCAGGAATGAAAATAAATATTTGGTGAGAGATTACTTTTGTTTGAGATCCTTAGGGAAAGTTTTATAGAGGAGGTAGTATTTAAGCTATGGCTGGAGAATGAGTGGGTTTGAAGTTGGAAGAATTCAGTTTTAGGGAATTCTAGGGAGTAGCCTCATGAGAGCAAAAATTAGTAAGTAAAGGTATGTTTGGGAGATAGTGAGTGGAGTAATTAAGTTTTACATAGGAACATTAGAAAATAAGCCTGGAAAAACTGAAGATTTGAATGTTAGGCTAAGGAGCATGGATTTGATTTCATAGGCCATGGGACAAATGAAGTACTTTGAGAGGGTGTCAATGCCGTGTTGTTTTTACATATAGGCAAGAAAAATTGTGTAATTTGAAGGATGATGGAAACCCCCCTCAATCCTATTTCCTTGCCACTCATAACTTCCTTCCCAACTACCATATTTCTGAAATTCCACTATTAGTGATTCATTCCTTGGGGCTATATTCTCTACTCTCTTTTGAAATGCAAACATCCTTGGAAAGAATAACATTTCATTAAGCTTTCAGTATGAAGGTCTTTATTCTTTTCATTCCTCAGAGTTGAGGTTCTCCCAAGAGTATAGAGAGCCTGAGTAAGAAGGAAGAAAGTTCTCTGGTGGAGGAGAAAAGAAAAGGAGACTCTTGCCACAAAGCCTCTGCCTGCCTATAGCTTTGAATTACTAACCAATTAGATATCTGCACCATCTCTTGAAGAAGAGTAGACTAAGAGTTGCATTTTTCTCTCTGCACAAAGGTTTCCTTTGAGAGTAAGTCACTCTCCACTGTGAGAATCCAAATCCCCAGATTGTCCTAGTCTCATTCTTTTTCTGACTTAGTCCTTAAATTTATTTGTTGTTCAATAGCCATAGAAATAATGCTTATATGTTTGCATGAATGTATATACACATATCGTCATCATTTCCAAGGTCATATTTCTATGCCCATATGTTTCTATTTTAGGGGTATGTGTGAACGTGTTGCAAAGGTATAATTAGTTAGCTTTTGTCTTTGTGCTGAGTTAGCTGAGAATTTCTCTCCATTGTCTTTTGAGTGGAAACAGCTCCTCTGCTGAGTAAGATAAATTTTAGCTTGGAGAGGTAGTGGCAGTAGGCAGGAAGAAAAGGAGTGACTGGGAGTTAGATTGTGGGAGTTGGGGTGGATAGTATTGAAGGAAGATCCTTAGATGTCTTAATCACAAGTGTGTAGATTACACTGGGAGAGAAGGGAAGGCAGAGTGAAGAGGGGAGTCAGGCAGGGAATTAGACTCTGACATGTGTCCTCAGGACTCTATTCCGGGAAATAAGGATTTTACAGACCACAGACAGTGCCAGCTCTAAAAACTCTGTGTGGTTCCACATGAAAGCCACTGTCTGTGACAGCAAATGCCAGACACTAACTTTGGGTGACCTTTGAGTGTGTCTCTTGAGTGGTAAACTTTATTGAATGTCTGAGTTGATTTTTTATTTCTCAAATAAAATGTTGTTCTATTGAGAGAGTGAGAGATAAAGAGAGAATGAATGAGATCTTGAAAACTTTTCCAGTGAGGGAGAGCTGAAGGGCCAGGTTTGCTTTGCTAAAACAATTTCTCAAATGGTAACTGTCACTGAAGGTATTAGCTGATAGGATTGATAGAAATGACAGGGGAGTGTTTTGTACTCAAAACCAGCTCTACAGGCATGGTGTGGGCAAATGTTTTTTCAGTCCATAACAACTTCAGGTGGATTGTCCCCACTCTTTTCTTGTTACTGACTCATAGTCACAGATTACTATCACTGAAGGAAAGTTGCAGCTGTTTGCAGGCTGATGGGGTGGATGTAGTGGTGGTGGTATGAGGAGAGAGAGAGATGGCTGAGAATGTACCTGTGAAGTAGTGGGAGAAGGTGAGTCTTGGGAATCATGTGGCTTTTTTTTACCCAATCTCACTAGGTGACCTGATAACCTTTTCTTTTCTTTTTATAAGCCCCAGGGTAACTGTTCTCAATTGGAGTTCACATTGTCTTTCTCAAACCCTAAGTCCGGGATTCCTAATTATGGCTTTGTTGTGCCTTATGGAGGTCTCCAGAACAGCCTGGAATCTAAAGCTAGTGACTTAGTCACTGGAATACACAACAAATCCACCTGGAACCTGGGAGGTGAGGAAGGAGGTAGTAGTGATCAAATAGATGATGACCTCTTAGGGAATTGTTGGCCAGAAATAAGATGTCATGAATTGCATTTATTCAACTAGATTTTATTACAGTATGACTAAAGGCATGCCTCATACTGAGTTGCTGGGGCATGTTCTTCCTCTTGCAATTCATTCTCTGCACAGCTGTCAGAGTGATCTAGAACATAAATCAGATTATACCATATTCTATATAGAACCAATTTTTCCAGTATGTCATTCGAGGACTTTTGTGATCTTGCCCCTTCCTACCTCTCCAGCCTCTTTTTAAACATGTTATGTTTCTTACTTAATGCTACTTGTAGAGTCTCAGATATACCATTCTGTTTCATGTGTCCATATCTTTCTTTATTTGTGATGTACCCTCTGTTTGGAATGCCTTTCCTACTTGTTAACTCTTTTTTCAGTAACATTCTCTGAACCCTCCTTTTCCTTCTTTGCCTCTAATTGAACCATAAATCTACCTCTTTTTAAACACGCTTAACCATATTACATTCAAATTATCTCATTATACATCTGTCTCCCCACTTAGATCACAGTAGAGTTGACAGACTCAGAGGTGATCATCTGACCTACCTGGGCCAGAGTCTATGCTACAGAAATTTGAATTGAGACTTTGAGAAAGATTCTGTCTTTGCATGACTAGATCAGTAATGTATGCTCAGGCATTATCTGAAACTATGTTTTTTACCATGTTGGTCCCAAAGGTAAAGGAAACTGGTTTGTGAAGAAAGAAGGACACAAGTAGTCCATTCCTTATGTTCTGCTGTATTTCTCTCAGTGGGTCACATAAGATACTTCTATATTTTTGTAATGAAATCACCATTTATGCATAAGGTACTCAACTGGGTTTCTGTGGTTTGCAACCAAAAGCATCCTAACAAATACAATATAGAACATAGTAAGTGCTAGAAGACATTTGTTAAACTGGACTCAAATGGGAAGTCTTCCTAAGGGATCTTCCTACAACTCTCCTTTGGGAAGAAAAAAATTATCCTACATGAAACAATTGGGTAAACAATACACAACGCCATACCATCAAACCTTCAACTCATGGGACATAGACTGTTAGAACCATAAAAATGCGAAGAAAATTTTGTTCAGGTAGGAGTGGAATTAACTAAGAAAGCTTCATGAAGGTGATAGAATTTGGCTTGGACTTGAAGAATGGGTAGAGTTTGTCTTTGACCCCTGGTGTTCCCAAAGAAAGATTCCAAAAAGACTCTGCAGACCTCAGGAATGCCCTAGATAAGTCTAGATGAATATCCAAATAACTTCAACATTACTGGGGTGAAGATATGGATCCCTAAATGTGCCAGATCTTGGCTGTGTCAGAAAGGCCTTTGAACAGAAATTATCTAATGCTGACTAGGCCTAATAATGATGAATGTTTTGGTATAACTTGTAGAGGCTCTAGAAAGCCAAAAAGGCTTCAGTTATTATTTTATTAACCTCTCTGTGCACCTGGAGGATGACCCTAGTGATTCTTAATCTATGTGCTGGGACTAGATGACAGAGGCTAGCTAGGCTTTGCTAACTCAAAATTGGTGTCTGTAATTTTGAATGTCCCTGTGCAGAAGGAAAAGCTATTTCTGCTCTTCTTTTTTTTTTCTCTGTCATTAGCTATGCTAGGCCCAATTCCTTCATGTGACCTGAAAAGATGGCATGGGATGCTTGCATGGGCACCAAATGGCTGGTTTGTTCACTGCTGTTAAATTGCATAGTCTGTAAAGGCCATTTGCTTCGCCTTCCTTGCCACATGGAATTGGAACCTTAGATGTGAGAAAAAAGGTCTGTTTGCCCTAGATTTGGCTGTATCCCAGGGAGACAAAGCTTTATATAGCCCTTCAACCAGCAGCATGAAGGTTTATTAGATGTAAAAACTATGCATTTGATACTCGCTCAGGGCAGTTAATGAAGTTACTACATGTAAAATCTTGATAATATTTTCTATTGCTCAGGGAATTTATATATAAGGATGCAGGTATTATAGATATACTGTTAATAGTTTATACTCTCACACACAATCCATGGTCAATTAACTTCAGACATTTAGTGTTTCCTGTGTACGAGTTATATGTTAGGTACTAGGGGGAAGATAACTAAGACAAAAATTATTACCTAGAGAATATTCACAGTATGATAAATGCAATAAAAAGAGAAGACATACAAGGTACAGAGTGAGCACAGAGGAAGCATGAATGAACTTTATTTAGGAGATCAGAGAAGTCTTCTTTGAAGAGATACTTCTAGCTACTTTTTATGAATGAGTGGGTATTCAACAGGTATACATAAAAGAGAAGGAAGGATAGATAATTGATGTGGCAGGATCCATATAGACAAAATCAAGGAGAAGCAGTAAGTTTTGTTATCAGAACTTTGTAAATCAGATTGCTAGATAGAGCATGAGATGCAAAGCCTTATGTTAGTGAAGATGAGCCTGGAGAGATAGGTAGGAGCCCAATCATGAAGCAAAGTCATATACTTCTTTCTCACATGGTCAGGAGCCAGTGATGGGATTTAAACAATTCACATTCATTTATTCATTCAGGCTGTCATCCAGTTAATAATTTATTGAGCTGCTATCATGTGCCAAACTCTCTGTCAGGACCTATGGGTTTCTCTTGATTGAAGTGGAGAAGACAGATAAGGGAAAGATAAATACAAGTGTGATTAGTGTTCTGAAGGATAAGGGGAAAATGCTATGGAAGTTAATTTAATCTAGAGGATTGGGGTTGGGGAGGAAGTGATGAAATACTAGCAAAAGTTAACTAAGCAAATGGGGAAAGGGAGAATATCAAAGAAATGAGATATATATGTGAAATCCCTGAGGAAGAACCAACAAGATGTTTCAGGTAAATGAAATTACACCAGGATGGGTGAAATATAAAGGGTCATGGTAAAGAGTAGCAGAAGAGACTGGTTTGGTTTGTTAGTCTTTGTTTTGGAAGAGATAGATTGGAAGATTATTCTAGCAGCAGAATAGGGGATGGGTTGTAGGAATAGAAACTGGGAGCAGGAAATAGAGTATTGCAACAGTCCAAGGGAGATATGATGGGGAGCTGATTTAGGGCAATGCAGCAGTGGGAATGATGAGGAGAGCATGGAATGGGAAGATGTTTAGGTGATAGGGCCAAGAGGACTTAATAATTGATTAAATCTAAAGGCTGAGAAAAGAGTAGAAGATGACTTGGTTTTCTGGCATCATTACTGGGTTTCCAAGAGTTAGGGAATATAGTAGGTTTCAACTCTTTACGGCTTCCAGTTGCTGACTTCTTACAAGGACTTCCAACTTCTTGTCTCACTTAGCTGGTCAGCATTGTGTCCTCTTTGAGAAAACAGTGCATTTTTATTAAAGTAAAAATAGCACATGAATGTAAAACAATTCAAACAGTACATACATATATAAAAGGGAAATTAAAATCTTCCTTCCCATAACTGCTAGTCCATCTCCTCAAAGGTAACCTCTGTTAATAATTTCTTCTCAAAAAGTATTTTATGCACGCAATACATATGTAGTCTTTGTAAATTTGAACAAGTAAAATCTTACAGACTTTACGTTCCTAGCTTTTTTTTCCATTTTAGTAGGTCTTGGATATCATTCTGTGTCAGGATATAGCTCATTCTTTTTTTCTTTTTTAAATTTTCAAAAATATATTTATTTATTTATTTATTTATTTATTTATTTATTTATTTATTTATATTTACACCCAAGTTATCATATAGTGGAACAATTATTTCAGGAGTAGATTCCTTAATGCCCCTTACCCATTTAGCCCATTCCCCCCTCCTACAACCCCTGCAGTAACCCTCTGTTCTCCATATTTAAGAGTCTTTGATATTTTTCCCCCTCCCTGTTTTTATATTATTTTTGCTTCCTTTCCCTTATGTTAATCTGTTTTGTCTCTTAAAGTCCTCATATGAGTGAAGTAATATATTTGTCTTTCTCTGACTAGTTTTGCTTAGCACGATACCCTCTAGTTCTTTTTTTTTTTAACGTTTATTTATTTTTGAGACAGAGAGAGACAGAGCATGAATGGGGGAGGGTCAGAGAGAGAGAGGGAGACACAGAATCTGAAACAGGCTCCAGGCTCTGAGCTGTCAGCACAGAGCCCGACGCGGGGCTTGAACTCATGAACTGCAAGATCATGACCTGAGCAGAAATTGGACGCTTAACCGACTGAGCCACCCAGGTGCCCCAATACCCTCTAGTTCTATCCACATAGTTGTAAAAGGCAAGAATTCATTCTTTTTGATTGCCAAGTAATACTCCCGTGTGTGTGTGTGTGTGTGTGTGTGTGTGTGTGTGTGTGTGTACACACCACACCTTCTTTATCTATTCATTCTTCGATGGACATTTGGGCTCTTCCCATACTTTGGCTCTTGTTGATAGTGCTGCTATAAACTTTGGGGTGCATGTGCCCCTTTGAAATAGCATACCTGTATCCCTTGGATAAATACCTAGTAGTGCAATTGCTGGGTCGTAGAGTAGTTCTAGTTTTAATATTTTGAGGAAACTCCATACTGTTTTCCACAGTGGCTGCACCAGTTTTCATTCCTACCAGCAGTGCGAAGGGAGATCCTCTTTTTCCACATCCTCGCCAATATCTGTTGTTGCCTGAGTTGATAATGTTAGCCATTCTGACAGGTGTGAGGTGGTGTCTCATTGTGGTTTTGATTTGTATTTCCCTGATGATGAGTGATGTTGAACATTTTTTTTTTTATGTGTCTGTTTACCATCTGGATATCTTCTTTGGAGAAGTGTCTATTTATGTCTTTTGCCCATTTCTCCACTGGATTATTTGTTTTTTGGGGTGTTGAGTTTGAAAAGTTCTTTATAGATTTTGGATACTAACCCTTTATCTGATATGTAGTTAGCAAATATCTTCTTCCATTCCATCAGTTGCCTTTTAGTTTTGCTGATTGTTTCCTTCTCTGTGCAGAAGCTTTTTATTTTGATGAGATTCCAATAGTTCATTTTTGCTTTTGTTTCCCTTGCCTCTGGAGACGTGTTGAGTAGGAAGTTGCTGCAGCCAAAGTCAAGGAGGTTTTTGCCTGCTTTCTCCTCTAGGGTTTTGATGTTTTCCTGTCTCACATTCAGGTCCTTCATCTATTTTGAGTTTATTTTTGTGTATGGTGTAAGAAAGTAGTCTAATTTTATTCTTCTGCATGTTGCTGTCCAGTTCTCTCAGCACCATTTGCTAAAGAGACTGTCTTTTTTCCAATGGATATTATTTCCTCATTTGTCAAAGATTAGTTGGCCATTAGTCTGTGGGTCCATTTCTGGGTTCTCTATTCTGTTCCATTTTTCTGAGTGTCTGTTTTTGTGCCAGTACCATACTGTCTTGATGATTACAGCTTTGTAGTATAGTTTTAAGTCTGGGATTGTGATGCCTCCTTCTTCGGTTTTCTTTATCAAGATTGCTTTGGCTATTCAGGGTCTTTTCTGGTTCTATACAAATTTTAGGATTGTTTGTTCTAGCTCTGTGAAGAATGCTGCTGTTATTTTGATAGGGATTTCATTGAATATGTAGATTGCTTTGGGTACTATTGACATTTTAAAAATATTCTGCCTATCCAGGAGCATGGAATATTTTCCCCTTTTTTTGTGTCTTCTTCAATTTCTTTCATAAGCTTTCTATAGTTTCCAGTGCATAGATTTTTCACCTCTTTGGTTAGATTTATTGTAGTTATTTTATGGTTTTTGGTGTAATTATAAATGGGATTGATTCCTTGATTTCTCTTTCTGTTGTTTCATTATTAGTGTATAGGAATGCAACCAATTTCTGTGCATTGATTTTATATCCTGCCACTTTGCTGAATTTATGAATCAGTTCTAGCAGTTTTTGGTGCAATCTTTTGTGTTTTTCATATAGAATATCATGTCATCTGCGAAGCATGAAAGTTTGACCTCCTCCTGGATGATTTGGATGCCTTTTATTTCTTTGTGTTGTCTGATTAATAAGGCTAAGACTTCCAATACTATGTTGAATAACAGTGGTGAGAGTGGACATCCCTGTCTTGTTCCTGACCTTAGGGGGAAAGCTCTCAGTTTTTCCCCATTGAGGATGATATTAGCATTGGGTCTTTCATATATGGCTTTTATGATCTCGAGGTATGATCCTTCTATCCCTACTTTCTTAAGGGTTTTTATCAAGAAAGGATGCTCAGTATTTTGTCAAATGCTTTCTCTGAATCTACTGAGAGGATCATGTGGTTCTTGTCCTTTCTTTATTGATGTGATAAATCACATTGATTGTTTTGCAAGTATTGAGCCAACCCTGCATCCCAGGTATAAATCCCACTAGGTCATGGTGTATAATTTTTTTAATGTATTGTTGGATCCAGTTGGTTAGTATCTTGTTGAGGATTTTTGCATCCATGTTCATCAGGGAAATTGGTCTATAGTTCTCCTTTTTTAGTGGGATTTTTGTCTGGTTCGGTATCAAGGTAATGCTGGCCTCATAGAAAGAGTTTGGAAGTTTTCCTTCCATTTCTATTTTTTGGAACAGCTTCAAGAGAATAGGTGTTAACTCTTCCTTAAATGTTTGGTAGAATCCCCCTGGAGAGCCATCTGGCCCCGGACTCTTGTTTTTTGGGAAATTTTTGATTACTAATTTGATTTCTATACTGGTTATGGGTCTGTTCAAATTTTCTATTTCTTCCTGTTTCAGCTTTGTTAGTTTACATGTTTCTAGCTGTTTGTCCATTTCTTCCAGACTGCCCATTTTATTGACATATAATTTCTCATTATATTCTCTTATTATTGTTTGTATTTCTGCAGGGTTGGGTGTGATCTCTCTTCTTTCATTCTTGGTTTTATTTATTTGGGTCCTTTCCTTTTTGTTTTTGATCAAACTGGCTAGTGGTTTACCAATTTTGTTAATTCTTTAAAGAACCAGCTTCTGGTTTCATCTATCTGTTCTACTGTGTTTTTTTTTTGTTTTTTTGTTTGTTGTTTTTTGTTTTTTGTTTTGGTTTCGATAGCATTGATTTCTGCTCTAATCTTAATTATTTCCTGTCTTCTCTTGGTTTGGGTTTTACTTGCTGTTCTTTTTCCAGCTCTTTGAGGCGTAAGTTTAAGTTGTATATCTGAGAGTTTTCTTCCTTCTTTAGAAGGCCTGGATTGCTATATACTTTCCTCCTATGACTACCTTCATGCTGTCCCAGAGGTTTTGGGCCGTGACAGTATCATTTTCATTGGTTCCATGTACTTTTTAATTTCCTCTTTAACTTCTTGGCTAGCCCATTCATTCTTTACTAGGATGTTCTTTAGCCTCCAAATATTTGTTAATTTTCCAATTTTTTTTTCGTAGTTGATTTCCAGGTTCATAGTGTTGTGGTCTGAAAATAGGTACGGTATGGTCTTGATATTTTTGTACTTATTGAGGGCTGATTTGTGTCCCAGTATGTGATCTATTCTGGAGAATGTTCCATGTGCACTGGAGAAGAATGTTTATTCCACTGCTTTAGGAAGAAATGTTCTGAGTATATCTGTTAAGTCCATCTGGTCCAGTGTGTCATTCAAAGCCATTGTTTCCTTATTGATTTTCTGCTTAGATGATCTGTCCATTGTTGTAAGTGGGGTGTTGAAGGCCCTTACTATTAAGGTATTACTATCAATGAGTTTCTTTATGTTTGTGAGTAACTGACTTATATATTTAGGTGCTCTCACATTTGGAGCATAAATGTTTACAATTGTTAGGTCTTTTTGGTGGATAGACCCCTTAATTATGGTATAATGCCCTTCTTCATCTCTTGTTACAGTGTTTATTTTAATGTCTAGATTGTCTGATATAAGTATGGCTACTCCGGCTTTCTTTTGTCGAGCATTAGCATGATAGATGGTTCTCCATCCCCTTACTTTCAATCTGAAGGCGTCATTAGGTCTAAAGTGGGTTTCTTGTAAACAGCATATAGATGGATCTTGTTTTCTTATCAATTCTGTTATTGTATGTCTTTTTATTGGAGCATTTAGTCCATTGACGTTTAGAGTGAGTACTGAAAGATATGAGTTCATTGCCATTATGTTGCTTGTAGAGTTGGAGTTTCTGGTGGTGTTCTTTGGTACTTTATAGTCTTTGTTCCTTTATTTGTCTTTTCTCCCCTGGGAGAGTCCCCCTTAAAATTTCTTGCAGGGCTGGTTTAGTGTTTACAAACTCTGTTAATTTTTGTTTGTATAGGAAACTTTTAATCTCTTCTTCTATTTTGAATGACAGCCTTGCTGTATAAAGAATTCTTGGCTGCATATTTTTCTGATTCAGCACACTGAATATATCCTGCCATTCCTTTCTGGCCTGCCAAGTTTCTGTGGATAGGTCTGCTGTAAACCTGATCTGTCTTCCCTTGTAGTTAAGGACTGTTTTTCCCTTGCTGCTTTTCTGATTCTTTCCTTGCCTGAGTATTTTGTGAATTTGACTGTGATATGCTTTGTTGATGGTTGGTTTTGTTGAAACTAATGGGAGTCCTCTGTGCTTCCTAGATTTTGATGTCTGTGTCTTTCCCCAGGTTAGGAAAGTTTTCCACTATGATTTGCTCACATAACTCTTCTACCCCTTTCTCTCTCTCTTTATCTTCCAGGACCCCTATAATTCTGATGTTCCTTTTTAATGAGTCACTAATTTCTCTAATTCTTAAATCGTGCTCTTTTGCCTTAGTTTCCCTCTTTTTTCTGCTTCATTATTCTCCATTAGTTTGTCCTCTATTGCTGATTCTCTGGTCTGCCTCATCCATCTTTGCCGCCATGGCATGCATTCAAGATTGCAGCTCAGTTATAGCATTTTTTATTTCATCCTGACTAGCTTTTACTTCTTTTATCTCTGCAGAAATGGATCCTAATCTATTTTCGATCCCAGCTAGTATTCTTATTATCATGATTCTAAATTCTGGTCCATACATCTTGCTTGTATCTTTGTTGATTAAGTCCCTGGCTGTTGTTTTTTCCTGCTTTCTTTTGGGGTGAATTCCTTTGTTTTGTCATTTTGAAGGAAGAAAAGAAATTAATAAGGTAATAAATTAAAATTAAAAAATTCAAACAACACACACACACACACACACACACACACACAATCAAATAAATGATGCTAGATCCTAGGTGTGTTTTGGTCCATGTTTTGAAAGAGGCTTGATAGATTAGAGAAAAAAGGGGAAAAATAAGAAAAATCATTTGAAAATTTGAAAAAATGAATACAGTGAAATAGAATAAAATGGAATGATGGAAGTAAAATAGAATTTGAAAAATTTACAAAAAAGTAAAAAATATAGCAGAAAAAATTAAAGAAAAATATTTTTAATAAACATTGAAAATTAAAAATTTTCTTTTTGTATTGAAAAAAAAGAAAAAAAAAACAAAAAAGAAAAAAAAGAAAATTGAATAGATGAACCAGAGCAAACAGACTGAAATACTATTGAAATTACATTATTTTCCACTAGAAGTTAAACTCTGAAACACTTTATAGTCTGTAAACTAAGCAGGGGGAGAGACTTGTGTTCCCGAATGAGCGAGGTTGGCCCTGTTGGGTGGGGCTTAGTGTATCGGCTCCTTTCTCCACTAGATGGAGCTGCTGAGCTTACTTGGGTGGATTCTTGTGGTGCTTGTAGGTGTGTATGCGCATGCATGGGAGGGGTGAAAATGGCATCCCCCAGCTACCCAGTCTCTAGTATCTGAGCTCTGTTCTCCCTGCTCAGCAATTGTGTACCTGTCCTTTGTCTCTGGCTTCCATCAACTCCCTTCTTTTACACTGTCCACGACCAAGACTCAGGTGGCACCTCCCTCCTGAGTTTTATCTCAGATACAGCTATGTTTCCCAACCCTTCGCTTCTGGACTGTGGCTTTGACCCATTCTGACCCTCTGTGGGAGGGTCTAACTGAGCAGTGCTGGGTGCCGGCTGCACCCTGGAACATTCACAGGACTGTGTTGTTGCTGATGCCCAAAGACTGCAGCTGGGTGCCAGCCTGCCCCAGAAGTTCATGCAGTCATGTAGCAGCAGCTTTTCAGGGATTATGGAAAATCACAACACACATATGGCACCAGGCTTCACCCTTAATGAGTTTGTTCCAGAACCATTGAATGTGGTTGTTTTCTGGGGTCTACTGAGGCCTTTGCCTGTGTGGTGGATCCACAGCCGCTACCAAATGTCCTCCCAGCAGGGGAACCACCTCTTCCTGTGTGGCCCAAGAACCTCAAATTTCACTCTGCTCCTGGGGATTCACCCTTCTTACCAGAGCAGTGCCAGGTATTGAGCTGCAGAGTTTCAGACTCTGTGCTCCCCCTGTTTATAGAGCCTTAATGGAATTTAAACCCTCTCCTTTCTCCTTTCTCCTTGTTCAGTCCTTGTGGATGTTTCCACTTTTCCACTTTCTCTCCAGCTGCTTTTGGAGGAGTGCTTTTCCCATACTCTCTCCCCATCTCCATCCTCTGTCTGCATGCAAAAACAGCTCCCTGCCCTCCGTGGTTTCTCTCTCCCCCACTTCACCTCTCTGTGCTGCATACCTTGTGAGTTCTGGTTGTGGCTCAGGTTGTGCAAATTGTTGTGTTAAGCCTCAAATCAGTTTTCTACTTGTGTAGGATGGCTTAGTATTGATCTGGCTGCATTTCATGGATGCCAGATGCAAAAAAAACTTCTTGCTTTTCCCTAGCTCATTCTTTTTAATAGCTGTTTTATACCATGGACATTCAGGTAATTTCTAGTTCTTCATTCTTACTCATTCTTTAAATAGATATTTATTGAGGGTCTACTCTATGCCATATGTAATTTCTGCTTCTGTGAAGTAAACAGTCCAGTAGGGAAAGACGGTCATTATTTAAATTACAGAAATGTAGGGGTGCCTGGGTGGCTCAGTCAGTCAGTTAAATGTCCGACTTCAGCTCAGGTCATGATTTCATGGTCCGTGAGTTTGAGCCTCGCATCAGGCTCTGTGCTGACAGCTCAGAGCCTGGAGCCTGCTTTGGATTCTGTGTCTCCCTCTGTCTCTGACCCTCCCCCATTCATGCTCTGTCGCTCTCTGTCTCAAAAATAAATAAACATTAAAAAAATTAAAAAAAAATAAATTACAGAAATGTAGAATTGAACCTGATATACATTCCAAAGGTGCTATGAGAACTTGTAGTAGGGCATTTGACATAGTCAGGAAGGCTAGGAGAGGCTCCTTTGAGGAATTTACGCTTACACTGACTCCTGAAAGATGAGCAGGAGTCAAAAAAGAGGAGAGAAGAAAATTCTAGGCAGAGTACAAAGGGTAAATGGGTTAAAAAAATTTATATGCAATAGGAAATCCTTATTATCTTAGATAATATTATTCATTATCTCAGTCTTCTCAGTTACAAGATTTTATGGAGAATCAAAAGTCATTAAAGCACAACAATATTGTTTAGTGAATTGGCCACTTGGGAAAAATGTTTTTCATTTAACACTCTTCCCTGCTCAGCCCTGGAACCTATCCTTGCCCATCACATAAATGTTTTCTTTTCAGTATGTACAATGGAAACAGTATAAATCAAATGCAATGTGGAATTTCAAATTTTGTAAAAAATGCAAGACTTAATGAGTTGATGAAAGTGATGGAGATTTGCTTGACTTCCATAAAGCCATTGGCAGGTGAAAACTTGGCAAATTTAACTTTCGAGGAAAAGAACAAATTTATACAGATACTGATGAGACAGATAGGATGAAAGAGAATAATTAGAATATCAGGAATCAAGAGAAGTCTTGGGAAAATTGATGAAGCTCTTGAGTATTTTGTAAAACTTACTCTTAATGATCCCGTTATGAAATAATGAGAAGGATGCCTTATTGTACTATCATGCCATTTTTGTCACAAAAGTTACAGTAAAGAGATCTTCTATCAACATTTATTGTTTGAACAATGCATGCATAGTTGCTTTAAAACTTTCTTTTAAAAAATATAAGATGTAGTACACTTTTTTAACCTGTAATTTTAGTTTTAAAGATAAAATTCCAATGAAATTAAAAAATCTATGATATTCTAGTTCTCATTTTAAGTAGGTTCTCTTTAAGTTGCCCTTTTTCCAGCAGTGGTTATTCTTGGATACATGGCCTGCATTTATTGCTCAAGTATCCTCCCCAGAGGTGGGACTAGTTTGCATTTCTACTGACAGCACATGAGAGTTATGGGAGTGTCTATTACTCTTCATCTTGGTGAACTTTTGAATTATTGAGAATCTAATGGGTGAAAAAGACATCTTCATTGCTGTTTTTATTTGCATTTCATTAATTATGAATAAGGTTGAACACCTTTTCATGTGTTTAATGGCCATTTGTATATCTTTCTGAGAAAGGCCTGTTACTATTCTTTGCCTCGTTTTCTTGGGGTGTTCATTCTTTAGTCATTGATTTGTACAAGCTTATTGTGAATGAAGGAACATAGTCTTTTGTTTATCATATTTGCCGTAACGCTTTTCCAGTCTGTCTTTTGGTTTTGTTTTTGACATTTTTAGTAAAAAGGGCTTACATTTATTTGTAGCCAATTTTATTTGTCCTTTTCATTTGTTTTCTGGATTCTGAGGTTTTTACCTTGCTTAGAAAGTGCTTCTAATTTCAAGTTTATGAAATAATCCCCCTATGTTTTCATTTAGTTGTTTTATGGTTTTGTTTTTTTTATCTTTGAAAACTTTGATCCATTGAGGTTTTATTTTATTATAATGAGGAAGAAATTCAGTCTTTTTCTGAAACAGTTACATGTCCAAATATCATTAATTGAACTATCTATATTGTCTTTGCTTATGTGAAATGCCACCTTTGTCATATGTAAATCAGTGTAATATTGGACTCTACTGTATTCCATTGATCTACCTATTTCTTCTCCACATTAAACTCTTTTAGTCTTTGCAGCTTCATAATGCTCTTACTTCTGTTCTCTTATGCTCCTTTTTAACAATTATCCTGGCTATTATTGCTTATTTGTTTTTGTTTTTTTTTGTCTATTTCTTCTGTCTTAGATGAGAGAAATGTATTAAGATCTATTCCTACTACTGTTTCTTTGGTGTGTGAATATTTCTGGCATTTATATCCTCATTGTGAATGATGTTCTTTATCAAAACGTGTTTTTCCCCCTTGAATTCAATCTTCTCTGATATTAATATCATGACCTCTGCTTTCTTTCATCATTTTCATGTTATATATTTCATAGTTCATTAATGCTGTTTTGGTTTTCAGTTTGTTTTCTTGTCTCTTTAGTCTCCCTTTTCATCTCATTCTTCTCATTCCATTGTTTTATCATTTGTCTTTGATGTCTTGTTTCGATGACTCTTCGTGCTCTCTGAAATTTTTCTTTAATGTGGAATGTTATCTTCAAGCATAGATTCATTATCTATTCATTATTCCCATTCTCTCCTCCTTTCTCTCCCTTGCTTTCTCCCTGCTCTCTCTTTCCTGTAGTATTTTTGCAGAATTGTCATTCTGCATCTTTTCATTGTATTTATGTTTACGTTAAAGACTTATCTGAGAAATTCAATTAGTGTTGTGAATTAATTTTTACTCCATTCTCTCTTTGTATCTCTTTAAAAGCTTTAGTTTGAGGACAAGGCACTGGGTATTCTAGTCACATTTTTCTGACTGAGGGCATTCACAGTTAGTGGATCTCTACTTTCATTTCTGTAATTTTCTTAAAATATCTATAACAGGATTTATTTCATCTAGTTCAGTAATTATCTATCATTACTAGGCACTACAGTCATCTGGGTAAACTTCTTTAATGTACCATTGCCTGGGCCTTGCCTCCAAAGATTTTGGTTCACGTAGTCTGGCCTGGGGCTCACAAATTGGCCCTTTTTAGCAGCTTCCCAGGAGGTGACTTAAATGCACAGTTAGGACTGGGAACCACTGACCCAAGTGGCAGGACCATTTATTCCACGTAAATACTTTCAACCTCAGGTTGTCCTCTGACTCAAGGTAAGCCTAGAACCTTCCCATCCAATAAATATAATCAATGCTAGAAGTCAACTTTTTCTACTATATCCTCCCCTCTTAGACAGTACAGAAAAAAATATGTGAAACCTTTGGTTTTTGGCCACAGTACTTATTATCCCGTTTGCTTTGAGGAGGAATTCATCAGAGCATGTGCATGTGACTCTTCTTCCTGAGCCTCTCACTTCTGCAAATAATTTTGTCTTATTTAATTTCTTGTTTGTTTTCTATTCTGCCTACTCTCAGCTGTTGCTAGAAAAATTAGCTGTGGGTTATTATGATTGCTTTGTGTTCTCACTCTAGCATCTGTCCTAGCCTTCAAAAACCAAAATGAAGCTGCACAGACTTTCTTGTACTTTTCTCAGTATCCTGGCAAGATACTGAAGTAGTAAGGAATGACTTCTCCTCTTGAGAGATTTTCCAAATCTATTCCTTTCAATCTACCTTTAGGAATTTTATCCCACATTTTTTCCACTCCACTAATTCATGGGAGAGAGAGGCTTGATGAAAGCTGTATCAAATCTGAGAACCTTCCATTTCTCATTTTCATTGACTGCAATTTTTTAAAGATTATGGCATGAGTATGAGTACAAGCCTATTTTTAGTTTGCTGCTTATTTTTTTCATAATTTTTCTTACTGTTATTTTCATTAAATTTTGGGAACTGATTTTGTGTGAACAGTGTCACTCCACCATGTTAGTGTTCATTTGTGTTATCTTTGTTTATCTATCTTTATTATTGTTTATGAAGTGCTAATTCATGGTTCTGTATCTCTACCCATTCCCATGGTCCAGGATATCCCAAAACTTACATTTTTAAATCTGTGATGTGGTTCAGGGTACTTGCTACAATATGGGGATGGCCTTGGCTTGTGAGGACTAGCCACTAGAAATCAACAGTATAGGCAGTTATTCTGTTATCAGACATAGAAATATCTTATTGCCATGTTTTTTAAATGATAGTACTGTGATTTAAGACACAGAAACATTTCATTGAACTTCTCTGGATAGAACAAATCTCAAAGGTTTGATTTGGGAAAATGAAATAATTCAACAGACATTACCAAGCAGCATAATTCAGACCTGCCCACAAGGGAGATAGCAAAGGCTATCTCTCTCCTTCAAAAGTATTTTCAGACATACTATTTGCTCTGTATGATATTGGGCAGTGATACTGGTTTGGTCATTTGGTCTCAAGGTTAATGTTTCTTTGTATCAGGTGACAAAAAGAGAGTTATGATGCTTAGTCTGTTTGTTTTTTCCTTCAACAAATAATATTGTTGTGCTAGGCACTGTTCTAGACACTAGACCTATAGCAATTGTATCAAAAAGACACAATCCTTGCTCTTCTGGAGCTTATTATCTAGTAGGGGAGATAGGAGAAAAAAACAGATGAATAAACAAAAATACCACATTTTTATTGAGTAGTGATAAGTGCTAGAAAGAAAATAAAGGCATCTGAAAAGATAGAATGTGGTGGAATTAGGGACTATTCTAGAGAAAGTGGTCAGGACAGTTTGAGTAGATACCATTCAAGCAGGACTTGTTTGGATGGCTGTGGTGTCACATAAGTGGGGGTGAGAAACTACTTGCATGAGATACTCTATCAAAACAGTAATTGACAATTGTATAAGTTTGTGAGATGCCACATGCTGTTTTATTCCTGGAGATTTTAAATGAAGGTTAGTATAATAAAAACTCTTGTAAGTCTGCAGGAAGGAAATCAGTTAACTTTGTATAGCTCAGTGTTTCTCAAACTTACTTGATGACTTTTATCCATGATTCATATTCCAGGGAAGTAGGTATTAGTTTTGGGAAACACAGGACAAAGTGTATTAGGATAAACCACATTAGGTCTCAAATACAGAGAAGTCCTTCTTTAATTGAAGCTCAATAATTTAGAACCCATAATTACAAGAAAATCTGTGCTGAATCTTCCCCTACCCACTATACTGCCCCCAACCCACTGTGAGGAAAAAGACACAAATAGTAATAAAATAGGCTGAGATGGAGGATACAAAAACATTCAGAATTGTTTTAATTAAAGTAAAACCAACAACTGTGTTGTCATGGAATTTGTTGGGCTAGAATAATTCAGCCCAGTTTCCTACCTCTGATTCAGATATAGTCTTGTGTTACTGACCATTGATATGTTCAGGAGACCCTGAGACCCAGCAGAATTCTGGATACTCAAAGAAGAAGTCAGCTCTATTAACCAGTCTAGACGTTTTTCAGATACAGAAAAATAATCGTGTTTTAGAAAGATTTTCCACATTGGAGGTTGAATCCAAATTCTGTCTAATTTGTAGTTAATTAGAAATTATAAATGACCATAAGCCCCTACTTTCCAATATCTATCCCATGAAGCTTTCATAAGTGACCACTAAGGGAGTGGGTGTAGCCAGGACCATGGCGATGGCTACTTTCAGTAACAGTCCTGAGCTTCTCTGCTGAAATGGGCAGACACATTTGAAAATACATTAGGCAGTATGTAGGCTCTGCGGAAAAGGAGAAGAAAACGTGTGGTGCTGAAGTTTCTTTCCAAACTCCTGTGTATCTACTCAACTATATTTCTACTGTCTTGGCTGCTATTTCCAGGTTTTGCTTCATGGGAGATAATATAGTTGGTTAAGGTCCTTTTCAAATGTAAAGAATCCTTGGGAGATCTATACCTTGGGATTTCAGCCCGCTTGCAGAACCATCAGTTTAGTGGTTCTGAAACTTCACTATTCATGATAATCATTTGGGGGTGATTGCTTAAAATGGTAGTTTCCAAGGTATTCCCCTAGTCAAGAATCTAGTTCAATAGATTTGGGGTGGAGCTCAGGAATCTTTTTTTGTAATAACTCCCCAGGTGATTTGGATGTAGTGGTCCAAGGATCACAGTAAGGTAAAAGATAAATATTAGTTTGTTTCAGATCTCTCTCATCCCCATCCCAGAGGCCTATGTCCCTTACTTCCAATTTGACTCTAGGTCTCAGTCCTGGAGCACTGCCATTGAGAATCTTCTGGTTCACCAACACTGGCACTGATGCTAGAAATTGCCAGTTCCAGCATGGCTTCTTCAATGGTGAGCTTGCTTCTTCCACTGAACTGTGTAGTAGGAAAGCTATGTCAAAGCTTCTTAATTTCTAATTTTTGGAGTCAAGATGTCATCTTCCTTGTTTCCCCATGCGATGAATCTTCAAAAGACAGAGTCACAGCACACTTCAACAATATTTTTTGAGAGCCTAATAGATTCAAGGCCAGAGGAAGATGTTTTTTTCTTTCAAAGCAGACTTGTTAGCAAAGCCTTTAAGACCTTTGTAACTGGAAAGATATTTCAAAAGAAGCTACCCTTGGGGGTACAGAATCCAACTTCAGAATACAGAATGAAATGTTTTTTCCCCCTAAAAACTCCAAAACCATGCCTAGTAATTTCTATGATATTGCAAAAATCAAATTGAGTGTGCTTGTGCATAAAACATCATTTAATATTCTGGGAAATTTATTTTAAAGAGGAACTGTCAATCTTTTGACAAGCTTTAAACTTAACTTATTTTACAAATGTCAAGGTCAGGCATCAAGTTTATCTCATCAATCTTTCTAGTTTTACAGCTAGGGAAGGAACTAGCTAATATTAGGTTCATGAAAATATTAGTTTAGTGAATCAGCAAACATGAAAATATGTCTCTTGTTTGATATTTTTAGTACGTGAACATAGGCTATGGTGTCTCAACATTGTTATATTATCTTAAAATTTTAATAAATACTGTAGAAAATCCAGATCTTTGGAGGAACATACATTAATACTATTTGTACAGTCTGAGAAACCCCTAATATCAGAAAATGACTGCTCTTAACAAGATGTTAGTGACACCTCAGTTGGAACATTGAGGTAGCTGCACCTTACTCCCCTTTCTCTAAAATTCCTATTCTTTCTAGAAACCATAACTAATTGGACAAATGAGAACACTAGTCCTTTTAATTAATTTTCTATTTTCATTACACAATTGATGGTCACTGCTTGCACTGTGTAATTAGAGTGTCCTCCAAGAGAATATGGGGAACTGAATATAGATGTAAGATTTAGATTAAGACCTTTATTTTTCTTAAGAAGGAAAACAATGTTTATTGCATTCTAAATCCACATTCATGGTGGTAATCCTATCCCTTTTTTTCATGTGTGTGTTTGTGTGTGTGTGTGCGCGTGCACGCACACATGCACATGCATCAGTGTTTCAGTCACTCTAGTGTTCTTAGTTTGATTATTTTTCATCTTCTTCAATTTAATTGAGATACTGGCCAAATAGATTACTTATGCTCATACAGCAAGTTCCATGGTTTTACTCATTAGTTTGAAATATTTTGGAGAAAATATTCATAATTTTAGGAATTAAATTTGAGGTTCTAATTACATTTTTTATCAAGTATATTTCTAATATATTTTGCACTAAAAAGTAAACTTTGTTAAAACAACACGTATTGAGTACCAGGCCCCGTGTTAAGTGTTTTCACATATATTCTCTCACTTTTAGCTATCCCTTTATGTTCCATTTTATAGTAGGTATTAAATACATTTAAATTTTTTTTCATGTTTATGTATTTTTGAGAGAGAGAGATAGAGCATGAGCGGGGGAGGGGCAGAGAGAGAGAGAGAGGGGGACACAGAATTCAAAGCAGACTCCAGGCTCTGAGCAGTCAGCACAGAGCCACACGCGGGGCTCAAACTCATGAACCATGAGATCATGACCTGAGCCGGTCAGATGCTTAACTGACTGAGCCACCCAGGTACCTCTCAGTACATTTTATAGTACATTTATGGTAGGTATTCAATACGTATTTATTGATTCCTTCTTTTGATAAGTAATGTACTCTTATCAAGAACAATTATATACATGCTATTCTACCATGCTCTAAGATGGGGATTGTACTGGTGAAACTAAAGAGATATGAAGGAAATGAAAGGCTCAAGCAGAAGGTTATAAGTCACCTTAGCAAGAAGTATAGGTGCACACAGCAAAGGAAACAACCAACAAATAAAAGGCAACCAACGGAATGGGAAAAGATAATTGCAAATGACATATCGGACAAAGGGCTAGTATCCAAAATCTATAAAGATTTCACCAAACTCCACACCCGAAAAACAAATAACCTAGTGAAGAAATGGGCAGAAAACATGAATAGACACTTCTCTAAAGAAGACATCCGGATGGCCAACAGGCACATGAAAAGATGCTCAACGTCACTCCTCATCAGGGAAATACAAATCAAAACCACACTCAGATATCACCTCACGCCAGTCAGAGTGGCCCAAATGAACACATCAGGAGACTAGAGATGCTGGAGAGGATGTGGAGAAACGGGAACCCTCTTACACTGTTGGTGGGAATGCAAATTGGTGCAGCCCTCTGGGAAATAGTGTGGAGGTTCCTCAGAAAATTAAAAATAGACCTACCCTATGACCCAGAAATAGCACTGCTAGGAATTTACCCAAGGGATACAGGAGTACTGATGCATAGGGGCACTTGTACCCCAATGTTTATAGCAGCACTCTCAACAATAGCCAAATTATGGAAAGAGCCTAAATGTCCATCAACTGACGAACGGATAAAGAAATTGTGGTTTATATACACAATGGAGTACTACATGGCAATGAGAAAGAATGAAGTATGGCCCTTTGTAGCAACGTGGATGGAACTGGAGAGTGTGATGCTAAGTGAAATAAGCCATACAGAGAAAGACAGATACCATATGTTTTCACTCTTATGAGGATCCTGAGAAACTTAACAGAAACCCATGGGGGAGGGGAAGGAAAAAAAAAAAGAGGTTAGAGTGGGAGAGAGCCAAAGCATAAGAGACTCTTAAAAACTGAGAACAAACTGAGGGTTGATGGGGGTGGGAGGGAGGGGAGGGGAGGTGATGGGTATTGAGGAGGGCACCTTTTGGGATGAGCACTGGGTGTTGTATGGAAACCAATTTGACAATAAACTTCATATATTGAAAAAAAAAAGAAGTATAAGTGCACTTAAATGTACCAGGTATGAGTGTTGTAGACTGTTGGTGTAAACCTTTGTTTAAAGTAAATACATAATTTTACATTTCCTGTCAGTTTTTACCTTCTCACCTATCTCCACCCATATCATCTACCCCTAGTGCTTTACAAGTTTGTGTTTTCGTAGAGCAGATTTCATTAGTATAGAACAAGTGGGCCAGGCAAAGTGCAGAGGCCTTTGTAAGGTAGAAATAAGACTTTGTATTTGGGCCATTTTTATGACAGGAAAGGATTGGTCTTCACATTTTGTTTTAGTGCCCGATGGATGTTTTCTCTATCACAAACACTGGAGTTTGTGATTAGGAGTTAGCAGTCTGCAAAGTGAAACCCAACTGGGTTGCCAAGAGGCAGGCAGCTGCAAAGGAAAGCTCAGGCAATTATGGGTTTGCAAGAAGAATAAAAGCTTTCCCTACCGATTCAGGATTGTATGATAAAATATGTGTCTGTCAATTGCTAGAGCCAGATCATGGAGTTTGCCTATGATTACATAATCTGAAACTCAGGACATGCAAAACCCATTAAAAGGAATACTTGGGAGAATGAGCGTGGTACTATACAGAGTTTGAAATTGCTTTTCATAAGTTATCTCCAAATAATCAAATCTAAGGAGGAGTGGAGTGAAGCAGGAAGTGACAGGTAGTTTGCTAAAGAAGAAAATAGGCATTTCTATCTTATTGTTTCTTCCCTGGAATAATGGTGATAATAGTAATTTTTAAAAATATCTAGCAAGAGATCTTCCCTCCACCACTTGCAAGTGAGAAATCAATAGGTAATGTTTCCTACAAACTCCACCTTTGTCCAGACTCCCAAATGTAAACCCTCCTCCCCTTCTGTCTTTGTCCCTTCCCCAGACAGAATTTATTCAGCGAACTCTTTTATTTGGGTTGATGCTGATTTTCTTCCCTTCTCTGGGTTGTGCTACCTATGCAAAATAGATGTGAGAAAGGCACTATAGATAATATGGTACCTGGCCTGTTTCTTATCTAATCAGAAGATGGACACATTTATGCTAATAAATGTATGCATAAGACAGTCACACACTCTCCTGTAACTTATATCATAGGCTGTACTGAGCCAAGGAAATCATTATCTACAACATATACAGCTCACTCTCTCAATCTAAACAAAACTTTTATGGTAGCCATATTGGCAAAACACTGCTGACATAAATTTTATGTGGGGATAAAAATATGCTTGGAGGGGGTGTAAATTTTATATGGATATATAGATTTCAGAATTCAAACTTTACAAATTGATAGGATGGCCAGGGAGAGCCGAATTTTCTTTTTTAAAAGGTGATAAAAATAACCCAACGGCTGTAGACTGAGATAAAAAGAAATGCACTACATAATGTATTTGATTTAATTTATGATGTCTTTCCTGTGGCTGTTCTTAACAGACTGGAAGGAAGTGGGGCTATAATGCCACTAGGCCCTGTTTTCAGCAAGCAGAGGTGATGTTGATCCCTCACCACAGAAGTCTCTTCCCCTAGGGTGAGTGTAAGAGGTGTAGTGGAAGCTCTGAGGCACTGCCTAGATCTTTCTTCAAGTAAGGACACACTGTTGTGCTACTGGGAGTGAGGTTAGCAGACAGCTTCCTGCTGCAGAGGGTCACCTCACCCCAGGTCGCACTCCTTCCCAGATCATCCATGTCCATGGTGTATGTGGGAATAAAAAGGCCATCATCTCAGTCTAACTTGGAACAACTCTGAAGGGCCATTCTAGCTCCAGAGTTCCCTGTGGAGCCAGCCTATCTGTCCTTGAGCCTGACATGCAACTCAACTTTCCCCCCCGGTTCCTTTCAATTTCCTTTCTCTTCTTACAAGTGTTGCTACCACAGGCACTTCTCAAAAAAACATCTTGAATGGTAAACTCTCTGTGTCTACTTCCCTGGAAACACAGCCTGGTACCAGTGCCACATTATGAGTTTCATGGGCCCTATGCACTTTTGCCTTTATGGGTCTTTTCTTTCATAAGAAATATGAAAAATTATATCCTATGACTATATTGGTATCAAGATGAATATATTAATGTTATATGTTAAAACTTTTTCTTTTACCTAAAAGTTCATGTTTTTCTTTTCATTCTGAAAGAAAGCAAAGCAGTGTTTTGGACCTCAGACACTGTGCCTATTGTGCCTAGTGGAGAAGCTGGCCCTGCCTGTGACAGGAGGCAATTGTGTATCAAGCACATTGCAAGATTATGAAGTCTGGGAAGACTGCTTTTGTTGCTCTCTTTTCCAACTGTAGATCATCAGGCTCTTCAAATATCTCCCACTTTCCAGGGAAACCAACTAGTAGCTAACCCTCCTTTTGTAAAGGATTATTTGTAGTAAGATGTAAATGATTAATAAAGCTGAGGTTTAATTATTTTAACTCTGTGAGAGGGTAGTGGTGGAGACTTGTTTTGTATGACAGAACAGTATTTGTTACTGATTGTGTCATTTCCTTCCCATTCCCAGCTTTCTTTCTGTATCCACGTTTGGTGTTCTGTTAATGCTTCTTAAGGGAACATAGATTGAACCTCAAACCTGGGAGAGGCTCAGATGGCTCTTATCCGCAGCACTATCTGTGTGTAGATAGGGTAGGGAGCAATTGAAAGAGGAGTGGGGGGGGGCTGCCTAAAGTGACCTAGTTGTCCTCTTCCTCCCACCTCCTTGAAGCCTTTATTCCGGGCTGATCAGCTGTCTTCTGTTTTGGTTTGCTTGGGCCCTGGAAGGTTCTTTTTGTTTTTAACAACCAAGCAAACACATATTTTTGAAAGTCTGCTCTACACTAAACATTGCTTTGGGGTGCTTTATTTACATGATCTCAATTAGGTATAGAAAGTTATCCTAGCTCAGCCTGATCTTGGATAAATTACCTGACCATATGCTCAATCAGTGGCCCACATGGTTTCACAATGCATTATCTAAAGTGCATAGCAGGAAGAAGACCCAAGAGAAATGAACTTCTCTGCTTAAGGTGACTAGAGTCAGAGATAGAGAAGGGTTAATGGTGAGGAAATTATGCTTAGAAAGGCAATAGAGCACCGTGGCAAAGACCATGGGCTCTGGAGTTGAGCACCCTGGATTTGAATATTGGCTTCACCATTTACTTGCTGAGTAACCTTGGGCAAATTACTTAGCCTTTCTGTGTCTCTTTTGCCTTACATGTAAAGTGAGGATAATAGTAAGTACTAGCTTCATTGAGTTGTAGAAAGGATTAAAAGTACCAGTATGTATAAAGCATTTAAAACAGTGCCCGACATATTGTAGGTGTCTCAAAACATGGTAACTAATGCTATTATGGTGTCTCTTACCCTTACTGACACTATGAACTGGCCTTCTTTGCCCCTGTGGACTTGAAGACTACAGACAAAAGCTGAAGGGGGTGTTTTTAGAAGGGTCTTTGTGAGAGAGTACCAGTAGCACTGTTCATGTACAATACATGGCTGCGGAGAGAGGGCTTGGCACCAGTGGGTGCCATTTGCTATCTTAAGGGTTTTGAGGCTTTGTGAACACTAAAAAATAGTTCCCTAAGCAGGCAAGCTGTACTCTTATCTGGAATGTGCCTCCAGGAGTTCAGAGGATGGAGGCAAAAGTAACTCCTAAGTCGTGACAAAAATTATCAGGACTAAATCAAGTTGCTATGGCTATGCCAAGCTCATTCCAACATTGTCTGCCTTATTTACATGACCTGATGTGATTAGGCCCAGAATCTTGGGTGGGGCCGGAAATGGCACAGTAAATATCTGCTCAGAGACTGTTTCCAGGTGGATCCAATGCTTGGCTGCATGGCCCTTTGCTTATCGGCTACCCGTTGTGTACTGTGGCTTCCCTCTAGTGAGTCTCTATCTGGAGACAAATGTTTTCTGGAATTCTTTTACTGTAGAGACCTTGTCATAAACAGACTTATTAGACAGACAATGAGAGGTGAGGAGAGCTCAGAGGGGGGAAAATATAGGGGTCAGTGTTAATTTCAAACAAGCATCTTTGCCAAAATGAAATAATTACTATATCTAGATAAAGCAGACTAAGTTGGAACAAGCAAATGTTCTTGGCAGGAAGTCAATCATATACTGCACACTTCAATTTATGGGTAGCTCCAAACAGCTTTAAAATATTTTTTTGGCTTAATGTGATGTTGAATTATTGAACCTCTTTTTGTTCAACATTTACTAAAAATCCAAAAAATACCAATATGTGGATCACCAATTTATTTGTCTTATTCTTAAATAATCCTTCTCTATAAACTTCATTTTTCAGAATAATCATTGCTAAATTTCTCAGAAATAGACTACGCTGCCTTGCTATGATCCATTACTAGGGATTTGACTTGCTTGTTTTTAATAAGGTTGCCATTTCAATAGTGACCTTGAATGCAATTACAAGCAACAATTAGCATGTTTCACTTTCTCTTACTCTACCAACAAAATCTCTTCCTTCATTCCCATAGTCCCATTCCTCCTTATTTTTTCTTCTCATCCTAATTTCTTAAACAGATTACATTCCTTATCTCCACTTTTAAACATTGAGTCCCTCTTCAGTCTACTGTAACCTCACTTCTCCTGTCATTATCCATGAAAACTACTCTTGCCAAGGTCAACATGCTCACTGGGCAATGCCATCCACTTACCACCTATGTGCTGATGATTCCCAGATTTATATTTTTAGTCCCAACATCTCCCTAAAATGTCAGGATTATATATTCAGTGGTCTGCCAGCATCTCCAGCTAGGTGTCTCGCAGGCAATTCAAACTCTTTATGTCTAAAACAGAATTCATCGTTTCCTCCGAAACCCATTCCTTCTTTTGATGTCTCTATTGCTTTACCCAATTGAAAAGTCATATTTTTTCTAATAAATCACTATGTCCAGTTGAATTTTTCTCCTAAATATTTCTTGCATTTGTCCTTTCTACTTTATCCCTACTAATGCTCTTTATTTTACCTCCATACTGCCACCTGTGAGATCCTTGTATAATGAAATCTGACCTTGTCGCTCCTATGATTAAATCTGTGCAAAGTCTTCCCATTACCTACTGAATAAAGCTCAACCCCCCCAATATGGCATTTAATGCCCTCCTAGATCTTACCCTGCCTACTTTTCCAGCGTTACCTTGGAAATGTTCTTCATTTCTTCCCTATACCTTGCCAGTTTTTGCTTTTATACTTTGCATATACTATGTACTTTATCTAGAATGCCTTTATCTCCCTATAACTTCCTGGCATGTATAATTTGGCATATCTTTGAGATTCAGCCTATATCTATCTTCTGTAGGAAATAGTCCATCTGTCCTCACCACTCCCAGAGTAGGTTAATACCTCTTTTTTGTGGTTCCATAATACCATAATAATCTGTGCATGCATCTCCCATTTTGCTTCCTTTATTTCATTGTAATTATTTATTTATATCTCTACTTCTTCCACTAGACTGTGATCTCCTTAAGGTTAGGGGCCATGTTTTGCTTACAGGTCTATCCTCAGTATTCAACACCATCTCTAGAATCTAAGAAAGAATGCACTAAATGCTCAAAATACAAATGAATGATGGCAGTAAATACTTATAACTCTATAACATTGTTCTGTTTGTAAAGTTATTTGATACATATTGTCCTATTTGAATTGAAAGAGTCAGATTCAGGACAAACAGCTATCTAAAAAGGATGCAATGTAGCAGAAAGAGTAAGAGTTTAGGCTTTGTAGTGATATAGACATAGCTTGAGTCCTGATTCCACCACTCACTAGGTGTATGCTTTTGTATTAAGTCACTTAACCTCTCAAAGTGTTGTTCCTCTCATAAAGTTGAAATAATAATGGTTCCTATGTTGTTCTGAGGATTATATGAGATAGATAATTTATGCAAAAACAGTGTTTCTTTGTGCATAGTAAATGCCCAGCATTATTATTATGATTATTACTATTATAATAATTATTATTATCCCTCATCTTTTTCCCTATCTGGCTTTTCCCTCTTAACATTTAGACTAGATCATCAAATACTATGTAAAGCACTTAGAACAGTTCCTGACAAATAGTAAGCATTCAAAAAGTGATGTCTATTATAATTATGCTAAAGCAATGCTGTCCTCTATATGTGCTGGTTCACACGTGGGACAGAAGAGTTGCTTTGGATTTTAAAGCTACTTCTCTTTTGCCTTAGTCTGGGGTAAGGTAATCAGTTATCTGTTCATATCAACAAAGTCCAAATTATTACTTACTCTGAGTCATTGTCAAGTGCTAAGAAAAACATTTTCTCAAAGAATTAAGAAATGATGACACCCCAAAAGTTCAATGCAAAATTGTATTTATTTTCCTGGAGAAGTTTTAAAAAATTAATTAATTTATTCACCAAATAGTTACTGAATACCTACCATAGGTCAGGCATTGTGCTGAGGACTGCCTTCAGGGAACTTAAAGAGTTTATAGCACAGACTTACTAAATTAGAGTCATTGGGTATGGACCCCAGATTTGAGATCTGTTCTATACAGAGATGTATAGTCCCAGGAAATAGCATAGTTTAAACCATAGGTTTAGCCTACAATGAACATTTAATACGGCCTTGAAAAGTCTCATGTAAATTGATTATTCTTCTTCACTGACTGACACTACCATTTCAGAGCTACTTTATCTTCATTTCTGATTGATCTTCAGTGGACAGAGTTTTTCTTCCTTTTTTTTTTTTTTAAAGAATTGACTGTGAATCTAACTCTATCAGGAGAATTTAAAATGTCAAAGAACATGTTGGAGAAAAGGAACAGATGAGGAAGTCCTGTTTGGTCACACGTTTGGGCACACATGTTCTTTCCCAACTATTGCCATCACACTCTACCCCTCACTGGTATTATTTCCTCTTTTTACTTGAGTTATCAGGTACATGGTATAATCCATGTTTATCAAATTGAATAGTAGATAATGCCCTTGGTTATGAGCTGATTCTGCTGCTGTTTCAGCAAAAACTTCAAGGAAAAAAAAATCTTCCTGACCCCTTGGCCTCTTAAGGATGGAAAGCTGAGGCCTAATTATCTAAAATAGGAGCTACTATTCCAACTCTCTTTTTTTAAAAAATGTTTATTTATTTTTGAAAGAGAGAGAGAGACAGACAGACAGACAGATACAGAATCCGAAGCAGGCTCCAGGCTCTGAGCTGTCAGCACAGAGCCCAATGAGGGGCTCTAACTCACAAGCCATGAGATCATGACCTGAGCTGAAGTCAGATGCTTAACCGACTGAGCCACCCAGATGCCCCTACCCTGTCAACCCTTAATACTATAGCTAGTGGCCTGGTTTCCTGATGACACTGTATTACTGTATAAGTTAGGGTTCTGGGCTGTAAGGATCACAAACATGCTCTGGCTACGTTAAACTAAAGGAGATATTTGTGAAGGACATCAGAGACTTATATAATTGAAGGAAGGCTGGGAAATCAAGTTTGCAAAGAGTAAACACTGTGTCATAGCAGAAATCCCTTCTTTAGGGCACTGCAGCTGCTGCCACTACTTCTGCCGCACTTGTTACCTTCTGTTTTCTTTTTTTTTTTATATGAAAAATGCAGCTCCTAATAGAACATCTGATTGGCTGAACTTGTCATATGACTGATCCCTGGCTGAATCAGAGGGCTGATAGAAGAAGGACCCAGATCGCTGGGTATTCATAGTGAGAGGCAGGGAGTGAGAGGTGAAGCTAACAGTTACTCTTCTGCTGATCCTACCCGTAATGGGGAAGAGACGTTTTCTCCCAAATTGTGATACTAGTAGGTCAGGAGATACATTTGGACAGCTTCTCTTCTGAACCCATTCTAATCAGGCTTTACTATTCACCTCTTTACTGAAATGATTTATCATGGTCACCAGGAATCAATAAATTGCCAAACTTGGTGGTTAATTCTCAGTCCTCATCTTATTTGCCTTTTTAGCAGTATTTGTCACAGTTGATCATTCATTCCTCCATAGAATAATTTATTCATATGGCTTCCAAGGTACAGGTCTATCCTATTTTCCTCTTCAGTCACTCATTGGCACTCTTCTTTACCAGTTCTTCATCTCTGTGATTTGTAATTGCTGGAATGTCCTAGGGCCCCATCCCTTGGAACTCTTCTCCATCTATTCTTACTCCCTTGATGATCTCATCTAGTCTCATGGCTTTAACTATCCTCTCTACTCATAAATTTCTATCTTTAGCCTAGAGTCTCCCCTGAGACCCAAAATCAAATAGCTAAATACCTGGTATTAATTTTCACTTGGATTTATAAAAGTCAACTTCAATTGAAAATATCCAACAAACTCTTGATCCTGTTCCAAACTTTTCCCTCTTCCCCATTTCAGTAATTGCTGATCCCATTAGAAATCTTGTTAATACATTTCAAATATATCCAGAAACTGACCACTTCTCACCACCTCTACTGCTATCATTTTCATCCAGAGCACAGTCTATTCTCATCTGGATTATTATTTTTAATAACCTTCTCTTTTTAAAATGTTTATATTACAGAGAGAGAGAGAGCGAGCAGGGGAGGGGCAGAGAATGAGATGGAGACAGAATCTGAAGCAGGCTCTAAGCTCTGAGCTGTCAGCACAGAGCCACAACTCACACTGTGAGATTATGACCTGAGCCGAGTCCCATGCTCAAATGACTGAGACACCCAAGTGCCCTTCATCTGGATTATTAAAAGAACCTGTTAATTGGTTTCTGTGCTTCCACACTTCTGTAATGGCTGATTCTCCATACAGCAATGTGATCTTGTTAGAATATAAATCAAGTCATAGTACCCTTAGGGTTAAAATCTTTCAGTAGCTGAGCTATTTGATCCAGGATTCTCATGTAACACTGACTGGAAAGTCTCTAACCAAGTAATGGTATGGAATACTTGCTGCTTAACAAATCTGTTTCTTAGCAAATGGAAAAAAGTTCTTCACAAATGGACTAGGCTCCAGAAAGGCTGATCTAATTCTTTGTGGCATTGCTCAGAGAAGGTAAAGAATATACAAAGATATCAAAATTATACTTTCTCTTATATGACTTGGGGAAGTAAAGTGTGTTATGTGTCTGAGACCAAGGGGTTGAGGAGAAAAGGACCTCAGTAGAAATGGAGGTTATGGACACTGTATAAACTGGATCATTACCAACTAATTAGAGAATTCTGAGAATGTAGTGTTTGTGTCTTTGTATACTCTTGGCTCATTTCCATCTTGAAATAGAACATGTTTCTGTGGAAGAGTCATGGAGGTCATGGATATCCAGATGAATAACTAAAAGAAACCTGGCTGAAGATTTGCTATAATTTAGTGCACTGACAAAAGCCAGTTGGGACCTTTATGTTCTGAGTTTACATGTGTACAAGAAAATACTAGGGTTAGAGAGAAGTTATGTATGTCATCAGAGTAGCCACAATTATTGGCTGATGCTGAAAAGAAGAAGAAAGAAATGGAGTTTCCAATGAAAATGTTTAATGAACTGCCTAATTTGAGAACTGAGTTTGGATTTAGAAGATGTGCCATTATTGGATGGCAAACACATAGGCAGAAATGCAGATAATGATCCAGGCGTCCAGTATCTTGAGGAAAAAGAACACGTGTGAACACGAGTGGGTGAGCAGACAGGACATATAGAAACAGTTATTGGAATGAATGATTTCAACAGGTTAAGAAATTAAATATACAGCCAAAAAGGAAGAAAGAATTGAATAATTTGTGACACAATCCTGAGTCTTTAATCAGGATATTACCTAACCGATGTGTTCACATTAGAAGAGGAAGCTAGCATTGCTTTTTCTTCTTTTTGATTTATAATGCAACCTGAATTGATTTCTGAATAAACTCCCCAAAGAGGCAAGCCTGATAAGATTAATATTGAGGTCATTTACTGACATCAGAAAAAAATATTGCTAATTGTTTCCTCGTATGATATCAGTGGGAGAGAAAAACCTTGTGGATGATTAGCTTTCAATACAGGGAAGGCCACTGGATTTAAAGTGACAGTTTCATTTTTTTGTCTTGGCAATGAAGCAAAGACCAAGTAGAAGGAGAGGGCTGCAGATGTCCGTGGTGCATAAAAGGGAAACAGAATAATTTAATACTGATAATGGTACTGACTAGTACAACTGAATCCAATACATATTGGGCATCTACTATGTGATAGGCATCACGTTAGAGGCACCAGGGGATAAAAAATGACACAGCTCCTGCCTCAAGCTGCTTGCAATTATACTAATGGTAGGGATAATAGCAAAAATAGATCTGTAGAGTTTATGTTTGACTCTAGGAGTACAAGTTATTGCTGCTGTGTGAGCTAAAATCAGGGTATAACTGGTAGAGAAGAAGGGTTTCTCCCCACTGATTTTAGCTTGGAGCCTGTGGGGGCTGACAGGGAAGATGATAAGGAGGAAGCATTTCACAGTGGTATGCAGATTGACTGGGCAGCAGTGATGACACAGAGTTCCTGTGGGAATGTGCAGGAAGGTTGCTGTTTGTCGGTTGCCCAGGGACATAACTACTTTTCCTGACTCTGAATTTGAGACAGATGGAGAGGTCTGGAAGGGCTAGGGTTTCAGTAGATATTAGGATTGTTGAGTTTGTAATTGGGCTTCCCTCTTGCTTGTCATCATGCTCAAGGACTGCCTGACTGATTGCTAGCTTATTTCCCAAGAGGCCTTTGTGAGTCCTGTTGGCTTTTACCTTTTTTTTTTTTTTTTTTTTTTTTTTTTTTTAGTGTTGTTGTGTCCTCAGGCTGGTGGTTCTATAAACACTTGGTATATAAGGTTTTCCCTGTATAACAGAAATGAAAAAGGATAAACACTTCAGAAGCGCCAGCCTTTGCAAATTACTGCATGGTCATTTAAAATCATTCTTATCTATGTATTAAAGCAGGATTTCTAATAGGTGGCTAAATGGATGAGCTAGTTATTGTGCTTACTCATGGGTGCTTTCATATGTGTCATATGTGTTGTGCTATAGCCACTGTCTGTAGGACTGGCCAGGTTTGCTGGGGGGTAGGTAGAAGATGATAAAGCTAGGAAAATAAGATGAAGAAAAATTCAAGGAAGAAGAAATAGAATAGGACAAACTGGCCCAGAGAGAATAAGGAAAATCAAAGAATATAGAAATTAGGAGTGAGTGACAAGGGAGAAGGTGTAGTAGGGTGGGGGGTGGTAGAGGTGGCAGTGTGTATGGAGAAGTCATCATTTTAAATGGGTGGCAGAGTCTAGGATTAAGAAAATAAATACAGGGAGCAAAGAGGAGAGAAGGGAAAGCATGGGAGTTACTATGGGAATAAAGAAGATAGAAGATGCTTGATTACCTTGGAGTCCACAGACTAAGGCCCTAAGGCTGATGTGAAATTGCTAGGTTCCCTTTGGGACCAAGGACAGGATTGTAGGGCTCACATACAAACCCTTGAACAGCTCCAGGGATATTCTGATTCAACTTACCCATAATATGATTCTTGGATGACAGCTTTTATTCATTTGGGACATTATGCAAGTTCTCAAAACCCCTAATATAATGGGCAATGTTCCTTGATTGTGGCAAGAAATATATGTCTGGTCCCCCAGGCAGCAGTCACCCCATGCTTCACAGACGTTCACAGGAGTCAAGAGAGAATATTGTAAATTGCACTTTTGAACCTGGCCTCACAGCACCCATCCAGGCAGTCAGGCAAGACTGAAGTGAACATGAGTTCAGCGCAGGTGAATAATGATAAAAAATGTCATGTGTAAGTCTTCTCTGTCAATAACAAGGCTCATATTTTTGTGCCGGCAAGACATTGCAAGCAGCCCACATTTCAAATTCAGTTAATCTCAAAATAATTCAAAAATCAAAGAGCTTATTCAACCATCAAGATATACCAGATTGACTCACTGTGTATTCATAGAAGAGACTCTGTTTGGGGGAAGGGGAAGGGAAGGATCCAATATCAAAATCAGTCAAAGTAGCACTAGTTTTTGTTCAATTTAAATTGTTTTCAGACCACACAACTGTACTCTGAATACTAAGAAACGTGGCCACAGAATAGTTGATGATGGTATCATTTACATTCTCAACTAAAAGTAAAATATATGCAACTTGATCTCTGCAATTAAGTGGCTCTTGCTTCTCCCTCACACTTTGGTGTTTCCATCTCACTGGTTTCCTCTTTTAGTTATCAATTTCATGCTCTGTCCCTACTACAGTTGCTGTGGTACAAAAAAACTAGTAGGGAGGTGGGCAGAGGCATCAGGTTTGCAATTTGTTACAATATTATCATTTTCAAAGTATTTCACATGTGGGTAGTTAGCATTTTGGTTTGTTCCCTTATTCCCTGTCCTCCATTCTCTCCATTGTTTCTCTCTCAACAGAGGAGAAAGGGCTACTGTTAGCTTAACCCTTTGAGCCTCATTTCTCTCATCTGTAAAATATAGGCAAGAATAAAATACAGGCAATAATCTTACCCTGCCACGTTCCCACTAAATGTTAGCATTTATCCGTAAATTAACCCTTTCCTACTTTTACAGAAGAGGAAATTGCAACTCAGAGAGGTAAAGGCATTTGATTAAGGCCACAGCCCTGTGGATGACAGGATTGCCAGCTCTACAAATGCACCCACAGTACTTTGCCTCTGTGCTATTAGAAGCTAAGTGAATGGGGCCCGGCAGAAGAACTGGCTTCCTTAGAAATTATTTTGTACAGGTTGTGCCCATTACCATAGACTAATTGTTCAATTTTAACGTAAGTCATAGAAGACAAACTCGCCCAGCAAGTTAGGAGATATAGTTAATGACAAGAGGAGGATAGTTAATGACATTTCTGTACCCTGAAAGGGGTGCTGAGGCTGAACACTGTCCTCCACCATTTCTTCATTTAATACAAGTCCGCAATCTCCTATCCGCAATTCCAAAATCTGAGGTCTGAAAACTGAGCTCTGTGTGTATAAACCTGGTGTGTTTATAAATTGGCACCCAAACTCATTTGACAGTAAAATCTTGCCTGATATGATATGAGGCCTTTTATATTCTTTATTAATTCAACTTACTATAACTATTTCTTTGTTTCACTACAGATATATTAACATGTTTGATGATGGGATGCTGCTGCTGGGCTCGCTGAGGTGCAATTTACAGTATGTTCTCCACATTCTCTTTCTTAAATCTGAAAAGTATTTCAAAATCTGAAGGACTTACAGACTCAAAGGTTTTAGATTAGTGATTCTGAACCTATAAATACATATTTAGTACCTTTAACATGCCAGACATTGTGTGAGGTGCTGGGAATGTGACAAGGGTTGAGAATGAGGATGGTGCAGCTAACAATTTTACAGCACTTCATGCTGGGCACTGTGACATGCCTATGTGAAGCCTTTTATTTACTGGTAACTCTTACAACAAACTTTTGTAGTGGATACTATGTAAGCCAGGCTTTCTGCCCTCAGGAGGCTCATAGCCCCAGGAGGGAAACAGCGGCTCTGTAACAGATGCTAAAAGAAGTCTCTAAGGACAATGTCTGCACTGGAGCTGCTACTGCTGCCTTGGCCCAGACACCCTGTGCTATCTATTGCCACACAGTGGTGTGTAATGGAGTGGGGACCGCTCCAGGAGAGCCCAGGACCAAGGGGAGAGGAAGTGGCAGTGATGGAAAACAAAGGATAAGGAAGAGGTGGCAGGGTGGCCCAGTCAACCACAGTGTATCAAAGGATAACATTTAATGGGACATAATGTCATTCAGGTAGGGAATTGAAATGTAAGAATATGTTACTTGCTATGGGGTTCTGGTCATGAGCCTTTAATGCTATAGTACAGGTTACGGTGACAGGTAAGAATTTATTGAACAACCTGGTATGTTAGTTTTGGATGAATTAGTGAGGGGGCATTTGAAGATGTCATCATCACCTTATATTTCTCAGCATCTCCTATTTCTCAGCAACTCATTCCAAAGGGATGATTTGAGATGAACCTCAGGGCTAAGGTTTTCCAAGGGGCAGAAGCCTTTAGACCTAAGGCCTAATGATTGCTGCCTAACCCCTCCTAAGTGACTATGGCCTTGCCCATGAGTATATCACATAATGCCTTCCCAAGTCGCAGGGCTAGAGTCAAGTTCTGAAATGTGAGACAGAATCCAACCTGATGTAGCACCTGCCTGTTTCCAGTGGAACTTTATTTTTAATTGCTCGTACTTAATGTAATACCTGATCCATGCTGTTCAGGTGACCATCAGTTATAGATCTCCCCTGGCAGCAGGCCATGCTCCCTCCCCTCCCTTGCAGTTAATTGATGGGCTAACGTGATTAAGGGTGATCTGCTACATGGCAGCCATCATTTCCATAACCAAGAAAACATGAGCACACAAAGCATCCTCAGTTCTTAATTGATAATTCTCATGAGCTGGCCAGACAAGGGCCATTTATATATTTGGCGCTCTCATTTTTGTTTCCTCCCTGGGGTTAGGTACTGCAGTTGGTAGGGGGCCATTAGCCCCTTGTCTCTGCTGGTGAGTTCTGACTTGTGGCCTGCTTGTTTATCAGCACAGAAGCCTTAAGCACGCAGTGGGTAGTAGGACAGGACAGGCAGGAGGGGAGGGAATCTGGGAACTAGTAGTGCCCACTTTGTGAGGCAGAGGCTTGGGGGCTGCCCTAACTGTTGGCTGTAGGAACAGGCTGAACTAGGCTGGTAGGAGGATAGCAATAACAATTATAATAACATCAATGGCAGTTATCATTATTGTTAATGTTACAATGAATATAGTGACAACTAGCATTGCTTAAACATCTACCCTGTGCTACGGGCTTTATATTCATTATTTCATTTAATGGTCTCAGGAACCCTGCATGGTATGAGTCATCATCCCCAATTTATCCAATGCTACACAGCTGAATTGTTAGTAGATTCAACCTCAAGTCTGTTTCTAAATTTTTTTTATTATATTTTATTTTATTTATTTATTTTTTAAAATTTTTTTTTAACGTTTTATTTATTTTTGAGACAGGGAGAGACAGAGCATGAACAGGGGAGGGTCAGAGAGAGGGAGACACAGAATCCGAAACAGGCTCCAGGCTCTGAGCTGTCAGCACAGAGCCTGACACGGGGCTCGAACTCACGGACCGTGAGATCATGACCTGAGCCGAAGTCGGCTGCTTAACCGACTGAGCCACCCAGGCGCCCCATATTATATTTTATTTTTGAGAGAGAGAGTGTGAGCAGGGGAAGGGCAGAGAGAGAGAGAGAGAGAGAGAGAGAATGAATTTGAAGCAGGATCCAGGCTCTGAGCTGTCAGCACAGAGCCCAACACAGGGCTTGAACCCACGAACTGTGAGATCAATACCTGCTTAACCAAGCCACCTAGGCACCCCAACCTCAAGTCTATTTCTATTTAAAGCATATGCCCTTTTGATTGTCCATTTGCAAAAGGGCCATGCAATGGAAAAGGGTCATGCAATGGAGGTAATGTGCTTGGAATTCTCTGGAAGCAGATTTGTTTTGAGGGGCAGACCAGCCAGGTAGCTGCCCAAGGCATCAGGCTATATGGAGGTATTGACATAGCACTGGAAAATTTGGAAGTGTGGAACCAATTAACTCAGGTTTACACATGTAAACCCGTGTTATTGGGTCTACTCCATCCAAAACAGACATAGGCTTTGAAAAAAAAATAAAAATAACCCCTTATTAGGTTTAACATATATCTGTTGAGTATTTTTGTAATACATCTACAAATTGCATGAAGTACTAGAGGCCTTGTCACCAATCTTCAGAACTGCCAGTTGCTTAAAGTGACAGTAGCAGTCAGTTGAAAATCTGAAAGAGAATAATATGTGGTCTAGTGTTGTATGCAAGAAAGGAATGAGTTGTTTTCATATCTAAATTTTAAATACTTTTACTATGACTCATAATAACTTTTTCTGTTTTCCAAAATTACATTTAATAAGTTCCTTAATTTGAACGTAAAAGGGTATTAATTTTATTAATAGAGAATCAGTTGTTTTTATATTTATCTATATAATTTTCTTTTTTCTTGTTCCCTTTTGCTTTCTGTCCTCCTTCCAGCCTTTCCTTCCCACCACCCTCTTCTTCCGCTGTCCTTTCTCAGCAATGTGCCTCAGCATTGTAGCCCCATTAGTAGTTGCAGAGCCTACTTAATTCCTCCTAATTCTTATATTACTTTGGGCATCTCCATTATGGGAACTGGTGCAGTTCCCTGTCATGGCAGTGGGCGACCCATGCTTATCTGACTCTTACAGAAGATGAAGGGCCATCAGTAGGGAAAGAAAATTATTCTCGGAAAAGGGGCCACCAGATGTTCCAATAGCATTCTGTTCCTCACAAAGCAAGCTTTGATAGTGTGAAAGGAAAATGTGTGGCTTGTATGTTGCATCTTGAGGTTTTTCCTTCCTTCCTCCACTCTCACCCCAGTCCCCCCAGAGATCTTGACTGGTCAGTAGATGATGCTCTTAAAATCCTTTTAGCTACCCATGTGGGCAGTACAACTGGAAAAATGTCAGGGAGTCTGTTTTAGCAATGTTAGCATCCTGGTGTCACATAGTGGCACTGAGTAAAGTCAATGAAAAGGTAGAATAAGCAATTCTGGTGGCATGGAAAGTGAGAAAGATTGTAGAGAACCCATACATTACAAAACTGAGAATAGAATTATAAATGTTCAGAACTAAAAGGACTCTTAGAAATTATTAATGTAACCCTCTGTTTGCATACAAACAGAAGACTGAGGCCCAGAGAGTAAAGGGGTTTTACTAGGCATACACAATGAGTGTCTATAACGGATTAGTCCCTGGACCATGATGTCCTGACTCCCAGAGAAATGTTACTTCCCTACCTTCTGAACATAAGCATTATATAGGTTTGAAGGGAATTGAACATGACTGTCACCTAAAGCAGCACCAGTTAAAGCCTATTTCTCTGAATTTTCTTTCTACTTATATATTCTTTATTCTCCTTAGATCAAATGTGATCTAAGTAACTCAGTGATCTAGCTAGGAAATTACTTTGCTGTTGAGGATTATTCTAGAATCCAAGTATATAGGATTCAGACAAATATAACTTTCTCTGCTTTTAACCTGTTATCTCTTAGTAAAAAAAAAAAAAAGGTGTAGAGGGTTTAAACACAAATTGTTTGGTATTTGAAATACTAATGGAATTGAGAAAAGCAATATTAATGAAGACAGTGGCAGTGTGGAGAGGGACCTGGCTCCACACTTATTGATTTGTCTCTGAGACCCTTCAGATAATAGGGGAAATGACATTTTTCTGACGTGGTTTTGTTTCATTGTTTGGGCTCTTTCCCCCTGTATGCTTTATTTTGTTACATCAAAGAGGATTGGGTGCTTTTGGTTATTATGTGGTAGACTATTTATGTTCATTAGGGAATCATGATTGGTCTTTTAATTCCCAGCATTCTTTAAAAAAAACAATTCCAGAATGAGTATTTTAGCATTTTAGATTCATTGAATAAAAGTAGAGCTGGTAGGGTATTTCAGATTGATCTCTCCAAGGGATTCATTTTAGATAAGAGGGCCAGGACCAATACATTATTTGTTCAAGGTCAAACAATAACTTAGTGCTGAGCCAGGAATAGAACTCGGATCTTGTGACTCCTAGAACAGTATGCTTATTGATGTAAGGATGTGTTTTCAGGACTTTTTTTGTAACAGGTTTTCATGTCCTATTATTCTTTTTAAAATTTATTTATTGTTTAATTTACATCCAAGTTAGCATATGGTGCAACAATGATTCAGGAGTAGATTCCTTAATGCCCCTTACCCATTTAGACCATTATGTCCTATTATTCTAAAAATATTAATAGGTTCTGTGGGTTCTGTGATTATATTGCATGGTGCATTTCTGGAATATTTTTTTAGCTCCAGATGTGGGCTTCAATCTTGTGTCTATTACTGACTTGTGTGACTTTAAGCAAGTCACTTAAACTCCTCATGTCTCATTTCCTTCAGCAGTAAACTAATATCTGTGTCACTTAGCATGTCAGATTCTTGGAAGCCTCAAACAAGATGGTGGATAGGAAAATGCTTTCAAAGTGTAAAATGTTGTACAGTTGAGATTACAGTAGTATTAATGCCTTTAAAATACCTCTAGAGAAGTTTTGCTTTTACCAATGGGAAACTACTGGCTTTTAGGGCCACCTTATGACTTTTGTCGGTTCTAGTCACTTTTACCTTCATGAACTCTTACCTCCGTTAAAAATATGAAAAAATGTATTTTATGAATGAATTGGTATAAAGATGAACATATTAATATTACATATTAAAACATCTTCTCCAACCTAAAAGTTCATTTTTCTGTTTTTATTTTAATTTTAAAATTTTATTTATTTATTTTTTTGAGACAGTGTGAGCAGGGAGGGATGGAGAAGGAGAGGAAGAATCTCAAGCAGCCTCCACACTGTACTCGCAGAGCCCAATGTGGGGCTCAAACTCACAAAACTGAGATGATGACCTAAGCCAAATTCAAAGGTTGGACACGTGGTTGACAGAGCCACCCAGGTACCCCAGTTTGATTTTAAAAGAAATTAAAACAGTTATGTAGGCCCCTAAAAAAATTGTGGGTTTTAGGCACAATGTCTATGGTGCCTAATAAATAAGTCAGTCCTGCTGGTTTGGATGAACCTTCCAACTGACAGCAACAAAAACAATTGTTCAAAATGTAAATAATGTTTATTTTAAGATACTGGAGATTAAATGAGGTGAAGAAGAATTAGTTGACCAAGACAAAGAGAAGAGAAAAGCTCAGAGAGGTCATACATTTGGTACCACATTTCTCATTAGCATATTTCATGATTCCAAAAGTGAAGCTGAGAGGCTGAGAAACTGAGCAGAGATTACAACTGACCCAAACTGAATGTAAAACACAAAATAGAAACAGACCTACAGGGGCCCCATATTTATCAGATACAGAGTATGAAATAAGTATGATTTATATATTTAAAGAATTAAATGTCTACAGATGGGATGGCTTGTTCTAGACTAGAGATGATTTACATAAATCTATGTGCATATGTACTGAGACATTTGTCAGTTTGGAACATTTGCCATACTGATCCCTTGTATGTGGATCTTTTTTTTTTTTCAATATATGAAATTTATTGTCAAATTGGTTTCCATACAACACCCAGTGTTCATCCCAAAAGGTGCCCTCCTCAATACACATCACCCACCTTCCCCTCCCTCCCACCCCCCATCAATTCTCAGTTTGTTCTCAGTTTTTAAGAGTCTCTAATGCTTTGGCTCTCTCCCACTCTAACCTCTTTTTTTTTTCCCTTCCCCTCCCCCATGGGTTTCTGTTAAGTTTCTCAGGATCCACATAAGAGTGAAAACATATGGTATCTGTCTTTCTCTGTATGGCTTATTTCGCTTAGCATCACACTCTCCATTTCCATCCACGTTGCTACAAAGGGCCAGATTTCATTCTTTCTTATTGCCGCGTAGTATTCCATTGTGTATATAAACCACAATTTCTTTATTCATTCCTCAGTTGATGGACATTTAGGCTCTTTCCATAATTTGGCTATTGTTGAGAGTGCTGCTATAAACATTGGGGTACAAGTGCCCCTATGCATCAGTACTCCTGTATCCCTTGGGTAAATTCCTAGCAGTGCTACTGCTGGGACACAGGGTAGGTCTATTTTTAATTTTTTCAGGAACCTCCACACTGTTTTCCAGAGTGGCTGAACCAGTTTGCATTCCCACAAACAGTGTAAGAGGGTTCCCGTTTCTCCACATCCTCTCCAGCATCTACAGTCTCCTGATTTCTTCATTTTGGCCACTCTGACTGGCGTGAGGTGCTATCTGAGGGTGATTTTCATTTGTATTTCCCTGATGAGGAACGACGTTGAGCATGTTTTCATGTGCCTGTTGGCCCTCTGGATGTCTTCTTTAGAGAAGTGTCTATTCATGTTTTCTGCCCATTTCTTCACTGGGTTATTTGTTTTTCTGGTGTGGAGTTTGGTGAAATCTTTATAGATTTTGGATACTAGCCCTTTGTCCGATATGTCATTTGCAAATATCTTTTCCCATTCCGTTGGTTGCCTTTTAGTTTTGTTGGTTGTTTCCTTTGCTGCGCAGAAGGTTTTATCTTCATGAGGTCCCAATAGTTCATTTTTGCTTTTAATTCCCTTGCCTTTGGGGATGTGTCAAGTAAGAAATTGCTACTACTGAGGTCAGAGAGGTCTTTTCCTGCTTTCTCCTCTAGGGTTTTGATGGTTTCCTGTCTCACATTCAGGTCCTTTATCCATTTTGAGTTTATTTTTGTGAATGGTGTGAGAAAGTGGTCTAGTTTCAACCTTCTGCATGTTGCTGTCCAGTTCTCCCAGCACCATTTGTTAAAGAGACTGTCTTTTTTCCATTGGATGTTCTTTCCTGCTTTGTCAAAGATGAGTTGGCCATACTTTTGTGGGTCTAGTTCTGGGGTTTCTATTCTATTCCATTGGTCTATGTGTCTGTTTTTGTGCCAATACCATGCTGTCTTGATGATGACAGCTTTGTAGTAGAGGCTAAAGTCTGGGATGGTGATGCCTCCTGCTTTGCTCTTCTTCTTCAAAATTACTTTGACTATTCGGGGCCTTTTGTGGTTCCATACAAATTTTAGGATGGCTTGTTCTAGCTTCAAGGAGAATGCTGGTGCAATTTTGATTGGGATTGCATTGAATGTGTAGATAGCTTTGGGTAGTATTGACATTTTGACAATATTTATTCTTCCAATCCATGAGCACGAATGTTTTTCCATTTCTTTAAATCTTCTTCAATTTCCTTCATAAGCTTTCTATAGTTTTCAGCATACAGATCTTTTACATCTTTGGTTAGATGTATTCCTAGGTGTTTTATGCTTCTTGGTGCAATTGTGAATGGGATCAGTTTCTTTATTTGTCTTTCTGTTGATTCATTATTAGTGTATAAGAATGCAACTGATTTCTGTACATTGATTTTGTATCCTGCAACTTCGCTAAATTCATGTATCAGTTCTAGCAGACTTTTGGTGGAGTCTATCGGATTTTCCATGGATAATATCATGTCATTTGCAAAAAGTGAAAGCTTAACTTCATCTTTGCCAATTTGGATGCCTTTGATTTCCTTTTGTTGTCTTATTGCTGATGCTGGAACTTCCAACACTATGTTAAACAACACGGTGAGAGTGGACATCCCTGTCGTGTTCCTGATCTCAGGGAAAAAGCTCTCAGTTTCTCCCTATTGAGGATGATGTTAGCTGTGGACTTTTCATGAATGGCTTTTATGATGTTTAAGTATGTTCCTTCTATCCCGACGTTCTCAAGGGTTTTTATTAAGAAATGTTGCTGAATTTTGTCAAATGCCTTTTCTGCATTGATTGACAGGAACATATGGTTCTTATCTTTTCTTTTATTAATGTGATGTATCACGTTGATTGATTTGCGAATGTTGAACCAGCCCTCCATCCCAGGGATGAATCCCACTTGATCATGGTGAATAATTCTTTTTATATGCTGTTGAATTCGATTTGCTCGTATCTTATTGAGAATTTTTGCATCCATATTCATCAGGGATATTGGCCTGTAGTTCTCTTTTTTTACTGGGTCTCTTTCCGGTTTAGGAATCAAAGTAATACTGGCTTCATAGAATGAGTCTGGAAGTTTTTCTTCCCTTTCTATTTTTTGGAATAGCTTGAGAAGGATAGGTATTATCTCTGCTTTAAACGTCTGGTAGAACTCCCCTGGGAAGCCATCTGGTCCTGGACTCTTATTTGTTGGGAGATTTTTGATAACTGATTCAATTCCTTTGCTGGTTATGGGTCTTTCAGGCTTTCTATTTCCTCCTGATTTAGTTTTGGAAGTGTTTGGGTGTTTAGGAATTTGTCCATTTCTTCCAGGTTGTCCAGTTTGTTGGCATATAATTTTTCATAGTATTCCCTGATAATTGTTTGTATCTCTGAGGGATTGGTTGTAATCATTTCATTTTCATTCATGATTTTATCTATTTGGGTCATCTCCCTTTTCTTTTTGAGAAGCCTGGCTAGAGGTTTATCAATTTTGTTTATTTTTTCAAAAAACCAACTCTTGGTTTCATTGATATGCTCTATGGGTTTTTTTTTTTGATTCTATATTGTTTATTTCTGCTCTGATCTTTATTATTTCTCTTCTTCTCCTGGGTTTGGGGTGTCTTTGCTGTTCTGCCTCTATTTCCTTTAGTTGTGCTGTTAGATTTTGTATTTGGGATTTTTCTTGTTTCTTGAGATAGGCCTGGATTGCAATGTATTTTCCTCTCAGGACGGCCTTCGCTGCATCCCAAAGCGTTTGGATTGCTGTATTTTCATTTTCGTTTGTTTCCATATATTTTTTAATTTCTTCTCTAATTTCCTGGTTGACCCTTTCATTCTTTAGTAGGGTGTTCTTTAACCTCCATGCTTTTGGAGGTTTTCCAGACTTTTTCTTGTGGTTGATTTCAAGCTTCATAGCATTGTGGTCTGAAAGTATGCATGCTATGATCTCAATTCTTGTATACTTATGAAGGGCTGTTTTGTGACCCAGTATATGATCTATCTTGGAGAAGGTTCCATGTGTACTCGAGAAGAAAGTATATTCTGTTGCTTTGGGATGCAGAGTTCTAACTATATCTGTCAAGTCCATCTGATCCAATGTATCATTCAGGGTCTTTGTTTCTTTATTGACCATGTGTCTAGATGACCTATCCATTGTTGTAAGTGGGGTATTAAAGTCCCCTGCAATTACCACATTGTTGTCAATAAGGTTGGTTATGTTTGTGAGTAGTTGTTTTATATATTTGGGGCCTCTCGTTTTCAGCGCATAGACATTTATAATTATTAGCTCTTCCTGATGGATAGACCCTGTAATTATTATATAATGCTCTTCTTCATGTCTTGTTACAGCCTTTAATTTAAAGCCTAGTTTGTCTGATATAAGTATGGCTACTCCAGCTTTCTTTTGATTCCAGTAGCATGATAGATAGTTCTCCATCCCCTCACTTTCAATCTGAAGGTGTCCTAAGGTATACAATGAGTCTCTTGTAGACAGCAAATAGATGGGTCTTGTTTTTTTTATCCATTCTGATACCTTATGTCTTTTTGTTGGCACATTTAGTCCACTTACTTTCACTGTTATTATAGAAAGATATGGGTTTAGAGTCATTGTGGTTTCTGTAGGTTTCATGCTTGTAGTGATGTCTCTGGTACTTTGTCTCAAAGGATTCCCCTTAGGATCTCTTACAGGGCTGGTTTAGTGGTGATGAATTCCTTCAGTTTTTGTTTGTTTGGGAAGACCTTTATCTCTCCTTCTATTCTAAATGACAGACTTGCTGGATAAAGGATTCTCGGCTGCATATATTTTTTGTTCATCACATTGAAGATTTCCTGCCATTCCTTTCTTGCCTGACAAGTTTCAGTAGGGAGATCCGCCACGAGTCTTATTGGTCTCCCCTTATATGTTAGAGCACGTTTATCCCTAGCTGCTTTCAGAATTTTCTCTTTATCCTTGTATTTTGCCAGTTTGACTATGATATGTCGTGCAGAGGATCGATTCAAGTTACGTCTGAAGGGAGTTCTCTGTGCCTCTTGGATTTCAATGCCTTTTTCCTTTCCCAGATCAGGGAAGTTCTCAGCTATGATTTCTTCAAGTACACCTTCAGCACCTTTCCTTCTCTCTTCCTCCTTTGGAATACCAATTATGTGTAGATTATTTCTCTTTAGTGCATCACTTAGTTCTCTAATTTTCCCCTCATACTCCTGGATTTTTTTATCTCTCTTTTTCTCAGCTTCATCTTTTTCCATAATTTTATTTTCTAGTTCACCTGTTCTGTGCTCTGCCTCTTCAATCCGAGCTGTGGTTGTCTCCATTTTATTTTGCAGCTCATTTATAGCATTTTTTAGCTCCTCCTGACTGTTCCTTAGTCCCTTGATCTCTGTAGCAAGAGATTCTCTGCTGTCCTCTATACTGTTTTCAAGCCCAGCGATTAATTTTATGACTATTATTCTCAATTCACTTTCTGTTATATTGTTTAAATCCTTTTTGAATAGTTCGTTAGATGTTGTTATTTCCTGGAGATTCTTTTGAGGGGAATTTTTCCATTTCATCATTTTGGATAGTCCCTGGATTGGTGTGAAACTGCAGGGCACTTCCCCTGTGCTGTCTTGAATAACTTGTGTTGGTGGGCGGGGCCTCAGTCAGACCTGATGTCTGCCCCCAGCCCACCTCTGGGGCCACAGTCAGACTGGTGTGTACCTTCTCTTCCCCTCTCCTAGGGGCGGGATTCACTGTGGTGTGGCGTGGCCCATCTGGGCTACTTGCACACTGCCAGGCTTATGGTGCTGGGGATCTGGTGTATGAGCTGGGGTGGATCCACAAGTTGCACAGGGGCAGGAGTGGCAGGCTCAGCTAGCTTATCCTTCAGTGATCTGCTTTGAGAGGGGCCCTGAGTCACTGGGAGGGAATCAGAATACTGCCAGAGGGATGGATCCACAGAAGCACAGTGTTGGGTGTTTGCGAGGTGCAAGCAAGTTCCCTATGAGGAACTGGTTCCCTTTGGGATTTTCACTGGGGGATGGGTGAGGGAGATGGCACTGGTGAGCGCCTTTGTTCCCCACCAAACTGAGCTCTGTCGTCCGGGGCTCAACAACTCTCCCTCCCGTTGTCCTCCAGTCTTCCCACTCTCTGAGCAGAGCTGTTAACTATAACCTTCCATATGTTAAGTCCTGCTTTCTGTCAGAACACACTCCATCTGGCCCCTCTGCTTTTGCAAGCCAGACTCGGGGCCTCTCCTTGGCCGGTGGGCTGTCCCTCCATCCCGGCTTCCTCACGTCTGTCCGTGTAGTGTGCAGTGCCTCTCTGCCCTTCCTACCCTCTTCCATGGGCCTCTCATCTGCACTTGGCTCCAGAGAATCCGTTCTGCTAGTCTTCTGGCAGTTTCTGGGCTATTTAGGCAGGTGTAGGTGGAATCTGAGCAATCAGTAGGATGCGGTGATCCCAGCATCCTCCTATGCCACCATCTTCCCTAAATAACAGCTCTTGTATGTGGATCTTACACTCTATAAGTCTATGTGAGACATTGCCATCCCTGTTAAGTTTGATTTTCCACAGATGCTTATGTCTTTCTTGAACATTTATGGTCCAATGTTCCTTTTCAGGTGTATACCATAGTGCTCATTTTTATAAGGCCCCCTTTAAAATTTATAATTTTAGATCATTTGTAAAACACTGGGCTTTGATTATCTTTGCATGCACAAATAGAGAGTAAAACAGAATTGTAGGTGGAATGCCATGTCTACTTAAGAAATTGAGCTCTTTTTAGCCTAAATGTCAATCAAGTGATGAATGGATAAAGAAATTGTGGTTTATATACACAATGGAGCACCACATGGCAATGAGAAAGAATGAAATTTGTCCCCTTGTAGCAACATGGATGGAACTGGAGAGTGTTATGCTAAGTGAAGTAAGCCATACAGAGAAAGACAGATAGCATATGTTTTCACTCTTATGTGGATCCTAATAAACTTAACAGAAACCCATGGGGGAGGGGAAGGAAAAAAAAAGAGGTTAAATGGGAGAGAGCCAAAGCATAAGAGACTCTTAAAAACTGAGAACAAACTGAGGGTTGATGGGGGGTGGGAGGGAGGGGAGGGTGGGTGATGGGCATTGAGGAGGGCACCTTTTGGGATGAGCACTGGGTGTTGTATGGAAACCAATTTGACAATAAATTTCATATAAAAAAAGAAATTGAGCTCTATTTAAAAAACAGTTCTTGAATAGCCTTTTTTATACCTGCCTTCCTACAAATAATATACTAGTTACAAATGAATCTTATCTCTTAATGAAAACTTGTCCACAGGAGCCTTTTTATTAAAGTAGTTTATTAGCAGTTAGTTTACATCTAATATGTGATAGAGTTCCTTTTCTTTAATCTTTCTGGAAAAGGTAGACTTTGCACAAATTCAGAGTAATCCTACTCCTAAGTAATCTAATTTGGGTAAGCTTTATTTCTATAAAAGGCAACTCTAACTATCCCTTTTCTTGGATTCCCCCAACTGGCCTTTTGACAAATCAGTGAGGGTAAAAGTGATGTTTCAATAGGATCTGGAAAAAATGGTAAACATTTGGAGACATGGTTCCAATTATTCTTCTAAGGAAGACTACTCATGGCTGAAGGAATGAAATTTGTTTTTTCAGCTAGATGTGACCCAGAATGTTAGAAAGTAATTGGGCAGAGAAGAATTTAGAATTATCACTTCAGAGACAGTTTCAACTGACTGCAATTAAACTGTTTCCCATTTGGCAAATGACCAAATGATATTCAGTAAATACTGGCAACACAAGTTTTCCTTTCCCTTCTCTTTTCTTCCTTTTACCTCCTCCCTTTTCCACCTCCTTCCTGTTTCTGGATATTGAGTTCTCCCTCATCAAGCTGTCTTTAGTGTGAATAATCCTGCTGCTTTCTGAATTATGTGAACTTTTGCTGTGTTGTGGCCTCTGATAGGAGAAAATCAGCCCTAAGATATATTTCTATGGCTATTTTATTTCTCTCCCAGGAGGCTCACTAATTTTCCCATAGAATGAAACATGGGTACCACTCTTCCAATTTAGAAGGAGGTCATACCATTAATTCAGGAGGATTTGTATTTTCTGAGCTATTATTATCTTTCATAAATCGTATGTAACTGCGTTTCTGAAAGTATACTCAGACCTATTGTTAACTGGGTATGATAGAATTTAGCACACTACCCTGCCTTCTGACAAAAATGACCAAGAAATGAATAGCCTTTTACTGAGCACATTTACATAAGGAATTCACATTAAGAGCTAAAGGGAGATATAGAAGAAAGCACAGCAAGGGGTTCAGTCTTTATAGGAGTTTATGACCAAATAGAAGAGAATGGATACATGTGAGGAAATAGTGTGAGGCCTTTGCTCTGCTCTGTGTTTGGACCTCATCCCTTTAGCCCCCACTGTGCTTACCATAGTGCCTGGTGTATTTTTGCTACTCAATCAAGGGGAATTAAATACATTAAAGAAATGAATTAGTGTGGGTACTAATTCAGCATAAAGCCATACATACCTCTGAGACAGAGCTCATCCAAGGAGAGCTAATGCAGTACTCATAAGGAGGCAGTGAGATTTGATGGTTCACTTACCATCAACTCAGCAGTAGGTTTTACCCTTTGATGAGGTCATTTATTCTTTGGGAATATGATAAAATCTTTAGACACTTGCTTTAGAAAAATACATGAATGTACATGTATACTAACTTTTGAATGGAATTTAATTTTCTTGTGAACTCCTTAAATGATCATACTCCCCTGCTTAGGAACACCTACTCTACTAGGTGCCTATTATGAGTCAGGCACTGTGTGCAGCATACAGTGGGTGATGTGAGAGACCAGAATAGAAATATTTATCCTGACCTGGTGATTCAGTTCAGACTTCCTGGACAAGTGGAGACTGAGGCAGACACCTGAAGGGTGAACAAGATAATAATAAGTCACATGACACCTTTCAGAGAGGTCTTTCCTATCTACCCTGTTGAAAATAATACCCTATATTCTATTTCATTACTCTTTCTTCATTTTTCCTAGCACTTGTCACAATCTGTCATTGCATCTTTTTGTTTTATTTGCACATTTATTATCAATCCCTCTACTAGAATATAAGTGCCACAAATGTAAGTGAATTCTGTTGTGTACACTGCTGCCTCCTCTGCACCTGAAACAGTGCTGGCAGACATTCTCAATTATTTGCTGCATGAATGAGGGCTTCCTAATCAGATGGGAAAACTTGAACTAAAAAAGAGGCACAAGAGAGTATGTGAAGAATATGAACAATTCAGTGTCCCTAGAGAATAAAACCTAAGAATGAGAGCAATGGCAGATGAGACTAAAGAGGAAAGGAATGTACAGGTCATGGAGAACCTTGTTAATGCACTTGCACTCTCTGTAGTTCCACTGTGGAGGGCAAATCCATATAGTCATTCATGGGGACATGATACTAACTTCTAGGAGAAAGAACTGGGGTGGAGTGGAGGAGGGAGCAAAGCAAGATCAAGGAAGTCCAGTACAGTCCTGCTTAGGATGTTCTGTCATAGGAACCCTGCAACTGCTCCTTGCCTGTGACTCTGCTTTGGGTCTCTAACTATGGGATGGTATTTTGAACTTAAGCTCTGTTAACAAGAATAATGTTGATGCTAAAAGTAATAGTTGTGCCAGAAAGTGTGCCAAGCTATCGTCATAAATTTTGTCATTTCATACTCTCAACTACCTTATGAAGGAGGTATTATTGTGTCATCCCATGGTTTAGACAAGGACATTGGGTCTCAGGTGAAGTAACTTCTTCAGTGTCACACTTCAGCAAATGGAAGAGTAAGAATTTGAAACTATGCAGTCTGAATCCAGAACCCAATTCTAAATAGCAACCTCTACTGCTTCCCTACTACTAGACTTCTCTTTCTGCCCTCAGGTTCTGCCTCTGGTCATGGACAAACTTAGCACTACTGGGCTTTTTATCCTTAATTTTCATCCTCCATACCTTAACACTGGTTTATGGGCCTTTATGGCCAACTCCTAATCTGGTTTGTGATAAAACAACATCACACAAAGAATAATCCGATCCCTAATGACACTCAACCCTGAATTCTCTAGAGGTAGTTTGAGTGGATTAGAAATTATCTGGGCCAAATCTTGCTTTCAAATCAGTATTGGTGTTGTCATTTCAAGTGATTTGTTGACAGAAATGGTATCTTTGATTAGTTTGGTCTAGAGAAGGCCTTTTCTGTTAAAGCAGATACCAGCCTGTGTCAGGGAAATTAGGAACCAGAATGTCTATGGAAATGTTTTATGATTTAGCCTGTATCGCAACAAATGTGTAAGGAGGTAATTATGACAACAACGGTTGCCATTTATGGGCTGCATACTAGTTACCATGTACTTTTTATAGCACTTTTCATGTATTAAGTTACTTAACCCATGGAAGCTTATGAGGTAAATGCCATTATTATTTTCATTTTACAGATGAGGAAACTGAAGTACAAAGAAGTAGTTATTTTAGTTGCCAAAAATAAAAGTGAGTAACTTATCACTTCATATTCAACTCAAATATGAATATAGGCAAGTCTGGCTCCAAAGTCTATTCTCTTAACTAGACAGGCTGTTCTTTGTGGGGTGGTTTCATCATGTTGTACAATGCATTTAAATTAGGCTACATGATGTGCATGGAATATTGCTAGGAACTGAGTTGGAATGCCTTCACATAATGCAAGAGATGATGGAAGCTTCAACTAGGGCAGTGGAAATAGGTTTGGAATTCAGAGCCATATACAAATGACATTTTGGAGATAGAATTAGTAGAATTTAGTGACTTTTTGGATTTCATTAGTAGATTTAGCGACTTTTTGGCAGGCACATGTTTGGAGGGTGACCAAGTAAGGGAAGAATAAAAAATGATTTGGGAATTGTTAGCACCTATGATTAGGAAAATTATGGTCAAATTAAATGAGATGACTAGTAGGTATTTGGAAGTCATGTCTGAAACTCAAAGAAGGGATCAAGACTAGCAGCATAAGAAGGAATGAGCTCACTTAGATGAGAAGGATAGAATGAGAAGATAAAAAAGCCATGGAAAGAACTTTGAGAAACCACTACATTTAGGGAATGGGCAGAGTAAGAGGAGTCAGTGAAGGATATTGAAAAGAAGTGGATAAAGATTTAAGGGGAGAACTAAAAGAAGACAGAACTTTATAAGCCTTGGGAGAAGTAGATGATGAACGTTTGTCAGGTACTCTCCAGATGTCATGTGGATGAATATTGAGAGGAGGCCTTGGGATTCAGTGTTATGAAAATGCTGTTTACCTTTAGGTGCACATTGGTTATAGTGAGGGCAGAAGCTGGCTGTGGGGGTAAAGAAGTGAGCACATAATGAAAAGGAGGCAGCAATCTTAGACTACTCTTTCAAGAAGTTGGCGGGAAGGGAATGAAAGAAAATACATGATAGCTGCTTGCAGGGGATGTAGGTCTGTTTATCTTAGGGCTTGAGTAAGCACTGGTCTGGATCCGAGGGTATAATTCCTAGGAGAATGAAGAATGAAGAAGGTGATAATGGTGGGAAGAGCAAGCTTATGGAGATGATGAGAGAGCTAGAAGCGCAAAGCAAGGTTTAGCTTTATAGCAGTGGAGGACTACATTTATCTTGGAGAGAAGAGAATTCTAAATGAAAAAGTTAGAAATTTCACATACAATGGATATATTTGTCTTAGTGAAGTAGGAGAGAAAAATCATTAGCTAAGAGCAAGGGGACCCAGAATGCCTTTGGCATTTTGAGAATTGGTTTAAAGGAGAAAATTTGAGAAGAGAAAATGGAAATGGCTGAATGTGAAATTGACGTGTTTTAAGAAATGATATTCCTCAGAACATTATGCCAAGAGACAATGAGAAAAATGTTTCTAAGGCAAATATATTGGGAAATTAATCATAGTGGATCTTTCACATTATATATTAGAATATTGAGGACTCTTAGAAATTTTACAGTAGAGAAATTACCTGCCTCTTTATCTGTCCTGCATTTTTTAATGAGGTCTGTGCCCAATGTGGGGCTCAAACTCATGACTCTGAGATCAAGAGTCACATATTCTCCCAACTGAGCCAGCCAGGTGTCCCTGTCCTACATTTTCTAACTTATGTATCTATAGTCAGTTCTTCACAGAGCAACTACCAGTATTCCATACCCTTAGTGTTCCAAGGAATATACTTGGGGGAATGCCGATATAGAGGGTTGATTTGAGATAAATCAAAGAATTGGTGGAGTACATTCAGAACCCAGGTGCTGTTTTATAAAACACATGTGTAATGGAGGTGTTTAGTGCTGTGGAATGACTTCTACCAGTGATGCTTTGTATCCTGGAAACTGGAACAAAGAAAATGGAGAGTTTTGCTTGTCTAAGCTTGGATTTTGGCAAGGCAAGCACAGAAGAAGGCAGAGTGGGTAAAATAATTGAATATCTAGTAAGAGTGCTGTTGATGTAGTTGATGAAGGGGTGCAGTCAGGCAAAGAAGAAGGGAAGAATAACTGGGAGAGGTAGGAGAAGCTGAAAGCCTTGTATTAATGATGTCACAGGATACTTCTAGTGGGAAAGAGGGAAGAGGAGAAGTGAAGAATAAGAGGTGATATGGAAAAGTTTTTTTTTTTCAACAAATAGGGTATGATAAACTATCAAATGCTGCTGAGAGATTTAGTAGGATGAAGCAGAAGAGGCTGATGCTTTTGACAATTAGGAGATAATTAGTTACATTTGAACAATTTGAGTATAGTGGTAAGAGTTAACAAAAGAGTATGTGGTGAAGACATATACAAAACAAAATCTACTCATCAGTTTTTGTCAGTAACAGGAATGAGAAATGGAGAATTACTTGAGAAGAATGCAGTGTCCAAATAAGGTTTTTTAAAAAAAATGTTATTTGTTTGCAAGTGTGATGAAGATGTGAAACCAGGAGCCTTAGAAGTGTAGGACATGAGCTGGGAGGGTTGGGATAGGCAGTAAAAGAAATAAAGTGACCAGAGACATTGAGGGCACCCCTGAGGAAGGTTACCATGGATTTTTCTTATGGTGTTTCTTTGATTTGTGCTACCTGGGAGTAGGAGGGTTAAAGGATAAGGCCGGTAAGGGAGGAAAATGAAAGCAGGATGGCCCTTAAAGACTGGAAAAATGGGGATAAGTTGAGAGTGGGGGTCATGATCAGGTTAAGGACTGACTTAGCGGGAGTGAAGGAGCAAAGAAGGTTGTGCCTAGAAGAGAGAGAGGAGTTCTTAGTTTGAATTTCAGGTGAGGCTGTTACAAATTTTGTCAAAAGAGAGTGAGATTTGAAAAAAGTTGGACTGAATGTCTTCAGAGTAGAATGAATTAAGGAGTTATTAGACCAGGGTGTGATTGTGTGTACAGAAATTGAAAGTGTCACCCTGGATGGAAGTCTGTGTGGAAGGAAGTATTAGAAACACAGGGTGGAGGAGGAACCTGGGGTGGGTGATTTTAACATGGAAGATGAGGAGTTGAAGGTGTACTTGGACTATAGCATGAGCTTCAAAAAATGGCAGATGAAAGAAGGTGATGGAACAGTGCAAGGCAGTCTACTAAGATGAGTGAGGAGAAGGCAGAACTGTAGTCTTGGCCCTGAGATGACAAGAAAGAGGGATATCTTCTTGGAATGGTCACTAGAGAAATAGAGATCTCAGGGGGAAGCCAGCAGGCAGGAGGTAAGTCACAGGGCAGAGGGAATGCCCTGGGGGAAAGGTAGAAAATATAATAAATGCTATTGACAGTAGAAAAAGGCTCCAGAGGGTACAGTAAAAGAGACCAGAGAAACTACAGAAAGCACAGGAATGTGACACAAAAGGAGATGGACCAGGTTGGAGAAGGCTAGAAATAAAGTAAGCAAAACTAGTTTTGATAGTTTTATTCTGTGAGCAAGACTGTTGGTAATGGGAATGAAAGACACAAATCACCAAGGATTGAAACTGGGACACAGTTGAGGGGTAGGCAATTCCTGCCCAAGGAGGGAAACTGGTATGATTGACAGGAGCTAGCTAGACATCCCATGAGATCTTGGTGAGACTGAGGGCTATGCTGGAGTTTAGAGCTACATCGATATGCTAACCTGGGCTCCTGACTAATGATGACAGTATAGCTTTTTTGAGTTGTCACATCCTACATCAAAGACCTTTGTTCAAGGAGAAGAGCAAAGTGTCCTCCCAATACAATTTCTGGTGATGGGTTTCCTTATCCCTGTGGATTGGCAATACCTCCCAATGCCTTTGTATGAACATAAATAAAAGTATTTTCAGAAGTACTAGGAGGCATAGGAGTGATAAGAAGGAGTCAACCTCATTTTGTCAGATTTCCCTGAGCCAGCCTTGGAAAACAGTGACATTGGGGAATTGTTCACGGCACTTGCTATTTCCTTGTGGTTCCTCTAGGTGGCATCGTTGCTGCCTGCCCACAAGATGCTTAGGGCCCTCGTAGCACTTTCTGCTTAACAAAGGCTGCTTATGGTAACCAGCCCTGTTCCAAACTCTGGCCAGGCTCTGCTCTAAACTTTACCCTTTATTCCCAACACTGATTCTTTGCCTTCAAGGCCTTGCTCACTTCTTCCCAGGGTGTTCCCCTGGTAGCTATTAAGTGAATTCGCTGCTAAGGTAGTTAAATCTAATAAGAAGTTAATGTCTTCATGCTCCCAGGGATTTTTCCATTTCACTTACTCCAAAGGAAAAAACAACAAAAAACTGACTATAATGATGGGAATTGGAAGCTCTAGAGTAGGGGAAGGAAAGTAAGTAAAGGTTTCCTGGGTCTCAAATTAAATCAGCAAGACACACAACTGCTGCTGGTTTCACTGAGGTGCAGGCCTGATTCTGTTTTCCAGAGTACTTGGAATTAGCCCTGGTTCTCTGTGGCCTAGAAATAATGCACCCAAAATTTCTTGGTACAACAACTTGAAACTTTAGTTTTTACTCTCTGGCCCATCTATTTAGGCCTCTGTGAATTGTGTGGTTATTTTTTCTCTTCCTCAGAAACGTTATACTCTAGCCCGCTTGAGGCAAAAATAAGCTAAATCTTGCAAAGAGCTTTAGAAAGGTACTTCTCCCTAAAATCAATGAAAAGAAGCTTTGAAAATAGACCCATTAAGTGGTTTTAACTCTGCATGAAAACCTGTATAATCAGATAAATCTAATTCTTGCACAGGCTGAAACCTGAGTCTTTCATCCAGTTTCTTTCCTCCAGCCAAAGAACTTCAGGTGCTCACTAAGGAATGTAAATGTCAAGGTAGACTTTTTTGATATGTACCTTCTAGGGAGTAGGGACAGTGTCAATGGCCCTTTTGGCTTCAGGCAATGTATGGGGCCCTTGCCAACAATCACAGGCCTGAGTACTCACCATCTGTAGAGCCAAAATGGCACAAAGCCCTATCCAGAGCCAGCTAAGCAAAATGGAAATACTTTACTGTCTATCTAGAATATCTACTTAATACCTTTTATTCAGTGTGTGCTGTCTATGTGTTTCCATGTAGGACTTGTCTGTTCAGGATGGTAAAATCTTAGGAAAATTTTTTCTATCTATGAATTTCCCTGACTGACTTTTTCCTCATCCAACTAGCAACTAATTTGACCATCTGGTTCACTCTCCACTTTCAGGCATCTTATTCAGAGACATTTACAAGCACACTGGCCCTTTCTTCTTCTTTAAGATAGGGAGTGCCTTTAGGCAACCCTTAGACAGCTCAGGGACCACTGCTATGTCCCTTGTTATGGACCTGTTTTACTGCATGGTATTCTGTCCTATCCAAGTACCCACCTGCTGGCAGCTGTTATGTTGGAAATCAATCTAGCAAATGCATTTCTGGTAAATTTCTAATACCTGATAATTGCCAAAATATGGCTTTTGTCCTTTCCCTCAGGCATATTTGCATCTGAAAAGGAAATTTTTTTGAAACCACATTCCAAGGAATGACCTTTTGTGGTATGAATTTTAGACAATTCTTTTAATAAATATTTAATACATACCTACTATGAGCCAGACACTGCATTAGGAACAATGAATATGGCAATAATAAAATGTGGTTCCACTAGAAGTCTATAATGCAGTATGAGAGATGGGCATGTAAAATAATTTTAATGTACTATTATAAGCGTTATGAGAAAGGTATTTTTAATTAGTTCATTCAACATAGTTATTGACTGCTTACCATATGTCAGGCACTGTGCTAGATACAAGAGAAATAGCAGTGAATAAAGGAGGCAGTTTCCGTCCTCAATGTGCTTCGATTTTATTACATACAAGGCAGTATGGTCTAACACAGGAGGGAATGACTTAATTGGGAAGGTCAAGCAGGGCTACACAGTAGTCATGGCTTTTGACCTAGATCTGAGAGGATGAGTAGACATTCATCAAATCCATGAAATGAAAAAAAAATATAGGCAGAAGGAATATCAGGTGTAAAGATACAGAAACATGAAAGATGGATATATTATGTCCTTGAAAAATGGTGAATAGTTTAGGTGTCTGGAAGTGCTGAGAATATGTAGGAAAGCATCATGACAATGAGGTTGGAAAGACAGGTTAGGGGAGGTGGTGAAGCTTAGCAGCTGTATAGCCATGTCATTCTGGATCAGATAGAACAGGTTCAAATTTGGGATCTGCCACTTACTACCTATGTGACTTTGGGCAAGTTATTTAATCTCTATCTTGGGTTCCTCACCTGTAAAATAGGAATAATAATTGTATCAACTTCATGAGATTATAGTAAGGATTAATTTTGGTTAACTATGATTGTCAAGTGCTTGGTCCAAGGCCCGAGACATAGTAAGGCTCAATAAGTTATAACTATTGTTCTCATGTAAAGGAAATTGAATTGTATATATAGGCAGTGGGACCTGTTGAACTTGGATTCTTAAGAAGGGGAGTGACTTGATCAGATATGTATTTTAGAAATACCACTCTGACTAGAGAGAGGAGTAGAGATTTTAGGGGTTAGAGACTAGAGCAGGGTGCATAGTCATGAGACCGGTGCAACAAGGAAAGAGATCACAAGAGCCTGGGTAAAATTGGAGCAGAGTGACAAAGACTATCTCCTTGACCAAACCTTAGTTAGAATCCTCTGAGCCCTATTCTTGACTAGGCTTCGATCCTTGGACTAACATGTCTATCTTGCTGAATCTGGTTTTAGCAGGAATTCTGTCTGCTACGTAAGTTTAGAGAGAGTCCCTCACCTTTGATATCTGGTTGACCTGGCCTGCCTTTAGCAAGAATTTCCCCCACCCTTGATGTCTCCTCTTAGTAGTTTCCATCCATTGACCCCATCACTCTGCTCATACCTATAATTCCCTAGCTGTCATTTCTGTATTTAGAGTTGAGACCTATTTTTCCCATTATAATACCTCTGTTGCAGCAGTTTTGAATAAAGTCTCCCTTACTGTATTGATAAGTATTGGAATCATCTTTGCTGTAACAAGGAAATGATGGAGGGTTAGAGGGAATGGAGTTCAATGGAATTTGGAGGATTGTCTTCTTCTTGATTCAAAGGGAGTAAGAACAGACAATTATCATCAAAGATGGAATCATAGATGATTCTGAGTAGTTGGAGGGAATGGTGATATCTTTAACTGAAATGTGGATTACCTTAGTGTGTGTGTATTGTTGTTGTTGTTGTTGTTATTGTTTGGTGTGTGGTGGGTTGCTGAGTCTGGTTTGGCAAGTTTAGTCAAGTTTGTATGTTTTTATGATATATCTCGATCTCTATTTAGATATTGATTTAGGAAACGGATGGAAATAGGTGGTGGTTGATGAAAATAAGGTAGATGAAATAGTATTAGGTGAGATTAAAGAGAATATGTGAAACTATAAGAAAAGAGGACTGAGCATAGAATACAGAGGACACCAACATATTTAAAGGGTAGGCAGAGGGAAAGGAACAAAGTAAGAAAACTCAAGAATAGTCAAAGGCATGAAGTAAAAAAAAAAGCAGGGATGGGTGTTATCAGAGCTAAGGAATGAGCATTTTGAGGGGGGAGTAGTGGTAAATAATCTCAAATGCACTTGAGAGGTCCAGCTGAGTTGGAAATTAGGACACTGAGAACCTTTAGTAGAGCTGCTTTATTGGAGAGTTAAGGACAAAAGCCACGTTGCCTGAGTTGAGATGTAGCCTTGGCCTTTCTAAGCATCCTGCTCTACAGTAGGCAAAGGGGATGAGATTACCATTATTTGGATGAAGGAATAAGACTTGGGTCTTGTATACATATGCAACCAAATGCTCTACTGCTTTTGTAGTGGGACTGCATCACAGGCAGTAAGGTCTGTGGCTTATTTTGATGACTCTTGCAAACAGTGATGCAGTAGCTGTGTAGACACATTCTAGAAAAAAAAATAAGAGTTTGAGGGAGGAGAGTTGATCTTTTCAATTTATAATTCAATCAAAGCGGAAACCCTTTTGTTATCCTTGTTAAAGTTTCATCATGGATTAGTGAATTCTTTCCTTTAATGAAATGCAATTCGCATTTTCATCTCTGAATAGTCCTTTATAGAAATTTACTGTTATATTTGCCTTCCCAAGGAAAGCTAAGTTACCTCTTATTATCTTTGACTCACATGTGAGCCATAGAAATTTCACGTGGAATGCAAAATTTCCTTCTTTTCTTGGCTATATACGATTTTCACAGCATCCAGATGATTGTATAAGAGTATAGACTCCATCCTCCTTCCCCATTATCTTGCTACCCTTCCTTAATTTGTATTGAAACAAGATTTCTATTTTTCTTCTCTCCTCATAGTATATTAAAGAATATATACAGAAGGACAAAAAAAACTTTCTAAAGCCACAACTGCCTTTGCCTAAAAGAGAAACCACTTTGCAAAGGACCATTGTGTAACAGACCTAAGGTGTTTATTATAAAAGATTCTGGACGCCAGCTTTAAAATTCATTTCCAAAAGTAATAAAACCACCCAATTCTAGCACTTGTCTGGGAACCCCTAAGCAGAGGGGAAATTGACCAGCAGATATGCAGATGTGGGGGTCTGTTCTACCTAACTGCTGAAGTCTGAGATGGATCTTAATCACAGAGGAAGTTTGTAAGCAATAAAAGAGGCCTCTATGGAGGCTCTTCAGGTCCCAAAGCTCATTTTACCCTAAGAATATAGGGCCCTGGGGTCCATGTGTTCACAAGCAGTAAAGCATTCGAATTCTTCCCAAGTCGCTAAAAGAGCACACTAGAAATGATGCCTTCCTCAGCACTTCCTTTCGAATGGTTCACAAAGAAAAACCGTGGCATCTTTTTTAATACGCACATCGTATTTTCAAATCTGCCAAAAATAGTGGCTTTAATTCACAGGCTTTAGACAAGAGGGGAAAATGCACTCAAAGGGACAGCTTGATTTTCTGCTAATCTTAACATTTTATAAAAATAAGTTTACCGTGAAGGGGATGATCTTTGATAGAAAGCAATCTAATTGGGATGCCCAAGCTTTTCAATTTGTTTTCTTTATTTTTGTACATTTTTTTTTCAACTGGAGTAGATGTCTTTCACCAAACCATCCCCATGTCCTTAGCCCTTTTTGAACAGAGTCTGCTTTGCTAGTCCAATTATTGAGAGCTGAAAAAGAAGGCATGGAAATTAGAAATTAAGAAGATATTGGTAATTTCCAGTTATTTCATGAACACCTTTGGCATATTTTCTAAAAGACAATATTAAAAAATCTGTAATATGTATGTACAATTGAACGCTAAACTAATTAGTGTCTCTTGGGCATAGTACATAATGTATATAAAGTCAGGAAATTGCTGTTACTTAACTAATTAACTGGTACAGTGGAAGTGTTTGGACTTTGCTTCAGGACACTTAGTCAAAGAACTAGCTGAATAAATTGGCTACCCTGAAGAATATCATTACCATTGGGAAATAGGGAGCGGCAAAGAATAGAGAAAATTAAGCAATTACATGTGTGTGTATGTGTTGAACATAGTATTCCCTTAGACCTAGACAAGTAGGGCCCTTGCTATGGCCCACATTTTAGGGAACCCTGTGCTTTAAGTCCCTTCCTCAGCATCTTCTATGGCACTTCTAGTGCTCTCCAGAAAAGGTTCCCCCAGGGTGTGTTGGTACCTGTTTGGATCTCAGTTCCCATTTCTCTATTTTAGGGCACTATCTACTCCTCTATTCTGGGAATGGGGTCAACCAGATGCCCCAAGGAGCTCCAAGGCTCATTCTCATGAAATCTTTTCACAGACCTATGAATAGAATCCTATCCTAAGACAGTGGCCTGGAAGCTGATAGCTCCCTCTGGCTGGTGAAGTATTTCTTTCCCAGGATTATGCAAGATTGGGGTGCCACACTGGTCCTGCAATGTTGATTTGAGGCACTTATCACACACATTGAACACAGGACGAATTTAGAGCACCATTGACCTAAGCATCGGTTCTCTACCATCTGCATTTTAACCATGAGTCAGTTTTCTGCCTATATTACCAAAGGGTAGTCAGAGTATCTGCAGGAATCTTTTGACCCCCTTCATCACTATTGGTACCCAAGAGAGTCACCCAATCTCTTTCCACAGGCTCTGTGTCATGTATTATACAGTTCTCTATAGATAGTCATACCTATTTGCTCTCAGGACTTTTGAGACCATTGCCGTGCACTGCAAAAAGGTTCTTCCTACTGATGTCTTCTCTTGGCTTTGATTGATGTGGTGATGTCATGTGTTCTGAGGCTGATCTTAAGCTATGTCAAATGAGCGATAGATGTTCCTTGTGTGAATGGAACCACTCTTCCTATTGGTCCTGTGCCTATCCTCCCAGCTGGTGGGAGTACATGAAAATCAGGGGTGCAGTCAATACTGAAAGCAATCCTATTCCAGGAATGCAATGGTGGCCTAAAGTATTGAAAAGAAGATATTGTTAGAAGATATGTTGTTCTATATTTGTGCTATAAAACCTAAAATGGTAACATTTTAAACATAACCAGGAAACAAATAATCATTTACATTTTACTGCATACCCTGGGAAAAGTTTCCATTTGTGGTCTTTATGAAATAAAATACTATAACAATATCTGAAACCGTAATGGGAAGTGGGCCCTGGATGAAGGCAGCATCATGAACAATGATGTAATCATCATTAAATAGATGGTATTGAGGAACTGCAGAGGCAAGATTATCTACATCATTTCCATACTAGGAAATTCTAAAGAGCCATGGCACTGTGAATAATAATAGTATTTGCTATGTTTTTCTCATGGTAGCCAATATGAAGTTAGCCAAGAATGGCATATTGGACAATAAAGTACATGAAGAGATGGAGCCCAAACACTAAGAAGAATTTTATGTTCATAAATTAGACAAGAAATGAATACATAAGTGCCTATTTTTTACACATCATTCTTTTTTTTTTAATATGAAATTTATTGTCAAATTGGTTTCCATACAACACCCAGTGCTCATCCCAACAGGTGCCCTCCTCAATACCCATCATCCCCCCTCCTTCCCACTCCCTATCAACACTCACTTCTCAGTTTTTAAGAGTCTCTTATGTTTGGCTCCCTCCCTCTGTAAACTTTCTTTCTTTTTTTGTCCTTCCCCTCCCCCATGGTCTTCTGTTAAGTTTCTCAGGATCCACATAAGAGTGAAAACATATGATATCTGTCCTTATCTGCTTGACTTATTTCACTTAGCATAACACTCTCCAGTTCCATCCATGTTGCTACAAAAGGCCATATTTCATTCTTTCTCATTGCCACGTAGTATTCCATTGTGTATATAAGCCACAATTTCTTTATCCATTAATCAGTTGATGGACATTTAGGCTATTTCCATAATTTGGCTATTGTTGACAGTGCTGCTATAAACATTGGGGTACAAGTGCCCCTATGCATCAGCACTCCTGTATCCCTTGGGTAAATTCCTAGCAGTGCTATTGCTGGTTCATAGGGTAGATCTATTTTTAATCTTTTGAGGAACCTCCACACTGTTTTCCAGAGCAGCTGCACCAGTTTGCATTCCCACCAACAGTGCAAGAGGGTTCCCATTTCTCCACATCTACACATCATTCTAAATCTTCATTGATAGGTCACTATACCGCACATGGGCCCATTAATTTTATCATCCATTTTTTCAAGTTTTTATTTAAATTCCATTTAGTTAACATATAGTGTAATATTAGTTTCAGGAGTAGAACTTAGTGATTCATCACTTACATGCAACACCCACTGCTCATCTCAACAAGTGCCCTCCTTAATACCCATCACCTATTTAACCCATCCTCCTCCCTCCACCCACCACCTCTTCTTCAGTAACCATCGGTTAGGAGTCTGTTTCTTGGTTTTTCTCTATCCTCCCCCCCCGCTTTGCTCATTTGTTTTGTTTCTTAAATTCCACATATGAGTGAAATTTTATGGTACTTGTCTTTCTATGACTGACTTAATTTTGCCTAGTATAATATTCATGTGGTTGCAAATGGCAGGATTTCATTCTTTTGGTGGTTGAGTAATATTCCATTTTATATACATACTTTATCTTCTTTATCCTTCATCAGTTGACATTTGGGCTTTTTCCATAATTTGGCTACTGTTGATAATGCTGCTATAAACATGTATCTCTTCAAATCAGTATTTTTATATCCTTTGGGTAAATACATGATAGTGCAATGCTAGATCCTAAGGTAGTTCTATTTTTAACATTTTGAGGATCCTCCATACTGTTTTCGAGTGGCTGCACCAGTTTGCATTCCCACCAACAGTGCAAGAAGGTTCCCCTTTCTCCGCATCCTTGCCAACACCTGTTGTTTCCTGTGTTGTTACATTTAGCCATTCTGCCAGATGTGAGGTGATATTGCTTTGTAGTTTTGATTTGTGTTTACCTGATGATGAACGATGTTGAGCATTTTTTCATGTGTCTGTTGGCCATCTGTAGATCTTCTTTGGAAAAATATCTATTCATGTCTTTTGCCCATTGTTTAATTGAATCATTCATGTTTTGGATGTTGAGTTTTATAAGTTATTTATACATTTTGGATACTAAACCTTTATCAAATATGTCATTTGCAAATATCTTCTCCCATTCCATAGATTGCCTTTTAGTTTTCTTGATTGTTTCCTTTGCTGTGCACAAGTTTTTTTTATGAAGTCCCAATAGTTTATAACCTATTTCTAAATCAAATGTTTATATAGACAGGAGGCCCATAAAGATTTCTTCATATTTTTTCCCACCCCAAGAGTGGCCCAGACTGAAGAGTTAAGAATTTGCTTGTTATACCCAATACTGCACTTTATTTCCCAGAAGTGTCTTTACCTGCAAAGAACAGGGTTGAATGGTAAGTTATAGCTCCTTTAGAATCTTAAGATATTATTTGGAGTTATACCTCAAAACTGGAAACTTTTAATATATTTATTTATTTTTAAGAGAGAGAGAGAGAGAGAGAGCGAGAGAGAGCAAGAGAGAGCATGCAAGTGCGGGAGGGGCAGAGAGAGAGGGAGACACAGGATCCAAAGCAGGCTCCAGGATCTGAGCTGTCAACACAGAGCCTGACACAGGGCTTGAACCTGCAAACTGTGAGATCATGACCTGATCCAAAGTCAGATGCTTAACTACACCCCTCAAAACTGGAAACTTAATGAGAAACTTAGTTGTGTATGTTAGCAAATAACATAGTCTTAAATTATATTGGTTTAGATAAAATCATTTCATGCTTATTTATTCAATATATTCTAAACACTTTGCTAAACATTAGATATATATTGGTGAACAAAACAAATAAGGTCCAAGACCTCACAGAACTTAGAGAAGCTGGGCAGGCAGGCATTAAGTAAAAATACAAATATTATTATAAACTTTAATACACCCTGAGAAGAAGAAGAGGAAGATTCTTTGTGAGACAATGAGGAAGAGTCTTGCTTATCTAGGAAGTAAAGATATTTCTTGAAGAGATGACAAACTGAAACGAGAGGTCAGAAGAGAAGATATCCTGGAAGAACAAACAGCATGTGCAAAGCATTGAGATGGTTATTTCTAGGGATGGAAACATTTAAATGTTGAAAAGAGTGATAGAGAATGAGGTTGGAAGTTTGGAAGAAACTAAATCATGTAGGGCTTTGGAGTTTGAATTTGATCCTAAAAGCAATGGTTAGCCATTGGAGAGTTTTATGTATGACAGAATGTGATCTAACATACATTGTTAGAAGACCACTCTGTGAAAAATGTAGGGAGTAGGACTGAGAATGGAGGTAGGAAGACCAGGTAGAGGACTACTTAATAGGTCCAGATGAGAATGATATGAACTTAAGCTTAGATAGCAACAGTGGGATGGAGAGAAAGAAACCAATTGGGCATATATTTTAGAGATGGAAAATTGACAAGAATTGTTGATAAATTGGATTCATCCAACATTCATCCAACAAATATTTGAGTACTTCCTCTGTGGCAAGCATTTTTGTAGGTACTGAGGTTAGAGCAATGACCAAATATAATTTCTGCCTTCATGGAGTCTCTAGTTTAATAGGAAGATACATACAATAAATAAACAAGTAAAAATATAATATGCCCAATGGTGATAAGAATGATAGACTGTACTAAAGCAGGGCAAGCCATAAAGGGAATACTGGGATGAGTTTGAGGTTCTTGTTTTCTAAAGAGTTGTTAGAAAAAAAGCTCTCTAAGGTTATATTTGAACAGATACTTGAAGAAAATAAGAGAGCAACCTATATGATTATCGGGGAAAGTATTCTAGGTAAATACAATATCAGGAATCAAGAATGTACTTGGGAGTTTAGGGAACAGTGGAGAATCTGGTGTGTCTATAGTAGAATGTATGAAGGGGAGAGTGTTATGAAATGATATTAGAATGGTTATAGAAAGCTCATATTGGACCATTGTAAAACATTTGGTTTTTAAAATCGTAAGATGGGAAGCCCTTGGAGGATTTTGAGCAAAATGGTTATAATGGCTTACATTTCAACAGAATCATTCTGGTTGATATGTTGATAATAGACTGTAAGGGAGCAATAGAGGAAGTCTAGAGATCATTTAGGAGGATATTTCAATAATCTAGGCTACAGATGATGGTGGTTTGGATTTGGGTGGCACTAGTGAAGGTATTGGGAAGTAGTTGGATTCTGTACTCATTTTGAAGGTAAAGTTGATATAATTTATTAATTACATATGAGTTGTGAGATAAAGGAGTCAAAGATGATTCTACAGTTCAAGCAACTGGAAGGAACTAGAATTGCTATATATTGAGATATGGGAGAATAGGAGCAGTGGTTTTGGTGGGGAAGGGTATTAGATTTAGAAGGTGAGAGAAAAGGAAGCATTTAGAGTGACACCTAGATTTCTGGTTTGAGCAATTGGGTAGATGGGAGTGCATTTCCATAGGTAGGAAAAATGACAGATTTAAAAAATCTAGTATAACGTCCTTGCTTTGATAGAGGAGGAACTGAAGCCCTGAGAAAATAGCCACCTTGTTCAGTAGTAGAAGGGCCTAAACTTGGTTCTTCTTGGTCAAGAATCCTGACTCTCCCTACTTTGATTTTTGAATTGTGAAATGTTTGGAATGGGAAAAGGAAATTGTAAGCTTCTTAAAGGTAAGCATTGTGCTTTCCGCTTCTTTTATATGTTATGCTGTAGTGGACGCCTATCATTTTATGCCCAGACCCCTTCCCACTTTTCCAGGTTCTGTTCTTCTCCTTGCCCTTCCCATATCCACACAGTTCCCACAGGCATCACCACATTAATACAATGTGAACCGACTCCTTGGCCATAGTGGATTGCTTGAGGGATTGGCTCCTGACCTAAGGTGGGCAAATTTCCTTTGCCCAGTTACGTGAGAAAGAAAAATTTTTGCTCTACCAGAAGATTGACTAATTTTGCTTTAAATAGAAATCTTTCAAGTGCATTCAAGCATTTGTTTATGATCATTAACAACTTGACAGGCTAGGGTTGAAGGGAGAACATTTTAAAGTTAAAGGATTAGAAAATACTTCCCATCAAATTCTATTGCTGAGGGCCTGGAGCCTCCGCTCTATAAAGTCCTCCATTTTCAAATAGTGAATTATAAGCTATCAAATGAGTTAGTACTTAGGCTCGATATTGGCTAAATAAACTACTGGTGCTTTGAATTGTGAGTTCACCTAAGTATGTTTTTTTAGGCCTCTATGTAAAGACCATTTTAAATATAGAATCAATTAATTAAAAACATTGTGCATACAGAACACTTAGGAGGGGTGTGTGTGTGTGTGTGTGTGTGTGTGTGTGTGTGTGTTTGTGTATAATAGTGCGTGTTAGAGTATGGTTACCAAGATGTATGGATCAGAAAAAAAGGTTGCTGATAATAGGGAATGAGAATCAACAAAACTACTTCTGTTGTTGATGGGTTCATCATAAGAAAGATGTACATCAGTGTCTATCAATGAGCTTCTGCTGAAGGATAAAAGGAGAACGGTGTTGGACACCAGCCTACTGGGGAATAAGTCCAAAGTCAGATAACCCATCTAGCATATTCGATAAGCCTGCATTTATTCTGTGAAGACAGAGGTGATAAGTGGTCATAATCAGATTAATACTAACATTAAAAAAGTTCAGGGGCACCTGGGTGACTCAGTTGGTTAAGTGTCCAACTTCGGCTCAGGTCATGATCTCAGGTCATGATCTCACAGCCTGTGTCAGACTCTGTGCTGACAGCTCAGAACCTGGAGACTGCTTCAGATCCTGTGTCTCCTTCTCTCCCTCCCCCTCCCCCACTTGTGCTCTGTCTCTCTCTCTGTCTCTCAAAAATAAATTTAAAAAACATAAAAAAAATTAAAAAAACATTCAAACTGGACCTGTTTTCAGAATGGAAAAAGGAGGAAGGAAAAAGAGGATCAGAATGAAAAATGGGAAGAGGAAAGAATAAATGACTATTTCATGAACATGTGTAGCTGCCAAGATCTGTGGGACCTCCCTTTATTTTACCCTGGGTGGAATTGACCACTTATGCACTCAGGAACTTAGTAAATAACTTCCACATGAATTTGTGAATAACATCTAAATGAATGTACTGATATTTGAATGAACTTACAGCACTTGTTGGATAATAAATTTTTAGATCTGTACACTGCATCAGTCATATATATGGTAAGCTTCTTTTCTCAACCTTGGAATCATTTCCTTATATTTAACAGTTGCAATTAAATCCATCTAACTTGATTTTTGATGACTGACCAGATCACTTTTCCTGGTAGTTTTGGCTTCCAGTGGTTTGGTCACAACATAAGAACTAAAGTAGTGTTTAATGTAGTGTCTTTGGTATTTTTGTGAAAAAAAAAATTATGTATACTCACTTGGTCTAAGTTTTACCAAGAGAGCTAACTCTCCATGAAGGGTTACCATAGATCTTTGTTTGCCCAGGACAGTCATGGTTTATTCTTTTTCCCTAATGTACATATTTAAATTTTATTAAATTCCATTCCATCAGTTGCCTTTTAGTTTTGTTAACTGTTTTCTTTGCTGTGTAGAAGTTTTTATCTTGATGAGGTCCCAATAGTTCACTTTTGGTTTTGCTTCCCTTGTCTCTAGAGATGTGTTGAGTAAGAAGTTGCTGTGGCTGAGGTCAAAGAAGTTTTAGCCTACTTTTTCCTCTAGGACTTTGATGGCTTCCTGTCTTACATTTAGATTTTTTATCCATTTTGAGTTTACTTTTGTGTATGGTGTAAGAAAGTGGCCCAGGTTCATTTTTCTGCATGTCGCTGTCCAGTTTTCCCAACATATTTGCTGAAGAGACTGTCTTTATTCCATTGGATATTCTTTCCTGCTTTGTCAAAAATTTGTTGTCCATACATTTGTGGGTCCATTTCTGGGTTTCTATTCTGTACCATTGATCTGAGTGTCTGTTTTTGTGCCAGCGCCATAGTATCTTGATGATTAGAGCTTTATAATACATCTTGAAGTCCGGGATTGTGATGCCTCCAGCTTTGACTTTCTTTTTCAGGGTTGCTTTGGCTATTAGGGGTCTTTTTTGGTTCCATACAAATTTCAGGATTGTTTGTTCTAGCTCTGTGAAGAATGCTGCTGTGTTTTTTGATAGGGATTGCATTGAATATATAGATTGCTTTGGGTAGTATTGACATTTTCACAGTATTTGTTCTTCTAATCCATGAGCATGGAATCTTTTTCCATTGTTTTTTGTGTCTTATTCAGTTTCTTTTATAAGCTTTCTATAGTTTTCAGTGTATAGATTTTTCACCTCTTTGGTTAGGTTTATACCTAGGTATTTTATGTTTTTTGCTGCAATTGTAAATGGGATCGATTATCTGATTTCTCTTTCTATTGCTTCATTATTGGTGTACAGAAATGCAGCCAATTTCTGTGCATTGATTTTATATCCTGTGATCTAGCAGTTTTTTTGTGGAATCTTTTGGGTTTTCCATATAGGGTATCATGCCTCTGTGAAAAGTGAAAGGTTGACTTCCTCCTGGCCAATTTGGATGCCGTTTATTCTTTTGTGTTGTCTGATTGCTGAGGATCGGACTTCTAATAGTATGTTGAATAACAGTGGCAAGAGTGGACATCCCTGTCGTGTTCCTGACCTTAGGGGGAAATCTCTGTTTTTTCCCTATTCAGGATGATATTAGCATTGGGTATTTCATATATGGCTTTTATGATCTTGAGGTATGAGGCTTCTATCCCTACCTTCTTGAGGGTTTTTATCAAGAAGGGGCACTCAGTATTTTGTCAAATGCTTTCTCTGCATCTATTGAGAGGATCACATGGTTCTTGTCCATTCTTTATTGATATGTTGTATCACATTTATTGTTTTGTGGACATTGAACCAGCCGTACATCCCAGGTATAAATCCCACTTGATCATGGTGAATAATTCTTTTAATGTATTTCTGGATCTGGTTAGCTAGTATCTTGTTGAGGCTTTTCGTATCCATGTTCCTCATGGGATTTGGTTTGTAGTTCTCCTTTTTAGTGGGGTCTTTGTCTGGTTTTGGAATCAAGGTAATTAATGTTGGCTTCATGGAAAGAGTTTGGAAGTTTTCCTTCCATTTCTATTTTTTGGAACAGCTTCAAAAGAATAGGTATTAACTCTTCTTTAAATGTTTGGTAGACTTCCCCTGGAAAGCCATAGGTCCTGGACTCTTGTTTTGGGAGAGATTTTTGATTACTAATTTGACTCCTTTACTGGTTAAGGCTCTGTTCAAATTTTCTACTTGTTTCAGTTTGGTAGTTTATATGTTTCTAGGAATTTGTCCATTTCTTCCAGATTGCCCAATTTATTGGCATATAATTGCTCATAAACTCTCATTATTGTTTGTATCTCTGCAGTGTTGGTTGTGATCTCTCCTCTTTCATTTGTGATTTTATTTATTTGGGTCCTTTTCTTTTTGATCAAACTGGCTAGGGGTTTATCAATTCTGTTAATTCTTTCAAAGAACCAGCTCCTGGTTTCATCGATCTGTTCTACTGTTTTTTGTTTTGTTTTGTTTTTTGATAGCTTTGATTTCTGCTCTAATCTTTATTTCCCATCTTCTTCTGGTTTTGGGTTTTATTTCCTGTTCTTTTCTAGCTCTTTAAGGTGTAAGATTAGGTTGTGTGTCTGAGACCTTTCTTCCTTCTTTAGGAAGGTCTATACTGCTGTATACTTTCCTCTTATGACCGCCTTTGCTGTTTCCCAGAGGTTTTGGGCTGTGTTATCATTTTCATTGGTTTCCATGTACTTTTTAATTTCCTCTTTACCTTCTTGGTTAGCCCATTCATTCTTTAGTAGGATGTTCTTTAGTCTCCAAGTATTTGTTGTCTTTCCAATTTTTCCCAAGTTCATTCCATACTTATGGATGGCTGCCTTAGTTCTAGAAAACACATGCTCATTATACGCTACAGGAAGTAGACAACAGGGAATGAAAGAAATATTCTTCCTTTAAGAGCACTTATTGAAAGTTTTATATTACTTTTGCTTAAATGCTTTGGCTGGAATGCAGTTGTGTGACCATACTTGACAGCAAGGGAGTCTGAGGAGTGTAATTTTAATTCTGGATCACCATGTACCCAGCAAAAACATAAAGGTATTAAAAGAAGAAGGGGAAATTGATTTTGGGGAACAATTAGTCTCTGCCATAGGACCAAGGATGGCCAAATTGATATTCTGTAATGAAAAAAATCAAGACTTGAATTATCTATCCAGATAAAAAGTCATCCTAACTTCTTATAGTAGTGAATCTGGAAGTATGTTTAATTATCAACATTTTCCCCTCAAATAAAAATTTGGTTGTATTTAATACCAATAAGGAGGTAACAATACTTCCTTATTTTATAACTATTTTTAATGCAAAAATTTATTCAAAATCATTGAACTTCTTTAAAAGTTATTGTAGAGCAAACAGACTTGAAATACATAAAATGTTAGATTGCCTTTGGTTCAAGGGATGGTTATTTGAACTACTGCTGCCAAAACTAATCTAATTAGATCCAGGCTTGTCCAGCAGGCACTTGCATACATAGTACACAAGTTATTCTCAAAGAAGTGCATTGAATTTGCTTCATGTGTGATGAAGAAAAAAGTTATATAATTTCTTCTTATCCCCCTACCCTTCTGGAGACTCTCTTTGGTAGACTTATTCCTAAATCTTTGTGAGATACAGTCATAGAGTGGGAAGAGAAGGAAAAGTGATATGAGAAAGACCTGAGGAGGAAGGGAATACATTATCAAGTGGGGTTAAACCAAGCTATATGATAAAAGATTTGGAGAGAGAGAGGATTAGGGGAAAATAAAAGCCATGTGAGCTGTGGGGAAGGGTGGAAGAAAGACATTTTTGGAGGATATTTTGTTCCAGTTTTATTGTGAAATAATTGACATCCATCACTGTATAAGTTTAAGAATACAGCATGATGGCTTGATTTACATAAATTGTGAAGCAATTACCACAGTAGGTTCAGCTAACACTCATCATTTCATATAAATAAAATAAAAAGAAAAGAAAAAAAGAATTGTGATTAGAACTCATAGGATTTATTCTTAACAACTTTCCTATATATCATACAGCTGTGTTAACTGTAGTCATCATGTTATACATTATAACCTTTGGACTTATTTATCTTATAACTAGAAATTTGTTCCTTTCGATCACCTTCTGGAGAGAGATTTAGATGAGAGGTTCTTAAGGGTATTGCATAAACTGTGCTTTCAAAATTTCATATCACATATGGCCTGAACCATTTGGTTCCCCCCACACACACATAGTTAATAAATGGAGTTGCAATTTGGTTGTATTTTGGGGTCCTCTTAGAGTTAGTTAATTCCTTTAAGAATCTTATCAAAAAATAATTAATTAGTCTTAATGAATTTCCTACTGTGATCAACCATTTTGATACTTTATATTTAAACATGTCATTCACTTAAGCACCAGGGGACCACAGTCATCTTGAATTTTCATGGCTTGTGGTCCCTTGGAATTGCTTGCCTAATTAGAGCTACCTGTCTTCACAATGATCTCTCTGACGTTTGCTGGTTCCATTGGACATTAACACACAAGTGTATTGGTAGGTGATTCAAGGCCTCTACAGACGGATACTGTATGTGGTGTTCCTGAATATAACAAAGGGCAATGTATTTACATTTGCTCCCTAAAGAAAATAAATGGTTCATCATTTTATAGGCAGAGACATTTTTCTTCCCATATAGAATGAGCAGGATTATTTTGTCTGAAAAAAAGTAAAAGAGGCAAATGTGATAAAAATAAAAAAAAAGGATCTTATTGTTGTGGTACTGTAGGCCACATAAGGGTCAACTGCAAATGGGGGAGACCAGAAGGTCTAGAAAATGGAATGAGATGCCATTGGTGTGTGACAGGAATCCAGAGGACAGAACTGTCAGATGTGCGGCCAGTATGGTATCTGGCAAGTATAATGACAGGTAATACTCTAGCATTCAGGTGAGCAATTGGTATCAGAAGTTCTAGCCACTGGAGATAAGGTAGGACTGTCAGTAAATGGGAAATCCAGGAGTAGGCAGTTTTCAGATTCAAAATAGGTGGTAGTTGAAATGGTTTGTTTTCTCCATGACTTGATTGCGAATGTTTTCTTCTAAGTTTTAGTCATTTTGAGATTACATGTCCCTGAGAGAACCCTTCTGAAATGATGATTCTTTACATCTTCTTTATCTCCTATTCCAGGAGTGCAGAGTGACATATGATGTTTGGCTTGGTAATCACCAAAGCTCTCTATAGCTTTGAAAGACTAAGATTAGGCCTGACTAAACCTCCCTTGCTCCCCATATTCCCTCCCTGACCCTCACCAATGCAAACCAAACAAAACTAACTCATTTATTCAAAATGAGAGTAAATGTTGTTTTTCCTACAGGGGTAGTTCACTATAAAAATAACTATGTTGTATGAAAATTCAGATATACAAAGGGGATCATTGAGGCAAGTGGTACAGGAAAGATTGATCCTCGTAAAAGCTTTCACAATAGGATTCCCTTAGGCAGAGAGCTCTCTGAGTATATTTCAAAAAAGGTTTGATTTGCCAAACTTCAACTTAAATAAAACTCTTCAAGAACAGAGAATATATCCCCCTACCTGTAGTTTGGCTATATCTTTGTTCAAGATGTTTTGCTAAAGACAGACAGGAAAGGAAAAGACAAAGAGGAATTTACCTACCAAGATTTCAGTTACAAAGCATGGAAAAAAATCACATATGTTTCTACCATTACACATGTGCTATATGAACCTATCATTGGAGTTTCGCCATGATTTAGCCAGGTACTGCCAGTGAGATATATAAGGTATTCAATTTATAAAGAAGTATATAAAAAGAGGGAGGTTCTAGGACTTGCCAAACAAAAGATTGCTAATAGTAGCTGATTTGGGTGATGTTGGACAAGAAGGAATGATCTCAAATGAGAGTTAGGAAGACAGTATGGAATTAGGACAGGAGCAGACATATTGATAGTGGAACAGAAGAGAGATTTCAGTAATAGATCTATGTATGTAATTAACTTTGACATATAACAGAGTGTTGTGACAAATTACAAGGAAAAAGAGGAATTATTCAGCAAGTGAAAGTTAAAAAAACCCTATACATATCCGAAAAATGAAATTTTATTCCTACCTTATACCATATTTTAAAAAATCAACATTAGGAAGATCAAGAACTTGACTGCCAAAACCAAAATTTTAAGACTTAAAAGAAAAAGAGGTAATTAATTTTCTGACCTTGGAATAAGAGAATAAAACATGAAGTGTCTAACCCATTAAATAAAGAATTGATAAATTAAAGATCTTTTGATCATCAATAGATACTACAGACAAAATTGAAAGACAAGTTACACACTGGAAGAAAAGTATGTACATGTAATACATATAATGAAAAAAGTCTTAGTATTGAGATTATATAAAGAAATCCTACAAATAGGGCAGGACTAATATCCCAATAGAAAAATATAGGACTAGGCATTTCATAGAAAAAAGCGTATATGGCCAATAAACATAAAAAGATATACACCTTCACTTATACTCAGGGAAATACAGATTGGGCCCACAATGGGATACCATTTTACATCCATTTGATTGATGAAATTTAGGTAGCCTGAAAATACCAAGTGGTGGAGAGGATGTGTATGTGAACTCTCTTTTACACTTCTGGTGGGAATATAATGTGATGCAACTGCTTTGGAAAACAATTTGGCATTATTTTGTAGAGTTGAACATTTGCCACAACCTATGACTTAACATCAATACTAGGTGTATATTCCAAGAGAAATTTTAGCCCATATGTACCCAAGGAGACTGTGGTGACATTGTTTGTAATAACAAAATTTGGGTAATCACCCAACTGGCCATGAATGACAAAAATGAATAAATGATTTGTGGAATGTTCACATAATGGGATATTAGTGAAAATGCATGAACTACAGCTACAAACATGAATAAACCTTACTAATATGATAATGAGTGAAAAAAAAAGAACATAAAACAGCATAGAATATGAAACGCTTTTTGTAAAGTGAATAAACAAGTAACAAAACATTTCTTAAGGAATACAGGTATACTTGATAAAGTTTTAAAAAAAGGGAAGGGAATAATAAACATAAAATTCAATAGTGGTTACTTTCAGGGAGTCATGGGGAGTGGGATAGAAGAGAATTATAAGTAATATTCCAGTTTGGGGTTTGGGCAGTGGGTTCATGGATGTTTATTAGGACACTAAAATAAATGAAAAGAATAATTCATAAAGCAATGATAGTATAACTTGAACCAAGAATTATGATTAATTCAGTTCTGTACACCTGAGGTTCAAGCAAAATCCAAAACAATAATCATCTTGCTGTAGCCTACAAAATCCTATGTGATCTGGCTTTTGGCTTCCCTTCTGATTTAATTTCCTATCTCTCTTATCCTTGTGCATTTGGCTTCAGCTACATTGCTTTTTCTCCTGGTCCTTGAACTTTTAAAACATGCTCTTGCCTCAGGGCCTAGAACATTTCTCCCTTAGATATCCACATGTCTTGTTCCCTCATGTCATTCAAGTATACTCAAGTATCTCAGCAAGGCCTTCTTTGAACATCTGTCTAAAGTGCACTCCTATTATGCTATCTTTACACTCTGCTCTATTTCTCTTCATACTAGACACTGATATATACATATTATTTTTATTATTTGTTTTTCCCTATATGGAAGATCCATGGAAGCAAGGTTTTACTTTGTCCACTGCTCTGTTGTTGTTTAGCTACTTCCTACTTGTCCTTTGTCTCAGATGTTATTTCCTCCAGAAAATCATTTCTGACTTTACTAGTCTTGATTAATGTTTTTCTTCTGGGCTACCCTTTTGCCCCATGATAACACAAAGATGAAACTCCTCACATACTTTGGTGGTTGGCTGTTTAGCAGTCTGTCTCTTGCACTAGATTTGTGTGTGTTTTGAGGACATAGACCCTGGTGCGTATGTGTATATATATATGTAGTTAATCCCAGACATGTTAGTGTCTACCACATAGTATATGTTCAATAATGATTATTTCTTAAACAATAAAATAGATGTAAGAATCAGCAAGTAAGCAAGTGATCCAGCCACAGGGCTAAGATGGCTAGTCAGATAAATGAAGAGGGAGATTGGTCATGTGGAAACAGTAACTTGTAGTATAAATAGGAGGAGCTGGATAATTTTTGGGTGAGACTTAGCTGTTGTGTTTCTGTAGAAGCCTTCTTTTTATGCAGACTTCAGTGAGCTTCATCTCACTGGGTATAGGGTTTTAAGAGATGTCCCAGGCTAGTTATATGCATATATTACCATGAGGAATAGAAATCCAGGAGCCTTTTAATCACTCAGTATTTCTGCACAATTATAGTTCAGGGGAAACTCATAGGTGTATGATGATGCTGAGATCTTCTGAGATGTTAAAACAAGACTGTGTATAATCAGATTCAGAATCTCTGCTGCATAAATTTCAATGTGTCCTAAATATTTGTCACTTTATAATCTATGTAAGGTGCTACTTCCCTATTTACTGAAATATAAAATTCACTGGGCAAGTCCTTTCCTCTTCCTTTTGACCCCAGTCACATGAATATCTAAGAGCTATCAGTTGCCTACAGATGCTCTCAGTGGCTTTCTGTTTTCCAAATCAAATTACCCCTTTTCTCTTTCTGGCTTAGTCATTATGGGATCACCTTTGCCATCATTATCAGCATTAATGCTGTGCCATAATTATGTATACAATTGGATTGCTTACTCACCTGCACAGATAATTGCATCAATATGCCTGCAGTTTTGCCAGCTACCAAGTAATGTAGCCAATAGCCATATGAGGGTCTGAATAAATTATTGGCATTGATTTATTCTATATGATGGATCACCTTCAGAGTTCATGGTTGGGGTGTGATTATATGTTGTGAGATGTTCATTAAATGGATGCTCCTTCTTTTCTGTTTATAATTGCTCTGTGCCTGTAGCACCTCCAAACTCCCGGTATGTTTATGGTGGCTTACTCAACCACTAGTACCTAGAAGTACTGCTTGGTATACAGATAGTGAAAATAAAATGCTAATTAGAAGAAGAGAATATATTTTATTTCTGTGGATGAGTGAACTCTTTGGTTCCTAGTCATAAACTGTACTCCTATTCCTATTTGAGTAGGCTCTCTTTGGCCCTAGATAGAGCCCTAACCACAGCCATAACTAGAAGACAGTGGCAATTCATGCAGATGGATATAATTAGAGAGGTCCCTCAAGGACAGAGTGACTTGACAGGCATTGTGACATGATGAAAGAAACCCTGGGAGCAGGAGGTATGCCAAGACCCAGATCAGGGAGGTTGTCTTCTCAGAGGGGACTAATAGATAACTATGTGCTGGGATCACTATTGGGGTGTAGGAATGGGACTGTAGTTTGAGAACAAGATGGGACCAGATTTTAGGATTATCAGGGTTAAGATACAGGGGGAAAATAATAGCGGTGATTACTTGAAGTGAATTATAAGATAAAACCTTGGTCATGCATTGGTGTAGTGGAGCTGGCTCATACTATCTCATGGGAGCTGACTGTGCATACTTCTCTTCCTAAGTACACATTCAGTGACTTCACATTAGTTGCTTGATATCAGCTATATTGTCAAATTTATTGAATTCTTACCATGTGCCAGGTATATGCAGTATCTTACTTAAGTCTCACATTATTCCATTTTTTGATGAGAAAACTAAGGCACAGAGAAGTTTAATAAGTTCACTTACTAGAATCGGGCCATGTGATCAGAACATGACTAGTAGTAAAGGTGGTTCAATGGTGGGCTGCTTGAATACTAGACTAGACCTTATAAATCCTTCCTGATTAGGAATAACTTGGGTCCCAGAACTGAGTTACAGGAGTAGTAGAGCATGGCTTGGGGAACCAGGCTAGTCATGCCTGGTAGAATTCTAAGTAGAATTATGTCCTCATTTTTTACTGCATCCTCTTGTCTGAAGTTTTCCCAAGATTCACCAACCTGAGGTAGGAGAGCAGTAGAATGAGCCTAAGTATTCCTTTACACTCCATGTCTTTAAGCAATGATTTCTCTACTTTAATTCCTTCTTAAGAGCCTCTCTCAGCAGCATCTTTTGACCTTCTATGTGATCCAAGGATCTAGAGAATAAAATATATGTACTCTTTACCAACAAAGTTTGAGAACACATGTTCTTACTTCTCTGTGGCACATTCTACATTTTTATAGCCAGAAAGAATATTTAAGATGGAGCTATTTTATTTTGCTTTCTTGTAACATGTAGTTTTTAAAAAGTCGGTTATTGCAGTCCAGACACATCACTGGCAACAAGATTGAATTTAATTTGTCTTAAATTTCTTTGCCAATGAGACAAAAATAACCTACAAAAAGAAAAAAATATATTAAACTGTATAAATTCAAATATACAAACACCAATAAGCCCTGACCAATTATTGGGAATTGTAAATGAGTTTTTTGGTTTGGCATGTCTGCAAATTAATGTAAACTTTATTTAAAACAACTTATTTTTTGAACTCTAATAATGATTTTCTTTTACTTTACTGTAGCAATTCACAGCAAGTCAACTGCAAGAAGATTTAACAGAGCAGTAATATCCTTTCTATTACCTTAGACACAATAGGAAACCCAGCTCTTCTAAGAAATCATTTTTGCTCTGCAGTTGGTCTATAATTTCATATAGATCTGAGGGAAAATAGAGAAAAAGAACATTTTAAGCAGGTGTAGGCTTTGTGTATGTGACATTTGTTTTGGATTTTGACTGATTTAGCATTTTGCATACTATGCAAGGGTCTGTCCTATGCAGAGTGAGGGTTTAGTTGAGTCCAAAAGAAGTGGTGATATTTAGGTAGGTAAAGGAATATGATGTATGTTAACAGACACAAAACACCATTATACTTGTGATGTTTTATACCCAAAGTCCAAACCTTTCTAAAAGCAATGTACCATAGTTTGAACTCTTCTGCTGGAACATAGATATATGTGTTGGAGGAGGATGATTTATGACTGAATGCTATAGACTAAAAACTCCTTGTGTCCGTTATTGCCGCACTCCAAACCACTTTCCAAATTTATGGCTTTAAACGACAATCATGTATTATTATTTTTGAGTTAGTGGAACAGTTTTTCTGGTCTTGTCTGGTCTCACTCGTGAATTTGCAATCATCTGTGAGTAACCTAGGAGCTAGCTTGTTTAGGATGGCCTCAGCTTGGATGACTTGTCTCTTCTTCACATTATCTTGTATCTTTCTAGCAGGGTATTGTGGCATGTTTGTATGATGATGGGAGGTGTCTAACTAAGGAAGCATAACAAGCAAAGATTCTGTTTGTGTCTTATTATCTTTCATTCAATTACGGGAAGGAAGTTACATGTCCAAGACCAAGATGAAGGGATGAGGAATAACACCTCACCCAGAGTGGACAAATACTGCAAAGTCCCATAGCAAATGTCTGGATCCACTGATAGGAGAAGACTTTGAGAAATTTGTTACAAGTTATCTACCATGTTCTTTTAGTATATAGAATCTTTTGAAGTAAAATTGATGATGGTTTGTGAATATAGTTGCTGGTCTATACATCAATGAAAGTCAGCTTTCATGTTATCTTTGATATGCATGAAACAGACTGCTGATACACTGAGAAATGAAGTATGTTACTTTAAAAATGAATTCTACTTGGGTTATCATAGAACTTCAATGTCCAGTACAATGAAATAAATTATCTTACTGTACTTTGCATTGAGCATGGTGTGTCATTTGTTCATTCCTTCAGGTAACATTTATTTCTCACCTAGTATGTGCCATTACATAGTTTAGGAAGGACATTAGCAAACTAGAGCATAACCAGAAGGGGGAAGTGAAAATAGTGAGAAATCTAAAAACAACCAGGGAGAAATGAAGAAATTTAGTGAGTTTTGGCCTGCATAAAAGAGGACTTAGCAGAGATATAACCAATGTCTTCAAATATGTAAAGAGCTCTCGTATAGAAGACACATAACATTGATGTATGTTGTCTTAGAAGGCAGAACAGCCCATTGCCTTTAGAATAAATACCAAGTTCTTAACTTAGACCTACAAGGCCCTACATGATTAGCTTCTGCCTATTTCTCTTGCCTCATTGCCTACCATCCCACCTTGTTCCCTGCAGGGCAGTCACACTGGTCTCCTTGCTATTCCTTGTGCACACCAGGCACAATCTTACCTCAGGGCCTTTTTATTTATTCCCTCTTCTTCCACGGAACACTCTTCCTCCCAATAGTTGTGTAGTTAGCTCCTTGTACTCAAGTCTTATCTCAAATGTCATCTCTTCAAGGAGGTCTTTCCTGACCAACCAATTTAATATTAACCCCTATACCTCCTACTTTTCATTAATTATTATTTATGTCCTAATCCTTTTTTTACTTAATTGCACATTTCACAGTGTGGGATTATCCTATTTATGTATTTATTTACTTGCAAGTTCTTTATTTCCTTACAAATATAATGGAAGCTTCATGAGAGTAAGGATCTTGTTTGTCTTGTTCACCACCGTCTCTCCATCATACCTAAAACAGTACCCGGCACATAGTTGGTTACCAGTAATTATGTATTGAATGAATTAATAAATTTAGTAATTTACAGGTGTTTTATAAGCTATTGTGAAGTAATGAGTAATGAAGTAATGAGTTTCCTACCCCTATAGATTTTTAAGTAGAGGTCAAGTAGAGATACAATGACCATCAATCAAGGAGCTCCTCCATTAGGTGGGAATGTTAACATGATGACCTCTAGGAATCCTTTGAACTCGGATACTTCATGAGGTTTGAGATTTAGTAAGAACACTAAATATATGCAACCTAGAATTCTTATGGATTTATGAAATTCAAAGAGATTTCAAGGTTAGTTATTTCATACTTTAAAAGGTATGACATTTTGTCTGTGGAAAGCATTTGTGAAATCAGGGTATCACCACTGATACACTAGACACAGTTGAATGTGTCCACAGTTAATATTTGTTTACTTTTGGTAACTTTGGGTTCTCAAAGTTGAATTATAGCCATCACAATATGGGGCTATAATATTTTGAATAAACTCTGCCATAGAGTCCTTCTAACAATTATATTATTTCTTTCCTCTTCCCTGAAGTAAAGGCCTCTTGAGAATATGAGAATGAGCTTGTCCTTGAAAGGAGGACAGGCTTTGGATCATAGCAGACATTTTAGGCTGGTGGAATAGCCTGACTTAAGGCATGGACATGGAAAGGAACATAGGATGTATGTTAAAGAAGTGGACCAACTGGATTTTTTTAAATAAAGGTTTGGATGTTTTTTTAAAAAAAATTTTATTGAGGAAAAATTGGTATATAACATTATATAAATTTCAGGTGTGTACATTATAATATTTGTGTACACTATGAAGTGATCACCACGATAAGTCACCATTGAGTATCATGCTAGTTGTGGGTTTGTCATATATGACATTTATTACATTGAAGTACATTCCTTCTGTGCCACTTTGCTGAGGTTTTTTTTCCTCATAAATGGCTGTTGAATTTTGTCCAATGCTTTTTCTGAATCTTTTGAGATGATCATAAGATTTTTTTTATCTTTTGTCTTGTTAATGTGGTATATCATGTTGATTGATTTGTGGATAATGAGCCATCCTCACATCCCTGGAATAAATCCCACTTGATCATGGGTATATGATTCTTTTACATATTGCTAAATTTGGTTTGCTAATACTTTGTTGAGGATATTTGCATTTATATTCATTAGGGATATTGGTCTGTAATTTGTTTAAAGTTTTTATTTAAGTTCCAGTTATTTAACATCAGTGTAGTATAAGTTTGAAGAGTACAATATAGTGATTCAACAATTCCATACATCACTCAGTACTCAACACAAGTGAACTCCTTAATTTCCATCACCTATTTCACCCATTCCTCTACCCATCTCCCCTCTGGTAACCATCACTTAGTTCTCTATAGTTAAGAGTCTGTTTCTTGGTTTAGGTCTCTCTTTTGCCTTTGCTTGTTTGATTTGTTTCTTAAACGCCAGATATGAGTCAAATCATATGGTATTTGTCTTTCACTGACTTATTTCACTTAACATTATGCTAACTCCATCCTGGCCTGTTGTGTGTGTGCATGGGGGGTGGCGGGTATCTTTATCTGGATTTGGTATCAGCATAATGCTAGCCTAGTAAAATAAATTTGGAAGCATTACTTCTTCAATTTTTTGAAATAAATTGAAGATAGGTATTAAATCTTCTTTGAATATTTGGTAGAATTCACCGGTAAATCTGTCTGGTCCTGTACTTTTATTTATTGGAAGGTTTTTGATGACTCATTCAATCCCTGTGCTAATAATAAGTCTATTCAGAATTTCTATTTCTTCATGATTCAGTCTTAGAAGGTTATATGTTTCTAGGAATTAATCCTTTTCTTCCAGTTGTCTGATTTGTTGGCATTGTGTGTAGTAGCATCTTAGAATTCTTTGTATTTCTTTGGTATCAGTTGTAACGTATGTCTGATTTTATTTGGGCCCTCTCTTTTTTCTTGGTGAGTCTAGCTAAACGTTTATTAATTTTATCTTTTCAAAATAAAGAACTAGATCTTAATTTCATTGACCTTTTCTATTTTTTTGTCTCTATTTTATTTAATTTTGCTCTGATCTTTATTATTTCCTTTCTTTACTAACTTTGGGTTTCTTTTATTCATAGTTCATTTAGGTGTAGAGTTAGATTGTTTATTTGAGATTTTTCTTGCTTCTTGATACAGGCCTGCTTAGCTATACACTTCCCTTTTAAAGCTGCTTTTGCTCCATCCCATAAATTTTGGGCTTACTGTATTTCTTTTTTTTTTTTTTTTTTTTTTTTTTAATATATGAAATTTACTGTCAAATTGGTTTCCATACAACACCCAGTGCTCATCCCAAAAGGTGCCCTCCTCAATACCCATCACCCACCCTGCCCTCCCTCCCACCCCCCATCAACCCTCAGTTTGTTCTCAGTTTTTAACAGTCTCTTATGCTTTGGCTCTCTCCCACTCTAGCCTCTTTTTTTTTTTTTTTTCCTTCCCCTCCCCCATGGGTTTCTGTTATGTTTCTCAGGATCCACATAAGAGTGAAACCATATGGTATCTGTCTTTCTCTGTATGGCTTATTTCACTTAGCATCACACTCTCCAGTTCCATCCATGTTGCTACAAAAGGCCATATTTCATTTTTTCTCATTGCCACGTAGTATTCCATTGTGTATATAAACCACAATTTCTTTATCCATTCGTCAGTTGATGGACATTTAGGCTCTTTCCATAATTTGGCTATTGTTGAGAGTGCCGCTATAAACATTGGGGTACAGGTGCCCCTATGCATCAGTACTCCTGTATCCCTTGGATAAATTCCTAGCAGTGCTATTGCTGGGTCATAGGGTAGGTCTATTTTTAATTTTCTGAGGAACCTCCACACTGCTTTCCAGAGCGGCTGCACCAATTTGCATTCCCACCAACAGTGCAAGAGGGTTCCCGTTTCTCCACATCCTCTCCAGCATCTATAGTCTCCTGATTTCTTCATTTTGGCCACTCTGACTGGCGTGAGGTGGTATCTGAGTGTGGTTTTGATTTGTATTTCCCTGATAAGGAGCGACGTTGAACATCTTTTCATGTGCCTGTTGGCCATCCGGATGTCTTCTTTAGAGAAGTGTCTATTCATGTTTTCTGCCCATTTCTTCCCTGGGTTATTTGTTTTTCGGGTGTGGAGTTTGATGAGCTCTTTATAGATTTTGGATACTAACCCTTTGTCCGATGTGTCATTTGCAAATATCTTTTCCCATTCCGTTGGTTGCCTTTTAGTTTTGTTGGTTGTTTCCTTTGCTGTGCAGAAGCTTTTTATCTTCATAAGGTCCCAATAGTTCATTTTTGCTTTTAATTCCCTTGCCTTTGGGGATGTGCCGAGTAAGAGATTGCTACGGCTGAGGTCAGAGAGGTCTTTTCCCGCTTTCTCCTCTAAGGTTTTGATGGTTTCCTGTCTCACATTCAGGTCCTTTATCCATTTTGAGTTTATTTTTGTGAATGGTGTGAGAAAGTGGTCTAGTTTCAACCTTCTGCATGTTGCTGTCCAGTTCTCCCAGCACCATTTGTTAAAGAGACTGTCTTTTTTCCATTGGATGTTCTTTCCTGCTTTGTCAAAGATGAGTTGGCCATACGTTTGTGGGTCTAGTTCTGGGGTTTCTATTCTATTCCATTGGTCTATGTGTCTGTTTTTGTGCCAATACCATGCTGTCTTGATGATGACAGCTTTGTAGTAGAGGCTAAAGTCTGGGATTGTGATGCCTCCTGCTTTGGTCTTCTTCTTCAAAATTACTTTGGCTATTCGGGGCCTTTTGTGGTTCCATATGAATTTTAGGATGGCTTGTTCTAGTTTTGAGAAGAATGCTGGTGCAATTTTGATTGGGATTGCATTGAATGTGTAGATAGCTTTGGGTAGTATTGACATTTTGACAATATTTATTCTTCCAATCCATGAGCAGGGAATGTCTTTCCATTTCTTTATATCTTCTTCAATTACCTGCATAAGCTTTCTATAGTTTTCAGCATACAGATCTTTTACATCTTTGGTTAGATTTATTCCTAGGTATTTTATGCTTCTTGGTGCAATTGTGAATGGGATCAGTTTCTTCATTTGTCTTTCTGTTGCTTCATTGTTAGTGTATAAGAATGCAACTGATTTCTGCACATTGATTTTGTATCCTGCAACTTTGCTGAATTCATGTATCAGTTCTAGCAGCCTTTTGGTGGAGTCTATCGGATTTTCCATGTATAATATCATGTCATCTGCAAAAAGCGAAAGCTTGACTTCATCTTTGCCAATTTTGATGCCTTTGATTTCCTTTTGTTGTCTGATTGCTGATGCTAGAACTTCCAGCACTATATTAAACAACAGCGGTGACAGTGGGCATCCCTGTCGTGTTCCTGATCTCAGGGAAAAAGCTCTCAGTTTTTCCCCGTTGAGGATGATGTTAGCTGTGGGCTTTTCATAAATGGCTTTTATGATGTTTAAGTATGTTCCTTCTATCCCGACTTTCTCAAGGGTTTTTATTAAGAAAGGGTGCTGGATTTTGTCAAAGGCCTTTTCTGCATCGATTGACAGGATCATATGGTTCTTCTCTTTTTTTTTGTCAATGTGATATATCACGTTGATCGATTTGCGAATGTTGAACCAGCGCTGCATCCCAGGAATGAATCCCACTTGATCATGGTGAATAATTCTTTTTATATGCTGTTGAATTCGATTTGCTAGTATCTTATTAAGAATTTTTGCATCCATATTCATCAGGCATATTGGCCTGTAGTTCTCTTTTTTTACTGGGTCTCTGTCTGGTTTAGGAATCAAAGTAATACTGGCTTCATAGAATGAGTCTGGAAGTTTTCCTTCCCTTTCTATTTCTTGGAATAGCTTGAGAAGGATAGGTATTATCTCTGCTTTAAATGTCTGGTAGAACTCCCCTGGGAAGCCATCTGGTCCTGGACTCTTATTTGTTGGGAGATTTTTGATAACCGATTCAATTTCTTCGCTGGTTATGGGTCTGTTCAAGCTTTCTATTTCCTCCTGATTGAGTTTTGGAAGAGTGTGGGTGTTTAGAAATTTGTCCATTTCTTCCAGGTTGTCCAATTTGCTGGCATATAATTTTTCATAGTATTCCCTGATAATTGTTTGTATCTCTGAGGGATTGGTTGTAATCATTCCATTTTCATTCATGATTTTATCTATTTGGGTCATCTCCCTTTTCTTTTTGAGAAGCCTGGCTAGAGGTTTGTCAATTTTGTTTATTTTTTCAAAAAACCAACTCTTGGTTTCGTTGATCTGCTCTACAGTTTTTTTAGATTCTATATTGTTTATTTCTGCTCTGATCTTTATTATTTCTCTTCTTCTGCTGGGTTTAGGCTGCCTTTGCTGTTCTGCTTCTATTTCCTTTAGGTGTGCTGTTAGATTTTGTATTTGGGATTTTTCTTGTTTCTTGAGATAGGCCTGGATTGCAATGTATTTTCCTCTCAGGACTGCCTTCGCTGCGTCCCAAAGCGTTTGGATTGTTGTATTTTCATTTTCGTTTGTTTCCATATATGTTTTAATTTCTTCTCTAATTGCCTGGTTGACCCACTCATTCGTTAGTAGGGTGTTCTTTAACCTCCATGCTTTTGGAGGTTTTCCAGACTGTTTCCTGTGGTTGATTTCAAGCTTCATAGCATTGTGGTCTGAAAGTATGCATGGTATAATTTCAATTCTTGTAAACTTATGAAGGGCTGTTTTGTGACCCAGTATATGATCTATCTTGGAGAATGTTCCATGTGCACTCGAGAAGAAAGTATATTCTGTTGCTTTGGGATGCAGAGTTCTAAATATATCTGTCAAGTCCATCTGATCCAATGTATCATTCAGGGCCCTTGTTTCTTTATTGTGTCTGTGTCTAGATGATCTAGACATTGTTGTAAGTGGAGTATTAAAGTCCCCTGCAATGACCACATTCTTATCAATAAGGTTGCTTATGTTTATGAGTAATTGTTTTATATATCTGGGGGCTCGGGTATTTGGCGCATAGACATTTATAATAGTTAGCTCTTCCTGGTGGATAGACCCTGTGATTATTATATAATGCCCTTCTTCATCTCTTGTTACAGCCTTTAATTTAAAGTCTAGTTTGTCTGATATAAGTATGGCTACTCCAGCTTTCTTTTGGCTTCCAGGAGCATGATAAATAGTTCTCCATCCCCTCAGTCTCAATCTAAAGGTGTCCTCAGATCTAAAATGAGTCTCTTGTAGACAGCAAATAGATGAGTCTTGTTTTTTTATCCATTCTGATACCCTATGTCTTTTAGTTGGTGCATTTAATCCATTTACATTCAGTGTTATTATAGAAAGATATGGGTTTAGAGTCATTGTGATGTCTGTATGTTTTATGCTTGTAGTGATGTCTCTGGTACTTTGTCTCACAGGATCCCCCTTAGGATCTCTTGTAGGGCTGGTTTCGTGGTGACAAATTCCTTCAGTTTTTGTTTGTTTGGGAAGACCTTTATCTCTCCTTCTATTCTAAATGACAGACTTGCTGGATAAAGGATTCTCGGCTGCATATTTTTTCTGTTTAGCACACTGTAGATATCGTGCCAAGCCTTTCTGGCCTGCCAAGTTTCAAAGGAGAGATCAGTCACGAGTCTTATAGGTCTCCCTTTATATGTGAGGGCACGTTTATCCCTTGCTGCTTTCAGAATTTTCTCTTTATCCTTGTATTTTGCCAGTTTCACTATGATATGTCGTGCAGAAGATCGATTCAAGTTACGTCTGAAGGGAGTTCTCTGTGCCTCTTGGATTTCAATGCCTTTTTCCTTCCCCAGTTCAGGGAAGTTCTCAGCTATAATTTGTTCAAGTACCCCTTCAGCACCTTTCCCTCTCTCTTCCTCCTCTGGGATACCAATTATGCGTATATTATTTTTTTTTAGTGTATCACTTAGTTCTCTAATTTTCCCCTCATACTCCTGGATTTTTTTATCTCTCTTTCTTTCAGCTTCCTCTTTCTCCATAACTTTATCTTCTAGTTCACCTATTCTCTCCTCTGCCTCTTCAAGCCGAGCCATCGTGGATTCCATTTTGTTTTGCATTTCGTTTAAAGCGTTTTTCAACTCCTCGTGACTGTTCCTTAGTCCCTCGATCTTTGTGGCAAGAGATTCTCTGCTGTCCTGTATACTGTTTTCAAGCCCAGCGATTAATTTTATGACTATTATTCTAAATTCACTTTCCGTTGTATTATTTAAATCCTTTTTGATCAGTTCATTAGCTGTTGTTATTTCCTGGAGATTCTTCTGAGGGGAATTCTTCCGTTTGGTCATTTTGGAGAGTCCCTGGCGTGGTGAGGACCTGCAGTGCACTTCCCCTGTGCTGTGGTGTATAGCTGGAGTTAGTGGGCGGGGCCGCAGTCCGACCCGATGTCTGCCCCCAGCCCACTGCTGGGGCCACAGTCAGACTGGTGTGTGCCTTCTCTTCCCCTCTCCTAGAGGCGGGATTCACTGTGGGGTGGCGTGTCCCGTCTGGGCTACTTGCACACTGCCAGGCTTGTGTTGCTGGGGATCTGGCGTATTAGCTGGGGTGGGTAGGCACGGTGCACGGGGGCTGGAGGGGCAGGCTTAGCTCGCTTCTCCTTAGGTGATCCACTTCAGGAGGAGCCCTGTGGCAGCGGGAGGGAGTCAGATCCGCTGCCAGAGGTTTGGCTCCGCAGAAGCACAGAGTTGGGTGTTTGCGCGGAGCGAGCAAGTTCCCTGGCAGGAACCGGTTCCCTTTGGGATTTTGGCTGGGGGATGGGCGGGGGAGATGGCGCTGGCGCCTTTGTTCCCCGCCAAGCTGAGCTCTGCCGTCCGGGGGCTCAGCAGCTCTCCCTCCCTTTGTCCTCCAGCCTTCCCGCTTTCCGAGCAGAGCTGTTAACTTATGACCTCCCAGAGGCTAAGTCGCGCTTGCTGTCGGAACACAGTCTGTCCGGCCCCTCCGCTTTTGCCAGCCAGACTCAGGGGCTCTGCTTGGCCGGCGAGCCGCCCCTCCGCTCCGGCTCCCTCCCGCCAGTCCGTGGAGCGCGCACCGCCTCGCCGCCCTTCCTACCCTCTTCCGTGGGCCTCTAGTCTGCGCTTGACTCCGGAGACTCCCTTCTGCTAATCCTCTGGCGGTTTTCTGGGTTCTTTAGGCAGGTGTAGGTGGAATCTAAGTGATCGGCAGGACGCGCTGTGAGCCCTGCGTCCTCCTACGCCGCCATCTTTTCCATTCGCGGGCTTACTGTATTTCAATTTTCATTTGTCTGCGGTTATTTTTTTAAAATTTCTCCTTTGGTTTCTTTTTTGACCCATTGGTTTTTCAGAAGTATGTGTAATCTCCACCTATTTGTGAATTTTCCAGTTTTCTTCTTGTAGTTGATTTCTAGTTTCATACCATTGTGGTTAGAAAAGATGTTTGATATGATTTCATTTTTTTATTAATTGAGATTTGTTTTGTGGACTAACATATGATCTATCCCAGAGAATGTTCCATGTGTACATGAGAAGGATATGTATTCTGCTTTTGGATGGACTGGTGTGTGTCTGTGTGTGTGTGTGTGTGTGTATCCATCTGGTATGTCTCTTAAGGCCAGAGTTTCCTTATCGATGTTTTATCTGGATGATCTATCCATTGATATAACTGGGGGTATTAAAATTCCCTACTATTATTGTATTGCTATCAATTTCTCTCTTTAGGTCTGTGCTTCTGTGTTGGGTACATAAATGTTTACAAATTTGTTACCATACAATGCTATTACAATATCATTGACTGTGTTCCTTGTGCCGTCCTTTTTATTGTTATAACTTATAACTGGAAGCCCCACCTCCTGCTCCTCTTCACCCATTTTACTGATCCCTCTACCCTCTCCTCTCTGGAAACCATCAGTTTGTTCTCTATTTATAAGTTTGATTCTGCTTTTTGTTTATCTTTTTTCCTTTTTTAAGATTCCACATATGAGTAAAATCATTATAGTATTTGTCTTTCTCAGTTTGATTTTTCACTTAGCATAATACCCTCTAGGTCAATCCATGTTGTTGCAAATGGCACAATCTCATCCTTTTTTATATATTCCATTGCACACATATGCCACATTTTCCGTATCCTTTCATCTACTGGTAGGCACTTTTGCTGTTTTCTTATCTTGGCTATTGTAAATATGCTGCAATAAACATAGGGTGCATATATCTTTTTGAATTAATGTTTTTTTCTTTGGGTAAATATCCAGTAGTGGAATTTTTTGATCATATGGTATTTCTAATGTTAATTTTTTGAGGAACCCCCACACTGTTTTGTACAGTGACTACACCAATTCACATTCCCACCAATAGTGTATGGGGTTTCCTTTTCTCTATATTCCTTACCAACACTTATTATCTCTTGTCTTTTTTATTTTAGCCATTCTGACAAGTATAAGGTGATATCTTATTATGGTTTTAATTTGCATTTCCCTGATGATGAGTGATGTTGAGCATCTTTTCATGTGTCTGTTGGCAATCTGTAGACTTTATTTGGAAAAACTTCTATTCAGTTCCTCTGTCCACTTTTTAATGGATTGTTTGTGCTTTTGGTGTTGACTTGTATAAGTTCTTTATGTATTTTAGGTATCAAACCCTTATGGGATCTGTTATTTGCAAATATCTTCTCCCATTCTGTAGGTTGATTTTTTTGTTTTGTTGCTTATTTCCTTCACTGTACAAAAGGTTTTTATTTTTATGTAGTCCCAATAGTTTATTTTTGCCTTTGTTTCCCTTGCCTTAGGAGACATATCTAGAGAAATGTTGCCATGGCCAGTATCAGAGAAGTTACTGTCTGTGTTTTCTTTTAGGAGTTTTATGGTTGCAGGTCTCACATTTAGGTTCATAATACATTTTCAGTTTATTTTTGTGTGTGGTAATTAGAAAGTGGTTGAGTTTCATTCTTTTACATATAGCTGTCCAGTTTTCCCAGTACCATTTATTGAAGACACTGCTTTTTTCCCCATTTTAGATTCTTGCTTCTTTTGTCATAGATTAATTGACCATCTAAGCGTGGGTTTATTTCTAGCTTCTCTGTTCTCTTCTGTTGATCAATGTGCCTATTCTTGTACCAGTACCATACTGTTTTGATTACTACAGCTTTGTAGTATAACTCTAAATTTAGAATTCTGATAGCCCTGGCTTTGTTTTTCTTTCTCCAGATTACTTTGGCTCTAAGGTCTTCTGTGGCCCCGTACAAATTTCAGTATTATTTGTGGCAGTTTTGTGAAAAATGCTATTGGTATTTTCATAGAGATTGCATTGAATCTGTAGATTCCTTTGGGTAGCATGGACATTTTAACAATATTAATTCTTTCAATCCATGAACATAGATTATCTTTCCAGTTGTTTGTATTATTTTCAGTTTCTTTCATCAGTGTTTTATAGTTTTTAGAGTATAGGTCATTCACCTCTTTGTTTAAGTTTATTCATAGGTATTTTATTCTTTGTGGTACATTTGTAAGTGGAATTTTTTTCTTTCTCTTCTTGCTGCTTCATTATTAGTGTATAGAAATGCTACCAATTTCTGTGTATTAATTTTATATCTTTCAACTTTACTGAATTCATTTATTACTTCTAATAGTTTAATGGTAGAGTCTTTAGGATATTCTATGTGTAGTATCATGATACCTGCAAATAGGAACAGTTTTCCTCTTTATCAAAATAGATGCTTCTTGTTCCTTTTTCTTGTATGATTGCTGTGCCTAACACTTCCAGTACTATGTTGAATGAAGGTGGTGAGAGTGGACATCCTTATCTTGTTCCTTATCTTAGAAGAAAATCTCTTAATTTTTCACTATTAATATGTTACCTGTGGGTTTTTGATACATGGTCTTTATTATGTTGAGATATGTTCCCTCTAAACTCAATTTGTTGAGACTTTCTATGGTGAGTGAATGTTGAATTTTGTCAAATTTCTTTTCTACATCCATTGAGATGATAATATGATTTTTATCCTTCATTTTGTTGATCTTCTGTATCACATTGATTTGTGAGTATTTAATTGTCCTTGTATCTCTGGAATAAATTTCACATGATCAATGGTGAATGATCCTTTTAATGTATTGTTGAATGCCAGATGTTTATATATTTTTAAACATTTTTGTGTCTGTGTTCATCAGGGATATTGCCCTATAGTTTTCTTTTCTTTCTTTCTTTTTTTGTGGTGTCATTGTCTAGTTTTGGTATCAGCGTACTGCTGACCTTGTAGAATTTATTTGAAAGATTTCCTTCCTCCTCTACTTTTTGTAATAGTTTGAGAAGAATAGGTATTAATTGTTTTGAATGTTCAGTAGAATTCACTTGTGAATCCATCTGGTTGTGGATTTTTATTTATTGGCAGCTTTATGATTACCGATTCAATTTCATTACTAGTAATTGGTATGTTCAGATGTTCTGTTTCTTCCTAATTCAGTTTTAGAAGATTGTATGTTTCTGGGAATTATCGATTTCTTCTAGGTTGTCTAAGTTGTTGGTATATAATTTTTCATACTATTCTCTTTTAATCTTTATATTTCTGTGGTGTCAGTTGTTACTTCTCTCTAATTTCTGATTTTATATCTGGGTTCTTTCTCTTTCTCTTGATAAGTCTGGCTAAGGGTTTGTCAGTTTTGTTTATCTTTTCAAAGAATCAGTTCTTGGTTTCACTGATTTTTTTCTATTGTTTCTTTAATGTCTGTGTCATTTATTTCTGCTTTGATTCTTACTATTTCCTTTTTAAACTCACTGTTGGCTTTGTTTATTCTTCTTGTTCTAGTTTCTTTAGGTATAAGGTTATTTATGTGGGCTTTTTCTTATTTCCTGAGGTTGGCCTGTATTGCTATATATTTCCTTCTTAGAACTACTTTCACTGTGTCCCTAAGATTATGAACCATTGTTTTCTCATTTGCATTTGTCTCTATGTATTGTTTTTATTTCTTTTTTAATTGCTTCATTGATCCATTGTTTAGTGTCATGTTGTTTAGCCTCCACATGTTTGTGGGTTTTGTTTTCCTTTAGTTTTCTTCTTGTGATTTATTTTTAGTTCCATGCCATTGTGTTCAGAAAAGATGTATGGGTTGATTTCAATCTTTTTAAATATCTTGCGGCTTTTTTTGTGGCCTAGGTGTGATCTCTTGTGGAGAATATTTCCTGTGCACTTGAAATGAATGTGTATTTTGTTGTTTTTTTAGATGGTATATTCTATATGTATTTGTTATGTCCATCTGATCTTATGTGTCATTCAAAGACATGATATCCTTATTGATTTTCTACTTGGATGTTCTTCCATTGATGTAAGTGGGGTGTTCACATCCACTACTGTTATTGTATTACCATCAATTTCCCTCTTTATGTCTGTTAATATTTCCTTTATGTATTTAGTTGCTATAGTGTTGGGTGCATACGTATTTAAAAGTATTATATCCACTTGTTGGATTGTTCCCTTTATCATCATGTAATGCCCTTCTTTGTCTCTCGTTGTAGTCTTTGCTTTAAAATCTATTTTTGGGGGACACCTGGGTGGTGCAGTAGGTTATGTGTCAGACTCTTGGTTTTGGCTCATATCATGATCTCACAGTTTTTGGGATCAAGCCCTGTGTCAGGCTTTGCACTGCTAGCACGGAGCCTGCTTGGGAATCTCTCTCTTCCTCTGCCCTTCCCTGGCTTTCCATGTGTGTGTGCGTGTGCTCTCTCTCTCTTTCTCTCTCTCTTTCAAGTAAATAAGTAAACTTTTTTTTTAAACAAGTCTATTTTGTCTGATGTAAGTATCCCTACCCTGTTTTTTTTTTCCATCCCTTCGCTTTCATTCTTTATGTGACTTTAGGTCTGAGGTGAGTCTCTTGTAGGCAGCATATAGATGGGTCTTTTCTTTTTTTGAATTCATTCTGAGACACTACGTCTTTTGATTGGAGCATTTAGGCCATTTACATTTCAAATAATTATGGATAGGTATATACTTATTGCCATTTTGTTATTTGTTTTCTGGTTGTATTTGTAGCTCCCTTAATCTCTTGTTCTCTTTCTTAGTGATTGATTAGTTTCTTTAATGTTACATTTAGCTTTTTCTTTAATGTTATGTTTAGCTTTATTTCTCTTTAATTTTTTTTCTTTCTCTTTAATATTTGCATATCTATTATAAATTTAACGGTCATGATTACCATGAACTTCATGTATAATATCCTGAGTATATAGCAGTCTATATTAACTTGGTGGTCATTTAAGTACATACACATTCTAAAAGGAAAACTTTTCATTGTTTTGCTTTCTCCACCACTTTTTATGTATATTCTGTCATATTTAACATCTTTTTATTCCTAATTTTTGTATGTCTAATTATGGCCATTTATTTTCCACTTAAAGAAGTCCCTTTAACATTTGTTGTAAGGTTGTTTTAGTGGTGATGAACTTCTTCCTCTTTTATCTTGGAAACTCTTTATCTCCCCTTAAAATCTGAATGATAACATTGATGGGTAGAGTATTCTTAGTTGTAGATTTTTTCATTTCCGCATTTTTTTTAAATATGAAATTTATTGTTAAGTTGGATACAACACCCAGTGCTCATCCCAACAGGTGCCCTCCTCAATGTCCATCACCCACTTTCCCCTCACTCCCACCCCCCCATCAACCCTCAGTTTATTCTCAGTTTTCAAGAGTCTCTTATGGTTTGGCTCCCTCCCTCTCTAACTTTTTTTTTCCTTCCCTTCCCCTCCCCCATGGTCTTCTGTTAAGTTTCTCAGGATCCACATAAGAGTGAAAACATATGGTATCGGTCTTTCTCTGTATGACTTATTTTACTTAGCATAACACTCTCCAGTTCCATCCACGTTGCTAAAAAAGGCCATATTTCATTCTTTCTCATTGCCACATAGTATTCCATTGTATATATAAACCACACCTTCTTTATCTGTTCGTCATTTGATGGACATTTAGGCTCTTTCCATAATTTGGCTATTGTTGAAAGTGTTGCTATAAACATTGGGGTACAAGTGCCCCTATGCATCAGCACTCCTCTATCCCTTGGATAAATTCCTAGCAGTGCTACTGCTGGGTCATAGGGTAGACCTATTTTTAATTTTTTGAGGAACTTCCACATTGTTTTCCAGAGTGGCTGCCCTTTTTGCATTCCCACCAACAGTGCAAGAGGGTTACTGTTTCTCCACATCCTCTGCAGCATCTATAGTCTCCTGATCTGTTCATTTTAGCCACTCTGACTGGCATGAGGTGGTATCTGAGTGTGGTTTTGATTTGTATATCCCTGATGGGGAGTGATGTTGAAAATCTTTTCATGTGCCTGTTGGCCCTCTGGATGTCTTCTTTAGAGAAGTGTCTATTCATGTCTTCTGCCCATTTCTTCACTGGATTATTTGTTTTTAGGGTGTGGAGTTTGATGAGTTCTTCATAGATTTTGGATACTGGCCCTTTGTCTGATATGGCAATTGCAAATCTGTTCCCATTCCGTCGGTTGCCTTTTAGTTTTGTGGATTGTTTCCTTTGCAGTGCAGAAGCTTTTTATCTTCATGAGGTCCCAATAGTTCAATTTTGCTTTTAATTCCCTTGCCTTTGGGGATGTGTCAAGTAAGAAATTGCTACGACTGAGGTCAGAGGGGTCTTTTCCTGCTTTCTCCTCTAGGGTTTTGATGGTTTCCTGTCTCACATTCAGGTCTTTCATCCATTTTGAGTTTGTTTTTGTGAATGGTGTAAGAAAGTTGTCGAGTTTCATTCTTCTGCATGTTGCTATCCAGTTCTCACAGCACCATTTGTTAAAGAGACTGTCTTTTTTTCCATTGGATGTTCTTTCCTGCTTTGTCAAAGATGAGTTGGCCATACGTTTGTGGGTCTAGTTCTGGGGTTTCTATTCTATTCCATTGGTCTATGTGTCTGTTTTTGCACCAATACCATGCTGTCTTGATTACAGCTTTGTAGTAGAAGCTAAAGTCTGGGATTGTGATGCCACCTGCTTTGGTCTTCTTCTTCAGTATTACTTGGGCTATTCAGGGTCTTTTGTGGTTCCATACAAACTTTAGGATTGCTTGTTCCGGCTTCGACAAGAAAGCTGGTGCAATTTTGATTGGGATTGCATTGAATGTGTAGATTCCTTTGGGTAATATTGACATATTAACACCATTTATTCTTCCAATCCCTGAGCACGGAATGTTTTTCCATTTCTTTGTATCTTGTTCAATTTCCTTCATAAGCTTTCTATAGTTTTCAGCATACAGATCTTTTACATCGGTTAGGTTTATTCCTAGGTATTTTATAATTCTTGGTGCAACTGTGAATTGGATCAGTTTCTTTATTTCTCTTTCTCTTGCTTCATTATTAGTGTATATGACTGCAAATGATTTCTGTACATTAATTTTGTATCCTGGGACTTTGCTGAATTCATGTATCAGTTCTAGCAGACTTTTGGTGGAGTCTGTTGGATTTTACATGGATAATATCATGTCATCTGCAAAAAGCGAAAGCTTGACTTCATCTTTGCCAATTTTGATGCCTTTGATTTGCTTTTGTTGTCTGATTGCTGATGCTGGAATTTCCAACACTATGTTAAACAACAGCAGTGAGAGTGGACATCCCTATCGTGTTCCTGATCTCAGGGGGAAAGCTCTCAGTTTTTCCCCATTGAGGATTATATTAGCTGTAGGCTTTTCATAAATGGCTTTTATGATGTTTAAGTATGTTCCTTCTATCCTGACTTTCTCGAGGGTTTTTATTAAGAAAGGTTGCTGAATTTTGTGAAATGCTTTTTCTGCATCGATTGACAGAATCATATGGTTCTTTTCTTTTATTAATGTGATGTATCACATTGATTGATTTGTGAATATTGAACCAGCCCTCCATCCCAGGAATGAATCCCACTTGATCATGGTGAATAATTCTTTTTATATGATGTTGAAATCAGTTTCCTAGTATCTTAATGAGAATTTTTGCATCCATATTCATCAGGGATATTGGCCTGTAGTTCTCTTTTTTTACTGGGTCTCTGCCTGGTTTAGGAATCAAAGTAATGCTTGCTTCATAGAATGAGTGGAAGTTTTCCTTCCCTTTCTATTTTTTGGAATAGATTGAGAAGGATAGGTATTATCTCTGCTTTAAACATCTGGTAGAATTACCCAGGGAAGCCATTTGGTCCTGGACTCTTATTTGCTGGGGATATTTTTGATAACTGATTAAATTTCTTCACTGGCTATGGGTCTGTTCAAGTTTCTATTTCCTCCTGTTTGAGTTTTGGAAGTGTGCGGGTGTTTAGGAATTTGTCCATTTCTTCCAGGTTGTCCAGTTCGTTGGCATATAATTTTTCATAGTATTCCCTGATAACTGGTTGTATTTCTGAGGGATTGGTTGTAATAATTCCATTTTCATTCATGATTTTATCTATTCGGGTCATCTCCCTTTTCTTTTTGAGAAGCCTGGCTAGAGGTTTGTCAATTTTGTTTATTTTTTCAAAAAACCAACTCTTGGTTTCGTTGATCTGCTCTGTACTTTTTTTAGATTCTATATTGTTTATTTCTACTCTGATCTTTATTATTTCTCTTCTTTTGCTGGCTTTGGGGTGTCTTTGCTGTTCTGCTTCTATTTCCTTTAGGTGTGCTGTTAGATTTTGTATTTGGGATTTTTCTTGTTTCTTGAGATAGACCTGGATTGCCATGTATTTTCCTCTCAGGACTGCCTTCGCTGCATCCCAAAGTGTTTGGATTGTTGTATTTTCATTTTCATTTGTTTCCATATATTTTTTAATTTCTTCTCTAATTGCCTGGTTGACCCTTTCATTCTTTAGTAGGGTGCTCTTTAACCTCCATGCTTTTGGAGGTTTTCCAGACTTTTTCTTGTGGTTGATTTCAAGTTTCATAGCATTGTGGTCTGAAAGTGTGCATGGTATGATCTCAGTTCTTGTATACTTACGAAGGGCTGTTTTGTGACCCAGTATGTGATCTATCTTGGAGAAGGTTCCATGTGCACTCGAAAAGAAAGTATATTCTGTTGCTTTGGGATGCAGAGTTCTAACTATATCTGTCAAGTCCATCTGATCCAATGTATCATTCAGGGCCCTTGTTTCTTTATTGTGTCTGTGTCTAGATGATCTAGACATTGTTGTAAGTGGAGTATTAAAGTCCCCTGTAATTATCACATTCTTATCAGTAAGTTTGCTTATGTTTGTGATTAATTGTTTTATATATTTGGGGGCTCCCATATTCAGCGCATAGACATTTATAATTATTAGCTCTTCCTGATGGATAGACCCTGTAATTATTATATGATGCCCTTCTTCATCTCTTGTTACAGCCTTTAAAGTCTAGTTTGTCTGATACAGGTATGGCTACTCCAGCTTTCTTTTGACTTCCAGTAGCATGATAGATAGTTCTCCATCCCCTCACTTTCAATCTGAAGGTGTCCTCAAGTCTACAATGAGTCTCTTGTAGACAGCAAATAGATGGGTCTTGTTTTTTTATCTATTCTGATACCCTATGTCTTTTGGTTGGAGCATTTAGTCCATTTACATTCAGTGTTATTATAGAAAGATATGGGTTTAGAGTCATTGTGATGTCTATGTTTTATGCTTGTAGTGATGTCTCTGGTACTTTGTGGTCCTTGCAACATTTCACTCACAGAATCCCCCTTAGGATCTCTTGTAGGGCTGGTTTAGTGGTGATGAATTCCTTCAGGTTTTGTTTGTTTGGGAAGACCTTTGTCTCTCCTTCTATCCTAAATGACAGATTGCTGGATTCTCACCTGCATATTTTTTCTGTTGATCACATTGGAGATCTCCTGCCATTCCTTTCTGGCCTGCCAAGATTCAGTAGATAGATCTGTCACTAGTCCTATCAGTCTCCCTTTATATGTTAAAGCATGTTTATCCCTAGCTGCTTTCAGAATTTTCTCTTTATCCTTGTTTTGCCAGTTTCACTCTAGTATGTCATGCAGAAGATCGATTCAGTTTACTTCTGAAGGGAGTTCTCTGTGCCTCTTGGATTTCAATGCCTTTTTCCTTCCCCAGATCGTGAAGTTCTCAGCTATGATTTGTTCAAGTACACCTTCAGCCCCTTTCTCTCTCTCTTCTTCTTCTGGAATTCCTATGATAGGGATATTGTTCCATTTGATTGCATTACTTATTTCTCGGATTCTCCCCTCATACACCTGGATTTTTTTATCTTTTTCTCAGCTTCCTCTTTATCCATAATTTTACCATCTAATTCACCTATTCTCTTCTCTTCCTCTTCAATCCATGCTATGGCCACCTCCAGTTTATTTTGCACCTCATTTATAGTATTTTTCAGCTCCTCATGTCTATTTCTTAGTACCTTGATCTCTGTAGCAATAGATTCTCTGCTGTCCTCTATGCTTTTTTCAAGCTCAGCGATTAATTTTATGACTATTATTCTAAACTATTGCTCCATTATTTTGCTTAAATCGTTTTTGATCAATTCGTTTACTGTCACTACTTCCTGGAGTTTCTTTTGATTAGAATTCTTCCATTTTGTCATTTTGGGTAGTCCCTGCGGTGGCTCCAAACTGCAGGGCACTTCCCCTTTGCTGTCTGGAGTAACTTTTGTTGGTGGGAGGGGCTGCAGTCAGACCTGATGTCTGCCAGCAGCCTACAGCTGGGGCCACAGTCAGACTGGTATGTACCTTATCTTACCCTCTCCCAGGGGCAGGACTCACTGTGGAGTGGTGTGGCCCCTGTCTGGGCTACTTGCATACTGCCAGGCTTGTGGTGCTGCTTCAGTGGGGCCTGATCAAGGGCATATTAGCCGGAGTGGATTGGCAAGGTGCACAGGGGCAGGAGGGGTAGGCTTTGCTTGCTTTGCAGTGGGTGGTCCCATGCGGGAGGAGCCCTGCCGCACCGGGAGGAGACAGACCCCTGGGAGGAATGGATCCACAGAAGCACAGCATTGTTTATTTACTGGGTGCAAGCAAGTGTGCAAGCAAGTTCGGTGAAGGGAACTGGTTCCCTTTGGAATTTTGGCTGGGGGATGGGAGAAGGAGATGGCGCTTGCCAGCGCCTTTGTTCCCCCGGGGAGCTGAGCTCTGTCTTCCGGGTCTCAGCAACTCTCCCTTCTGATGTCCTCTCGCCCTCCCTGCTCTCCAAGAGTAGAGCTGTTGACTTTTAACATTCCAGATGTTAAGTCCCACTGGCTGTGAGAATTCACAAAGTCAGGCCCCTCCGCTTTTGCAAGCCAGACTTCGGAGGCTCTGTCTTGCTGGGTGGGCTGCCCCTCCACCTCCCAGGCTCCCTCCCACCAGTCCCTGTAGGATGCACCACTTCTCTGCCCTTCCTACCTTCTTTCATGGTCCTTTTGTCTACACTTGGCTCCGGAGAGTTCGTTCTGCTAGTCTTCTGGCAGTTTTCTGGGTTTAGGCACATGTGGGTGGAATCTAAGTGATCAGCTGGACAAGGTGACCCAGCATCCTCCTATGCCACCATCTTCCCCTCTGAGTTCTCTTTTTTAGCATTTTTAATATAATATGGCATTCCCTTTTTGGCTTAGAAAATTTCTACTGAAAAATCAGCTGATGGCACTTTGGGTTTCCCTTGTAGGTAACTTTTTGCCTCTGTCTTGCTGTCTTTAAAATTTTCTCTTTCTCTTTAATCTTTGACATTTTAATTATTGTGTGTCCTGTGGTGGTGATCTTTGGGTTCATCTTGTTTGAAATTCTCTGTGATTTTGACCTTGAATGTTTATTTCCTTCCCTAGGTTAGGGAAGTTTTCAGCTATTAATTTTTCAAATAAGTTTTTCCCCTCGTTTTCTCTTTTTTCTTCTTCTTGTACCTTTTATAATGCAAATATTTTTTCACTTATTGTTGTACAAGAAATCTCCTACCCTATATTTATTAAATTTTTTTTCCGGTTCATCTTTGGTGCTTTCCATTACCCTGTCTTTGAGATATCAGATATATTATTTAGCATCTGCTAAACTGTTGATTCCCTCTAGTGTTTAAATTTTTTTAATGTTTATTTATTTTTGAGAGACAGAGAGAGGGAGAGAGACAGAGTGCGAGCAGTGGAGGTGAAGAGAGAGAGGGAGACACAGAATCTGAAGCAGGCTCCAGGCTCTGAGATGTCGTCACAGAGCCCGATGTGGGGGCTTAGATCCGTGAACCGCGAGATTATTACCTGGGCTCTAGACAGATGCTCAACCGACTGAAGTACCCAGGGGCCCCTCCCTCTAGTGTTTTTTTAAAAATTTTTGTTATTGTATTCTTTAACTCTAATTCGTTATTTTTATATTTTCTGTCTCTTTATTGAAGGCCTCACTGAATTCTTCTTTTTTTGGTAGCCCAGTGACCATATTTTTAATTATTGCTTTAGATTTTTTTTATCAGGCATATTGGTTATCTACATTTAATTTCGTTTCTTTTTTGAGATTTTGACTTGTTCTTTCTTTTGGACCATATTCCTCTGTCTCCCCTTTTTACTTGGCTCTCTGTGTTTGTTTCTATGGATTAGGTGGAACAGCTGCTTCTAAACTAGAAGGAAGTGTTGTGTATGGTCATCCCCTATGTGGATTGTACACGTGATAATTTTTCTGGCTGAGTAGAGCTATGACTGGCATGGTTTGGAGGTCCTGGGTCTTTCCACACAGTGGGAAGCCTGATAGGACAGTTAAGTTCAAATGGGTACAGATTGGTATGGTTCCTGGTCCCCCACACAGCAGGTACCCTGGAAGGACATCTAAGGCTAAAGTGAGTGCAAGCTGTGGTATCTCAAGTGTCTATATGCAGAAGGCCCTTTGGCAGGATAGCTCAAGTTTAAGTAGGTTTTATTGAGGGTGTCTTGAGGCTCTTCACACACAAGGTGGTTGGCGTTGAGATGCCATATGGGCTGGGGGGGTCCAGGGGTTTTCTCACACAGTGGGCACCCTGGCAGGAGTGATAAACCTGAAGTAATCTCATGTCAGGGGATCCTGAGGTGCTAAGCACTGAGGATAACCTGGAAGGACAGCTCAAGCTGAAATGTGTAAAGGTTGGGGGATCCTGGGTACCCTGTGTTGGGGTACCCTGGCAGGTCTGCTGGAGCTGAAGTGCTATGAAAGGATAGGAGGTCCTTGGGCTCTTAATGCATAGAGCACCCTGGCAGGATAGCTACGGCTTAAGTGAGTACAATCCAGGGGATCCTGTGGTCTCTGTATAGCGAGCACACTGTCAGGACATCTAAAGGTGAAGTGAATTCAGGCTAGGTGTTTTGGTATTCTATATGCTGAGGGCATCCTGATAGGACACGTGAAGCTAAAATCAGTGAAAATGGGGAGTTTTGGGTTTTAGGGGGTCCCCTGGTGGGGTTGCTGGAGCTGAGGCAGTGTGTGAGCCAGAGGTCCCTGAGCTCTCTGCTCAGAGGATGCCCTGGCAAGAGTGCTGAAACTGAAATCAGTGCAAGCTGTGAGGTTGTACACACAGAGGGCACCTCTGCAGGATAGCTGGACCTAAAGTGGATATAAATAGGGGTATTATGGGATTCTCTGCATAGAGGGTTTCCTGAAGTAACAAGTGGAGCCAAGATCAGGTGCAGGCTGAAAGGTCATAGGGTGCTTTGTGCAGGGGGTGACCTGGAAAGACAGCTAAATTTAAAGTGGTTACATGCTGCTGATGTCCCAAAGTTCTTTATGCACAAGGTGTCCTGGCAGGGCAGCTAGCTGAATTAGTTGGAAGCTGGGATTTCCCAGGGTTCCCCACAGTGAGTATGACCTGACAGAATAGCTGAAGCTGAATTGGGTGCAAACCAGAGTGTCTGAAGGTATGCTCAGCACAGAGGGTGCACTTCCTGGGTGAGTTGAGCTGAGTCCAGTGTGGGTAGGAGTGTTCCAGGGCATTCTATGTGGGAGTGGTAGGGTGACTGAAACTGATGTAGGCATGGGCTGGGAGTTCCTGGTGGGGCACTCTGTTGGGCTGCTGGACCTGAAGCAGACATCAGCCAGGAGGTTCCAGTACTGTATATCAAGGATGTCCTAGCCAGCCATCTGAAACCAAAGTGGTATGGGCTTGGAGTGTTCCAGGGTGCTTTGCTCCTGTGTCATTTTGGCACATAGGTTGCTGGAGTGAGCTCTAAGCAGAGTGTTTTGGTGTGCACTGCCCTATGACTGCCTTGATGGTATGCCTTGGGCTGGTGTGGGCTAGGGTCCCAGGGCTCACTGAAGTGGCAGGCTGTTAGTACAACTGGACTATTCACTGATATGTGCTTTCAAGGTGGGTGGGGGCCATATATTGTGTCCATCAGCCCTTCCACCTGGAGAGTGTTCCAGCATCTTCCCCAAATGACAGAGTTCTAGGGTTGGCTCTTTTATATATGGCACTTGCTGTTAAGTTGCAGCATTTCTTCTGTGGGCTTGTGGGCCAGGGGCTTACTGAGGTGGCAAGCTGGGTGTGGTAACTGGACCCCACTCTGGTCTGAGCTTTTAAGCTGAAGGGAGAACATAAACCTGTCACTCTTTACTCCCACTGTTCAGGAGAGTGTTCCTGTAGTTCCTTTGACATTTGGTGGAGTTCTAGCACTGCCTTTTAATCTGCTAGTTGCTCTTTGAAATCATGACTTTTTTCTTTGCCCAAGGATAGAGGAATCTCTTCCTCCATCCCTCAGTATTATCCTTCCCTTGTATCATGAGTAGAGGTTTTCTTTGTTACCATTTCTGTCTCTCCTGCTGTTCTCCTTTGCCTTTTTCTCTTTTTTTGTGTGCAGAATCTGTCTAGTCAGCCCCCAGTTCTATGTATTGTTCTATAAGTGTAATTTGGTGTGTTCTGTGCAGGGAGTGAGTTTAGGGTCTTTCTACATCACCATCTTGGACTGGATATCTCACATATAAAGTTACTATTGATAGGTATATACTTATTGCTATTTTGTTGATTGTGTTCTGGCTGTTTTGTGGTTCTTTTCTCCTTTTCTTGCTCTATTTCCTTGTGGTTTGGTGATTTTACTGTTTGTGTATCTACCATAGATTTTTGCTTTGTGGTTACCATGAGGTTCAGATATAACATCCTATATATACAACAGTATATTTGAAGTTGATAGCATTTTAAGTTCGAGTGCATTCTAAAAACTCTACATTTTTACCAGCTTCCCAACATGTATTCTGTTTTTGATGTCCTATTTTGTATCTTTTTATTTATATATCTTTTAACTCATTATTATAGTTATAGTTTTACTACTTTTGTCTTTTAGCTTTCATATTAGTTCTTTAAATGGTTAATCTACTGCCTTTCCTGTATATTTGCATTTACAAGTGAGGTTTTTATTTTCCTATGTTTCCTTATTACTAGTTAATACCTTTTCTTTTCAGCTTCAATAAGTCCCTTTAACATTTCTTGCAAGGCTGGCTTAGTGCTGATCAACTTCTTCAGTTTTTGCACATGTGGAAAATTCTTTAGCTTTCTTTCAATTCTGAAAGATGGTCTTGCCAGGTAGAGTATTCTTGGTTGGAAGTTTTTCCTTTTAGTGCTTTGAATATATTCTACTCCCCTTTGGCCTGCAGAGTTTCAGCAGATAGTCTTATGGGAGTTCCTTTGTATGTAACAAGTTATTTTTCTCTTGCTGCTTTCAGTATTCTTTTTATCTTAACTTTTGGCATTTTAATTATAATGTTTTTTGGTGTAGATCTCTTTGGGTTCAAGTTACTTGAGACTATTTTATGCTTTCTGGAACTGGATGTCTGTTTCTCTTTCGAGGTTAGGGAAATTTTCAGCCATTATTTCTTCAAATAGGTGTTCTACTTATTTTCTACTTTCTCTTCTCCTTCTGGTGCCCCTATGCTGCAATGTTATTCTCCTTGATATTGTCATTTAGTGTTTTCTTTTCTTTTTGCTACTTTGTATGGTTTCCACTGCTGTCTCTTTCAGGTCACTGATCTGTTCTACATCAACTGGTCCAGTGTTGAACCTCTGTAGTGCATTTTCCTGTTTACCTCTTGTGTTTTTCAGCTGTATGACTTATGTTTGGTACTTTTTTATGTTTTCTTTCTCATGTTGAAGTGCTTACTGTGTTCATCTATTCTTCTCTCTAGTTTAGTGAACATCTTTCTGAACATTACTTTGAGCTATTTATATTAGATGATTTACTTTTGTTTCATTAAGGTCTTTTTGTGAGGTTTCATCTTGTTCTTTCATTTGAGACATATTACTCTGTCTCCTCATTTTGCTTGACTTTTTGTGTTTGTTTCTACGTCATAGGCGAAATGGCTATCTCTGCCAGTCTTTAAGGAGTGTCCTTGTGTAGGAGATACACCTTTTCACTCAGTCTTTCCTTAGCCTGTGGTTGTTACTCAAACCTTTATCATTGTCTAAGTAGCCTGATTTATTTTTGATAGGTCCCAGTTATTGAGGGTGTGTCAAGACTTGTAAATGTTCCACAAGGAGGGTTCTCAGTGCCTAGTTTTAGGCTAATTATAATTCAGATCCTCACGCAGCAGCTTTCTAGGTATGTAAATATATATAGTGTTGTGGGTTTGCAATCATATACCCTGCTGACTTCCAGACCAGGAGATCTCGAGGTGTCTCCTGGGCAACAGTTGCAAAAATTGTAGCTTTAGATATATGTATAAACTTTTTTTTTTTATTGGGGAGTATTAGTGAGCTGTTGCAAGGCCAAGGGAGGGCACTAATATGGTGTCTTCCTTCCTTTGTTCCCTGTGGTTATCTCTGAAGCCTCCTGATAGATGGCAAACCTGAAATCTTCCCCTCAGGTTGAAGCCCCAGAACAATCAACTAGGCCTTTTTCAAATGAATACTGTGGGTGTTTTTTGGTCTACCACCTGAGGGTGGTAGCCTGACAAGGATTGTCTCTCTCTTTCAGCTCCGTGAGATGCAGAAACACAATCACTCCTGTCCACCAGAGCCTGGTGCTCAAGTGGTGTTCCCTGTGTGGGCTGTTTGTGCCTGCTGGTTGTGGTGGAGTGGGCCATGGCTGTGATGCATGCGGGCTTGGTGTTTGGCCAGCTTGAGTGAGCTGTGGCTGCAATGTGCAGCAGGAAGGTGCTCGACCACCTCATAGCCAGCTTAAAAGAACAGACAATATGTTTTTAAGAAAGGCTGGGTGATGGAATAGGACAGGTAAGATTATCTTGAATCACAGAAAAGTTTGGATATCAGGTTTGCATTTTAACCATAGAGAGCAATATTCTGTAGTAAGAAAAAGGATGTGCATTTGTGAAATAATCGGTAATCCTACCCATGGAGTTTGGATGACATTATACATAACTCCCACCTCCTTTTTTATTTGGAAGAGGAAACTGAGACCTAGGGAGGAGAAATAACTTGCCCAAGAGTTACCCAGCCAGGTTACAGCATAGCTATGGACAAAACTGAGGCTTTCTGAATGCTATCTCAATGTACTTTTCCACTATAGTATTAAAGTGAGAAAGGCACTGCATTTTTAGGTATTACATGCTTATTTAAACATGAAATAATTCATTCAGATGAATTCCTTACTAACAGATGTCCAGGAGCAACTCCTGAAGGCTTTGGGGTAACAAATGTCTGGCAGTGACTATTTGATGAAAAGCAGTACCACAGGCACTGTGTTTCTTTGCAAATAAGAAGAGCTTGTATATTGTGTCCACTGTGGGTGGCCCAGCTGGGGAGATGATTAAATTTAGACATTAGATGGGAGTGATCAAGTACCTCTCACCACCTGTTCAGTGGTTTTCTTTAATTTCCAAATGCTGCATTGGCTAGAATCCCTCTCTTTTAATTAATGGATATTCTATTACTTGGCTGCCCAGTGCACTCCATTTCCAAAGACCATCACTATTCATCACTGTTTTGGGTTAGACTAGAGATATTTAGTGTTGCTGGAGCTGCCATATTGATTGAGAAATCCAGACTGAAAACATGGGTGACAAGGCAAATGGTCATACCTAAGTTTCAGACCCGTGATTAATGTTTTCTTGAGGAAAGGAAAGTGGAACTACTTCTGATGTACTTTGGGGGTTCTGGAGAACCTATCCTTTGTGACATACTATATTACCCTTCTGTCACTGAATTTCTCTGAATTTACCAACTTGATTTCTTAAGAGGCTCAGAATCAGACTTAGTTTCAAATCGTTGTGCTACCATTTACTAGCCATGTAACTTTAGACAATTGACCAAGTTATTGTTTTCTAAGCTGTGAAATGAGAATAATAATAGTATGTACATAATATGGTTTCATAGGGTATTATATGAGATATTTCTAGGTGTGTGATGATATAAGGTCAGTATGTTAAAATCGCCAGTATTACTATAGAGAGAGAACAAACTGCAACTGAAAAACTTTGTTTCAGTAACCCATATTTCCATAATGTTAAGATTAAGTTTATCCTATTATAGAAAATAGGACCTTGAGGGAAAGAGATGCTGGGTGGTTAAGTTTAGATAGACTGTAGAAGATAAGTAATACAAGTCTTATTCAAAAGGTATTGTCTGAAAAAGGTCAAGTTTGGATATGGTAGTATATGGGGGCCTTAGGTAGTGAGAAAGTATCATGAGGTCATATGTCATGAAGATATGTGCCGAAAGGGAGATGGGCATAGAAAAGATCTAACAAATTCTATGCTAAAGAGCCTTTAAAGTCTAAGGTAAGTCATATTTTTAGGGAGGCAGAAAAGGGCACTAGATTGGTATTTCCTGACAACTAGCCTGACTGTTATTCACTAGTTTTGTGAGTATACACAAATCACTTGATGTCTCTAGAGCTTAATCTCTTCATCCGTAAAATGAATGTTAGACTAGACCAGGAGTTGGTAAATACATTTCATAGTTCAACTTTTGTCTTTTTGTACAACCTGCAAGATAAGAATGGCTTTTAAAGGGCTGTCTAAAAAAAAAAGACAAATATTTGAGAAAGGTGGTCCTTAAAGTCTAAAATATTTGCTATCTGGCTTTTCACAAAATTTGCCAATCTGCAGAATAAATGACCAGTAAGGTCCATTTCAACGTTGACAGTCTATTATTCTAGTCCTTGCTTGATCTATAATTGTTTTAATGGAAAGGCCATGTTTTATTTCTCTTTAAACTTTCACTTTGATACCAAAATATGTGTAATCCATTGAACAATATACTGTTAGAATTAAAAAGGCCTTTAAAAATTACTTCATCCAGCTCTTTACTTTCAGATGAGGAAATTGAGGGTCAGAGAAGTTACTGTGTCACTATTTCATAACTTATTAGTGACAGAAACAAGACCAAAACCTGGATCTTTTAACTTCTTTTAGTCATTTTAGTATTACACTATCATACTTCAGTAGTAGTCATTTCAAACAGCTTAAGACTTTTTGATGCCCTCCCTCTTTTACCCGTCAGATCAACTCTTTTACTTTGGTTTCTGGTGCCACTATGTAAATATTGTTATTATGTCTATAGCTTACAAATATTGCTGTAAGAACATGACAGTCATATGCAGATATGAACATCTGATGCATATTTAAATGAAGTTGATATCACATCAGTTTTATAGCCAGAATTATAATATCTTATAATTTTGGGATAAAGTTTTGAACAGAGTAAGGCTGAAGAAAGCTTATGGACTTTGATGGTTAAAGGATTCTTTGGTACATATTGATATACTCAAGTGATGTTTATACTGACAAATAAGACAGCAAATGTACATCACATTGAATTTTACACAGTGACAAAGAGAACAAATTTAGCTCACACGGACTTCTCTGATATCTGAACACTATTCTTCCTGCTCTACAGGAAATAGCCTTGTAGATAAATCAAGGAGAGGTAACCCTGGAGGGAGCTATTGAGAGCATAGTTAATCAGCCTCATGTGAAGTCACCATTTTCCATACATCAATATTTCATTCCAGTATTTTAGCTCTCTGTTTCTTCTGTGTTAGATGTCAAGTTAATAGCTTTTGGGAGAACTACTCTGAGACATATATTCAAATCTCTAGAGATGCCACAAGTGAAATCATGTGGTCTTCACAAGATTTTAAGGTCCCTGAGGGCAGGGACAATGCCTTCTTAATACTGTGTCCCATAGCACATGCTTTCACTTAGTACTTGCTTGAGATTTGTTTGGTTGAAGTCCATGTGAATGCAATACAGGAGGCTTCCCCAGAGGGCCTCATTCCTTCCAGCTCTATCTACAGTTCTAGTTCTCTTGGAAACTACTGGGATAGCTACAACTGTCATTGATCCCTCCCCATCTTCATTTCTTGTCTTTTGCTCACATTTTTGTGTTTCTCCACAGAGTCTCTTCTAAAGGCAGAGCCCACTTAATTCTTTTTGTTCTTCTCTAATGCTAGACACAAAAGTATTGAATTGATTTGAATTAATTTAAATAGCTAAGTACATTCTTGTGTAGCATTTGTTATTGAAAACTTTTGTATAAGTCTTGCTTTCTAGGTTGATTTAAAGTTGGTTATTGGTTACCAGTGGCCATAAATGCAAATATAAATTAATAACATACTTTGGATTTCCCTATGATACATCTAAAATTTAAACTGGATGAGGGAGTTTTAATGTGATGGCCTTAAGCAAATGAGTTGATACCTTAGTATCTCATCTGTAAAATGAAGGAGTTAGATGAGGTGATGACTTGAGTCTCTTTCCAATTGTGTCATTTGGTGACTATTTAGTCTCTTTCTAAGAGGTAAGGTTGTATAAGACTTCAATTTGTGGACTAAATCTGGCCCAAAATGTGTTTTTGTACTGCCTGCAATCAAAGATTAATTTTTAAAAACATTTTTCAAGGTTTATAGAAACAAAATAAGAAGAATATGTGGTAGAGACCTATATCTACACAAAACGAAAATATTTACCATATGGCCACCTGCAGAAAAAGTTTGCTGATCCTTGGTATAAGGGATGTGAGCATGGCCTCTGGTCTCAGCTCTGTCCACATAACAATTGCATCATGTAAGTTATATTTTGTCATTTTCTGTGTTTCGGTTTCTTTTTCTACAAAATGAGGATGATAATAATACCTTGAAAATATTGTTGTTGTGAAGATTAAATGAATTTATGTAAAAAATTTTAGAAAGGCACCTGCCACAGAATTCTTAATAAATGTTAGCTCTTGACATTATTTTTTATTTCCATGCAAGAGGTAATCAGCCAGGTGAAGAGGAGGAGTTTATGGAGGGCAAATAAGAGACACTGAACCATGACATTTTAGAATTGGAATGGAATTCAAACACCATCTAGTCAGCTCATTTTTATTAAAGGTGCTATAACTGAGACACAGGGAAATCAAGTCTACAATCATATAGTTTGTTATTGGCCTGAGCCTGTACACTTTAATTTTATCGGAGTCACATGATGATTCTTATTCCTAGATATTGGAACATGAGCTCAATTATTTTTCTCTTTTTTATTTTGAAATAAATTCAGAATTATAGAAAAGTTGCAAAAATAGTGCAATAATTTCCATAATACTCTTCACTCAGATTTCCCAAATGTAGACATTTTACTTCATTTGTCCTCTAAATCTTTCTCTCTTCCTGTATGTAGATTTTTTTTTCTGAACTGTTTGAGAGTAAGTTGCAAACGTGATGTCCATTTACCCTTAAAACTTCAGTTTGTGTTTATTAAAATCAAGGACAATCTCTTATATAACCACAGTACAGTTATCAAAATAAAAACTACTGATAAAGTATTATTTAATCTGTAATCTTTATTCAAATGTTGCCAATTGTCTTACTAATGTCCTTTGTAGTGAAAACATTTCTTGGTTGGTTCCTTGAGAGTACAAATTTAGTTTTTAATGGGGAACTTTTCCCTAGTATTTTTTATTTTTTTTTTAACTTTTTTTTAAATTTATTTTTGAGACAGAGAGAGACAGAGCATGAATGGGGGAGGGTCAGAGAGAGAGGGAGACACAGAATCGGAAGCAGGCTCTCCCTAGTATTTTTTAATGGAGAACTTGTCCCTAGTAGGTTTTTAAGATTCCCTGATGAAACATGTTTCTAAACTCCTCAACATGCTGACTCCATGCATTTTAAGGACAGAGGTGAATTTCCTTTGAAATATTTTTTTCTTTGTCTTCATTAATCTAAAGTGGTCAGCAAGATGCAAGTACCATTTTCTCATAGACTAGTGGAAGCCATTAGCACAAGTGACATGTTCCTGGGCTTTAAGTGGTTCTGTACAGTGTGGTCCAACACTTAGATGAATGGTTATTCATATTTAAACCTTAGAGTAAAAATGAAGTAAGAATTTGGCACATTTCACTCCTGCTGGAAACAAATAAAACTCATAAAATCAAGACTTAGATCAAATCTGTTTTATTTACTTAACAAATGTGAGGCAGTAACATTTCTTAGAACACTTTCAGAGGTTTATCTGAGTCTAATTGATGGAAGTGGGATGTGTAAGAGAAAGGACCCATTTTTTTTGTATGTCTTTGGTTTATCTTGTTTGGCTATATTCCAATTGAAGATTTAAGTCTATTACTGTTTATTCAGAAAAATGGGCAAAGCACACCTATCTCTAATTTCTGGCATGGCCATTGGGGCCCATTATGAAGGCTAGATTATAGTAAAAATAGGTTCCTTTGATAAATTTGTTGGTTTAAACAAACACCTTGGAGGGGTGTTCTCAGTGTTCCAATGTAATATTGAATTAGCTTCACAAGGTATATGTCTCTAGTGGGGCTCTTATCTTACACATGCTATTTGTTTTAGAATTACTTTTTTAAGCAAAATAGAGCTAAGATATTGCTGTTGTTCAAGAAGCCTTGTTTGTTGCCTTGTGTGGACTGAAGATTGCATATTTCTTTCCCAATCCCTGGCTCCCTCTATACATTACTACTTGTACTTCTTTGCTCAGTACCTGGTATTTTCTTCCTTTCATTTTTTTAAAAACCTTTTTGTTGTAAAATATAATATACATACAGAGGAGTGCACAAAACACAAAGCTCATGAATTTTCACACTCACATGTAACTACCACACAGTTCAGACCAAGAGACTGAAGACCACCATGCTCTCCAGAAGCCACCTTGTACTCTTTCCAAGTACTCATTGCTCCTTATAGATAATCATTATCCTAACATTTATGATCATTGCTTCCTCAATTTTTTTTTTGCAGTTTTACCATCTAAGTTTATATCCCTAAAGTCGCTAGTATTGCCTATTTTTTGGAAGTCTATGTAATTGGAATTATAAATTATATATTCTTTAGTGTCTGACTTTTTTTTCCACAATGTTATGTTTTGAGATTCATCCATGTTGTGTGTTGGTGTAGTTTGTTCTTTTTTGTTGTTTTTTGGTGAATATACCACATTCTCATCCAGTAAATAGATATTGGGTATCTGTTTTTAGCTATTATCAATAATGCTTCTGTTGTGTAAGTGCATGCATTTCTATTGGACATATACTTAAGAGTGAGAATTGTGGGGTCATGGGTAGGGTGACTATATTCTGGTTTGCCTAATTCAGTTCTGATTAATACCTAAGACAGGTGTCTTAGCTGCTGTTCTCGCATCATAGACTTCTATTCCTAGGTCTGTTGGGAAAGATAAGAAAGCTATTCAGGCATCAATTAGATGCAGTAAGGAAACCAATACAATTTTTGCCAGACTGAATAGTGAATTGTAGCAACAATTAAAGGATATTCTTGAAGAGAATTTCTTTGGAAGTTCAACTGGAATAACTTTGACCATTCTCTTATCTATAAGCCAATTGCCATTAACTATGAACATACTCATTAAAAATTTTTTAATGCTTATTTATTTGAGAGAGAGAGAGAGAGAGAATGTGAGTGGGGTAGGGGCAGAGAGAGAAGGAGACACAGAATCCAAAGCAGGCTCCAGGCTCTGAGCTGTCAGCACAGAGTACAACTCAGGGCTTGAACTCATGAACCATGAGATAATGGCCTGAGCTGAAGTCAGACATTTAACTGCTGAGCCACCCAGATGCCCCTGAACATACTCATTTTTAAGCAGTTTTGGGTTCAAGCCAATTTGGAGACCCACACATTCGGCCCACTGCTTAATTCAACATTAAATTTTATGATTCTATTTTGCCTTATATGTTCACCTGTATTTAAGTATCTTATATTTTTTAATTTCAACAATAAAAGGGTCATGATGAAAAAGCCAACTCTTGTCCTATAATTATAGTATCCCATTTCACTCTCAAAATGTCTTTGTTTGAGTGATCAACTATAACATCATAACCATGGGATGTATTTTGAAGGTTCAAATTTAAGATAATGCCAAATGGTTTTTCAACATGGTTGTATCAATTTACATATATTACCAGTAAATGTGATATTTTCTGTTGCTTCTCCTCTTCATCAATACTTGTTTCAGTCTTTTTAATTTTAGCTCTTCTGGTGGGTGTGTGGCAGTATTTCATTTTAATTTTAATTTCCTTGATTACAATTGAAATTGAGTACTTTTTCATTTATTAGCTATTTGGATTTTTCTTTGTGTTTATGCATATGTGAAATTTACTTGAGTTCTGTCACTTTTACTTTGTATTGGGGTGACTGGGCAGCTCAGTTGGTAAAGTGTCTGACTCTTGATTTGGGCTCAGGTCATGATTTCATGGTTGGTGAGATTGAGCCCCACATGGGGCTCTGTGCTAACAGTGCAGAGCCTGCTTGGGATTTTCTCTCTCACTCTTTTTCTGCCCCTACCCCACTAGTGTGTGCTCGTGCTCTCTCTCTCTCTCTCAAATAAACTTAAAAAAAATACTGTATTATTAGTTGATACATTTAGACTTGTTATATTACTTATTATTGTTCCTATCTGCAATGGTGCTCTTTACATAAACATCTATTGTGTCTGCTGACAATAAAGCTACATCTACTTATTATTGGTTATTGTTTGAATATTATATCTTTTCTAATCATTTTGCTTTCAATAGTTCTATATCCTTATGTTTTGGATATAGCTCTTATCCATGGCATGTGTGTGTGTGTGTGTGTGTGTGTGTGTGTGTGTGTGTGTCTATAATACAGTCTATGAGTCTTTTTCTTTTAATTGATATGTTGAATTCATTGACAAATCAATGTAAAAAACTGATATACTGGGATTTAAATCTATTATCTTACCATGTACTTTTTACTTTTCCTGTTCTATTTTCAGTTTTCTTTCATTTTTAAACATACTTTGGGTTGATTTTTATTCTAAGTTTCCCCCTGGTATTTATATATTATTTTGTTATTAACCTAGAAATTATAACATTCAGGGGTTCCTGGGTGGCTTACTCGGTTAAGCATCTGACTTTGGCTCAGGTCATGATCTCGTGGTTCTCGAGCCCCACATGGGGCTCTGTGCTGACAGCTCAGAGCCTGGAGCCTGCTTCCGATTCTGTGTCTCCCTCTCTCCCTTCCCCTCCCCTGCTTGTACCCTGTCTGTCTCTCTCTCTCTCTCAAAAATAAATAAACGTTAAAAAATTTTTAAATAAATTATAACATTCAATCTTGACTTACTATAGAAAGAATAATTGAGATTTATCGTCTTAAAAATTTAAGTATATAATACATCATTACTTACTATAAGTATAATTTTGTGCAGCAGATTTCTAGAGATTATTCATCTTGCTTGGCTAAAATTTTATGTCTATTGACTAGTAACTTCCCCTTTATCCCTGCCTTCATTCACTGGCAACCATTGTACTCTTTGGTTCTGTAAATTTGACTATTTTATATATTTCATACAAGTGGAATCATGCAGTAGTTACCTTTTTGTGACTGCATTATTATATTTAGCATAAATGTCAAGGTTCATCCACACTGTCACACTATATAGAATTGCTTTTTTGTTAAGGCTGAATAGTATTCCATTGTATGTATATGATACCTTTTCTTTATTCTTTCATTTGTCAAGGGACATTTAGATTGTTTTTATTCTTGGCCATTGTGAATAGTGTTATAATGAATGGGAGAGTGCTGATATCTCTTTGAGATTCTGATTTAAATTTTAATATAAATAATTTAGATTTTAATCTTAATTAAATACTCAGAAGTGGGATTGCCAGATCATATTATAGTTCTATTTTTATTTTTTTGAGGAAATCCCCTACTGTTATCCATAGTGGCTGCACAATTTTGCATTCCCAGCATCAGAGTGCAAGACTTTTTTTTTTTTTTTTTTTTTTTTTTAATATCCATTTCTTTTTGAGAGAGAGAGAGAGAGAGACAGAACACAAGCTGTGTAGGGGCAGAGAGGAAGACAGAATCCCAAGCAGGCTCCAGGCTCTGAGCTGTCAGCACAGAGCCCGATGCGGGGCTTAAACCTACGAACCATGAGATCATAACCAGAGCTGAAGTCAGACACTTAACCGACAGAGACACTCAGGCACCCCAAGAATGCAAGAGTTTTAATTTCTCCACATCCTTGTCAACCCTTGTTTCTTGTCTCTTGTTTCTTCTTCCATTCCTTTCCTTTTCCTTGTAATGTCTCCTCTTTTATTTATAATTTTATTTAATGAATTTTCTTTTTGTTTATTAGTCTAGCTAGCAGTTTGTTAATTTTGTTTATATTTTCAAAAAACAAGGTCTTTGTTTCATTGATCTTTATAAATTGTTTTTTCTGTTTTCTATTTTATTTATTTCCACTCTGATCTTTGTTATTTCCCTCCTTCTGCTAATTTTGGGCATAGCTAGTTCTTCTTTTCTAATTACTTATTGTGTATTTAGGTTATTTGAGATCTTTTTTTCTTAATGTAGGTGTTTATCTTAATAAAATTCCCTCTTAGAATTTTTTGCTGCATCCCATAGGTTGTGGTATGTTGTATTTCCATTTTTGTTTATTTCATGATATTTTCTGATTTCTGTTTGGATTTCTCCTTTTATGCATTTCTTGTTTAGTTCTGCACTGTTTAATATCCACTTATTTGTGAATTTTCCAGTTTTCTTCCTGTTACTGATTTCCAGTTTCATACCCTTGTGGTCAGAAGAGATACTTGATATGATTTCAGTATTCTTAAATTTGCTGAGACTTGTTATGTGATCTAACATATGTTCTATCTTGGAGAATGTTCAGTGTGCATTTGAGAAGAATATGTATTCTATTGCTATTGTATGGAATGTTCTGTAGATGTCTGTTATGCTCATTTGGTCTAAAGTATATTTCTAGTCCAATATTTTTTAATTGATTGTCTTTCTGGATGATCTATCTAGTGTTGTACATGAGGTATTGAAGTCCCATACTATTACTGTATTGTGTCTATTTCTGTTATAATTTTCTTAGTATCTTTAGGTGCTCCAATATTTGTGCATTTATATATTCAGTTGTTATATTCTCTTGATTGACATCTTTATCATTATACAATAACCTTTTTTCTCTTATAGTTTTTTACTTAAAGTCTATTTTGTCTCATAAGCTATCCTTATACTCTTTTGGTTTCCATTTGCATGGAATATCTTTTCCATCTCTTCATTTGGAGCCTATGTATGTCCTTAAGGTTGAAGTGTGTCACTCATAGGCAGCACTTAGTTGGATATTGTTTTTGTTTTTGTTTTTTTTGTTTTGTTTTTTCTTAACCCATTCAGCCATGCCTTTTCACTGGAGAATTTATTCTATTTACATTTAAAGTAATGATTGATATGTAAGGACTCACTGATGCCATTTTATTAATTGTTTTCTAGCTATTCTGCAGTTCTTTTGTTCCTTTCTTGCTTGCTTTCTTTGTGAATTGATGATTTTCCATAGCGGTATGCTTTTATTCCCTTCTTTTAATCTTTTTGGTATCCATTGTACGTTTTTGCTTTAAGGTTACTGAGGCTTACAAACATAAAAATTTTATACATACAACTGAGCTAATTACAACTTCAATTGTGTTAAAAAACTTTACCTTTTAACTCACCCCTCTTAATTTTATGTTGTATAAGTTTTGTAGATTTCCTCTTCTGTTGTTTGTGTTATTTTTCTTTCATGTTGTTCTGTCTCTTTTGTGTCTAGTTGTCTTTGATGGTTTGCTGGACATTTTATTTTTTAATAAACACTTTTCAAAAATTTTAGAATAGTTTTTAATGTTATGGAGATATTACAAAGATAACATAGAGAATTCCTCTATACCCCATATCCACTATCTCCTATTGTTAACATTTTTTAATATGATACATTTATCACAAAGAATCAATATCAACATATTATTATTAACTAATGTCCATACTTTATTCCTATTTTCTTTTTTTTACCTAATTTCCTTTATTTGCTCCAACACTTTATTTAGAGTACCATGTTACATTTACTTGTCATGTATCCTTGAATTATTCTTGGCTATGACAGTTGCTCACACTTTCCTTTCTTTCATGACCTTGACAATTTTGAGTAGTACTGGTCAGGTATTTTGTAAATGTCCATCAGTTGGGATTTGTCTGGGTTATGCTCTCATGTGGTTTAGATGTAGTTGTCATAAAAATATCACACTAATTTTGAGGTAAGAAATGATTCTTCAAATAACCGTTATATGAATGAAAGCAAATCCATCCATCACAAGGTATAAGTACAATTTGTCTGGGAGGGTCAAACTGTGAATAGAGGATGATGATTTCCAATGGCTATTTTTGTGGGGCCCAATAGTTTATTAGACATTTTAGTAAATGATGCAAATATTCCTTAAGGGTGAACCTTAGGTCTTCACTTAACATGTAACATTTACCAAGGGGGGCAGTGGCTAAAATGTATTTCATATGATCAAAATGAGATCTAGATATTTGGAAAACAGCACATAAAGTTATATGAAAAGGGGAAGTAAAATCACAAAATATTTAACTAGTACAGGTTTTGTGTTATATCTGTGAATAGTACCATCATCAACTGCCTCTTCAGTTGGAGGAACCATTTTGAAATAATATATACTCAAATCTAAGTGCAGTCAATAATAACCTTATGGCTAAAATTAGAATTATGGATAACTGGAAAATATTCAATATTTTTTTAGAAAGCCAATATGTTTTGTATTGAATCTACAGGTGATAACAACTCTCTTTTCGTTAAGCTTGCATTATCCAGCTAATTATTGAACTAGGACCTTTTCTTGTATCATTTGCGGTGACCATTTTCAAAATACATAGGTAATATTGAGCTTTTAAACTTCAGCCACTGTTAAAGGAGTTAACCTGAAGAAAACAGTGCCCCCTGCTAAGCTTTCAAAATTATTTATATTAAAAAAATAAACAGCTCACAATCATATGAATGTCAAGATCAGGGCTTCCTGACGTCACTGAGATGAATGATGACAACATTTAGTGAAAGGGAATGGACAATCCCATATAAATGAGATTGGGAGATGGTATAGAAAAAAAAGCAGCTAAGGCAAAAAAGGAGAAATTGCAGAAATGAATGAAGGTGAATTGTTAGTAGGCATTTCACATGTCAGAAAGGAGGCATAGAAATAGTGAGGTGATTAGAGGCCAGCTTCTCAGAAAAGGTCTTTCTCATAAAAGAGGATAATGGCATATGAAATTGGTGAAGGGAATTAAAAGGGAAGAAAGTGGCAATATGGTATCAACAAAGCACCATGTCAAAACAGGAAAACAAGAGACAACAAACTGAGGGACAAACTACCATCTGACTGTGATGGATCAGCCAGGGTCTCTCAAGCATTTTAACTGCTATGCCTCAGCTCATTGTGACTCTCGGGAGAAATAGTGACCCTTCCATGACACAATCAGTGTCTTGTGGTATCTCTTTGTTTTTAGTGACATAGGTTGTGACTAAAAATCTATCTCTTCTAAGGACAGGTTCTAATTTATCAAAGATAAGCAATGCTAGGTAAATGACAGCTCCTATAAAGGTATAGTTGAATTTTATATTTACTGCAGTGTAAAAGCAGATAGAGATTTTTTTAAATGCACGTTATAGTTCTTCTTGAACATGGAAGAGAATTCAGAGATGCTGTCTACTAATACATTAACTGAATTGAGTTGTTAAGCTTCAAGCTGCTGAAATTTTGGGGTTTCTGAGGAGATCATGAACACTGGGTTCCAAAAAACCATATTTGGTAGTGTTGGTAGTTACAGTCAAGATGGTTAACGAAGCCTTATTTCCTCCCTGCTGTTACCATATATGTCATATTTCATGAGCCATCACTTCTTCTTCTCACCTTTTATGTACTTATCAATGAAGAGTTAGTCAACAACGTTTATGGGACTCTTTAAAAAGCATCATTGTATCAACCACCTTCATTTCACAGCTTTATATTTGACCAAACACTTTCCTATTCCTTATCTCATTTGATCCTCAGCATAATCCATACAAGTATGTTTGACAGAGACTATTTTTTCTTTGTTTAAATGTAGGTTCAGAGAAAGGTTCAATGACTTATGCAAAGTTGTATAATTAGTGAGTGGCAGCAATTGGACTATACCTTATGTCACCTGAATCTAGTTCTGTGCTCTTCCTGCCACACCATGCTTTCATTTTTAAAGTTCTTACTACTTTGATTCTTCATTTATTACATTTATTTCCTCTCATCTTCTTTATATTTTTCCTATTGCTAAGACAGACACCAAAGCCATATTAGAGAGTGGTCTTATTTTTTAATTTTTTTAAATGTTTATTCATTTTTGAGAGACACAGAGAGATAGAGCTTGAATGGGGGAGGGGCAGAGAGGGAGGGAGACACAGAATCCGAAACAGGCTCCAGGCTCTGAGCTGTCAGCACAGAGCCCGATGTGGGGCTTGAACTATGAGATCATGACCTGAGCCAAAGTCGGATGCTTAACCCACTGAGCTCACCCAGGTGCCCCTAGAGTCTGTTCTTTTTAAATAACATGAGAATCCCTTGTGAGGTGAGCTGTTAAATTCAAAACTGAATTTATGGCTAGATAGGATGGATAAATTACACTATTTACATGCATTCATACCTGTATTTATGGATTCCTGATCTCTTGAACTCTACTCTTTTCTCACTTTTCCTTGTCGTTCTGTGTGTATTTGTGTGTATAGAAGAGAAGAGACTGTTAGGAAGAAAAAGAAGATGATGACTTATTACTGTAGTTGATTAGGAGATTTTGGAATCCATCTCTGTGCAAGTTAGGTAGTTTAACAATTATTAGCTACCATGTATTAATTGCTTACTACATGCCAAACACCGTATCAAGTTTTTATACATAAAAACAATGTGATATCCTAGTTGCAAAGGTCAGTCTTCATCCTAGTACCACTCTGACCTTTAGGTAGCTTCTTTGGAAAGTAGTCTATACTCTTTTTATTCATAGTCTGTATGAGGTACATTTTTAACAACTGGGCAGTCTGAGATTTTTCTTCAGTTATATCTACTTGCTTACTTGCTTGTTGTCTGAAACCAGTACTATGCAGAGGGCTAGGCCTGGGTAGATCAGTCTATGTTCCATGAAGCCTGAAGATGGTTTCCTTCCCAACTGCAAGAGAAAATGTTTTATGTAGTTGGCAAAGACTTGGAACTGGATTCTTTTGTTTTTCCCCTGAGTAACTAATGCCAGGCTTGGTGGCAGATCTTGGCAACACACCTCCTTGGAAAACCAGGACAGAATGGAGACCCTGAGTATTTTACCGACCTGGTTATAGCAGAGAGTAGCACTAAAAGGGAGATAAGAAGGAAGGCACATTTTGATTCCATACAATTTTTTAGAGAGTCAGTCTTAACTAGAAAAATTATATTGCCTTCATTACAGAAAGTGTGAAGATGATTTCCAAATTAAGGAAAGCTAGAATTCCTTTTGTAGCCACAAGAAGTAGATGCTTAGAATCTAACAGGATGAGGGACACCTGGGTGGCTCAGCTGGTTGAGCACCTGACTTCAGCTTAGGTCATGATCTCACAGTTTGTGAGTATAAGCCCCACATCAGGCTCTGTGCTGACAGCTCAGAGCCTGGAATCTGCTTTGGATTCTAGGTCTCCTTCTCTCTCTTCCTGTCCCATACTTATGCTCTGTCTCTCTCTGTCTCTGTCTCTCTCTCTCTATCTCTCTGTCTCTCTCTCAAAAAATTTAAAAAAAAAAGAATCTAACGGGATGAGGCAACATGAAAGTGATGGCACTACCTTGTATGATATATGACCATAAGTGATTAGTTTGATTTAATTAAAAATACTAAAGTTGGTATAAACAATTGAATGGTATTGTCATTTACATGAATCCATTGCAGTACTAAATCTTGTTATAATGAGGTTGTCAGAGCTCTCAACATTGCTGAAACTCAGCCTTGGGAATTAACTTCTAACATTGTGACTCAATTTTTCAAATCTCCTTTGTGACAAAGCTTTATTCTTTAAGGATATATTTAAATATTAGGCACAAATAAAAGCCATCTAAATGCAAAATTTATGAATAATATGTCTGATTAAACTGAATAAATGCCCTTTTGTGTCAAAAAAATATACTCTTCTTGTGTGCTTATAAAATGGTGCTGAAGTGTCTTTACTAAGCATATTTTTAAAACAGCATTTTTAAAAAATGTTGATTTAGTGATTTATTTTGAGAGAGACAGAGAGAGCAAGTGGGGGAGGGGCAGAGAGATAGGGACAGAGAATCTCATGCAGGCTTCATGCTACCAACACAGAGCCTAATGCAGGGCTTGAACTCACAAACTGCAAGATCATGACCTAAACTGAAGCCAAGAGTCGGACACTTAACCAACTGGTCCACCCAGGCTCCCCTAAAGTAACACTTTGAATGGCATCATTGGAACAAGCTACATCCTCCAAAACTGATCACTTTGAAAGAGATTCCATTCTTATTTGCTGAAAATTAGTCTTATTATATCATGGCCACATCTTGCTTAGCTTCCCTTTAAGGTCTTACATTGTAAATTATCCTTACAATCTTGTTTGGCTTTAGCCCATTTCTCATTTCTTTCTTTCATATCAATAAGCATGCTTTTTCAGCTATGAGCTTTTCTAAGGGAAACTTAACTGAAAGAATAATCAATTAGTATATTTTAATTTGCATTTAAAGCAATTCTAGATTAGGGCAGTATTTTCCAACTGCTGGCCTTGAATCCCCATGTTGGCCAATGTGTTCCAGGTGAGTATCCATTTTGTTAAAGGCAATAACAACTGACATCTGTTTCAATGTTTAATTAACAAAAAACATGTTACTTTAAAACATTTACCCTTAATACAGTTTAGTTTGAGAGGAACCTAGCATACACTCAAAGGACGTGTCTGGTGATAAGAAATAATCAGATGGATATGCTCAAGTCCTAGTTTCTGTGTTGGCAATTATTCAGCTAAAATACTACAAATTTCCAAAATACTTATGATCATTTTACAATTTTGTTTTTGTTCTTATTCATATATTTACAGAAATTTATACACTTAAAATGTTAATTGAAGGTATGAAGCATCAAAAACACAGATGTTAAATTTTAACATGTCAATAGAGAATGAAAAATAATAATGCATATAACTTAAGATGCTTTTTTACTAAATTGATAAATTGCACTCATCTGATCAAATTCTTGTTCAGCATACTAAAAGTTTTTTAAAGGACAGGCTAATTTTTTTAAGGAAGATATAGAATATTAATTATGTCTACTTTTTATTTTTCTTCTTTTAGAATGAAGAACACATGCACAGTAAATTATGTGGGAGAAAAAAGGTGGTAAATAAAATACCAAAACCTGTTTCTTAAGTTGTGAGTTAGAAAAAGAACAACAAAATTATAAAAATAAAGCAGTTCTTTCTTTTTTTAAAAATTTTTTTGATGTTTATTTATTTTTGAGAGAGACAGAGACAGAATGCGAGTGGGTTGGGGCAGAGAGAGAGGGAGGCACAGAATCTGAAGCAGGCTCCAGGCTCCGAGTTGTCAGCACAGAGCTTGATGTGGGCTCAAACTCACGAGCTGTGAGATCATGACCTGAGCTGAAGTCGGACACTCAACCGACTGAGCCACCCAGGCACCCCGAGCAGTTATTTCTTTAAATACAAAATGCAAGAATTCAAAAAAAAACTAGTTGTCTATTTTTGATGCTATAACATTTAATATTTCAACTTTATATAAACATTTGGTTTCCAAACCAAAAGCAGTATATCATTTAGGAATATAAATTGACATTATGCTATTACATAAAGTAAACTATCATTCCTTATTAAATCATGATTATAATTAAGGATGTTAGAAATAAATTTCATGTTAATATCTATAGCAATATACAAATCAAAATAGAGCATTTTTAACCTAAAATATTTGTATTACTTCATAGAAACAACAAAAAAATATATTTTTCAATGTTTACTTATTTTTGAGAGAGAGAGAGAGTGGGGGAGGGGCAGAGAGAGAGTGGGGGAGAGGCGGAGAGAGAGGGAGACAGAGAATCCCAAGCAGGTTCCACATTCAGCGCAGAGCCCAACTTGGGGCTCAAACTCAGGAACCCTGAGATCATGACCTGAGCTGAAATCAAGAATCAGATGCTTAACCAACTGAGCCACTAAGGCACCCCAACAACAAAAATATTTTTAAATATTTCTTGAGTGATTTTTTTTTTAGGTCAAAAAAGGAAGATAATTTTCTAGAAGAAATTGTATAAGAAATTAGTCTGACAAATTATGTTTTGTTTATGTATTTGGTGGCTGGAATCTTTTCTGTATATGTACTATGTGTTCTGAGATGGATGAGGCTTCATTTTCCGAATTCGAGTCATTTTTTTAAAGTTTATTTTTAAGTTATCTCTACACCCAATGTGGGGCTTGAACTCATGACCCCAAGATCAAGTTGCATGTTCTTCCGACTGAACTAGCGAGGCGCCCCTGAATTAGTCTTAAGGAATCAAGAGCTGAATTTTTTTCCCTGTTTCCAAAATGAAATGGAGTGGGAGTGGGCACCTAACTCCCTGGAGAGAGCACACAAACGAGGTCTTTTCCCTATGAGAAGGGGAAAGCTGTGAGGTAATACGACTGATGTCTGTGGAACAATGAAATAGGGGAATCAAGAAATGTTTTGAGACTCCCAGAATGTTAAACCTCAATGGGCTCTTCTTGTGTCTTGAAAGGTCATTGAGGGTAAGAAAGGCAAACATTAGTATAGCAGGGGGCCAAACTTAAGGAACTCATTAGCCTGACACCTGAGTAAGTCAGGGAGCATAAACAATCTCAAAAGAGACTTACATAAACATTTCAATGATAGATATAGAATAAATAACTGAGGAAAATAAGAATGTTTCTCACCAGTATGAATTTTTATCCATTCATAATATACTTTGTTTCATTGCATTGTGTGTATTTAGCCACTTATAATTATTGTGGTTAATGATCAATTTTGATAAATTTGTACCATCTCATTTTGTGTTTTCTATATGTCTCCTTTTTCGATGCTTCTTATTTTGTTATCCATTTTTTGTCTTCTTTTGGATTGACTGAATTAAAAAAAATCTATTTCATCCCTTCTACTTGTTTGGCAATTATATACTCCAGTTCTCCTATTCTATTGATTTACCTTAAAATTTCATGATGTATATTTAACAAATTGTAAACATAGTATCTTTAACTCCCACCAAACAATATAAAGATCTTATAGAACTTGAAATTCAATTACCCCCTCCGATCCTACATATTGTGATTTACTAATTTTTGTTACTTTTTTATTAAATTTTTTATTGGTTTATTTATTCTTTTTCAGAGAGAAAGAGAGAGACAGAGGGAGGAAGGGAGGGAGGGAGGGAGAGAGAGAGCAGGAGCAGGGGATGGGCACAGAGAGAGGGAGAGATGGAATCCCAAGCAGGCTCCACACTGTTAGCACAAAGCCTGATACAGGATTCAAACTCATGAACCATAAGATCATGACCTGAACCAAAATCAAGAGTCGAATGCTCGACTAAGCCACCGAGACACCCCCTAATTGTTATTTTTTAATTTCCATAATTAGTAATTATTTTTACTATCTATGCTTATTTAGATTTTTTACCAAGTTTTTTATTTACCATTTTTTTCTTCTAACTCAGACATATTTCTGGAATAAATTACTTTCTTCCTAAGGAACATCTTTTAGACTTTGCTTTAGTGTTTTTTGTTTTGTTTTGTTTTTTAGTGGTAAACATATTTTTTCTTGAAATTTTGCTCTTATTCTTAAGATCGTTTTGATACCTACATAATTCTAGATTGATTGCTTTATCTCAGCACTTTGAAAATATTGTTTAACTGTCTTCTGGAGTTCATTGTTGCTATAGAGAATCTTTCTCAGTCCAGATGTCTTTGCAAGTTGCTCCTTTCTTCTCTGTGGCTTATTTAAGATCTTTTCTGTATCTTTGATGTTTTACAGTTTCATTGCAATGTGTCTAAGTGTGCTTGGGATATGCTATACTTCCCAAAACAGAGGATGCATGTCTTTAATTCTAGAATCTTCTCAGCTATTGTCTCTTTGAATGTTGCATCCATCATTTTCTGAATTTTCTCTTTCTAGAACTTCAATTAGGCAAATATAAAGCCTTTCCATTATATCCTCTGTATCTCTGAATTTGTTTCGTGTTTTTTTTTTTAACATTTTCTCTTTGTATTTTATTCTGGGTATTTATATCTGTTTAATTTTTCAGTTCATTTATTCTCTTCAGCTTCATCTAATCTGTTTAACTCATCCAGTCAGTGAGTTTTAATTTCAGTCATATTTTTAGTTCTAGATATTTTGTTTCTTTTAAAATTTGCCTGTTTTTATCTAGTATCATAAAGTTTTTATATCTGAGATCTTTGATTGACTAAATAAGTGTTTGCTGGTTTTTGCTAATTCTAAGTATGGTTTTTCTCTGGCTGATTAATTTTGTGTGAATTTTGAGGGTCCAGGTTAAGGGTGTTTTCCCACAGGTAAGATTTGTGTTTGCTTCTTTCAGATGCCAAGATACATTAACAACCTGAGCTCTCTTTCTTTTTTTTTTTTTTAAGTTTATTTATTTATTTTGAAAGAGAGAGAGAGAGAGAGAGTGGGAGAGAGGCAGAGAAAGACTGAGAGAGAGAGAATCCAAACAGGCTCTGAGCTATCAGTGTGGAGCCTGACTCAGGGCTCGATCACACAAACCTGTGAGATCATGACCTGGGCTGAAACCAAGAGACAGACACTTAACCAACTGAGCCACCCAGGTGCCCCCCAACCTGAGCTCTCTTTAACTTAACTTCTTGGTTTAGGGTTTCCTGAGAATGGTATAAATGTAAACCCCAGACATAACTGAGGGAAGGCCTATTGTTTCTAATCTCAGGGGAAATCATTTATCTACACCTGGAGCTATAGAAGAGAGACAGTTTTTCTTCTGGGCTTCCATTACCATCAGGCAATTTTTTTTTCTAGTGTTCACTAAGGGTGTGATCTCTTTCTGGGCTCCATCAGGTATTTCAGTCAAGCAGCCCAACTTGCTCTCATTTTGGTCTAATTTTCATTACCTATAGCATATGTTAATTCCCCAAGTCTGAGTTTCTGGTACCTGCATAGCCCCTCAGCAAGTCCTGGGTTTTATTTTGCTTAGGACTGTTTTCAGCCTGTCTGTTTCTCTGTCACAGTCTCTTGCTCTCTTTTGTTTATCTCACTGTCTCCCCATCCTTAAAGATTTTACTTTCTCACAAACTCAGCAATGCATTTAAAATGATATTTGTTGTCATTTATCTACAATGTAGGTGTTTTGAAGGAGAAGGACTTTTCAGGTTATCCACTCTTCATACTAATGGAAGTAGAGTCTATTCTTTTCTATTAAATATTCAATAAATATTTATTAAATATTCAATAAATATTTATTGAATAAAAAAATGCCAGGGAAGACAAGACATTTTCTTCTGAAATGGCTCTTAGAACTTTGCCAGAATCTTGGGATGGATGTATGGAGAGTTGAAATTCTTGTTTGTTTTTTTTTTTTAATATAGTATTTTCCTCTAAATTGCATACTTTTATGTGTCTCCTTCTCATTCCTATAAGTTTAGTAAGAAATGTTGTGTACATTTTTGAAACACCTATCAGAGTATTAAGTTCTTTGGAGCAGAATAAGTATGAGGAAAAACCTCAGTCTCCCTAAATTCAAAATATGACTTATTTTTAATTTGTATATTTTTATGCTTTTTTTTTTTACTTTTGGATTTTGTTCTACAAGAAAATAGAGCAAGTGAAAGGAAGCTCATATCAGTAACCAGAAACAAGTCCTGAAAAGCCAAAACTATGATAACTAGAAAGATCTGTGTCAATTTTTCAGAGACCATGAAAGCAGGCCAGGATTCTTTTAGAAAGCATGAGCTATTATACTTGGTATCTTGTACTGTGGTACATAATTTTGGGGGGCATTGAGAAACTTTACTATGTTTATGTGATTTCATGACAGTTTTCATTCCTCCATAAAACTTGTAAAATAAAATGTGGCCCCTGACTACTCTCTGCTTATTGCTGACGTGACACTCATAAGTAGATCTGGGTGTTCTGTTGAACATAAATTTCTTAGAACACCAACATTGGATAGGATCACTCTGTGACCATGAGAGAGCAACACAAAGTAAGATTGCTTTGTAATCATGTCTGAGCACAGACAAAAATGAAAATACTTTCCAAACCACAAAAAAATGACAAAATATCTCCTATTCTGGAGAATGAGTGACTGCTACTTCTGAACCAATTACAGTTTTAGCCCCCATGCATTCCTTTTGCCTCCAACATAAAAAGTATTGAGTTCAAAACAGAATTACCAGTGGTTTCTGAGAGCCTAATCCTCAGCAAGACCATACCTACCCTACCTAGGGTAACTCAACACAAACCCAAATCCTTTAATAAGTTTCTTTCACTAAGATGCCCCCCATATTACCTCGCTGTGTGCTGTCCTCTCATTGCAATTTTTTGATAAAATTTTTTATAACTTTTTTTGCAACAAACCAATAAATTTAAATTTGTTCAATGGCAAGTGTGTTTCTGGTGGTTCTTGTCTAGAGGGCATTGACCCCTGGATGGCATAGAATTGCATTTTTTCCTCAGTGAAGAAAAATTTTGTCTTTTAAGTTTTGTTAAAAATTATCAACAGGCTTTGAGAACGCTGGTTTCAAAAACCATGGGTCTGAACATTTCCATGACTTATTGTTACTAATGATGTACATATGTACAAGAATATAATGGTACTCTGTCAAAAAATAGGGAATGGGTAGAACTTACACTACTTTTAGGAGATTTGGTTGATTCTGTATTGGTGACACCCTTAGCTGATATTAATTCTATAGTCTGGTTTTCCATTAGCATAATGGCAGTATTCACAACTGGTTATTGACTTTCATCTGTGCTCAGCCTACTTCATTTCCAAAGAACTAGGGCAACCACTTTAGAATCATCTAGCTCTCTGTAAAGCAGAAGAGAAATTAGAATTACACATTTGCCTTTTAAATTTCTAGTAGCATAATCTCATGGGTCAAGTAAAACCAGTTTAATGTAAATTTGGAGTGTAACAAATTATGGTTTGTGAACCTTTCAGAGGAAGAAGGAAGTGTGATGTGCTGAGATAGCAAAGGGGACTAGGGACGTCTAGGTTTATTTCCAACCCTCAGAGCATTCAGCCTGGATTTGTGAAAATGTTAAGAATGATGAATGAGCTGTAAATAGAAGATTTCTCTGACTGTGAGCCATAAATAGTCATAAATGGATTAGACTGAGCAGCTGGGAGCAAAATCGTGGGCATTATGCAGGCACACAGGACGGGTTGTGCACTGTAACTAGCATCCCACCCTATTGATTAGCTGTTCTGTTGGCCATAATAAAACTATTATGGTTAATTGCTGGAAAGAGGCACACACCCAGAAACAGGCAAGTTAAGGTGTCAGCCCTCCAAGTTTATTGCTCAAAGGCAACATGATTTGTGTTTCATTATAGTACTTTCACTGCAGGATCTATAGGGTTTAATCAATCCACTGCCCGCTCCCCCCCCCCCCCCCACACACACACATACGTTTCTTGGGAATAAGAACATTTTATTACATTTTGTTGCCTTCTAGTTCTGAATCAGTGACTTTTCTATCCAGGCCTATTCTGAATTGCAAGCATTCCAAAGGAAAAGCCCAGATTTTTACAGTGCGGTATAGCCTGGGTATTACTGAAAGGGTGTTTTTCAGTTTCAGGCTACCAATTTTATCCACCAGGTAAACCTGAACTCTAATTTTTTACACATTTTTACTTAAGCAGAAGCCATAAGAGGAGCAATCCCATAAACCATATAGTTATGAAGGGGAGATTAGGTCTTCTTCATTATTGTTATTTACACCCAAGGGAAAGTGACAAGTGTTTAATAAGGGACTTTGGAGTTTCTTCTCCATTTAAGATTTAAAGTATATAGAATAGAGAATGTTTTGGTTTATGTCATATAATGTTATAGAAAGGGCTAATGGGTATTTAGTTTTGTGTTCTATCATAGCCTTCCTCTTTGAAAAGGTAATACATATTTGGAGGCTTTATTATTAATGGGAAATATGAGGACTATTGGTTATTTCCCTTAATACTTTTACCCTAGAGTGAAATGTATGTGTATGTGCTGGGATCATAGATCACACGTGTTGTTGGCACTGAAGGAAATGGGTGTGTCTTGCTACGATGAAATGTGATGTGAAGAAAACTTATTTCCAGATGTCCATACCTGGTTTATTGCCACATTTTAGATTATATACTTCTCTTTCTGCTATATTCCTTAGATTTCCACACTCGGCAGCCAAAAGCACCGTTCATTTTATTGGTCATGTGTGTACTCATTTATGTGTGTGTATATATATATATAAACATGACAGACAAGTTGTTTGCTAGTGGGGTACAACTTTTCTGAGCACAACCACCCCTTCTGCCTAGAAATGTGATTTACAGCTCTGGCCTCTTGGTGTCCTAGTCTCACAACTGAACCATGAATGTGGGCTTAAGCACAGTAATCTGTGTTCATTCAGAGTTAATATGTATTTATTGAGCACCTACTGTGTGCCAGACAGCTTGACATTGACAGATAGTGGACATTATTGGACTCGATGTCTAACTAGTTCTACTTTTATTTAAGAGGCTAATGTCACAGTCACACATTTGTTTCTTTACATAGTACCATGATGTATGCACCATTAGGGTTTTTGTTCCAGGTTTTGTGAAACAAATATGAGCTTTGGCAAAACAAGGTATGCATCTCTTAGAACCAGAGGGATGGGACAGGATACCGATGTAACAGCTTCAAAGACAGAACTCTGGATAAATTGCATTTTTGGAGTTAGTAATTCTCCCCCTCAAAAGAAGGCCTTGGAAGAGTTAAGCCCCTAAAAAATGAAGACTCTACCATAGATAAGGGGACACATAGCTCTTTGATAAAGAGTAAATTTAGTTGTTGAGCTGCCTCCCCTGAGCAGTTTTATCTGTCTCCTCTTGAGAACCTCTGAAGTGAGTTGAATTGTGTTCCCCCAAAACATAGGTCCAGGTCCTAACCTCCAGTACCTGTAAATGTGACCTTATCTGGAAATATGATCTTTGTGGATATAATTAAGGATCTTGATATCATATCATCCTGGGTGGGCCCTAAATCCACTGATTGGTGTTTTTATAACAAAAAAGAGGCAGGATTTAAGATACAGAAAGAAAGTCCATGTGAAGGTCGAAGTAGAGATTAATGTGTTGGAGCTGCAAGACAAGGAATACCAAGAGATACTGGCAGCAACCGGAGACACGTAGAGAGACATAGAACAAATTCTTTCTCTGAGCCTCCAGAAAGAACCAACCTTGCTAACAACTTGATTTCAGACTTTTGTCCATCAGAACTCTGAGAGAATACAATTCTGTCATTTTAAACCATTGAGTTGTTGTATTTTCTTTTGGCAGCCCCAGGAAACTAACAACTCCCACTCTATTTTATACAAAGTTCTCTGGAATGTATTAAGTATAAATGGAGAGAATTTGTTGCCCTTGGTCCATCAACCCTTATTAGTTTTCTCCTGTGCTGAAGAAATCAGATGTAATTTTCTTATATGCTAAACTCTACCATCAACCTACTCATTATATGATTTTGTTTGGATGCAAGTATATCGTAACAGCAAGTTTTCTTCTAACTGCTATCACTGTCAACCTTAGAAACATAGAGCACCATTCATTCTGGGCATGATAACATCCTTCTGAAGTGCCTTTCTTCATCCATATATGTCATATATATTCAGGTGTTTTTTTAATAATTTTATTAGGAACTCTTTTATTTTTAAAAATAAATACTTCTAGAATTCAGAATTAGTGAAATTCTTTCTCCTAGTTGACTCACTAGTCTTAGAATTGGTAATTCAAGTTCTAAGTCTTCTTTGTCATATAAGTTGTGGTATTTTGTTAAAAGAGGTGCCTTTTTTTCTGGGTCTTTTGATTACTTTTTCTTTTTTGTGACACAGTTTAGAGAGAGACAAATCATTTATAGCTATGAGTGTACCTTTTCTCTTTGCTGTGGCCCTTCTTATGTGCTTCTCAGAGAGGGCTGGCTTAACTTGCAGCAGGTCACAGATGTCTGTCTTTTGCTTCTTGCTTTAATTTGGTATATTCTCAGGTCAACAGAGAGCAAGAAACATGTCCAGTGTATGATCATTTGAGTCCACATTTTGGTGCACTCTGGAGAGATGTGGCATGAAGTCAAATATTCCCTCCTGAGTATTCTTTCCACTGTTTCCTTATAGCATACATGCTGACCCCGAGGGTGGGAATGGAGTCACATGCATCCTTAGCTAATAGGTCATTAGCTTCTAGTTTTCCCAGCCCCTACAATCTAACTTAAGTCTTACCCTGTTGGGCTGCTCATAGTGGGTTGGACTCTCATTCTCTCCATCTCCAGGTTCCAGAACTTTATGGGCACATCTTATCTGGAGCATCTTTAAATGAAATGGAGTGAGTGTACTGGATCCCTTCTATGATGTTACTGTAGAGGAAATATGTTAGGGAATTTGGAGACATAAATGTATGCCAAACTGGCCAAGGCCTATCATTAAGAGAGATGCAATAAATTTAGTCTTTTCAGTCTCTGATGGGAGACTGAAAGTTTAAGAGGTATATTTTGATCAGATAGGGAAGACCTCTGAGGGGCACCTGGGTGGCTCAGTGGGTTGAGTGTCCTGCTTTGGCTCAGGTCATGATCTCACGGTTCGTGGGTTCCAGTCCCACGCTGGACTCTGTGCTGACAGCCAGGAGTCTAGAGCCTGCTTCGGATTCTGTGTCTCCCTCCCTTTCTGCCCCTCCCCCGCTCATACCCTGTATCTCTCTCACTCTCTCAAAAATAAGTAAACATTAAAAAAAAAGAATAGGGAAGAACCAAAAAACCAGGTGGAGGAATTTAGAATTAAATGATATTAAATATATTTGTTTATACTATATATCCTACCCAATCATTTACAAGGATATAGGTAAACACACAAAACAGGGCAATAAAAATAAATTTTGAAAAAGAGATCAAGACATAGTTATCACTGGTTCACCCTTCTGCTCTAATCCCTGCCCTAGCAATTGTTATCATGCATCTCTATGTTATTCTTATCTATAGCCTGCACCACCATTGGACATACGATATATTTACTTGTTTATGTTGTTAATTATCTCACTCTCCTAATTAGTAAGTGACTTGTGTCAGAGTTAATATTTTTGTATCTTTTGTTCTCTGTGCTATCCTCAGTGTTTAGAAGGGTATTAGAGTAATAGTAGCTGTCTAATAAATACTTGTTCTTGAATGAATAGCCAAACTAGGAACCAGGAAGGGGATTGCTCTAGATTACTGAGTCGTGACAAAATCAAATACTCTGAGGGTGCTGATAGTGGTGACAGTTGGCTAGAGCAGGTGAAGCCATGAAGGCACTTGAAGTAATTCTGTCATATTGTGAGCAAATAGAGCTTGGTCCAGGATGGTTGTGGGAATAAATGGAGCCAAAAAAGGAGAATCCAGAATCAGTAGTATGATTTCCACCATCATTTTCTACAGACTTCCTCCTTTTACCATCCTTCCTGCCCAAAAGGATATGAGAGAGGGTGGACATAATTAGATCAGAACATTTTCCACAACCTACATTCAGGCAATATGTGAGCAAGATGATATTTTGTGAGTCCTTTTCAAGAGTATGATGCTCTAATGCTGTGATTTAATTATCTCCAACTTCCATTAGGTGTGCTGTTAGATTTTGTATTTGGGATTTTTCTTGTTTCTTGAGATAGGCCTGTATTGCCATGTATTTTCCTCTCAGGACTGCTTTCCCTGCATCCCAAAGTGTTTGGATTGTTGTATTTTCATTTTCATTTGTTTCCATATATTTTTTAAATTTCTTCTCTAATTGCCTGGTTGACCCACTCATTCTTTAGTAGGGTGTTCTTTAACCTCCATGCTTTTGGAGGTTTTCCAGACTTTTTCCTGTAGTTGATTTCAAGCTTCATAGCATTGTGGTCTGAAAGTATGCATGGTATAATTTCAATTCTTGTATACTTATGAAGGGCTGTTTTGTGACCCAGTATGTGATCTATCTTGGAGAAGGTTCCATGTGCACTCGAAAAGAAAGTATATTCTGTTGCTTTGGGATGCAGAGTTCTAACTATATCTGTCAAGTCCATCTGATCCAATGTATCATTCAGGGCCCTTGTTTCTTTATTGATCATGTCCATTGTTGTAAGTGGAGTATTAAAGTCCCCTGTAATTACCACATTCTTATCAATAAGTTTGCTTATGTTTGTGATTAATTGTTTTATATATTTGGGGACTCCCATATTCGGCACATAGACATTTATAATTGTTAGCTCTTCCTGATGGATAGACCCTGTAATTATTATATGATGCCCTTCTTCATCTCTTGTTACAACCTTTAATTGAAAGTCTAGTTTGTCCGATACAAGTATGGCTACTCCAGCTTTCTTTTGACTTCCAGTAGCATGATAGATAGTTCTCCATCCCCTCACTTTCAATCTGAAGGTGTCCTCAGGTCTACAATGAGTCTCTTGTAGACAGCAAATAGATGGGTCTTGTTTTTTTATCCATTCTGATACCCTATGTCTTTTGGTTGGAGCATTTAGTCCATTTACATTCAGTGTTATTATAGAAAGATATGGGTTTAGAGTCATTGTGATGTCTGTAGGTTTCATGCTTGTAGTGATGTCTCTGGTACTTTGTGGTCCTTGCAACATTTCACTCACAGAATCCCCCTTAGGATCTCTTGTAGGGCTGGTTTAGTGGTGATGAATTACTTCAGGTTTTGTTTGTTTGCTTGCTTGTTTGTTTGTTTGTTTGTTTGTTTGTGAAGACCTTTATCTCTCCTTCTATTCTGAATGACAGACTTGCTGGATAAAGGATTCTCAGCTGCATATTTTTTCTGTTCAGCACGTTGAAGATTTCCTGCCATTCCTTTCTGGCCTGCCAAGTTTCAGTAGGTAGGTCTGCCACTAGTCTTATGGTTCTCCCTTTGTAGGTTAGAGCCTGTTGATCCTAGCTGCTTTCAGAATTTTCTCTTTGTCCTTGTATTTTGCCAGTTTCACTATGATATGTCGTGCAGAAGATTGATTCAAAGTTACTTCTGAAGGGAGTTCTCTGTGCCTCTTGGTTTTCAATGCCTTTTTCCTTCCCCAGATCAAGAAAGTTCTCAGCTATGATTTGTTCAAGTACACCTTCAGCCCCTTTCTCTCTTCTTTTTCTGAAATTCCTATGATAGGGCTATTGTTCCGTTTCACTGCATTACTTAGTTCTCTGATTCTCCCCTCATACTTCTGGATTTTTTTTCTCTTTTTCTTAGCTTCCTCTTTTTCTATAATTTTATCTTCTAATTCATGTATTCTCTCCTCTGCCTCTTCAATCCGAGCTGCAGTCACCTCCATTTTATTTTGCAACTCATTTATAGCATTTTTAAGCTCCTCATGACTATTTCTTAGTCTCTTGATCTCTGTAGCAATAGACTCTCTGCTGTCCTCTATGCTTTTTTCAAGTCCAGTGATTAATTTTATGACTATTTTTCTAAATTCTTGTTCCATTATATTGCTTAAATAGTTTTTGATCAATTCATTAGCTGTCGCTACTTCCTGGAGTTTCTTTTGAGGAGAATTCTTCCATTTTGTCATTTTGGGTATTCCCTGTGGTGGCTCCCAAATGCAGGGCACTTCCCCTGTGCTGTCTGGAATAACTTGTGTTGGTGGGAGGGGCCACATTCAGACCTGATGTCTGCCCCCAGCTCACAGCTGGGGCCACAGTCAGACTGGTGTGTACCTTATCTTCCCCTCTCCCAGGGGAAGGACTCACTGTGGAGTGGTGTGGCCCCTGTCTGGGCTATTTGCACACTGCCAGATTTGTGGTGCTGTTTCATTGGGATCTGGTATATTAGCTGGGATGGATCAGCGAAGTGCACAGGGGCGGGAGGAGCAGGCTTAGCTCAGTTTGCTGTTGGTGGTCCCCCGCAGGAGGGGCCCTGCAGCACTGGGAGGGAGGCAGACCCATGGGAGGGATGGATCCACAGAAGCACAGCATTGGGTGTTTCGCGGTGCAAGTAAGTTCAGTGAAGGGAACTGTTTCCCTTTGGAATTTCAGCTGGCGGATGGGAGAGGGAGATGGTGCTTGCCCGTGCCTTTGTTCCCCTGCCAAGCTGAGCTCTGTATCCCTGGGCTCAACAACTCTCTCTCCTGGTGTCCTCTTGCCCTCCCCGCTCTCCGAGAGCAGAGCTGTTGACTGTTAACATTCCAGATGTTAAGTACCATTGGCTTTCAGAACTCACGCATTCTGGCCCTTCCGCTTTTGCAAGCCAGACTTGGGTGCTCTGCCTTGCTGGGTGGGCTGCCCCTCCACCACGCGACTCCCTCCCGCCAGTCCGTGTAATGCACACCACCTCTCTGGTCTTCCTACCCTCTTCTGTGGGCCTCTTGTCTACACTTGGCTCCGGAGAGTCCATTCTGCTAGTCTTCTGGTGGTTTTCTGGGTTATTTAGGCAGATATGGGTGGGATCTAAGTGATCAGCAGGACACAGTGAGCCCAGCGTCCTCCTACGCTGCCATCTTCCCCTGGCATTATTCCAAAGAGTATCTCCAACTTCCAAGCAAAGCTTCCTTCTCTGAAGTAGGAGTGATTCTAAGAGCATTTCTGACTGAGACACATAGACAGTAAACTTGGATGAATGTGGTTCTAGCACTGTTGGAACAGGGGACATTATGATTTGTAAGGCTGACACTTTGGGGCAGTCTGGAGACATGTCTCCTTTCCTCTCTCTTACTAGTGGAATCATGCAACAGGGAGGATCATTGTGAACAGAACAAAGGCAATAATAGTTGGGGATTTTGTTGGAGGCTCATGAGAAACAAACTGGTCCATTTACAGCTGAGAGCTCTGATACTGTTGAACTGTTTTTCTCTCATTACCTCATCCAGTGACTCTTACCATTGAGTTGATGTTCCTGAGTTAGAGAAAGGGTTTTCCTAGAATAGGAAGTGTCCAGATTTGCTTCTCTTCAAGAGCAAATTCTCACCTTTTGAAAGAATGTTTTCCACATATTTCCTGAGTTGGTGAAAATTTTTATTAATGGGAATTCTATCATTCTCCCTGGCTGACCTACAGAACAAAAGAATAAAAGTCTTAAGGAAGTGGAATTAATAACTCTATTGCAATGCATCATAGAAATAAGCCAGTAATTGCAAGGTCAGATGGGCACACACAGATAGATTGTTAGCTGGTTATACTATAATGAAATAGCAAACCTTTTACATAAGTTTATGAATAATGTTTCTCATAAAGACAGGAGATTGATTATTCCAGAAAAGCTTCCCTCTGAACTTGAGACCATCAGCAATCATAACAATAAAATATTAATAACAAATTTGAGAATTTATCAGGAGTAAATTTCATAACCCACTATAATGAGCTTCTTGTTTCTAATTTTGGAGGGGAGCTAAATGAAATATTGAAGGCAGAAACAGGAGAATATATTTTGCATTGGAGTTCAAATCAAGATTATTTCATAACAAAGAGTAGATTTGAAGAGGTAGTAGTGGCAAAGAACACTAGGAAGTTTAGTTCCTATTATGTTCACTGCTATTTCCATGTGTAACTTTATTTCCCATATAGAGATGATTGAATTAGTTAATATCATTTTAGGGAAAATAGTCTTTGGATGTTTTTTTTTTTTTTTTCTGTAAGCAGATGTATAATTACACCTTTATATTATAAGAGCTTGAAGAATTATATTTTTTGGTTCCCTAGCAACCATAGGAACCCTGGATTTTATAGCTGGAGACCAAAACTAGAATCCTTAACATAGAAGTAAAATAAGATGCTTATTAGTAAAAATACTACATGTGGCAATTTTGAAAGATGACCAGAAAAAGGAAAGGAAAATAATCCCATCAACATATCTTTATTTTTCTGATCAATACACAACTATGTGGGTGGCACCTAACACAAATCTAATTTTCAGCTGCTATATTTAGCATACACATTCAGCTTGTCTTCTTGTGGTTTTAATTACTCACATCGATATATCTGAATGTATCGGTACTATATAATTACATTTTTTTTCAGGTATAAAAAAGGATGGTGTGTCGCTTTAATACAAATCAAAAGAAGATAATTTAGGACTAGTGTATATGTTACTGCTTTTGTATATGTTGACATTTATGATCTTTTGTACTTTAAGTTGTGTCTCCTACAGTAGAGCTAGGCTCATATTGCATACTCTATTTCTCAGTCCCATTTGATCAAAACATTCATCAAAAGGCAGTTGAAAATGTTCTAAAATTAGACACTGGTGGTCATTTTACAACTCTGTGAATATACTAAAAAACACAAAACTAATACTTTAAAAGGCAGAATGTTATGGCATGTGAACTATATCTCAATAAAGCTGTTAATTGTTATTCTTAAAACAGTTAAGAAAGGGTCACTCAGTCCCTGCAATTCTTATTCCTCATTCTTTTACTCAGTACTGCCTCCAGAAGTAGTAGCATCTTCTGAATGGCCTCTCAGATCCCTCATGAAACCTAAGTTTGCCAATACATTCAGCTGATACCAGTCCCCAACTTCTATCAAAATTAAGCCTAACTAGAAGAAATCTAAAGGCATTGTTGGAAGGATGAAGTTGAGATGCAATGGTCAGATCTTGATGTTCACCACTGGTTATAAAAATAAAATGAAAACTTAAGCCCCTGTACACAAGTCAAGAAACTGAGACTGTTGATGATGATATACCATACATCTTATGGTGAGATTGCACACAATGCTTCCAAAAAACCCAGAGTCATTCGACAAAGAGCATTTTGGCCGCTAGGTTTGCCAAAGCCAATACCGGACTGGATTGAGGGAAATGAAAGAAGCTCTCAATCTCATAATTTATTTAATGTTATATAGATAGCACTATAAATTATCAAATGAGGCAGATGGCCAGGGTCAGGATCAGGATCATAGTTTGTGACTATAAAACTGAGTAAGTTTAATTGTTTCACACAGTGATTAAATTCAGAACTTGGTAGAACCCTGAATTTTGTCCTGTTCATTATAGTTTGCATATTCATAAATGTTCTTTCCTGTTTACATGCAAACTATTGCTAATTTCAAAATATATTTAAAAAATATCTAGTATTTATGGATTGACCCTAATTGCCCATGTGATAATCCAAATGAGTTTAACTGAATAAGATTAACCAAATCTCATAGTTACCATCCTACAGCTATTCAATTGAATATTTTGTAAATGCCTAGTTAGTGCAATAGGATGGTAGGTCTTTGGATGAGAAAGACAGGATTCCTGCCATAAAGACAAAATTTTTAGATTATTTGAATACCAATCAGAATCAAATAAATGCAAAGTAGAGGAGGTAAACCATATCTTGGAGTTCCAAAGAATCACAGCTGGTTGAGAAGATCAAGAGTGTTTGAAAAAAATCAGCATTTCTGGTTAATCTTGAAAGTTAGGTTATCCTTTGACAGATGGAGATAAGATAGAGAAAACTTTGCAAATTAAGAGGATAACAAAAGCAAAGGCACACAAATGAGAAAGAAGAAAAAGCAGGACTCTAAATGCAATTGGTTATTTAAAATGATTGATCTGTAAGCGATGAACCATAGTAATCTATCCAAAAAATCAAGAGCACACTTTACACACTGTATGTTAGCCACTTTGACAATAAATTATATTTTAAAAAAATAAAATGATTGATCAGTTGGCAATAACTATATGATATATGCAAGGTATTGTGTTGGCACTATAGAGTATCTTAAGGAATATAAATTCTATGCTTGAATCAAGCCAGACATCTGGAAAGAGAAATATCAAGATACTTCTATTTTCTTAGTCTCTCATAGGAGCCACTTCTTATATGCAACTTATGTTTTAATGTTCTAGCCTCTGCTCTTATCAAAGTGTGTGATAAGAAACAGTTAAAGAAAAGCTGTTGAAGATATCATTCTGTATATCACCTACTACCTCTTATGATCTCCATTTGAGTAATATATTCAAAACTGAATTCTAGAGAAAGGTTTGTTTCACTTGAAAACCTGATACAATTTTTGTATTTTAGAATTAAATTCGCCTTCTTTTTTTGTTTTGGCTACCAGAAAGTTCATATGCTAATTTGAAGCTCAATTACAGAGAATAGATTTTGCTTTATGGTCTATATAGAATGTTATTTTAAAATTCATTAATTTGGCACATATTTATTGAGTACTTACTATATTCCAGGTGCTGAGTATATAGTGGTGAATTAGACATACTTAAGCCCTGCCCTGAAGGAGCTTACACTCTAGCAGGAGATTCAGAAAATATTTAGGTAAACAAATATGTATATTTGTATTTTTCCTATTCCTGATTCACTTTTTATATTTATCATTAGCTTACTAAACGTGCTCTTACTCTAAACTACCTCTGTGGACTGAGGTAGAATATAAGTAAATGCATAAATAAATAACATAATCATGTGAAAGTGTTGTACTTGGAAAATATACTTTAAATATATATTTAGTTTTGAGAGAGCACGAGCCAGGGAGAGAGGGGCAGAGGGATAGGGGGACAGAGGATCTGAAGTGGGGTCTGCAATGATAGCTTTGGGACTGACAGCAGCGAACTAGATGTGGGACTGGAACTCCTGAACCTGTGAGATCATGACCTGAACCAAAGTCTTACCCTCAACCTACTGAGCCACTCAGGTGCCCCTTGGAAAAATATTTTAAGTGAATTTTTGAGTGAATGCGGTAAATTGGTGGGAAATTTTCTTTCTTGAACTTGAAGGATGTGTGAATATTTATATCAGTTGATGAAATGGAATTTCCAAAGTTAAGATCTTTTGTTTTTAAAGCAGTATGTAAAAGAGAAAACCAATTTCTTCATGTATGCTATCAACTCTTGAGGTACCCTGTGGAAAAAAAAAATTACAAACAAAAAAATTTCACACTATGCAGTCTAGTCCCATTACAACCTTTTCCACATAAGTGATTTCTATGCCTCTGCCAATGGTGCACTCATTTACAGTCAAGCCCTGGACTAAAGGATTTTCCCAGTCCTCTCAAATCATTAAATTATAAAGTGGCAACAGTGTTCTTCAAAATAGGAATACAATCAAGTGTACAAGTTACATTTTTAAGCCTCTCTGCAGTCATAAGCTAAAATGAGCTTGTTATGGTCAGTGATTCACATTTAAAAGAGGCATTTTTGTGGGGCCATAGTGGGTATACTGAAACAAGCTAGAGCTGTCTTGAACCCTCTGGGACTTACCATTTATTAGGGGGCAGGATCCAGACTAAGTATGCAACCAGAAGGTAGAGTGTGGTAGGTGCTCAGTAGTGCTATAAGAAAAAAAACTACATGGTGTCACAGAGGAAGGAGATGTTGTTGAGGGATCTGGTAAATTTTATGAAGAGGTGGCCTTTGACCTGGGCCTTAAAAAATGATTATCAGTTTGGTAAGTATAGCATGTGGGTAAGAGCATTATGAGTAGAGGAAACAGCATAAACAAAGGAAGGGAGGTATACAAGTTTAAGCACTGGTGAGTAGTCCAAGGTGTTTAGAATAGAGACTAATAGAAGGATGCCATGGTATATGAAGGTTGGCAAATTTTGATGGATCAGAATTATGGAGGACCTTGAATGTAATGCTAGGGAGTTTGGGTTTTGAGAGGAACTAATCACTCAATGAATGAATGAATACATGCATAGACACATACATAAAATATAAATGCCACTTAAGAGGTCGCTGTAGATATCATTTCAAGCTAATCCTTTATTAAGTCTTTGTTGGGTTTATCTTTTGACATTAGCTCAATGAGAGAAAAAAAATGTAAAGGCCACAAAAAGAGAGATTTTGATATTCTGTAATCTGGGGCAACTAAGTACTTGGCAGTTGTGATGAAGTGCTGGTTTGCAATAGGGGAGCTAGATTTAGAGTGCAAGATGTTCCAACACTGTATGTTTGGATGCCTTCAACTTTAGACTTAGAGATTTAAAGCTCATACACTTGTCTGTAAAAGATCAAAGAAGGACTGTAAGAAGCTATGGTTAAAGTAGGAATGTACAGCCCCAGAGAAATACACAAGAGAAGACAATAAATTATGTTGGAATGCCTGGCAGTCTTGGAAGGAGCTCTTGAGAAAATTTTGTGTGTGAAGGTCTTTAGCCAATCCATCCTTGTGAGTGCCTTGAGTGAAATAATTTTTGTTTTTGTTTTTGTTTTTGTTTTTTTTAAACCAGGACCCACCAACCAAGTCTAATCTTGGCAATCCTGTATCTGGAGCTAGTGTGAACGGTACATAGCTGCATATAGAATGTGTTGGGAAAGGCCCTGAAAGGCCTTTCTTACAAAAGCTATCATTCTTCATGTGAGTCCTGGTCAAGAGGCTGGCCTGCTAATCAAGTGCTTCATTCAAAGGGTAGTTTCCAGTAGGAATGACTCATTACGTGTCACAGTAGTTTTCAGATCTATATTAACAGTGACATACTTTTGAAGAAAAATATTCTGCATCTCACTATATGAAATGGGCAAAAGTGGAGCCTTTCAGTTGAAGCATAGGGTTACTGGGCTCACTAACTCTTATGAAGTACTCTGTGAAACTAGAGTTCTGAGAAAAACAGATTAATTCCAGACACCTAAAAAGCTCTCTGGGAAGGCATATGATGTTAATTGAGAGGGAAACGGAGTGTTGGTCTGATAGGATAGGGCCAACCCTGATGAGACAGTCAGTGGGAACTCTGAGAAATCAGAGGAAGTATTGAGGTGTGAGGACCTGCAGGAGTGGAAAGGGCAGGAAGGGGCTGTTGGTTAGGATATGGACAGATGCTGAAAGGAATAGGGGCCATGGTGTAGCCTGACATCACTCTTTCCCCATATCCAGGAAGCTTCTGTTTGTTTATGTTCTCTCTTCATTCTATTTCCTGCATGCCCCACATCACACCAACTAAATTTTTCTTTTCTGCTGACTTGATTTCTTGCCTCTTTACCCCTATGCTAAAAATATCCTGAGCTTCTTTGACAGCAGGAAGCCTGAATGCTTCCTGAAAATTCACAGTTTGATACCCTTTCTTCTTTACCTCAGGTTATATCATTATTCTACATCTTCAATTGCACCTCCTCATAGGGCTTGATTATTGTTTCCCTCATTATATAGACATCTCTGTTTCTAGGCCCTATTTAGAACATATCTTTGGGTGAATTAAAACCATTTATCTGTCTCTTAGCTCTTGTTATCCTGCATGTATCTTCTGCCTTCTTTAAAACCTTATTTCGAGCCGTCTTTTTAATCAGTACTTAGAACTTACTTAGTGTTACTTGTGCAGAGGATATTTGGGTGGAGGGATGGTTAAGATTCATTTATCTGGCAACTGAGAGGACACTTATTTTCCTTCCTTTCTTCATTCTAACCAAATGCTTCAGGTCCAGCCTTGATTTGGGGTGACACTTTCCATTGAGATTCTCTTCCACTCCCACTTTTGTTTCTCAGCAAGGATTTTCACATCTCTGCAGGGGCTGCTTTCTTGCCCTTGAAATTTCCCATGCTCTGGATGCAGGGGACTTGGCCCTGGGTCAGAACCCTCCCTCTTCAGTAATGTATACTATTAAGCAAATAGCACTGAGCAATGTTCTCTCCCCAAGTCAAAGTGCTCCCATTTAGGTAAAATTTGAGCTTCCTGCTGGCAGTTAGAAGCCAGAATGGTAAAGGAAAATACAATGTAAAAGCAATATGAGTTTGAATAAAATTATGATAAGTGTCACATGGTACCATTACCCATATCCCCATAGGCAGGTATTAGGGAAGCTCTGTAACATAAGGCTGGAACAGAATTCCAATAGTGGAAGGAAAAGTGGCATTCCAAACTGGAGTGTGAACTCTTTGAAGTCCTTTGGGAGTGACAAATGTGGAATGAGTGACCATAATTTGTATAATTGGGTGAATGAATGAACTACTAGAATATTATATATTTCTGGAATAGGCATATTATATATATATTGTTACTACATTATATATACGCACTATATATATATGTGTGTATATATATGTGTGTATATATATATATAGTATATGTTTTCTATTTGAGCGTTAAGAAATGTTGCATTTGTTTTCAATAATTAGTTAATGAGTGTTATATACAAATGAATTCCCGTGTGACTGAAACTTACTAACTTTCCCAATTAAGAAATTAGATTAATGTGATTCTACCTTACTAAACTCAATATCCCAAATATATATATTATTTCTTGATGATTCAGTTTACCTTTGTAATTAGTAGTTTATAGTACTCTTTTGTTGGGAATGGACTCATCATGAAACTGACATTTTTATCTGGGATTTGAATGATGGCTAGAGATTTACTACACATGGAAGGGGATAGGCAATACAGGTAGAAGAGAGAACATGATCAACAACACAGAAGAATGAAAATGCATACCATATTTTGACAAGAGTAAGCAGTCTAATGTGACTAGTATGCAGGTATATATAGCCCCTAATAATACTAGGGGATGAAATATCAGAAGAAGAAACTAGAATAGGAGGTTGTGATTAAATTGTAGAAGACTTTGTAAGTTATTATAAAAAGTATGAATTTCAAACAATATACAGTGGTGAGTTATTAAAGGCTTTTTACCAGGGCAGTGACGTATTCTCCTTGTGATTATATTTCTATGTTTTTATGTTTATATCACAGGCTGCATTAAGGAGTGGTTGGGAGATGCTGAACACTCCTATAATCTCGTTTTGCCCTTACCCTGATTGCCGTTTCTGCAATCTAATGAAAAGTGATATACAAACAACTTCACTCCCCTTTCCAACAAAATTACTGTCCCCATCCCCCTCCAAAATAATAATTCTGAAGTCGCCTCTGCTCTATTTTTATATATCCATGTATCTCACTATCTAAAACGTGTTTTCTATGTACCAGGCATCACATTCTTCTGTACTTTGTATACATTTTCCATTTTAATTATTCAGTAATCCCATGAAATATTTATTATTGTTATCCCCCATTTGAAAGAGGAGGAAAGTGAAGTTCAGGGAAGTTAGATAACTCATCAATGATCATATGACTAGTAAGTGGCAGAGCCAGGACTCAATTCTGCCTGACTCCAAAGCCCACAATGTTACAGTAGCTTAGGCTAAAGGATACATGGACTTAAATTAAAGCATTTTGCAATGGGGCCAAAGAAGAGGGGTTACATTTGAGATTTAGAAATACAGAATTAATATTCTTTCAAAATGTTCAAAAATTTATTAAAGCAGTCTAGAAGGACCATATTATGAATTTTTTTCAGTGTCTATTTCTGCAGAGATTAGTTAGAAAAAAAGCAATTGTTGAAGTCATTCAATTAAGTTATTTTGAAAACACTAGTAACAAATTGGATATTTCTTATCTGACTTAATTCTGTGTGTGTGTGTGTGTGTGTGTGTGTGTGTATCCAGTGTTAGAATATAGGCATATACTATTATTTTTACTCTGTGTACACAACAATAATGAGATATAAGTTATTTTAAAAACTGTATTGTTTAAATAACTAATTAATTAGATTGGTCACCCCATCCCTATTTGTCTTAGTCTTTAAATTTGTGGTCCTCTTTTTCCATACCTAATCTCACATTTTTCCAGATGTTAGATTTTTCAGATTTATTTCAGACACATTTTCTTATTTGAATTGTACATACTCATGTAAGCTCAGAAAACATTTAATGTCTCACCCAAGGAGACATAGATAGAGATTGAGCCAGACTAGAAGTTCCTGACTCCTAACTCAGTGTTCCCTCTACCTAACAATAGGCACCACAGTATCCCCAGCATCTAGCACAGTGCATGGGCCTAGTAGATGCTTACTCAATGTTTGTCCAATGGGTGAATGAATAAATAGCAGCTAATATTAGTATTGAGTTATGAAAGAGTTGATAATAAATTGCTAGTAATTAGTGATTCCTAATGCCTGTTCAGAATAAATCCTTTATTTTAATGACACACTAAGGATAGTTCATATGAACCATTGTAGTTAACTTCACTGAGGATAAACTAGAGCTCTACTGATTTTGTAGTAGCTTCTGGGAGTTGTGGTAGTAGTTAAAAGTCATTCTTTTGATAAAAAGTGATTACATTTAGTTACACATGAAGGATGATTTGTGGTATACAAGAAGAACAGTAGATCAGAGAACTTGAGTTCAAGTTCCTTCTCTGTAAATTAATAAATATCGTGAACTTGAGGGAATTAGAAAACTTTCTGTGTCTCAATTTCTACATTGATAAAATAAGGATAATAATATATGTATCAATAAGGCTGATGTGAAAATCAAGTGAGACAGTATACACGTGGATGTGCTTTGTGAACTATAATGTACTCTGCAAATTCTATAAGGGGGTTTGTTATTTGGTATTTTAGATGAGATTAAAGAATGTTCAGTAATAGTCACAATGCCAGGGAAGCCATATAACTCCATTCAGAAAGGTACTATTGCAAAGATGACCACCAGCCAACATTAGATTGTATCCTGACAAAGAAAAAGTTGGAAATTAATTATGACTCATTATTACCACGCTTACAAAAGGGAATGTTTATGTGAACTAGGCATTCCTTTTTAAAATTCTTAGTTAGGGGCATTTCTTGAAATGGCTATGCAATGGACTGACTGAATGTGGATTTGTGGGAAGATGACCCACTTCCCACTTAGGTATCACCTTCTGAAATATGGCTACTTTGGTCAAAGCTCTGAAGGATATTGGCTGTGGTATCTAACTTACATGTGTCAAAATCCACAACAGTCTGATCCAAGGGCTAGTAGAAATGTATTTGCTGCTTTGAATTTCTTAGTTGTGCTGGATAGCTCCAATACAAACTTATTGGAAAACAAACTAATCATCATCTCCCCCAAACTAGCTCCTCTTCATGGTTTTCTTATTACTGTATCTAGCAGTTTTTCAGGTGTATTTTTTTTTAAAACATGCTTGTTTATTTATTTTGAGAGACAGGGAGAGAGATTGTATGTGCAGGCACAAGTGAGGGAAGGACAGAGAAAGTCGGGGAGGGGCAGATAAAGAGGGAGGGAGAGAATCTTTTTTTTTTAATTTTTTAATTTTAATTTTTTTATGTTTATTCATTTTTGAAAGACAGAGACAGAGCACAAGCAGGGGTGGGGCAGAGAGAGAGGGGGACACAGAATCTGAAGCAGGCTCCAGACTCTGAGCTGTCAGTACAGAACCCCATGCGGGGCTTGAACTCACAAACCGTGAGATCATGACCTGAGCCAAAGTCAGATGCTCAACTGACTGAGCCACCCAGGCGCCCCTATTTTTTTTAATGTTTATTTTTGAGACAGAGAGAGAGACAGAGTGTGAGTGGGGGAGGAGCAGAGCGAGAGGGAGACACAGAATCCAAAGCAGGGTCCAGGCTCTGAGCTGTCAGCACAGAGCCCGACGCGGGGCTCAAACTCATAAACTGTGAGATCATGACCTGAGCCTAAGTCGGACGCTTAACCGACTGAGCCACCCAGGCACCCTGGGGGAGAGAGAATCTTAAGCAGGCTCCATGCTGTCAGCATAGAGTCTGACGCAGGGCTCCATCTCATGAACAGTGAGACCATGACCTGAGCAAAAATCAAGAGTCAGATGCTTAACTGACTGAGCCCTTCAGACACCCCTCAGGTGTGTTTTGATTCTGTCTTTCTCTCTAGTCACCAAGTCAGTTGACTTGTTATTTGACAATGTGTTTATTTCTTCCTCTCAGCCACCACTTCATACCCTCAGTTGTCTCTTTGTAGACTTTAGAGTCTACTAACTGATCTGACTCCAGTCTATGTTACCTCAATGCATCCTGTCACCTCTCCAGATAAATCTGCCTAAACCACTGCTGTTGATCACTTCATCTCCCCACTCAGAAGCTTTGGTGGCTCCCAGTTGCCAACTGAACACAAACTGGCATTCAAGGCCTACCACAATCTGTCCCAGACCTTCTCTGTTCCATTGATCCCCTATGGGATTTAGTAAAAAAAAAAAAAAAAAATTCACCCTTTTTAGAATACATCTTGCCTCTTCTTTCTGTGGTTTTATTCAAAATTTTCTTTGTTTATGGACACATTTTCTTTATCCCCACCTGACAATTACCTTGCTATCCTTTAGGGTGCAGCCCAAATGGAATCTTCTAATCTATGAACTTTGGAGTCACATATGCCATGCTTAAATCTTGGCTCTAATACTCCATAGCTCTAATGTGGATGAGTTATCTCTTATGATCTGTGACCTTGGACAAGTGACACAACTTCTCAGAGCCTCAGTTTTCTAACCTGGAAGATGGTGACAGCCCTAGGAAGTAAGTACTATTATTTTTGTGAGAAGGAATTATGCTAATGCATAAAAGGCTTACCATGTGCTTGGCATATAGTCAGCTACAATGGATTTGATTGCTCAGTAAAAGGTAGTTGTTTTCATTGTAATTACCTCAAACAAATAAGATATAACTCCCTTTGAATTTTGAAACCATTTTGTACCATTCTTAGGGAAATTTATTCCATACTAGGTTCTATTTATTTTTTAATGTCTTCCCTTCTTAGAAATTGCAAGCACCTTGAGGTTAGGGAACTTATGTGGTATTGCTATGTGAAGTGCCTGCATAGTAGGCACTTAATACATGTTTACTGAATGAATGAAAGATACTTTAAAGAAGGGGAACATCACCCCCTCTTCTCCTTTTATTTGTTGAAGGTCAGTATTTGTAATAATGACACTGTATGCAATGAAATTAGACATATATTCACAGCATCCTTGTGAAAGAATGAGAAAAGACCACCTCTTTTAGTATATGAGGAAAGTGAAATCATAAAGCCATTGAAACAGCACTTTTGTAACACTTTTCTCTGAGTAAGCAGTGGTTGAGAATCTGGTCTCCAGGCTAGTTGATATTATTGTGTTGTACTGTCAACTGTGCACTCACTTTCCTGTTTACATGCTTCAGATTTTATAGAAAACTTCTCATTCATATCATGTTTGGGAAATAATTAACATAAAGTAGAAAATAATTGTATATTTATTTGATTATTTTTAGGTAAGCCTAGATCCCTATACTTTTTTCCTTCTCAGTCTGTCCTGACTTAAACAATTCTCCAGAGAACTATGCAAATCCTGTCCCGTTTCCTGAGCATTTTCTGAAATCGCTGAAATGGAGAGAGAGGATATTAAAAATAAGTGCCCTTCTCCTTTTCCCTGTCCAAGCTGTGCAAAATGGAGAAGAGTTGGAGATAACCCCATGCCATGATTAGAAGGCATTCTGACTCTCCAGTCTCAGAGCAGGGCTGATGATGGTGATTCTGGGAGGCTACAAGAGGGAATTACATTCAAAGGGGGTAGAAAAGTGAAAAGTCAGGTGAATCCCAATGAGCTCCACCACAATGCCTTGCACAAATAGATGAGTTGTCTTCCTAGTCTGTTTCTACTTCTTGGGAACCACACTCCATTCAGAGCCCAAATGACAGGCACTCTAGTTGCCTGCATGTGAGAACATCACACCTGTCTTATTAGATTGCTGTTACTTCTAATGTGGAAGAAGTAATGATGTTTAAATAAGCAGGCTTGGGAAACTCATGGGAGGGTTTGAGTTGAAGGAATACAATAACAAGCACTACCCTTACACAAGAAGAGAAAGGATGACTTAAATCATGTGGCCTGCTCTCACCCTTGTGGAGTTTGAGTCAAATGTCAATGACCATACCCTAACAAGTAGACCTATCTGTATTATTCTTTTGGCCTAATGCTCTGCACACAGTGGATGCTCGACATTGGTTGCTGACAGCCTGGTCAGTTTCACCAGAAGGCCTTTCTATGGTCTGAGTTTCTATTGTAATCAGCTACAATGGATTTGATTCTCTCTCTGGAGTAGTGGCTGAAATCAATGCATAAACTGATGGTGTACCATCCTCCTGAGATAAAAGTGGTGACAACCATGCTGTGTTCCAGGGAAAACTGAATGCAGTCCTTCCCTAGCCCACTAAGCTATGGTATTTTGCCCTCAGCACTTCTTTACATATGAATTAACCAGGAAGGATTGTACCTAAAAAGAAAGTCCTTTGGTAAAACACAGTTATAAGCATTATATCCTGTAACTTTCAATTTCTTTGTTGTTGGTGGTGGTGTTAAGAATGAAATTCTGACAAATGAAAAGAAAAGCAATTGGCTTTTTCACAGTTTTATGTAGAGTATCAAATTAGATTTTGAGTATTTGCAGTGCAATAGCTCAAGATTGATAAATGGAAATCTGATAATCCATAAACGTGACCCAGCACAATATTGTCCTAATTTGCTTTGTGAGGATTAATTCAACTATTTTCTGCTTTCATGGCAGTGAATATACAGTGTGGTACAAATAATGCCATGTAAACAAATTCTGCCTTTCCTTAATCTTTTCAAATATGTTGAGTTGACCTTTCCCTTGAGTGTCCTTTAGAAGATTCTAGGATAGAGCCCAAAAGCATGTGTGAAAGCCATAGAAGAAAGAAGACTCCAGTCAAAGAGAACAGTGGTCCATTGGACCCATTATTCATTCAAGGAATTCCATTTTTCTATAGTATTTTACTTTATTTTATTTTTTTATTTTTATTTTTTTTTGAGAGATAGAATACACATAAGTGGGGGAGGGGAATAGAGACATGGGGGTGGGAGAGAGAGAGAGAAAATCCCAAGCAGGCTCTGTCAGGGTGGAGCCTGATGTGGGACTCAAGACCACAAACTGTGAGGTCATGTCCTGAGGCGAAATGCTTAACCAACTGAGCCACCCAGGTTCCCCTTAATGGTATTTTAAATACAATGATGGCTTTTTGGTAGTTTTTCCTAGTTGGCCACAATGACTGAAATACCAGAAGTTAAATTCTGCAATGAAATGTATTATACCAAAGCTTCCCATGTTTAATGTGACTGAAATTGATTCCAGCAAATGTAAGTAGTAATGATGTCAACAGAAGAAATTAGGATTCCTAGCTTGGCTGTGGTTTCAAATATTATGTAGGAAATATTCTCTCATTAGGATTTACAGCCTTTCTCAGAGCAGTGGTTTGGGGCAGGACCACATTGAATAGCTAAGAAAAGCCAGCCCTGAAAACTTTTCCCCACACAAAGACCCGCAGAATTTTACTTACAACTTCTGGGGCTTATAGATCTTTTGAAGTTTGGCCACTAGAGGTCCATGTTAATATCTCTCACAGAAGAAAGCCAGAAGACAGTAGTGGCAGCTTCCTTATAGCCAGAGATTTTTAAACATTTAAAAATCTGAGATTTTGCAATCTGAGATAATGCAAGGAGAGGAACAGGCATAATATAAGAAATCTCTTCCTTCTCCCACCCCTGCCCAGTGTTTCTTAGTTTAGAAACCAATGTTCTATTTTGGTATTTTAGGACTCCTGTTTTATGAGCATCCTGTTAATTAGCTGTGTGGTTTCTATAAAATTGTTTCCATAACATTGGTGGTTGCTATTTGTGGCTGCCAGAAAACCCTGACATTTGTAAAATATCCTTACACAAAGAAAGGGCAACATAGGAAGTACTGTATGAGTGGTGATGGGGAAACTGAGATTGCCAGTAAGCATTCACAGAAAGGGATTTGAGACCTCAGTCCTAATTTAGTGCAATGGGACTGAATAATTGTAACATGCCTTATAAAAACAACTTGTTGTGAAGTGATGGTATCACAATTTAAATCTTTGTCCTGGTAGATCAGGGATTTAGTTCCTATGAAGATACTGAAATTATTTTATGTATTTTTATAAAGTCCCGGATACATTTTTATCCCTTCTTTTGCTTTGATGAAACTCTTTTGGCCATATTGCATAGTTGTGAAGGGTAATTGTGGATTCCAATGTAAAAGAAGATAAGTAAAATGTTTGAAAATAAAAGATGGAAGGTTACTTTAGAATCTAAAGTTTAGATATTGGACATGGCCTAGAATACTCAAAGGTGGGGAAGGAAGGACCATGCCCAAAATGAGACAAAAGAAGGCAGACTTGAAACAAAGGCTGAACTTGAGCATAAAGAATGGGTTTTGGGCAGTGTGGGAGCCAGCTGATCATGGATGCTGCTCTGAATGCTACTCATCAACCTTTCACATGTCTCTGGATCACCTGTCTCTGAACTCCTATAGCAAATGAATTCCTACCTTCTCTGAATCAAAGAAAATTCTCCTGCTGGAGGGCAGTGGAATATCAAACCAAAAAGCCTGAGCCTGGGATCAGGCTGTATTCAATTCCCAGTTCTACCACTTACTATGTGAACTTGGGGCACTTTATTACTACTCTGTGCTTTAGTTTCTTCTCCTGTAAAATGGGGATAATAGTTACATCTACGTGCTAGAAGCATTGGGGTGGTTAAATGAATTAATGTGTAAATCACTTAAACTCAACATATGTTAAGCACCCAATACATGTTAGCTGTTGTTACTATAACCCCATTAGTCCTTTGTTTTCAGTCAGTATAATGGGTTTTATAGTTCACTTAAGAGATTTTGAATTCGTTGAAGGCAGAGGCAGTAACTTAATGTTTGTGGTAATTGTGATGCCTAGCACAGTGTCTAGAAGGGAGCAGGCACACACCTACAGAAAACTGACAAAGGAATTCTGAAAGATTTTCAGCAAACAATGGTTTTGGATTTAAATGTCATTTATCCAGCACATTTAATTAAATCCAACCCCTATTCCCTATGTATTAACAAACCTTTTTATGGTGATTGAAAATCTCATGTTAAATATCAGTTCCATGTACATCAAGCATGTCTTGTGTATAGGATCTGTATATTTTCAATTGGCTATGCTCAGACTTGGGGAGCTAAGGGCAATATTCCCTGCCCCCTACCAGTTCCTTTTACATTTCATGGTTCAAGTTGTAAGGCTGAAGGAACACCTTCTGCATTTTTCCTGGTCACTTCAAATTCCATCAATACCTTTCTGTCTGGTGGAAGTCCGTGGTGGTGTGGGCCAGGAAAAAAATTCTATTCATCTTCTCTTCCTGTCCAGGCAATTATTGACCTTCTTTCAATCCTTCTCTTTGATGGTATTTAACCTTGTCCTCCACATGGTTCACTGTCTGATTTCTGATTTTTTAACAGGCACTTATTTCTGCTGCTTCTCAACAACACTTTTGGCACTTCAGAGATTGGCAAGTTAGTTCAGCTTTTTCCTAATTTGGATTTTTAACAGTGTTTCCTTTAGACTCTGGAGTTTGCTGGAATTGTGGCTCTGTACACAATTTGAGTACATTTAACTAAATAAACCGACGCTAAGTGCTTGAATTTGGTCAAGTAAGCTTTTTTCTTTCTCCATTTTTAATTTTTTAAATGTTTATTCATTTTTTGAGAGATAGAGAAAGATAGAGCATGAATAGGGGAGGGGCAAAGAAACAGGGAGGCACAGAATCCGAAGCAGACTCCAGTCTTTGAGCTATCAGCACAGAGCCCAATGTGAGGGTTGAACTCATGAACCACAGGGTCATGACCTGGCCGAAGTCGGACGCCTAACAGACTGAACCACCCAGGTGCCCCTCTTTCACCATTTTTAAAAGTCCACCTCCTGACTCCAAGTAGTCAATTAGATTGAGTTTTGAGCCAGGTTTTTTTTGCAGGGGGGGGGGGGGCGGGTGAATGAGGGGGTCAGGTAGTGTGTTATGCTAAAGGACAGAGAGAGTCCTGTGAATGCTTACACAGATGAAAGATATTTTTAGATAATTTTAGAGTCTTATCCAAACTTCTGTTGCTGAGACTATTTTTTTAATGTTTTTGTCCCTTTCTTAAATCCATAATTACCCATGAGTAAATGAAAATACATGTGACCCCTCAAAGATACATTTGATATGGTATTAATGGTATCCTAGGCTGGGAAAATGCTTTTTATACTAAGACTTATAATGAGAGTTCATCATCCTATTTGGATTCATTGTTTACAAATATAGTGATAATAGCCATTTTTATATTGAGTATCTATGATGTACTAGACAGTGCTAGATGCTTTATGTGCTTTGTCTTATTTAATCCTCACAACTATCCTAGACATTAGTTGTAACTATAATCCCCATTTTACAGATAAGGAAACTGAGTGTTAAATAACTTTTCCAAGGCTATACAGTTATAAGTCATCATACTTAGTATGAAGTATTCATACTTAGTATGAAATAGATATGCAAATTTGCATTTAGTTCATTGGTTTTCTACATTGTAAACATTAGCCATTATTTTTACTTTGGATGAATAGCACTTTCTACTTCCATTGTTTTGCTCTTTATAAAATGAACACACACACACACACACACACACACACACACAAAATAGACAGCTCTCCCTCGTGGCTATTTACTCCAATGTCTACCTCATTTTAGTTCTTGGGTTTTTCTTTTTTACCCCCAACTGGCTTTGACAATGTAATGATCCACAGACTTTGAATCCCTTGCACAGCATGGACTTCGGGGTCTAATTTTTTAAGGCATCTCTGACTCTGGTCATAACCTGCTCCTACTCCACAAAGTGTGTCCTGCTAGCCTCTATATATTCTTATGGCTTTTTACCCATTGCTCAGCACCTACTTTGGCTTTTATCTCTCCAAATAATGACTTGATCCAGTCCTAAGTCATTATTTACCAGAGAAAGAATATTCAGAAGGTTAGACTCTCTTCTTTTGCTCACACAGAGGGAAGAAAGGATTCCTTAGCTGGAGCACAAGTAGAATGAGTACCAGAGGAAAGGATATCGTCTTCTGAGGATCTTTCGCTTTTAGTCAATTGTCATTACTCCAGGGTACATCGTCTCCCTTTTACAGGATTGTCTTGAAATAATCCTGTAGCTGAGATACACGTGCAGAATATGCAGAAAATGCTGTAATTGTATGGTTAACTATGTGTTATATTTTGCCCCAAATATGACATTTAGGTTTAATGCATCAGCATTCCATAGTATTTCATAAGGAGAACTGTGACTTTCATATACTCTGCCACCTGAAAAAAATTGATAACACCAGTCTTATAAGTAGAACTCTAGCAGAGAGCTGGGACAAAAGGCAGAAATGTTTTGATGGGTATGAGGGAAAAGTCTAGACTGTAGACATTAGAGTACTGAATAAATCTAAATGTGGCAACATAATGTGGGGCTTTAATTACCTGAAACATGAATCCACTGAGTATCTGTAGTTAGAGTAGAAGATTAGCAAAGCCTAAATTTTTATCCACATATGATTTAGTCTTGGTCTGTTAGCTTCACGACAAGGTTTTAGGGGTGAAGCAGCCAGGCAGCAAATACCTCCAGACATGGTATGAACATGGGGAAATGATCTAATGGCTCCCTGATTGATCTCTGGCTCTGTGCTTTTCTCAAAACAGGTCACCTATCTCATTACTCCTCTCCCTCTTAAAAATGGGACTTAGCACAATATGTTTTATTAAGTGGGTATGTTATCTCAGCCTGTGCCATCATAGCCACCATTTCCTCTTCAGAGAAGGTAGTGACTTTATTAATGCAGATCCTTTATGAAAACTTAATGAGGCTGTCTATAAAGAGTGATGTAATAAATTTGCTTACTCACTGAATCAGTATGGGCCCTCTGTGTGTTACTTATTAATATGTTTTTGTTGTGGGCTTTATTTCCTTTAAAAGCATATATGCTAGACAGAATAGCCCCCAAGAGTGGAATGGCTATACTGAAAGCATATTAAATGCCTTTGGGATTTTTTTAAGACATAATCTTAAACCTGATAATTGTGAGTACTGGAGGAGAGCTGAAGGAGGACAGAAAACATGCTGGTAAAAGGGAGAGAAAGGCACAGAGACAGGCCATAGACATACATTCCAACGTATGGAAAACAGGCAAATCCTGTCTCAGACTTATGCTGTGTAACCTAATCATTACCAAGTGTAAACTCTGTACCAGGGATAGGGTTAACCTCCTGATAGATTGTGAAGAGGTACAATTTATATCCCTGGGCCATTTATAAATTTGATCTCTTTGTGCCCCTAACTCAAAGAACCATCTTTTAAATTTTGTCTCAGTAACATGCCTCTCTAACTCTGTCTTCCTACACAGCTTCTCATAATCAGCCTCTGTCACTTCTTTCTTACTTTCTTATGTATTAGAACCTCCATGTCTCTGGAGGTTCTCTGCTTTCAGGGTCTAGGATTTGGAGATGCTTATCTATTTTTAGAGTCTTTGGGAAATACTAAATATACAGCTCTTTCCCCTTTTAATATGTTTATTTCAAAGGTTTTCTGAAAATCTAATGATTTACCCATAGATTTGGATCTTGTTTCTATTTGATGCAATATTCTAGAACAATGTATTGTAAATCAAATGAGCAGGCCTGTCTGTAAAGCATGTTGAGGTTTTAGTTGCTTGGTCAGGTGGGGGAAGGGAAGGAAACTAGAAATATGTCAAGATTCATCTAGGGATTAGCATCAGTATCTAAATGGAGGATGAGGGGAAGATGATGGGTAAAGAAAAACAGCAGGAATCTCATAGATGTGGTCCTATATTAGGCATTAATCTATGTTAGAGTACTACCCATGCCAGTCATTGGGGCCTTGGAAGATGGGGGTCTGTCTTTCATGGGAGAGTGCTGAGAAGAGGTAGAAGTCAATAAGGGCTCCAGCCAAGTAGCCTAAGCTTCAGACAGGAGTCCTAAAGGAGAAATGCAACTTAAACATAAAGAAAGGCATGAGACTAGTTTTATTAATTGTGCCCAAGCTGTAGGGATATGGCTGCAGCTCATTCCAAGCACCCCAGATACCAGGCTTCTGGTTGTCAGATTAATTTCAGATACTACTTCCTGATAAGACGGGCACTTCTAATATGATATTACTTTAGACTGAATTGCCTTCAGGAAGTAGACAGGCTGAATTACAGGAGTGGAAAAAGCAACATGGAGTTTTTAACAAAGCCTCCAACACTACATCTTATCTCACTAAACTATTCTACGAACATTTAGCAAGCACCTGCCATCCATGTACAAAGTACTGTGCTAGGCATCAAAATCCTGCCTGTTCAGTTTATAACAAGGATAAGCCTGATCTTAGCAAGTAAGTCTCACTGATTTAATGTAGGGGTACCTGTATTCCTTTTTCTATTTTTACGATGAAGCCAATTCAGTAGAAAAACTATTAGCAAGAATTAGGGTATCTGGGCTCTAGTTCTAGCTCTACCACTCACGGGCTATCATCTTGAGTGAATCATATCTGTGCTTGGGTTTTTTTTTTTTTTTCGTTATTCTTGAAAATCATTAAGGCTTTTCCTCTATTTTGATTGATCTTTGGTCACATGACTCTTTGGCCATAATTTATTCATTTATTCCTTTACTCACCAAATATCAAATTTGAAAGAGGAGGAAATTGAATATAAAGTGAAGATCATGAGCAAAAGTGGTTCTTCTTATGGCTTTCATTTCCTAAGTATCCTTTGAAGGTTTATATCCAAAGATTGTGAAGCTCATGAATGAGAAACATAGAAAGGCCTGAATTAAAGCCACAGGAATCAGGGACTTAGTAAAACAAAGGGAGGAAAACCTTGTGATAATTCATTGTTTTTCCACCTAAAGAAGAGTTGCTACCTCCAAAGAGTCATGTCTTGATGAATGAGGTGGGTGCTCACCAAACACAAAGCTAATCAAATGGCCTATGGAGAACTGAATACATGCTAGGCAGCTATCTAGACAATAAAGACTAATATTCACAGTTGGCACAGAATTGTCTTTATAGCCAGGAAAGTACAATGTGGAGTGAAGTAGAAGGTAAACTGAAGAGACTTTGTGTTGGTCAATGAGGGTTACCGCTGGCTGAAAAGAGAGGAGAAAGAATGCAAATATGTATGCCTAGCTCCTAGGAAAACTATGATTTCAGGTTCATTTTCTTACCTCCTTCTGTCTTCTATGTGCTGCTGGTATATAAGAGAGGGGAGAGATGTGCTAATTTAAATGTTTAAAAGGCCCACTTTCTGAGAAACAGGTAGAATTTATCTTTGCTGTCTTCTAACATTTCTCTCTCCAGTTCAGTTCAGTGGTTCTCAGGCAAAGGTAGTTTTGCTCCCCAGGAGGCATTTGATTATGTCTGGAGACATTTTTGGTTGTCAAAACGGGTAGGGGTTTGTGACTACTGATATATACTGAGTAGAGAAAAGAAATTCTACTAAACATTATATAATGCATAGGATAGATACTCCATAACAAACAATTCCAGCTCCAGATGTCAATAATGCTGAGGCTGAGAAATCTTGCTTTAGGTTATTCATTCATTAAGTCATTGAGAGCACCTCCTGTGTTTCAGGCACTGTGCTAGGTCCTGATGATACAGTGATAGATGAGACAAACATGGTGCCTGCTCTCATGGAATTTATTTTATTTTATTTTTTAATTTTTTTTAACGTTTATTTATTTTTTTTGAGACAGAGAGAGACAGAGCATGAACAGGGGAGGAGCAGAGAGAGAGGGAGACACAGAATCTGAAACAGGCTCCAGGCTCTGAGCTGTCAGCACAGAGCCCGACGCGGGGCTCGAACTCACGGACCGTGAGATCATGACCTGAGCCGAAGTCGGACGCTTAACCGACCAAGCCACCCAGGCACCCCTCTCATGGAATTTACAATGGAGGACACAGAATATAAACAAGCAGCAATAGGTTCCTTTTATTTATTGCCACAATTCCCCATGCCTATTCATACAACAGACATTCATTAAACACCTTCTCCAAGCCAGATATCTTGTGGAGGAGGTGATTCTTAAGCCAGATGTTATCCTTGTTCTAATAAAGGTTAGTCTAGTGGGAAAGACAGACATTGAAATAAACAATTGTAACACTAGATAATAGCTTTAATAGAGGCATGACTAAAGTGCTATAAGAACATAGATTTTAAGTGTGCAGGCTCTCATGGAAGTGATGATGCCAGTAAAACCTCTTTGGAGAACATGTTCTCACAGCTGGGTCTTGAAGAAATATTTTGAGTTCACTGAACAGAAGCTGAGAAAGGAATTTTTGATAAAGATACCAACATGAACAAAATCATGGAGGGTGAATATTCATGTCAATTGGTGAAATGGCCATGACATGATGTCTCTAGACTATAGGGTACCTGAACGAGAGTACCTATACTCTCAGGCTGGGATGAAGCTGGAGAGGCAAGCAGGAGCCATAACAGTGAAGGCCTTGTGGGATATATTAAGGTCTTTGAGTTTTCTTTCAGAGGCAATGGGGAACTGTTGCAATTTTATAAGCAAGATAGTGATTTGGTCACATTGCTGCTCTACATGGGTAGGACTTGATAAATTCATCCTACAGCTACTACAACCACAATTAAATTTCTTTTACTATGGTCTTTTCTGCACTCCCCCGACCAAGGTTGTTTTCTGTCACTGATGTCTCATTGTCCACTGTAATAGCTTTAAACCCCACCAAGCAATTGGGTGCCTACCATGACCCCAGTCCCCTTAGAATGATAGACTTGTATTCCCCATTGATTTGGTTCTCCTGGTGTCATAGACTACTGAGTTTGGAAAGGATATTAGAGGAAGGGCAAGATGAAGGGCCTGGTGTTTTAGTGACTGCTTATTATGCACCTGTAACTGTGCCTACTTTATTGTCCATATATCTTTAGTGCTTAATGCTTAACAGAAACTCAATAAATGTATTAATTGTCATCGTCATTGTCATCATAATCATCATCCTCAAATTGTCTCATATATTTCTCACAATTCTTTGAGATGGATGCTATTATTACTTCCATTTTCTATATGGGAAGACAGATCTAGAGCTCAAAGTACTTCTGAGACAAGAGACTTCTATTATGTTGCTAGGCAAATGTTTGCTGTAGTAATAAAGGAGTATAAAAACATGTGAGGAGTAACATGTCTTTTCCAGTATGTGTCCAGTGATGTTTTTAGATCCAAGTACTGTTGTCTTTTGAGAGGGAACTTTCTAATTTAAGATTTTTATTTTATTTGGTTCAGGAAGGACTTCAGAGGGAAATGGCTGGGGTATCAATTTTGGTGCCAGGCTTCTGTTAGTTAAACTCTAACCAGTGTTTTTCAAACTTTCAATTGTGACCCACAGTGAGAAATGTATTTTATATTGTGATCTAATATACATACACCTAACTGAAAAGAAAAGTTTTACCCAACAAAGCTTTACTTTATGTGACACATTCTTAGATTTTCCACAAAACACATTCTATTATTTTCCATTCCATTCCATTAAAAATGTTAGTTCTGGCCCATGGTTTTAAAAACCACTGCTTCAGCTACCTTGTAACTGTTCTACATAAGGCTTGGAATCCAAAGGGGCCTCATCTGGACAGGTAGTTATCAGTTCTGGGTACAGGACCATGTTGCCTACAAAACCTAACTAGAGTCCTGAGCTCCTTTTAAGATGGTATCTAGTCAACAAAGAACATCTCGCCAAATCAGGCAAGAAGCTCAAGGAGAGGGTATAGTATCCTGTAATCAGGAAACACACTCAAATGCATATTAAAGCAGCATGAGCAAAAATGCATATGAATCCTCATGCAATAAATAATTTTGCTGAACTCAGATTCCATCTCAGGGAAATACCCATCAAATGCAGCTTTAAGGAGTGAGATCAAACCTGAAAGATATGACTTAAAGGTATGTATAATTGTAAAAAGGTCACTGCCTATTCTCTCTTTTGGCATAAATTAGGATTAGTACTTAAAAATAAGGAGGAACTGTTTTGAGCACCTCTTCTACAGTCTTTTGGTCTCTAGGCACTCTCTGCACTCTCTGCACTTTGGTTCTCTCTGCACTCTGCCCTGTGCTAGAATCTTATGGCTATGTTTTGTTTTTTGTTTTAATTTATTAAATATTTATTTTTGAGAGAGTGACAGAGTGTGAGCAGGTGAGGGGCAGAGAGAGAGAGAGGGAAACACAGAATCCGAATCAGGCTCCAGGCTCTGAGTTGTCAGCACAGAGCCTGATGTGGGGCTTGAACTCACAAATTGCAAGATCATGACCTGAGCTGAAGTTGGATGCTTAACCCACTGAGCCACGCAGACGCCCCGCCATGTTTTGTTTTTTGAACATCACATTACTGGAGTAGAATGAATACCAGGCTCACTACATTCAGCCAAAGCTTTCACAGATTTCAAAGCCTTGCTCCAGATCGTATATTACATTGTAAACAGTAGGAGTCTTGTATGTGCAGAGGAAGGCTTTATTAGGACTCAAGATATTTCCATTTTAGTAGTACTCTGAATGCTATGGTGAATATGATAGTTTCCTATGGTATTTCCAGGGATACTTCTAGCAACAAAACCCTTGGCTTTGAAGCTCCATAATTTGAAGGCTGATGATTAAAAGGCAAAACAACAAAGCCTTCATAAGTCATGCGAGACAGTTTGCTTTTTAAGGTTATGACAGAAATACATTGGTGTACAGCTTTTCTTTTGCATCCTTACTTCCTACTTCAGTCTTTGCCTTAAGCTGAAGGATATTTTCCAACATAGCTAGGTGGGGATGTGTCCTCTCTCTGAACCATTTTATTTTTCCACTCAGAGAAGACTTGTCTCCCTATCCAACCCTATCCCATAGAGTCCCTCTGCCATTTTGCTGAATAGCCAACCCCTCCACTTATCCAAAGAAGAAAGGAACTGATGCCATTCTTTACAATCTGGTATTGATTGAGAAATTTGTCTATCACAAAGTGTCTCCTTGCCTATAGGCATTTGTAGTTTAAGCTTTTTGTTCCAAAATGGGTTTGATGTTTATAAAGGCATTTCAGGCCTCAACAAACAATATGGGGATTTTTGAATGGATGATGAAGACCCCTAAGATCTTAATAGACTTACAGTCTTGTGAAACTGAAGACAAATCTTAGAACTTTTGAGGATAGAAAGCAGAGGACGAATAGCTTGTGATTGATCCTGATCAATTCACCACTGCACCTCTCCACTCCATCCCATCCCCTGACATATTGCTTTCCTAAGAAAGATAAGCCCATGTTGGCTCTGCTGAGGTTACTGAAGGCCTGGTCTTGATAGGAAGCAGGAGTGCTGGTAGGAATTCATTCCTCCTGACTTTTTCAAAATCAGAAGCCCACTGTATCTGAACAGAGGTTTCCTCGAGGAGCCCTCCCCTTGTTTCCTGCCAGAGCACTAAACTTAAACCCAGTTCTTCATATTTGTACATATGTTCTGGCACCAGTTTTATTTCCCACTTAACTGCTTTATTTCTGATAGAGAGATGTATATTATGGTTCTGATTTCTACCATTGGTTGCTATTGTTAACAAGGAAGGCCTTTTCACTTTGGTAATCTCTTTATTTCCATGCATGTTTCCTTTTTAATTTTTTTCAGTCACTCTTAAATTCTTGATCAAAATTCCAAAAAAATTAATTCCAAATATATACATATATATGTATATATATATGTATACATGTATGTATACATGTATATACATATATATACATATATACATGTATATATGTATATATATGTATATATATTTTAAAAAATTTTTTGAATTCTAGTTAGTTAACAAATAGTGTAATATTGCTTTCAGGAATAGAATTTACTGATCCATCACTTCCGTATAACACCCAGTGCTCAACACAAGAGCCCTCCTTAATACTTGTCACCACGTTAGCCCATGCCCCACCCACTTCCCATCCATCAACCCACAGTTTGTTCTCTGTATTGAAGAATCTCTTATGATTTGCTTCCCTTTTTCTTCCCTTCCACTATCTTCATCTGTTTTGTTTCTTAAATTCCACATATAAGTGACATCATATGGTGTTTGTCTTTCTTGGACTTATTTAGCATAACATGCTCCAGCTCCATCTACATTGTTACACATGGCAAGACTTCATTCTTTTGATGGCAGAGTAGTATTATATGTTAATGCTGCTTTATATTGGAGTGCAAGTGTCCCTTTGAATCTTTATTTCTTTTTTCAATCCTTTGGGAAATACCTAGCAGTGCAGTTACTGGGTTGTAGAGTAGTTCTATATAGAGTATCATGTCATCTGGGAAGACTGAAAGTTTGACCTCCTCCTGGCTGATTTGAATGCCTTTTATTTCTTTGTGTTGTCTGATTGCAGAGGCTAAGACTTCCAATAATATGTTGAATAACGGTGGTGAGAGTGGACATCCCTGTCTTGTTCCTGACCTTAGGGGGAAAGTTCTCAGTTTTTCCCCATTCAGCATGATATTAGTGTTGGGTCATTCATATATGGCTGTTATGATCTTGAGGTATGATCCTTCTATTCCTACTTTCTTGAGAGTTTTTTTATCAAGAAAGGATGCTGTATTTTGTCAAATGCTTTCTCTGCATCTATTGAGAGGATCATATTGTTCTCATCCTTTCTTTTATTGATGTGATGAATCACGTTAATTGTTTTGCGGATATTGAACCAGCCCTGCCTCCCAGGTATAAATCCCACTTGGTCATGGTGAATAACTTTTTTAATGTATTGTTGGATCCGTTTGGCTAATATCTTGTTGAGGATTTTTGCATCCATGTTCATCAGGGAAATCGGTCTATAGTTCTCCTTTATAGTGTGGTCTCGGTCTGGTTTTGGAATCAAGGTAATGCTGGCTTCATAGAAAGAGTTTGGAAGTTTTCCTTCCATTTCTATTTTTTGGAACAGTTTCAAGAGAATAGATGTTAACTCTTCCTTAAATGTTTGGTAGAATTCACCTGGAAAGCCATCTGGCCCTGGACTCTTGCTTTTTCGCAGATTTTTGATTACCAATGCGATTTCCTTACTGTTTATGGGTCTGTTCAAATTTTATACTTCTTCCTGTTTCAGTTTTGGTAGTGTATATGTTTCTAGGAATTTGTCCATTTCTTCCAGATTACCCACTTTATTGGCATATAATTGCTCATAATATTCTCTTATTATTGTTTGTATTTCTGCTGTGTTGGTTGTGATCTCTCTTCTTTCATTCTTGATTTTATTTATTTGGGTCCTTTCCTTTTTCTTTTTGATCAAACTGGTTAGTGGTTTATCAATTTTGTTAATCTTTTCAAAGAACAAGCTTCTGGTTTCATTGGTATGTTCTGTTTTTGTTGTTGTTGTTGTTGTTGTTGTTGTTGTTGTTGTTTCTATAGCATTAATTTCTGCTATTTCTGCTCTAATCTTTATTATTTCCTATCTTCTGCTGGTTTTGTAAAGTAGTTCTATTTTTAACTTTTTGAGGAACCTCCACACTGTTTTCCAGAGTGGCTGCACCAGTTTGCATTCCCACCAACAGTGTAAGAGAGTCCCCCATTCTATGCATCCTCACCAACATCTGTTGTTTCCTGTGTTGTTAATTTTAGCCATTCTGACAGGTGTGAGGTGATATCTCATTATAGTTTTGATTTATATTTCCCTGACGATGCGTGATGTTGAGCATCTTTTCATGTGTCTGTTAGCCATCTGAATGTCGTTTTTGGAAAAATGTCTATTCATGTATTCTGCCCATTTCTTAACTGGATTATTTGTTTTTTGGGGGGGATGTTAAGTTTGGTGAGTTCTTTATAGATTGTGTTTACGGACCCTTTATCAGATCTGCCATTTGCAAATATCTTCTCCTATTGTGTATGCTGCCTTTTAGTTTTGTTGATTGTTTCCTTCACTGTACAGAAGCTTTTTATCTTGGTGAAGTTCCAATGGTTCATTTTTGCTTTTGTTTCCCTTGCCCCCAGAGACATGTTTAGTAAGAAGTTGCTGTGGCCAAGGTCAAAGAGGTTTCTGTCTGTATTCTTCTCTAGGATTTTGATAGTTTTCTGTCTCACATTTAGGTCTTTCATCCATTTTGAATTTACTTTTGTATATGGCATAAGAAAGTGGTCCAATTTCGTTCTTCTGCATGTTGCTGTCCAGTTTTCCCAACACTGTTTGTGAAGAGGCTGTCTTTTTTCCATTGGATATTCTTTCCTGCTTTGTTGAAGAGGGTTTGACCATATAGTTGTGGGTCCATTTCTGGGTTCTCTATTCTGTTCCATTGATCTATGTGTCTGTTTTTGTGTAAGTACCATAACATCTTGATTACAGCTTTGTAATACAACTTGAAGTCTGGAATTGTGATGCCTCCAGCTTTCATTTTCTTTTTCTGGATTGCTTCCGATATTTGGGATCTTTTGTGGTTCCACACAAATTTTAGGATTGTTTGTTACTAGCTCTGAAAAATGCTGTTGGTATTTTGATAGAGATTGCATGAAATTTGTAGATTGCTTTGGGTAGTATAGACATTTTAACAATATTTATTCTGCTAGTACATGAGCATGGAATGTTTTCCCATTTCTTTGTGTCCTCTTCAACTTTCTTTCATGAATGTTCTATAGTTTTCAGAGTACAGATCTTTTATCTCTTTCGTTAGGTTTATTCCTAGGTATCTTATAGTTTTTGATGCAATCAGGATCAATTCTTTCATATCTCTGCTGCTTTATTTTTGGTGTGTAGAAATGCAACAGATTTCTGTACATTGATTTTGTATCCTAGAACTTTGCTTAATTCATGTATAAATTGTAGCAAATGTTTGGTGGAGTCTTTTGGGTTTTCTACATAGATTATCATGGCATCTGCAAATAGTGAAAGTTTGACTTCTTCCTTGCCAGTTTGGATGCCTTTTATTTCTTTTTGTTGTCTGATAGCTGAGGCTAGGACTTCAATTACTATGTTAAATAACAATGGTGAGAATGGACATTTCTGTCTTGTTTCTGACAATAGAGGAAAAGCTCTCAGGTTTTCCCCACTGAGGATGATAGTAGCTGTGGGTCTTTCATACACGGCCTTTATGATGTTGAGGTATGTTCCCTCTATCCCTACTTTGTTGAGGGTTTTTATCAAGAATGGATGTTGTACTTTGTCAAATGCATTTTCTGCATATTGAGCAGATCATATGGTTCTTATCCTTTCTTTTATTAATGTGGTGTATCACATGGGTTGATTTGTGAATACTGAACTACCTCTGCAGGCCAGGAATAAATCCCACTTGATCTTGGAGAATAATTCTTTTAATGTACTGTTGGATTTGATTTGCTAGTATCTTGTTGAGAATGTTTGCGTCCATGTTCATCAGGGATATTGGCCTGAAATTCTTTTTTTTATTGGTGTTTTTGTCTGGCTTTGGACTCAAGGTAATGCTGGCCTCATAGAAGGAGTTTGGAAGTTTTCCTCCCATTTCTATTTTTTGGAACAGTTTGAGAAGAATAGGTATTAGTTCTTCTTTAAATGTCTGGTAGAATTCCCCTGGGAAACCATCTTAGTACTGGACTTTTGTTTGTTGGCATATTTTTGATTACTGATTCAATTTCTTTGATGGTTATGGGTCTGTTCAAGTTTTGTATACCTTCCTGTTTCTGTTTTGGTAGTTTGTATGTTTCTAGGAATTTATCCATTTCTTCCAGATAGCCCAATTTCTTGGCATATAATTTTCCATAATATTCTCTTATGATTGTTTGTATTTCCGTGGTGTCAGTTGTGATTTTTCCTCTTTCACTCATAATTTTATTTATTTGGGTCTTTTCTCTTTTTGATAAGTCTGGCTAGGGGGTCATAAGTTTGTTAATGCTTTCAAAGAACCAGCTCTTAATTTTGTTGATCTCTCCTGTTTTTTTTTAATTTGATATTATTTATTTCTGCCCTAATCATTATTATTTCCTTTCTTGTGCTGGTTTTAGGCATTATTTGCTGTTAGTTTTCTAGCTCCTTTAGGTATAAGGTTAGATTGTGTATTTTAGACTTTTCTTGCTTCTTGAGGTAGGCCTGTATTGCTATAGACTTCATTCTTATGACTGCCTTCGCTGGATCCCAAAGGTTCTGGGCTATTGTGTTTTCATTTTTATTTGCTTCCATGTATTATTTTAATTTTCTTCATTAATTTCCTGGTTAGCCCATTCATTCTTTAGTAGGATGTTCTTTAGCCTCCTTGTATTTGTAGTCTTTCCCAATTTTTTCTTGTGGTTGACTTCAAGTTTCATAGTGTTATAGTCAGAAAATATGAATGGCGGGGCGCCTGGATGGCTCAGTCGGTTAAGCGTCCGACTTCGGCTCAGGTCACGATCTCACGGTATGTGAGTTCGAGCCCCGCGTCGGGCTCTGTGCTGACTGCTCAGAGCCTGGAGCCTGTTTCAGATTCTGTGTCTCCCTCTCTCTCTGACCCTCCCCCGTTCATGCTCTGTCTCTCTCTGTCTCAAAAATAAATAAACGTTTAAAAAAAAAAAAAGAAAATATGAATGGCATGATGTCAATATTTTTGTACTTGTTGAGGCCTGATTTGTGACCAAGTATATGATCTGTTCTGGAGAAAGTTCCTTGTGCACTTGAAAAGAATGTGTATTCTATTGCTTTAGGATGCAATGTTCTGAATATATATGTTAATTCCATCTAGTCCAGTGTGTAATTCAAAGCCATTGTTTCCTTGTTGATTTCCTGCTTAGATGATCTTTCCATTGTTGTGAGATGTTAAAGTCCCCTACAATTATTGTATTATTATCAATGAGTTTCTTTATATTTGTTATTAACTGATTTATACATTTGGATCCTCAAATTTGTGGGCACAAATATTTATAATTGTTGTATCTTCTTGTTGGATAGACAACTTTGTTAAGATATAGTGCCCTTCTTCATCTCCTGTTATAGTCTTTTGTTTAAAATCTAGTTTGTAGATATAAATATGGCCACTATGGCTTTCTTTTGACATCAATTACCAGGATAGACGGTTTTCCATCCCCTTACTTTAAATCTGAAGGTGTCTCTTTAGGTGTAAAATGAGTCTCTTTTAAGCAGAAGTGGTCTTTTTTTTTTTTTAATCCATTTTGATACCCCGTGTCTTTTGATTGGAGCATTTACTCCATTTGTATTCAGACCGATTATTGATACATATGAATTTAGTGCCATTATATTATCTGTAAAGTCATTATTTCTGGAGATTTTCTCAGTTCCTTTCTAGTCTTTCTTGCTTTTTGTCTTTCTTTCCCACTCAAAGAAACCCCTTTAATATTTCTTGCAGAGCTGGTTTAGTGGTCACAAACTTGAGTTTTTCCTTTTCCCAGAAATGATTTCTCCTTCTAATCTGAATGACAGCCTTACTGGATAAAGTATTCTTGGTTGCATATTTTTCCTATTCAACACATTGAATATATCCTGCCACTCCCTTCTTCCAGGTTTATGTGGAGAGATTTGCTGCTAACCTGATTTGTTTTACCTTGTAGGTTAGGGATTTCTTCTTCTCCCTGGTTGCTTTCAGGATTCTTTCCTTATCTCTGAATTTTGTATATTTTACCACAATATGTCTTGGTGTTGAGTGGCTTTGTTGATTTTGATGGGAGCTCTTTGTGCCCCTGGACTTGGATGTCTATTTCTTTCCTCATATTAGGAATGTTTTCAGCTATAATTTGATGAAGTAAACCTTCTTCTTTTTCCCCTCTCTTCTTCTCGGACTCTTTTGATATGAATGTTATTACTCTTTATGGAGTTGCTGAGTTCCCTAAGTCTACATTGTGATCCAGTATTTTTCTTTCCTTCTTCTTTTCAGCTTCACTGTTTCTCATAATTTCATATTCTCTGTCACTTATTCATTTTTCTGCATTTTCCATCCTTGTGGTCATTAATTACATCCAGTTGGTTTTGCATCCCGGTTCTTGCATTTTTTAAAAGTTTGTTCATTTTGAAGGAGAGAAGAGATCGTGTGGGGGGGGGGGTAGCAGAGAGGGAGAGGGAGAACCCCAAACAGGTTCTGTGCTGTCAGTGGAGAGCCCAATGAGAGACTTGATCTCATGAACTGTGAGATCATGATCTGTGCCAAAATTAAGAGTCAGACACTTAATTTACTGAGCTACCTAGGCACCCCTTGGTTATAACATTTTTTAATTTCAGCCCGACTAGTTTTTAGGTCATTTATCTCTGCAGTGAGGATCTCTCTGGTTTCTTTTTTGATTTTTTGAAGTCCAGCTAGTCTCCTTATGATTGTTGTTTTAAATTTGGTCCAGGCATATTACTTATATCTATTTTGATTAGCTCCCTAGCCATGACCTCTTCTTGTTCTTTCTTTTGTGATGAATTACTCTGTCTTTGGATTTTGTTTATTTCTCTGTCTTTCATGTGTTAGGAAAACCTGTGCCTGGTCCTATTTCTACTGGCGTAGAGGTTTTGCAGCACCCTATGATTGGTAGACCTGGTGCGTGCAAGGGGGTTTGTGTTGATCTTTTGAGAAAGGGGCCTGCTGCTCTAGCTCTCAGTTACTCTTGCCCTATTAAAAAAGGCACTTGCAGAGTGCCCAGGAATGAGGCTTGGAGTAAGCGGCTCAAGCTTCCACTGTGTGCACTGTGCTGCTTGCTAAAGTTTGTCCATGCTGATGGGTGAGGTGAAAAATGGAGTAATCCTGATCTCTTCACTGGAGAGGGGAATTTGTGCCCATTGCTGTTGAGAAAGCCCTTATAGAAGAGTGAACAGTCTCCCCTCATGTCTCAGGCTTCTGTCAGATTTCTGCTTTCACCCTCTCTGAGTCCACAATGTCTGCCTGCCCTTTGGCAGTGCACTGTTTCTGTATTTTACCTCAAGTGCATGTTTCTGTTTCAAAACTCCAAATTTTAAGGACCTAGCATGGTGCAGATCCACACTGATCCTCTGGGGGAGGGTCTCACTATGCTGTGGCTGGTACTGGTTTGTCCCAGAAAAGCAGCCATATAACTGTGCAGGAGCTTTGATTTTATGGTAAAGTGTACCAAAAAGTTGGTGTTCAGGTCAGCTGCTGTCAGCAGTAATCTCTGCTCATATGTCCGTGAATGGGGCAGCACATTGACAACTGACTGCTCTTTTGTCCCCTGTGAGGCAGTGCTGCCTCACCCAAATACACTCCAAGATGAGTAACTGTGTCTTCCAGTGTGATCTAGGGGATCCTCAGAGTATGCTGTCTGCTCCTGGGCCTTTGCCCTCCTTCTCCACAGGAGCTCAACTATGCCCACCAGGTTTGACCTTGGCAATGGTGTGGACTTCCAAAACTTCAGACTTTCAGCTCTGCTGCTTGTAGAAACTTGTAATAATCAGCCCCTCTTATTTTTCCCATCAGTTCTTTTGGGGTCCCCTGTGTGCAGTCCCCTGTGTGCTGCTCGCTGTCTCTCTCTCACTCTCTCTCTCTCTCTCTCTTTGTCTCTCCTCTCTTCTTTCTCCATGATCTGGGCTTCCTCCTCTCCAAAGCACCTGCAATTCTTTTCTCCCCCAAATCACATCACCACATCTCCTACCTTCCACGATGTGGCTTCTTTTCTCTCTCTAGTTGTGCAGTTTGTTCTCTCAGTCCTCAGATTCATTTGCTCCCATTCCTTCATGAAACTCTGGACCTTGTCTAAACCAATGGTCTTATGTCTCTTAAATCTGTCATTCACGTACTGGTTGCCAAGGGCTTTGATGTCTTGGGATGGAACACTGCAACAGCAAGGTGGGAATATTCAAGGCCTGGACCCAGAACACATGCTGGACTGGCATAGCAGGGTGCATGGACCACACACTGCACCTCTCCATGCATGTTTCCTTAATGCTTGATGACAAATGACTGGCCTTAGTAGGCTGCCTATTAGATGTTAGATGGTTTTATTCATTCATTTGTTTGTTTGTTTACTTATGTATTTATTTATTTTTGGTATTTTATTTTTAAGAGAAAGAGAGAGAGACACACAGCATAAGTGGGGGAGGGGCAGAGAGAGAGAGAGGGAGACACAGAATCCGAAGCAGGCTCCAGGCTCTGAGCTCTCAGCACAGAGCCCAATGTGGGGCTTGAACCCATGAACCACGAGATCATGACCTATCCTGAAGTCAGATGCTCAACTGACTGAGCACCTAGGCTCCCCAGTGTTAGATGCTTTTGTAGCTAGTCAACTTCCATTAACCCCACCTTTAAGAGGGTGACATTTTATGGGTGCTGAGTGGTTTAGTTGGTTGAGTGTCTGACTTCAGCTCAGGTCATGATTTCATGGTTTGTGGGTTCGAGCCCTGTGTTGGGCTCTTTGCTGACAGCTTGGAGCCTGGAGCCTGCTTCAGATTCTGTGTCTCCTCCTCTCTCTACCCCTCCCCCACTTGTCTTCTCTCTCTCTCTCTCTCTCTCACTCACAAATAAACATAAAAAAGAGGGTGAGGTTTTGTCTAACAGCCTAAGATGTTCTGTTTTTAATATTTTTATTGTATAGTTTTCTCTGTGCTAGTTACTCTGTTAGCGATTTACATGCATTATGTCAGTTAATGCTTATAGCAATCTTATGAAAATATGTTCAATTATTAACATCCTGTTTTGAATTTGCAGAAAGTGAGAGGATTAAGGGTCATGCCCAAGGTGGAACAGAAAATTTGACTCCTGAATCTAGTATGACTGGACATATGTAGGAGCAGGTATAAGGAATGATTGGACTTAGTCATTAAAATAATGATTTAAAACAGATGTATCTTTGGCCCAGGTCTTATACTTTTATGTGTAGGTCCTTAGAGAACACATAGGTAGTGATGGGATTGATGGCATATTGAAAAGTTTTGCTTATGGAGTATATGTGAGGAGATATTAAGGTTCTCTCCTTTTGATTTATATAAATCACACTGGAAAATTTAATTAATGCTAATGGGATGTGTTGTTGCTTATATTGAGGCTAGGACTTCGAGCAATGTTTTACCCAATAGCCAGGGATAGGCTGCACTGAGCTATCTGCATACTCTCACCTGTTCCCTCTGGTTTTGAGTTTTCCAAGCCTTTCTCAGCTGATGTGTTCAATCTAATGATTCTGCCAAGCTCAGTTTCTGATCCAATTCTGACTAATACTGCAAGAAATTTGCTGTGTATGTGGTATGCCCTATTCACATGCCCACTGCAGACCTCATGATTTCTGACTAGTTCTGTAGCTACCCTGCTAAGACTTGTGTTCTCTAAATTCCACTTCACTTTGTAACCCTTGCTGCTAACTTACTCAGTCCAAGTGTTATTCCCTTCACCTTGGGAGCCTAAACCTGCCACTCAACTGCCAGTTTCTTAGAATCTTTTTTTCAAACTGCCTGGAGCCATGATTCCTATTGCTGTGTACTTGACTTTGGGTATTACCATTGTATAGAGAGTTTTGATACTGTGTATCATTCTGTAGACCTCACCTCCTATCCTTTCCAAGATAACAACTCCAGCTGAAATCAAACTGCACTTTGAAAATTTATTGGACTAGTAAGCACCCTCCTACTCCACAACCATATTTTATGGGGCTAAGCAACATAGCCATGTCATTTACTTTTTCTCCACATTTATCCTATTCCAGTCTTGTCTGCTTTCTGAGTGATCCTGGGTTGTCTGGTGTCCAAGTTTCCCAAAATGGACATTGTTGGTTGAATTCAGGCATTCACTTAATTAGCACTGTGCTATAAACAACTAACCTAAAGGACAAGAAGGTTTCTCTACATTGAAAATAATGCAAGGCTATGAAACAAAATGATTTATCTCCTAAACCTCAACTGCCTAGTTTCTGTTGCAAATGCATGAGGATGGAGAAATAATCCAGTTTCCTTTGCTTCCTCTGACTCTCAGCAGTGCATTAATATGGCTAGTTGATACTTTCCAGTTTATGCCATCAACATTGTAAATTCAGTAGCTTAAATCTCACAGTGATTTTGGTATAAGCCTTTAATCTTAGTAATGATTCCTTGATCAGCTGTGTCCCTTCCAATTCAGAGGTCATTAGAGGTCCCTGTTGAGAACTCCCCAGCTGTTCCAGTTAAGTTCATGTATATTTATTTACATGGGTTTTGAATCACATTTGGGTATGCAGGAACACAGCTCCTTTTAGAGGTTGGTGTTCCACATCATTTCCTGAAAGTGCACCAGAGCTGGGAGAAAAGCAAACCTAAGGCAGTTTGTCTTTGGTGCTTGAGATGTGACTGGCATCTTGCTTTCTAACTAGCCCAGGGTTAATAACAGGTTTGCCAGAGCTGCTTTGTGCTTTCAAATAGGCCAATTGGAAACAAAAGCCATTTTACAGGTAGGATATAATTTTGTTGGCAAAGACAGGACATTTAGTCAAGGAAATGAAAATGACTCACTGAAAAGTGAAAAATTCAGTCAAACTGTTCATTTGGCATTGCTGAGGCTGAAAAAAATGTACTAGCTTGAAGTATCACCTAAAAGCATTTGCATGTGTAGACATGAGTAAAAAGACTTCATAGTGATTGGTTTCATGTCATACATGATCAGTGCAGAAAAAATACCCATTTGGATATAACTTGTGAAAAACTGGCGTCAAATGACACCTAAGTGGACTTTAAGGATTAGTGTGTTTCTGTTAGGAACTTAAAAAGTATATAGCCATGAACTTCTTGAGGTAAAAAGGACATTAGAGATTACCTGTATTTTACAAATGACAGAACTGAGAGGACCAGAGAAGGAAAACTGCTTGCCAAAATTCATATAGCACATCAGTGGCAGAGTGAAGATGAAGCTCCAGGCAATGATTAAAGTATTAGGATATCCCTTCACCATTTTAAAACTATAGATACATAGGTGGCAGGTTTCACATTGCTACTCCAAATTAGGGAGGCAGTAGGGTAGTTGAAAGGGCAAAGCTTTTAAGTTTTTTAATGTTTATTTTGAGAGAGAGAGAGAGAGAGAGACAGCGTGCGAATGGGGTAGGGGCAGAGAGAGACACACAGAATCCAAAGCAGGCTCCATGCTCTGAGCTGTCAGCACAGAGCCTGACGTGGGGCTCCAACTCACCAACCATGAGATCATGACCTGAGCCGAAGTCAGAGGCTTAATTGACTGAGCCACCCAGGTGCCCCAAAAGGGCAAAGCTTTAAAGTCATACAGGAATGGGTTAGAAACTCTGTTCTACTGCTAAGTAGCTATGTGAACTGGGCTAAATTACTTAATCTCTCTGAGACTCAGTTCCTGCCCTTGTGAAATAGAGATAAGGATACCTATCTCAAAAAATACTTCTGAGATTAAATGTGATAACACATGTGAATTTCCCAGTGTGATGCATAGGCAGAGGAACCAAATGATGGCTGTAGCTGTTGACGTTGTTATTTTACAGTTTCCCTTGTGCTAGGAATCTTTTATTATGTCATTAAATACTGGACTGGGGGGTCAGAAACAGGCAAAAATCTTCAAGCCTCTATCATTTGAGGCTAGATCCCAAATGATGATAAAGCTGCTCTGTGATTGTATTATGTTGCAGAGAAGAAATATAATTTGATTTGCAAAAATTCAATTTACAGAATTCTTCTGGAACCTACTTCCATAAAGCAAGGCACATCTGCACAGCAGTAACAACACACAGAAGCACTTCTGTTGAAAAAGTGTCTTCTAGAAAAGTGGAAAGAATGTACACAGTCTTAGCCTCCAGCTGGGTAGCAAATTTCAGAATATTTCCTGAACAAAGGCTAGTAAGCATGAGGTGTGTCATGTTTGATCATTAGGTAGTTTTCCTGGAATAAGAAAAACATGCACCAAGACAGCAAGAGCCATCAGATACTCTACAGTGCTTGCAGGATAGGAGCTTTTTTATTTGCTTTTTCATATTCTCATTCGAACTTCCTTCAGTTATCCACAGAATGACCTTAGGGATGCCCAGCTGGATTTTATCTCATCTCTTTCCATTAGCTCTTCCATCCTGCCACCAGCTTTTCTTTGCCTTAGTGATCAATAGTGAGATCTCTTTCTATGAAAAATAACAAAGACCTCGGCATTGCCATTCTTTTAGTAGCTGTGGCTGGCTCAGCCCCAGGCCAGGAAGTCAGAGTTGTGGCTATTGATTTGATTACAGCTCTAGGAAGAAAAGATGGAGGAAAGCTTCTTGTACCACTGTTAGATTAGGAACCAGTTGCTGTGACTAATCTGGAACCTGAGTACAAACCTGAATAATTGATAGAGAAAGCAGGAATTGAGATACTTGTGGGGGAAAAAAGGCCAGATTTATGTGCTGTATTGAATAAATCCTTTGATGGTAACAAAGCAGTTCACTAAGGTTTGACTTATGAAGTATGCCATGATTCTTTTTCTTTGGAAATAAAAGTTAAACTAGACACTTTTGAATATCCTCTTAAGGTCACTAGTCTACCAGTAAAGAACATGGATAAAGAGACTACTCTTTGTTATTTGGAGCCCCAGGGTTCTAGAGGTAGGAAAAGCTGTGGTCTTTTGAGCTACTCATAGTTCTACTGGGAGAGTTAGAAGTAGGGCAAGTCTGTTTTGCCATCCACCTCCAATGAACCACCCAAGAAGATATCACCATAGTGGCATCTCAAAAAACAGGCAAGTCCAGAGGGAAAAACTGAATCCAATGTTACAAGTGCCAAGGAATTTCAGGTGAGAACAATCTCTGAAGGTTTCATGGAACTGGTTTGTCTGGGGCTAAGTTTTCAGAGAAGGAAGTGAAAAGTCCTACTATTCCTTTAGTTCAGCATCTATACATGAGGTGGATGAAATGATCCTGAGGTTTTGGTTAGTTCTAATGTGATATGCATCCTAACATAATAGCCACCTTTTACTGAGTGATTATTATGTGCTAGTTAGCATGCTAACTATTTCGCATACCTAATCCTATTCTATCCTAAAAAAACCCAAAGGTGAAGCTAATATTACCATTGCTGTTTTTAAAATGACAAAACTGCAAATCAGAGAATTAATTTACAAAGCTAGTAGATGGCAAAGTTGGGTTCCTGGCTTCATAGGATTCTCAATCTAATACATTTAACTGGCAAAACCATTAGATCCTTTCTTCAATTCTGGCTCAGGTGTTCTCACCGGATACCAAATGACTCTGTGACAGACATGAACCATCCTAAGCATTGCCATTCATCTGGATTCCCTTATTTTCAAGGGAGCTGACAAACAGTAACTCATTAACAGCTATTACATGAGACTCTACATTACTTGATCAAAAACTCTCAGCTAACAGAGAAGCATAAGTATTCTGATTAGATGATAAGAGAGTCATGCTTGGGTGAAGATCTGTAGTGGAATGCCCGAGCAGTTAGGACAAAGGTTAAGTTTGAGGACGTTAGGAAAGTGTGTAAGTAAACTTACAGTAACTGCTATAACATAAAATTCCCACATCTTATTGGCATAATACATTCAGAATATATGTCTTTTTTCATGTCACTGTCCAGTGTAGCTATGACTGGAGGAGAGATCTGCTCCACTCAGTCATCAGGATCTTGGTCTTTTTCCATGTAGTGGTTCTGCCATCTTCTAGGGCCTTAGTATCTTCTGACATCCTTCTGATGTCCTTCTGACATCCAAAGTGAGGAGACAAAGAAGACACATCAACTCTTAATCTCTTTGGCCCAGAGGTGACTTAAATTACTTCTGCTAATTGCTGAGAATTAATTACATGGTCCCATGTGGATGGAAGGGGCTTGGAAAGTATAGTCTAATGGAGTACTCAGAAAGAAGAGCATAGATCTTGGTGGGCATATACCATTGCCTCTGCCACAGAGGAAAACAGAAGATAGGAAGAAGGCAGAATGAAGAAGGTGACAGAGGGCTACCCATAGTAATTATTAACTGACTCTTTTTTATTCACAGATAAAGATATAGTGAGGCATGTGCAATTGCAGGGCTTTGGTGCTACCCAACTGCAGGCAGCACCATTCACATTGTAGTCTATATAAATGGTGGCTTCTAGAGCACAACCATATGTCTTTGTCTTTTCAAATGACTTGAGGTTGGGGCACCTGCGTGGCTCAGTTGGTTAGGCATCCAACTTGATTTTGGCTCAGGTCATGATCTCAAGGCTGGTGAGTTTGATCTCAAGGCTGGTGAACCCTGCATCAGGCTGTGTGCTGATGGCACAGAGCCTCCTTGGGATTCTCTCTCTGGTCTATCTTTGTGCCCACACTTCCCTCTCAAAATAAGTAAATAAACATTTAAAAAATCTAAAAAATGACTTGGAGTTTTGTGGGATTCTTTGGGAATATATATTCTGAAAGCACAATTCTTGAACTTCTTCAAAGCTTAAACCAGAAAGCAGACTACAAAGAGGCAGAGAGCACTAGTGCTACTGTGACAGGATTTGATTTAAGACCAATGAGACAGATGGTGGTGTGTTTTCTTAGAAGCAAACTGGGAAACAACAGATTTGCAAACAAATTTTAACTGCCTTCATTCTTCTAATGCCCCACATGAACAACGCAAGCCACTGTGAAGCATAATGCTTCCTGAAGGCAGCTGTCCCTCAAATGTTTTCCTTCCCACCTATGCAGAAGGAGGAGAGAGGTCTGCAGCAATGTTAATGGGATAATTATACCCTTAATATTATTGGGACTCTGACCTTCACTCTGACCTCAGAGCAAGTGGAATTGATCATGTCTATAATAGATGAGGATGAACAGAGCATAGGCGAATTTGTAAATCAATTTGATTTACTTGCTGGGGGTGATGAGAATGACTTCTGACCTAGATCCTCACTCTGAAGTGCAAGAATGGGCAAATAGAAACATACATGCAAATTATAGAAACACTTTTCCATTTTGAATAGCTTTAATCTCACTGAAAGATTTTAAATACCTGTTTACCTTAGAACAGCAAGAGAATACAGAAGCACAACTCATGAATCATTTTCTTCTTCCTGATTGGCCTGTATTCTGGGGATCATCTAAAATCTGCTACACACTTGGCACAACTGGTGTTTGAGAGTCTTTGCCTGACCGTTTACTTGTCATGAAGTTGAGTCATCACAGTTTCTCTTTGGCTCACGATGATTCTAGATGTCTAGCCATTGTCTTCATTTCAATAAATACACTGACTATAGTAATGAAGAAGACTGTTTTCTTGGATATTTAGGCTTGGAACTTCAGTTATCAACACCTGTTCATCTAGCATGAGTTTTAGGGAATAGGGCGCATGTTGAGACAGCTATTGATGGGGCAGACAAAGTGTAAGGTGTTTTGTGAGTACCCCTGGAATTCCCCGAAAGATAGATTTTTACTTATCACAAATCTGCCTAAGTATTATCATTTTATTTTCTATCATAACAGCTTCCCAAATGATCTTACTGCTTTTAGCTTTTAGCTTCTCCTTTTCAGTCCAACCTATACAATAATTCTGGATTATCTTTCTTTTCTTAATGTTTATTTTTGAGACAGAGAGAGACAGAGCATGAACAGGGGAAGGTCAGAGAGAGGGAGACACAGAATCTGAAGCAGGTTCCAGGCTCTAAGCTGTCAGCACAGAGCCCAACGCAGGGCTTGATCTCACGGACTGTGAGATCATGACCTGAGCCGAAGTCAGATGCTTAACTGACTGAGCCACCCAGATGCCCCTCCAGATTATCTTTCTTAAAGCACATTTCTACTCCTGCCATTCCTCTGCTCAAAATTCTTAAATGATCCAACATTTTCAAAATGATAAAGCTAAATTACTTAGCTGTATACCTAAGGTTCACCTTTTTTGGGCCTCTAATTCCTTTTCAGTTTTACCTTCCTACCAGTCTTAATAACAAGCTGGAGGCTCATTATAATATGCCTGGAAATTTCTTACCTAGGCCTTTTGTCTTACTGCCCACTCTAGAATACTCCTCTTTTTCCCTTCTTCCTAATCACTGCATGCGAAATCTACTCATTCTTCAAGTCTTGGCTCAAATTTTACCTGATCTTTGAAGTTTCTCCAACTAAGTAAAAAGGAATTACTTCTATGTGTGCCCATAGCATATTGCTGGTACTCATATTCTACATTTGTGTTATTCTGCCTCACATGTTGGCTTATCATTTACATGTTTGTCACGTCTAGTTTGTGAGAGGTCCTCAAAGATTAGGGCTGTGTCTTTTTCATCTCTACCTCTACCACAGCACATGGCATAGTGACTGGCAGAGAGGAGGTACGTGGTGAATTCTTAGTGACTTGAAATTGATAGAATCCTCAGTTTTCTCCTGTGATATAAGTGGTTATAGCTTTCTTATTGTGAGCACCAACTCCATTTTTGTGAGTGGGGTCAGAAGTGGAATTTTAACCTACCCCCTTCCTGTATTGAAGCGATTAAGATGGAAAGCCCAAGTTGTTGAATCCTTAACCTTTCTCCTTGAGGCCATCAGGCACTACTTATTATAAAGTTATTATAAGAACCCCTTAATGTATTGAAAAGAGAAATTTGGGAAAAACTTGAGGCAAAGTATATCTTCATCACTGCTGAGGGGAGAAGCCCAGGACAGGCAATAGGAGCCTGCAGATGGAGCCAAAGAGGTTGTTATGATATAAATTCACCTTGTCACCTGCCAAACTTCATTTTGTTTTTATCTTCGTAACTGCCTTCCTCAGGATCAAACATATATTTCATACTTTCTATCTGTACAATACCTCAAATAGAAGTAGTACTTTTATTTATATGTGGTTGAGGAGATAGAATATGTACATAAGATGATAGATACCACAATATATAGCATAAGGGTTAAGTACAAAAGACTCTGGAGCCAGACTGGCTGGCTTTGAAACATCAATGCACCTTACTAGCTGAGTGATTCTGGAAAAGTTATTTTGCTTCTCTGGGATTCAGAGTGCTCATATGTATAAGTGGATAATGATAGTAGTTAACAGAAAGTTTGGTTTTAAGGTATAAATGAGTTACTATAGAGAGAGCTCTTAGTAAGTGCTTAAAATGTTAGTTGTCATTATCGTGTAAGAGTACAACTTAAGATAATGTGGCCCAGTGTAATAAACAAAAGCTGGAAAGTCAGATGACCTGCCTTCTAATCCTGACTGCCACTCATTTACCTTGGCCAATATACATATCTTCTCTGATTCTTGGTTTCCTAACTATGAAATGAAGTATAGAACTAAATGATATCTAAGTTTCTTCCAGTTCTAAAGTGCTAGTGTTCAGTATTGAATACAAGATCATTCCCCAGTAAACGGCAGTTTATTAAAAAAGAAAAAATAATAAAGAATGCAATTCATATCTGCCAAGAGAGATTTTTTTCCTCTCCTCCTTTCATTGGCTTCTGATAATCAGAAAAAAAAAATCAAACGTGTAGCAGTTTGCTTTCATGCCTCCTATCTTGTTTTTTTTTTTTTATCTGTCTTCCCATCACCATTTCATCAGTGCTCAAGAAAATGAAAGCTCTCAAAAAATAAGGATCCTTAAAGGCCACGGGTTGCAACAGCAGAGGTAATTGTCTGGTACAGAGATTCAGCTCAGTGCAGCTTTACTTATAGATCATTTCATGTAATTAAAAATGTAGTCTATCCAAGGAGGCAGCAATCTTTTTTGTGGATGGAAAGCTTTTATTAACTAACCCACTAATTGACATGAAGTTTTAAAATAACTTTCTTTTTGAGACCTGTAAAACAAGATTGAAATGAGCTTCAATGCAGTTATCATTTGCAAAAATTTAATAGCATCCTGCTATCAGCTTTGATGAGAGAGACATGCACATCTCAATGATCCCAGGTCCTATTTTCAGTTGAGTTAGTACTCTGACAACTCTTTTTCCCTCCACCATCTCTATTCCCCACAGCAAAAATAAGGTCAAAAGAGGTGTACATTTCCCTAGCATTACTACCCCTTGGCTTTTTAAACTAGAGCTGATCTGCTTATGAACCACATTCTGAGGGCTCACAAAGGCTGATGGATATTCACTCCAGCTTGATATAGTTCCAACTTCCCTGTGCAAGGTAGTAGGAAGACTCAGAGTGAAATGACTTTCAGACAAGAAAATGACCTTTGGTTGAGAATATATTTCACCTTAAAGTTAGCATGGTGGCAAGCTATTAAAATGCTGTTTTTGTAGGTGAATAATGGACAAATACTGAAATTTCATATGGATTAACCTAATAACAACAGTTGGGCCTGGACTCAGACACACTCTTGGCTAATTGTCAGGGAAATGATCATTTGTGGCATATTAGTCTTTGGAAATATGGACAGACACTTAAAGGCAAGGTTTAATGAAATCTTTCCTAGTGTTTCTGCATAATAGTGTTATCCATTAATAGAACTTGCCTCACTTTCATGATTTTCTTCCTTTTCTTTTTTTCACTTTTCCTTTTGTTTCTCTCCTTTTCCTCTATTGTGTCACTTTTTTTTTTTTTTTTTTTTTTTTTTTTTTTGCACTCCTGCTGTTACTCTTGCTTTCTTAAGCAGTTAAGAGTGGAGATTGGAATTCTGCTTTCACCACTCACTTCTTATATGACTCTGGGCAAGACAGTTTTTTTCTGTTGTATATTATCCATCTGTAAACTTGGATAATCATACTTACTTCATGAGGTTGTTGAAAAGATTATATGAGATAATATGCATAAAACATTTAGTTCTGTGCCTGGCACATGGTAAACACTTAATTTTAGTATTATTATTTTCTCCTTTCCTTCTTCCTTTAATGTTTTATTTCTGCCTCACATATTCTTCTTATTTCTTCCTGCATCTTGTTCTGATCAGTGTTGAACCCCATCCCTCAGTATTGCTAGTTTTTCTCAGCCACTGGACAGCGTCAGGCAGGTAATTGACAACTTGGACTCTGTGATACATTCTTCAGTCTCTTTCTTCTAGCCTTGCCTCCATTTGGAAGTCAAAGTGATTTTTCTAAAATGCAAATATGACCATGTAATTCTCTGCCATAAACCTGCCTATGGTATATAATACTAAATCCTTATCATGGAATACAAGGCCATCCACAGTATGGTTCCTATCATCAATCAGACTTCATCTCTGCCATTGAAATAATCTATAAAAATAGGTCACATAGATGTGCTGATTCCTCAGAAATCTGCACTGTTTTGTATTTTTTTCTGAACCATGGTGCATCTTCTCTTACTCTTCTACCTAGCAGACACTTGTACAGTCATGAAGATCCAACCACAAATCTTTCCCCAACTCCCTTACCTAGATTTGATTCTTCTTTCTGCTTACTTTCACAGAATTTTATGCAAATTACTATTACAATGCTTACCATACTCTTAGTAAGGATCTCCCTCTATAGATTGTGAGCCCTTAGGGACAAATCTGTTTTACTCCTCTTTATTATTTCTGACTCCTAAAACTGAGCCTGTCACTCAGCAAAGAAACATATTCTATTTCTAAAAATAGTCTTCTACGAGTCTGGATAAAATTTATATTTGGAGTTTCTGTCCAGTTAGCTGATGTGGTTTTAAGTCAACTCTCATGTCTTTGCCTAGTTGCAGACAACCCCACAAAAAAGTTGCATAATGATTCTTACTGAATATCTTTGATAATGGGAAAATAATTCTAATATATACAGGACTGTACTATGTGAAGATCGGGGGTAGACAAGGATGATTTTTTATTTTATTTTATGAAAAAAATTGTTGATGTATTTATTTATTTATTTTTAAGTAAGCTCTATACCCTATGTGGGGCTTGAACTTACAACCCCAAGATCAAGAGTCACATGCTCTACTGCCTGAGCCAGCCAGGTCCCCCAAGGATGATCTTTTTGCCCTTTTTAAAAAATGTTCATTTATTTATTTTGAGAGAGAGAGTAAGAGCATGCGAGCTAGGGAGGAGGGGTCGAGAGAGAGGGAGAGAGAAAATCCCAAGCAGACTCCAAACCCAGTGCAGAGCCCAACACGGGGCTTGATCTCACAACCATGAGATCATGATCTGAGCCAAAATCAAGAGTTGGGTGCTTAACTGACTAAGCCACCAAGGCACCCCTAATTTCATTTTTATTTAGTTTTAGGGTTCTGTTTTTAACAAGCCATAGAGTTAGTATGTCTTATGAAGTGCTTGAAAATTTTGGCCAATTATTCTTTTAATTACCTTTCTTTCTGAAGTTTTCTGATAGTAGAATAAAGGTTAAGAAACTTCTTGCAATTCCTATCAAAATAACAGCAGCATTCTTCACAGAACTAGAACAAACAATGTTAAAATTTGTATGGAACCAGAAAAGACCCCGAATAGCCAAAGCAATCCTGAAAAAGAAAACTAAAGCTGGAGGCATAACAATTCCGGACTTCAAGTTGTATTACAAAGCTGTAACCCTCAAGACAGTACGGTACTGGCACAAAAACAGACACATAGATCCAGCAAACAGAATAGAGAACCCAGAAATGGACCCACAAATGTATGGCCAACTAATCTTTGACAAAGCAGGAAAGAATATCCAATGGAAAAAAAGAGAGTTTCTTCAGCAAATGGTGTTGGGAAAACTGGACAAGGGACATGCAGAAAAATCAAACTGGACCACTTTCATACACAAAAATAAATTCAAAATGGATGAAAGACCTAAACATAAGCCAAGAAGCCATCAAAACCCTAGAGGAGAAAACAGGCAACAACCTCTTTGACCTTGGCTGCAGCAACTTCTTACTTGACATGTCTCTGGAGGCAAGGGAAACAAAAATGAACTATTGGGACCTCATCAAGATAAAAAGCTTCTGCAGAGTGAAGGAAACAATCAGCAAAACTAAAAGGCAACCGATGGAATGGAAGAAGATATTTGCAAATGACATCAGATAAAGGGTTAGTATCCAAAATCTATAAAGAACGTATCAGACTCAACACCCTAAAAACAAATAATCCAGTGAAGAAATGGGCAAAAGGCATGAATAGAGACTTCTCCACAGAATACATCCAGATAGCTAACAGACACATGAAAAAATGTTCAACATCACTCATCACTCATCATCACAAATCAAAACCACAATGAGATACCACCTCATGCCTGTCATACTGGCTAAAAGGAACAAGTCAGACAACAACAGATGTTGGCAAGGATGTAAAGAAAGATGAACCCTTTTGCACTGCTGGTGGGAATGCAGACTGTTGCAGTCACTCTGGAAAACAGTTTGGAGTTTCCTCAAAAAATTAAAACTAGAACTACCCTAAGGCCCAGCAATTGCATTACCAGGTATTTATCCAAAGGATACAGGAATGCTGTTTTGAAGGGACACATGCATCCCAATGTTTATGGCAACACTATCAACAATAGGCCAAGTATGGAAAGAACCCAAATGTCCATTGACTGATAAATGGATGCAGAAGAAGTGGTGTATGTATGTATGTGTACATACATACATACATAATGGAATACTACTTGGTGATCAAAAAGAATGGAATCTTGCCATTTGCAACAACATGGATGGAACTAGAGGGTATTATGCTAAGCAAAATAAGTCAGAGAAAGACAAATATCTTATGATTTCACTCATGTGGGATTTGCGATAGAAAATACATGAACATAAGGGAAGGGAAGCAAAAATAATGTAAAAAAAGAGAGGGAGACAAACCATAAGAGACTCTTATACAGAGAACAAACTGAGGGGTGCTGGTGGGGTATTGGGTGGGGGTATGGGCTAAATGGGTGAGGGACATTCAAGAGGACAGTTGTTGCAATGAACACCAGCTGTTAAACGTATGTGATGAATCACTAAATTCTATTCCCAAAATCATTATTACATTATATGTTAACTATTTTGGATTTAAATTAGAAAACAAAGAATCTTCTTATGTGTTTCTGATTCAGAGGAGGACATAGTGAGGGACAGTATTTTGCTTTTCAGTTTTGCTCACATATTGGCTCCCTCTCTGATTTGAAGTGCTGCCCTTTTTGCATTTTGGTTTTACATCTGAATTATTACCTGGCTGGCTTGCAGATAATTTTCTGATGGAAATTAAATATAATCTCCACTCTATCAGTACTTAAGGAAACAATCCTAAGAAAAGAGAGCTGTTGCCTTTGTGTCAACAAATTTCAAAGCTGGTATACATAGAGATCCCTGGGTTTTAAAGAAAGAGTTGAATCTAGATGTGGCACTGTTGCATGTCACTGGTGCCAGTAGAAGGTGGTAAGTTAGAATTAATTTCTGTAGGAAATAATGAAGAAAAGAACTGGGGACAGAAAGAAAGACTTATCTATGTCACCAGGAGGGATTACAAAATGCCCCTGGAAGTCTGAGCACTGAGACAAACAGCTAAAGGCAATGGGAGACAAATGAGAGAAAAGGAAGTACACATGTTTATTTCCTAACCAGGGAACAACGAAGGGGGAAATATGAGAAATAAGGAAATGGAAATGTAGAGGCGGAAACTGCCTGATTTCAATGTTGGCATCTAGATAAATTCTCCTAATTCAGTTAAACTATCTCCAAGATTCTTGGCACATATAGGAAACTGAGCATCCTTAAAGATTTATTCATCCCAGAGGAAGGAGAATATCGTTGACTCATGGAGAATGAAATGTTGAATGAAATTCCATCTCCTCTGAGCAACTGCCGTAAATAGGCCAGGCAAATGTTTGTGGAAATGAGCTACATGTGAGAATCATAAGACCCAAGACAGTCTGTTCTATCAATAAGCTGCTGTGTGAGCTTGGGCATGTCACTTCTCTTTTTTATCTCTCCTTTTAAAATGAAGAACGTTAAACTCTATATGCCTCAAGGCTTGTTGTGAGAATCAAATGAGATGGAAGTGAAAATTATGATTACAGAAGTTTCTATGAGGTTACTGGGCTCAGATCCCAGAGATTTAAGCTCTATTGCCATTATCTAGAAGTGACACTTTTTCTCCATGAAGATAGCAGAAACCATCATGGATTCAGTAGCCATGGCCTCAATCTCTTCATCTACAAACTGACAGCAACATTACCAATGGTGTGTATACGATAGTTTTAAATGTTAGAAATAATGAAGCCACGCATTTCCTATGGTATTGATTATAAGAACATTATGCAGCTCAAAGGTCAGGACTGTGTCCTCTGTGTACATTCTGTATAGTTCCAGGGGAAATAAAACAGAAATAAACTCAGTAGCCTTAAAGCTGTGCTAATCCCAAAAGCAAAAGTCATTACAAGCACAGAGCACCGATTGAGCTGCCTGAAGTAAGGAGAGGGGTCTAGAAATGTTTACATTGTGTTGAACAAATAAAAGAAAGCCCCTATTTTTTTTTCTTTTTGCATACAAAAATAGTATACTTTGGATCCAGTAGCAGTCTTCTGGAGCTGGTTTCTTGCTTCTTCTTCTTTTTTTTTTTTTTTTTTTTTTTATCTAGTTGAATCTTTGGAATTCCCATTTCAGAAGTTGCTGCTTTCTCCACTAGTCCTTGGGCACAGCCATGCAGTGGGATTGAGATCCAAATGAACATTTTAGAATAGTAGGTACAACCTCAGTGGCAGTCTCTACACATTCAAACATCTCTGGAAATAGGCTGGGATCTTCAGGGAATTTGGAGTGTCTCAAAATCCTAGTTTGGATTTTCTAAAGGAATTTAAATACCTTCCTGGGTCAGAGGGTGGTAGCTGACTAGTACCTGACATGTTTCCCATGACTGCAAGAGTAAGAGGATTTTGAAGTACAAAAGTGTTGTTTTTTTTAAATTATTGTTTATTAAATTTTTTTAATTTTATTTTTAATTTTTTAAAATTTACATCCAAATTAGCATATAGTGCAAAAATGATTTCAGAAGTAGATTTCTTAGTGCCCCTTACCCATGTAGCCCGCCCCCCTCCCACAACCCCTCCAGTAACCCCCAGTTTGTTCTCCATATTTATCAGTCTCTTCTGTTTTGTCCCCCTCCCTGTTTTTATATTATTTTTGTTTCCCTTATGTTCATCTGTTTTGCTCTTAAAGTCCTCATATGAGTGAAGTCATATGAGTTTTGTCTTTCTCTGACTGACTAATTTCACTTAGCATAATACCCTCCAGTTCCATCCACGTAGTTGCAAATGCCAAGATTTCATTTCTTTTTGATGGCCAAGTAATACTCCATTGTATATATACACCACATCTTCTTTATCCATTTATCCATCAATGGACATTTGGGCTCTTTCCACACTTTGGCTATTGTTGATAGTGCTGCTATAAACATGGGGGTGCATGTATCCCTTTGAAACAGCACACCTGTATCCCATGAATAAATGCCTAGTAGTGCAACTATTGGGTCATAGGGTAGTTCTATTTTTAGTATTTTGAGGAACCTCAATACTGTTTTCCAGAGTGGCTGCACCAGCTTGGATTCCTAAGAGAACATTTAAATTTTTAAGTGAACGATATATTGTTGTTGACTATAGGTTCTATGTTGTACAACAGATCTCTAGAGCTTATTTATCTTGTTTAACTGAAATGTCATGACTATTTCTCCCTTCTACAGCCCCTGGCAACCACTAATCAACATTTTTATATAGATTTTCACTATTTATATAGATTTTCACTATTTTAGAGACCTCATATAAATAGAACCATGTAGGTTTTATTTTTCTGTGATGGGCTTATTTTAGTTATTTTAGTTTATTTTCTTTTTTTCAGTTTTATTCCTTTATATGACAATCAGTGATTACTTATTATCCACATTAACTGTAGGTTTTTGAAAGTGGTGACTGGTGTATAGGTAACGAATATATAGAGCTTGTTTGGTGAATCTTCATCCTTGTTACATTTTCTGCACAACCACACATGGACACAGTATGGAACATTCCTTATTCCTTTGCCCAGTCAGCTTTGTTAAACCTGGTGTCAGTGTGCACATCTGGAATTCTCATCTCCTTCATGGCAAATTTCTGGATCTTTTTGAATGACCAAGAGGCAATGCTTCTTAAACTCCACTCCATGGATCCTCTTGTGAATGTTGATGGTGTGTTCTCTGGTCACTACCTCAATGATGGCTGAATGGCCCTTCTTCTTGCTACCCTTTTTTGCAGGAGCCATTCTGCAGGCCCTGGTTGGAAAGCATGCCACATTTTCTTTGTTCATTCATATATCCATAGATGTTTTCACATCTTGGCTATTTTGAATAGTGCTGCAATGAACATGAAAGTGCTAAAATATCTTAGAGATTCTGATTTCAATTCTTTTGGATGCATATCCAGAAGTGGATTACTGGCCCACAAGGAATTCTATTTTTAATTATATGAAAATCTTCCATACTCTTTTACTTAGCATTGGCACCATTTGGCATTGGCACCAACAGTGTATAAGGGTTTCAGTTTCTCCCCATCCTTGCTAATGCTTCTTATCTTTTGTATTTTTTATGATAGCCATCTTGACAGATGTGAAGTGATATATATATCACTGTACTTCTGATTTGCATTTCCCTGATGGTTAGTAACATTAAATATTTTTTTCATATACCTATTGGCCTTTCTATGTCTTCTTTGGAGAAATATCTATTCAAGTCCTTAGCCCATTTGTTAATTGGATTATTAGGTTTGTTTGTTTTTTGCTGCTGAGTTTTAGGAGTTCCTACATATTTTGAACATTAACCCCTTATCAAATCTGTATTTTGCTAATGTTTGTTCCCATTCCATAAGTTGCCTTTTCACTCTAATGGTTGTTTTCTTTGCTGTACAGAGATTTTAATTTGATGTAGACCAATCTGTTTATTTTTACTTTTGTTTTTGCTTGTACTTTTTAATGTCCAATCCATGAAATCGTTGCCAAGACCAAGGTCATGAAGCTTTCACCTAGGTTTTCTTCTATGAGTTTTACAGTTTGGGGTCTTATGTTTAAATCTTTAATCCATTTTGAGTTAATTTTTATGTATGGAGTAAGATCAGATCCAGTTTCACTCTTTTGTATATGAATATCCACTTTTTGCAATGTGATTTTTTTTGAAGAGACTGACCTTTCCCCATTGTGTATTTTTGGCACCTTTGTCAAAGATCAGTTGACTATATATGCATGGACTTATTTCTGGGCTCTCAATTATTTTACATTGGTCTATGTGTCTGTTTTTATGCCAGCACAATACTGTTTTTATTACGATGGCTTTTTAATATATTTTTGAAATCAGGAAGTATTATGCCCCCAGCTTTGTCCTTATCTCTTAAGATTGATTTGGCTATTCATAATTTTTTGTGATTTCATACAAATTTTAGAGCTGTTTTTCTATTTTTGTAAAAAAATTTGTATTATTTATAGTGATTGCATTAGATTTGTAGATTTCTTTGAATAGTATGGATATTTTTAACAATATGAATTTTTCCAATCTATGATCACAAAATATCTTTTCATTTGTCTGTGTTTTTAATTTATTTCATCAAAGTTTTATAATCTGAATAGGTCTATAAAAAAACCTCCCAGTAAAGAAAAGTCCAGGACAAGATGTCCTTCTGGGTCAATTCTATTGAACATTTAAAGAATTAGTGCCAATCCTTCTCACATACTTCCAAATACTGAAGACGAGGGAACACTTCCAAACTCATTTTATGAGGCCAGCATTACCTTGATACCAAAGCCAAATAAATACACCACAAGAAAAGAAAACTACAGCTCAATATCTCTAATTAATATAGATGCAAAAATCTTCAACAAAATACTAGCAAACCAAATCCAATAGCACGTTAAAAGGATCATACACCATGATCAAATGGGACTTATCCCTGGCATGCAAGGATGTTTTAACATATGAAAATAAATTAATGTGAAGCAAAACATAAACAGAATAAAGAATAAAAAAAAATAAAGAAAAAGAATAAAGAACCTGTTTGTATTAATAGATGCAGTAAAAACATTTGGGAAAATTCATCGCCTGCTAATTGATAAGAACTCTTAACAAATTAGGAATAGAAGGAAAGCATCTCAACATATAAAGGTCATATATAACCCCAAAGCCTATAGATACCATTATACTAAGCAAAAACTGGAAGTTTTTTCTCTGAAATCAGGAACAAGACAAGGATGCCCATTGTTACCACTTGTATTTAAAATTTTATTGGAAGTCCTAGCCAGAGCAAGTAAGCAAACAAAAGAAATAAAAGTCATGCAAATTAAAATGATGAAGTAAAATTGTCCCTCTTTTTAGATGGCATGGTCTTATATAAAGATAGCCCTAAAGACTCCATTAAAAAAACTGTTAGAACTAATAAATTCAGTAAAGTTGAAGAATACAAAATGAACATACAAAAATTAGCTGCATTTTTGTACATTAACAGTAAACTAGGGGCGCCTGAGTGGCTCAGTCGGTTTAGCGTCCGAGTTCGGCTCAGGTCAGGATCTTGCGGTTGTGAGTTCCAGCCCTGCATGGGGCTCTGTGCTGACAGCTTGGAGCCTGGAGCCTGCTTCGGATTCTGTGTCTCCCTCTCTCTCTGCCCCTCCCCTATTCATGCTCTGTCTCTCACTCTCTCTAAAAATAAATAAACATTAAAAAAATTTTAAAAATACCCAATAAACTATCTGAGAAGGAAATTAAGAAAACAATCCCATTTACAGTAGCGTCAAAAAGAATAAAATGGTTAGTAATTTTCAAATATAGTCAAAATTTATATGTTCGGGTTTGAGTTATAGTTATAATTTTTTCTACTAAGTTTATAAGTGGATTATTGATGTTTTGTTTTAGTTTTTGTGGTTTCTTTTACATTTTAATATTTTATCCATTTGGAGATTATCCTGATGTATGTATAATGTATGATTCCAGTTTAACTTTTGCAGATGACTATCCAGTTGTCATAGAATAATTTATTGAACAGTTTTTTTCCCCATGTATTATGGCTTATTTCTAACCCTTATATTCTGTTTCAACTATTGTAGCTTTATAATAACTTTGAATATATGATAGGTGTGTCCCTTACTGTTCTTATGTTTTCAGAATTTTTTCCCTCCCCTGGAGACTCTTGTTTGTTTAATTTTATATGAATTCTATAAACTGTTTGTCTAGTTTTCCCCACCAAAAAATGCTAACTTTATTCAAACATGTTAAATTTATAAACTAACTTAGGAGAAGTTGCAATTATGATGAAGTTAAGTATACATATCTAAAACATCTTCTATATGCAAGATTTTGGAATTTTCTCCTTATCTTCTGTAAAATGATCTATTCTTTATCTGTTCTATTTTCATTTCACTTTATTTTACTCTTATGGGAGTGGAGAGGCAGGTCTTTGACAACTTTCTCAAATTCCTTAGTGGAAATCAATTTTTTGGATTTTTCTATCTTTTCTAGTGTCAGTTTTGATAAATTACATTTTTATAGAAAATTATTCACTTAATCCTGGCTTTCATATTTATTTATATAAGTGGCCTAATAATTTTAAAAAGTTCAATCTTTTAGTAGTTACTTCCTTAAGAGACAAATTTCCAAATTTTAATGTTCTAACACAATAAAAATATCTTATGTATGTAGAACCCAATATAGCCTAATCAGTGGACAGACTTCTGTGGGCTTGTTAAGGCCCCAGACTCCTTCTGTTTTCTGGCTTTGCCATCTACTAGGACCTCTGAATCCTCTAAAAGATCATCTGCCTCCTACTGACAGTTATGAGAAGAAAGAGAAAGGGATACATGAGAAGACTTCGCAGGTCGGCTTTGATGTGGTGTATATCAATTATATCCACCTTCTGTTACCCAGAACACAATCACATGCTCATATTTTACTGTAAATAAGTCTTGGAAGTGTAATCCTGCTTTTGGTCAATAAAGGAAAGGAAAGAGATTTTGGTGAACACTTTGCAGTATCTACTATACCAATTTCTGTAAAAATTTAGTTTGTAAAGTTTTTTGTTTTGTTTTGTTTTGATTTTATAATAATTTATAGGAGATGTGGGAAGGTGTTGAAATTATGATTCCTTGACTTACATATTGGAAACCTATAAACAGTGAATAAGAGGATGGACTTTGATGTAAGATGGACATGGCTTCAAGTTCTAGTTCTTCTATCTCCAGCTGGGTGACATTACCCAAGTTGTGTTATAGAGTATAATAATGGAACCTACCTCAAAGTGTTGTTGTGAAGAGTCAATGAAAAGATTAGCATAAGGTTATCAATTTTGGAACTGACAGTATTATTATGATTAGTAATAATAGTAGCATCATGTTGGTAAGCAGAGCACAAGTTGGTCTGTGAGGTGTTACAGGCATGATAAGTAGACACAATTAAGATATATGTGTATTGAGATAGGTAAGTGCCCATTCAGAAGTAGCAATTACAGGGGTGCCTGACTGGCTCAGTGGGTAGAGAACATGACTAGAGATTGAGGTCATGAGTTCCAACTCCACACTTAGGGTGGAGGTTACTAAACACACACACACACACACACACACACACACACACACACACACACAATTAGCAATTACAGAGGTCACTGACTTTCTATAAACCTTTATAACATTGACCAATATTGTAAGCTTTGTTTTAGCCTTCAAAGAGCTGTTTTATTCCCATGCTTGCTTGTTTGCTTGCTTGCTTTATTTATTTATTTATTCATTCATTCATTCATTCATTCGTTAATTCGTTCATTCATTCATTCCCATATTTTATTCCCTTGTTTCCATGCTTTATTTATTTATTTACTTATTCCCATATTTATTTATCTACTTATTCCCATGTTTTATTCCCTTGTTCAGGCCTTACTGTTGACCTGTAAGTTCTAGAAAATCCCTGGAATCGCTGCTTTTTGATGCTGAGTCATGTCTCTACCTATGGCACTCCACCAGAGCTCTCTAGGCAGTAACATTCTTTGCTTGAAATGTTTGTTTATTTTTGAGAGAAAGAGAGACAGAGCACGAGTGGGGGAGGGACAGAGAGAGAGAGACACACACACACAGAATTCAAAGCAGTCTCCAGGCTCCAATCTGTCAACACAGAGCCTGATGCGGGGCTCAAACCCACGATCTGTGAGATCATGCCCTGAGCCGAAGTTGGATGCTTAACCGACTGATCCACCCAGGCGCCCCTCCAGTAAGCCTATCTTGATTAGTAGCATGGTTATTCCAGTAAACCTATCTTGATTAGTAGCATGGTTATTCCTCTTTCTCATTGGCTGTACTTATCCCCAGAAAATATTCACTTGGCTTTCGAATTATGCATTTTCCAGTTATTGGAGAAGAACAATCAAACTTTTTTCTTGTCTTTATGTACTTGGGCAAAAATTAGATTGTCACATTTTCAGGGGCATGAATAAGGGAGCTTTTCCATCTTCTATTTTCTTTGTGTCCTCTCTAAAGTACCTAAAATTGATTTTTCACACAGTGGTCATTTGGGGGCAAGTTGAGTTATTAACTAGCCATTTCATTATATCCCTAAAGTACTGCTAACTTCTTCAAGAAAAGATGTAAAAACAGTCCTTGTATGTCCTGCTGCTTCTCTGGAGGAGCGAGAGGTGATAAAGGACCAAGAATTTGCTGGCACATTTCTGAAAACTATTCACAAAGCCTGTGGAAAGTGGTGCCTATTTGGATCACGTGGCTGACCAGCACTCTGGAAGATGGATAGGAGATTCATTTGAGCACTAGAGGACCTTGCAAATAATCAACAGTTGTGTGGAAATGTGAGGTCACTGTCTGGGCCAGAAACCACAAGGGGTCATAGGAAATGTTGAGAATTGGCTCCCATAGCAGTAAACATATTCTTTTCTACTTGAGTAGTTCCAAGAAAGAGAACAATATGACTTGGCATTTGTGTAAGTGGAAAGGGTTTAAAAGCTACAGGACAAGTGATTGAGGTTAAAGCTATTACAGGAATGGTGTTTAACACACTGTTAATTGGGTAATGGAGAAGAAGATAACTAGGCAGTCCAGAGAGACATGGTGTTTCAGCACAAGAAGATAATTTGGGCTGCACTAAGTTATGTGGTAAAAAACAATGTGTTTCTCTTCTGTGTCATGCAACACTTCTCACCTAATAGATTGACAAGTAGTCATCTTGGATATATTCAGGCCAGCAGAGCAGTGGAAAGATTCCTAGAGGAGTGTCATTGTGTCCTTTGTAAACTAAGATGGCATTTCTTGCCATTGTAATTGCAATTTCTCAGACATTTACTGAGGAAATGCTTCTTCTATACTATGCTCTGTGTGAGGTGATAGGGATTTAACAGTAAAAGAAAGAAACATGGCCCTGACCCTCCAAAAACAAACACACTAATGGGTGACCAGAGCATATCACACTATGAGATATGTCTCCTGAAGGGGAAAGGATTTGTGGCACTGACAGATACTGTCTCCCTTGTGGACATCAATAAGCTTTATACTTTGTAAAATAACATTTTATGTCTGTAAAAGTAACAAAGGCTAAAAATTTGGAAAATATTTAAAATGTAACAAAATAAATAATTTACAATCCTAAAATCATAGGTAATTACTGTTAATATTTTTATTTTCTTTGGGGTACCTGGGTGGCTCAGTCAGTTAAGTGGCTAACTCTTGATTTTGGCTTGTCTCATGATCTCATGGTTCATGGGATCAAGCCCTGTGTCAGGCTCTGCGCTGACAGTGTGGAGCCTGCTTGGGATTCTCTCTCTCTCTCTGTCTCTCTCTCTCTCAAAAAAAATAAACTTAAATATTTTTATTTCCTTCATCTTTATTTGCATTACATAAATATACATAAATATATACAGTTGATGTGCTGTATATAAAATTCCAATTCTGCCTTCTCCCAGTCAGTTAGAATCATTTCTCCAAGTCATGAAAAACACCATAAATATCAAAGGCTAAATTGCATTAAGTTGTGGACATGCTGTATTTTATTCAACTGTTCCTTAATTGATTGATATTTCCATTAGTACATATTTTTCAAATGGTTGGGATGGATAAACAGTTGAGTTTGGCTGTATTAATGTGGTGCTTTAAACGGCCTCACTGAGCATAAGAACACTAGAGAGGGAGAAAAAGAGGGAGGAGAGAGAGAGAAAAAAATGAAAGAATGAGAATGGATAACATGACAATGAAAATACCTAGATCTGGCTAAACCTGCTTCTGTGATATAATGCCTGGGATACAGACCCCCAATATCTCCTTTGATTGCTACCTGTCAATCAGATATCCTGCATTACTGTATCATGACCTCAACATTAGGACCTCATTGATAGTGATGGCTGTCATCAGGGGCATAGTATTTCCCTTTTGAAGTTGTTCTGAGACTTCATAGCATTTGAAAGTTTGCCTTTGAAGGGGTCTTGAAGACCACGGAGTCAGAGTTAGGCATTAAGAAAGGCTTAGAATGTTTGTATGAGAGTGAGAGGGCAGGGGAAGCTTAAGGAAGATCTTCCCCTTTCCTTGGCTAGGAGACTGGAGTGCTGTAGAGTTGATGGACCATACTCCACAAGACTGCCCTCACTTCTGACATCAATTGCAAGTTTGAGAGGTTCCCAAAACCACTCTCAATGATTTGTTAAAAGGACTCAGAACTCACTGAATGCTGTTATATTAAAGGTTAGGATTTATTAAGGATATAAGATTAAAATCACTGAAGAGAAGAGATACATGAGGCAGAGTCCAGGAAAGTTGCAAATGCTGAGCTTCCAGTAGTCCTTTCCCATGGAGTAATTGGCATTATTTATTTTTTTAAGTTTATGTATTGAGAGAGAGAGAGAGAGAGAGAGAGAGAATGAATGAATGAATGCATATCAATCCCAAGCAGACTCTGCACTGTCAGTGTGGAGCCTGATGTGGGGCTCGAACTCACCAACTGCAAGATCATGACCTGAGCTGAAGTCGGATACTCAACCAACTGAGCCACCCAGCTGCCCTGGCACTATTATTTTATATGCATTAATGAGTGATAATACACACAGAGTATTGTCAACCAGGGAAGCTCACCTGAGTCTTGGTGTCTAGATTTTATTAGGGCTCCATGGTTGTCTGCCCACATGACTGACTCTCAGGTTCCAGGCCCTCCAGAGGAAGAACTGATATTGCATAGATGACCTTTAGTCTCCATCACCTGTTGAGGTAAAGTGGACACTCCATGGCCAAAAGTCCCTGCATAAATCACATTGTTAGTCTGTCCAGTGTCCAGAGCCTACAGATAAACAAAGACTTTCTTATTAGACATGATATTCCAAGGGCTTAGAGATTACCTCTCAGAAACCAAGGGCAAAGGCCACACCTCTTTCTCAACAAGGTTACATTCTTTACAGGTACTCTGTCTAGTAGAAACCTCCCCTTAATAATTCTCTACCAGCATTTGGTGTGCTATGAAGGAAACCACTGAGGAAGCTGATATTATTTTTATCTTGTAGAAGGGGGATAGTGACTTAAGCACATAAAATACCATTTAGTGGTCTGGCATCCTGGCACTTTGCTTAGCTTATCCCATTTTCTCTGTAAGGTTGTCCAGGTCTAATCACAAGCATAATAGGTAGTTCTTATGTGTCGTGACATGAAGGATACATAGAGAAATCCCATAACAACAAACCTGTTCCTTCATATGGAAGAGCCACAGATCAGAATTAAGTGACCTCTTAAAGATCATCTAGTTCAGGTGTTGGCAAACAATGTCTTGGGGTGACATCTGGCTCCTGGCTTGTTTTTGCAAATAAATTGTAATTGGAATAGCCATACCCATTCATTTATGTGAAGCCTATGACTTCTTTCATGCTACTGTGGTGGAGTTGAATACTTCTTATGGAGACCATGTGGCTACAAAAACACTTAACTATCTGGCCCTTTACAGGAAAAAGTTTGCTGACCTCTGGACCAGTGAAACTACATCATTATGTGGATGGAGAAATTGAAGTCCAAATTGGAGAAATATTATTAAATTAGGCAAATAACTGTTGAGTCCTTACTTTGTACTGGTCACTATTGAAGGCACTTGAGAAACATCAGTGAACAAAACAGATAAAAAATGTAAACTAATTATACTAACAATTATACCAACATTAATGTTAGCAATTTATAATGCCATAGAAAAAGACTAACAAAAGGATAGCAAGTTAAAGGGGAATTGGGAGTGTGAGGTGGGAAGAGTCAAAACCTTAAATAAGGTGATGAAAGTAGGTTTTATTGAGAAGTTGAGATTTTAGAAAAAGATTTGAAAGGGTGGAAGTGAGCCTTGGAGGCACCTGGAAGAAAACATTTTCAGGCAAAGCCTGAGGCAGACATTTTCCAATAATAGCAAGGCCAGCTTGTCTGAAGTAAAGTGAATAATGAGAAGGATAGTAGGAGATGAAGGAAGTGAGATAATGGAGTACCAGATGCCATTCGGTTTATAATACCATTGAGAAAGCTATGAGTAAAATGAGGAACATGTGTAGATTTTGAGCAGCGAATTGACATTATCTGACTTGGATTGAGATTTTAGCTCCACTGTTGAAGACATATTGTTAAGGAGGTGAAAGTGAAAGTAAAAGATCAATGTGATGGCTAATTTTTTCAACTTGACTGAGCTAAGGCATACCCAGGTAGCTAGTAAAACATTCCTTCTGTGGGTCTATCTGTGTAGATGCCTCAGGAATAGATTGGCATTTGAATTGGTAGACTGAAAGATTTGCCTTCATCATTGTGGTGGGCATTGTCCAGTCTTTTGAGGCCCTGAATAGAACAAAACAAGCAGAGGAAGGGCAAATTTACTTTCTCTACTTGAGCTAAGACATTTATCTTCTCCTGCCCTCAGACATTGGCACTCCTGATACTCAGGTCTTCAAATTTAGTCTGAAACATATACCTTTTCTTTTGGTTCTCTAGTCTTTAGGCTTGGGCTGGAACTACACCACCAGCTTTCCTGGGCTTCCAGCTTGCAGATGACAGATCGTGTAACTTTATAACCTCCATAATCAAGTAAGCCAGTCCCTCATAATATGCCTCTTCTTGTATATCTTAAATATTTCCTATTGGTTCTGTTTCTCTGGAGAACCCTGACTAATCCAATCAGTTATGAAGCTATGATAATAATCCAGCCTAGAGATGATGTTGTCTTGGACCATATTCGTAGCAGTGGATGAGATACGTTATCGAATTCTGGATTTATTTTATTTTTTAAAATATAATTTATTGTCAAATTGGCTAACATACAGTGTGTAAAGTGTGCTCTTGGGTTTTGGGGTAGATTCCCATGGTTCATCGCTGACATAAAACACTCAGTGCTTATCCCAACAAGTGCCCTCCTCAATGCCCATCACCCATTTGCCCCTTTCCCCCACTTCCTCCATAAACCCTCATTTTGTTGTCTATATTTAAGAGAGTCTTATGGTTTGCCTCCCTCTCTCTCTGTAACTATTTTTACCCCTTTCCTTTCCCCATAGTCTTCTGTTAAGTTTCTTAAGTTCCACATATGAGTGAAAACATAGGATATCTGTTTTTTTCTGACTGATTTATTTCACTCAGTATAATACCTTCCAGTTCCATCCACATTGCTGCAAATGGCATGATTTCATTCTTTGTCATTGACAAGTAGTATTCTATTGTATATATAAACCACATCTTGTTTACCTGTTCATCAGTTGATGGACATTTAGGCTCTTTCTATAATTTGGCTATTGTTGAAAGCACTTCTATAAACATTGGGGTACATAGGCCCCTATGAATCAGCACTCCTGTATCTTTTGGATAAATTCCTAGTAGTGCTATTGCTGGGTCATAGGGTAGTTCTATTTTTAGTTTTTTTTTGAGGAACCTCCACACTGTTTGCCAGAGCAGCTGCACCAATTTGCATTCCCACCAACAGTGCAAGAGGGTTCCCATTTCTCCACATCCTTGCCAACATCTGTAGTTTCCTGAGTTGTTCATTTTAACCACTCTGATTGGTGTGAGGTGGTATCTCAGTGTGGTTTTGATTTGTATTTCCCTGACGATGAGTGATGTTGAGCATCTTTTCATGTGTCTGTTGGTCATCTGGATGTCTTCTTTTAAAGGTGTGTACCGTGTCGTCTGCCCATTTCTTCATTGGATTATTTGTTTTTCGGGTGTTGGGTTTGCTAAGTTCTTAATACATTTTGGATACTAACCCTTTAACTGATATGTCATTTGAAAATATTTTCTCCCATTCGTTGGTTGCCTTTCAGTTTTGTTGATTGTTCCTTTGCAGTGCAGAAGCCTTTTTATCTTCATGAGGTCCCAAGATTTCATTTTTGCTTTTAATTCCCTTGCCTTTGGAGCCATGTCCAGCATGAAATTGCTGTGGCTGAGGTCAAAGGGGTTGTTGCCTGCTTTCTCCCCTAGGGTTTTAATGGTTTCCTGTCTCACATTCAGATCCTTTATCCATTTTGAGTTTATTTTTGTGAATGGTGTAAGAAAGTGGTCTAGTTTCATTCTTCTGCATGTTGCTGTCCAGTTCTCCCAGCACCATTTGCTAAAGAGACTGTCTTTTTTCATTGGATACTCTTTCCTGCTTTGTCAAAGATTGGTTGGCCATACATTTGTGGGTCCAATTCTGGGTTCTTTATTCTATTCCATTGGTCTATGGGTCTGTTTTTGTGCCAGTAGCATACTGTCTTGATGATTACAGCGTTGTGGTAGAGGCTAAAGTCTGGGATTGTGATGCCTCCCACTGTGGTTTTCTTTTTCAATATTATTTTGGCTATTTGGAGTCTTCTGTAGTTCCATAAAAATTTTATAATTGTTTGTTCTAGCTTTGAGAAGAATGCTGGTGCAATTTTGATTGGGATTGCATTGAATGTATAGATTGCTTTGGGTAGCAGTGACATTTTAACAATATTTATTCTTCCAATCCATGAGCATGGAATGTTTTTCCATTTCTTTATATCTTCTTCAATTTCCTTCATAAATTTTCTATAGTTTTCAACATACAGATCTTTTACATCTTTGGTTATGTTTATTCCTATGTATTTTATGGTTCTTGGGATTTATTTTGAAAGTATAACCAAACAAGATTTGCTAAAGGCTTGAATGTAGGATATAAGAGAAAGAAAAGAGTCAAGGTTTTTGGCTTGAGCAACTGGAAGTATTGAGTTGTTAGTCATACAGGAAGTTGGTAGAAGAGCAAGGTCTTAAAACCAGACCCCTCTAACTTCCACTAACTCCCCTCTAAATCCCAATTTGATTGTGCCTTCCTGGGGAATGCTAATATGATTATTTCAGACAATGGAAACTGGCCCAATGCATGTGCAGCAGCAGAAATATGCAAATGATAAATGATAAGTCTAAGAGCTAACTCTTTTACAGAGTATCACTATTACCAGGTTTATTTCCAGGTTTATCTCTGAGTGCAGGAAAGGGAACATTTCCTTAACATTTAGCTCAAGCTCATTAAAAAGTCTCTCCTTGACCAGCTTTGATAAGGAGAAGAAAACAAACATAATGGCCCTGCTTGAATATCATAAGATAATAAATATTCCAAGTGAACATAATTGTTTTTAACCTTTATGCCAGGTACAATAAATGTCAAATGGAAAGATAACCTAGCACTCTCCTGAAATAGCTTAAATAATAGGCCCCAGTTTGCTTTAATGGAAACTCACCCAGTAGATACACTCATATAACAAATGAGAAATCCCTAATGAGAGCTGCATTATTTCTATTGGCTTTTATGCCATCCTTAATTGATTGCCATCATGCACAGCTAATTAAGAGCATGATAATCTGACTGAGGTATTTTCAGCCAGTGCAATGGTGCCTGCTTTAAAACAATGACTTTTAGAAACCAACATCAAGGTGGCTGGCAGGTTATTCTATAGTTGGTGACTGCCCAATTAGAAGGCATGATCCTTTACTGATCAGCTTAACTTGGTACAACCCCGGGGGTTTATTGCCTCAGCTGTGGACAGGAGCATTGAGACTATCTCTCAATGATGCCAAAAGCCCTCCAGGGCAATGGCCTTTTTGTTCTGAGCACGACTTCCTATTTCTAAGGCCCATTTCTTTTATCCACTGCCCCTCCATGTCATAGATTTCCATCCTGAATCTGTTTCACAGGCCTCTTCTCAGAGGGTCAGGAGTGTACTGAAAAGATGACTGGGTTTGTAGTCTACTTACAGGTCAGTTACTAAGTGGCTATATGATCTTGAATAAGTCACTTCTATGCTATCTTCTATTTTTTTTTCTACTCCAAAGTGAAGATTTGGGAGAGGTAAATACCAAGCTTGCTTTTAATTTTTCCTTTTAATTATTTTTGTGGCCCCAGCATTGTCAAAAGCCAGTGGTGTGATTGGGAAAGGTTTGTTAAACTCAGAGTTTCCATTGTCTTTTCTGTGATTTTGGAAAAAGTAAACTTGCCTGACTCTCATCAAGTAACTCCTTTTGTGAGAATTGAAATGAATGTGAAGTTAGCTTAAAAAAGTCAATGCACACATAAGGTCAATATAATTATGTAATTGAATTCATTAAGCCATTAGTCAGCAAGCAAAAGATTCATTCCTTTCCATCTATGGGTGTTTGTGAAGACTGCCCCAAGGAGTTTGTCAGGGAGTTAAATATTTCTGCCTCTACTATTACACATTTCTGATTGAGGCATAAAATTTGTTCGTTTAGAAACTAATTTGTATCAGGGAGATGCAAGTACAAATATTAAAGAGATATTGTTTTGCAGTAGTCAAATGGGAAAAAATTAAAATCTGTTCATATCAAGTATTGGTGAAGATATGATATAATGGGAACTCTCATCTGCTATTGTTGGGAAAGTGAATTGTTACAATTTTTTTTACCAGATAAAGACAAACATGTGTATGTATGTGAATTCATAGCAGTATAGTTTGTAAGTGGAAAAACCTGGAAATAATATGATGTACATATAATATGTATAATATATTGGAGAAAATCATGTAATGAATGAAAATGAATATACATATCAACATAGGTAGATCTAAATATCATAGCATGTACCAAAAAAAGAGCATGCCATAGATAAATCGAGATAGTATAATTTTAGTTTTATAATGTTTAAAAAATAGACAAAATTAAATGATACATTTTTAAGGATAAGGATTGGAATGATAAAAAGTACTTTAAAAAGTGAGAGAATGATTAATAAAATATTCAGGATAGTAAATCTCTTTGGTGAAAGGATGGAGACACAATTAGAAAGAAACATAAAGGAGGTTTCAAATATTGGCAATGTGTGCTTTAGTTTTGGAAATCTAAAAACTATTATGAAAGTATGGCTACCATAAACACTGGAATAATACAGGAGAATATAAGAATAGGAATAGTGCTTTCCCTTTTCCTCTTCTCTACAATTCCATTTAAGACATGAAAAGAGCACTGTCAATAATTTGGGGTATATAACCTTCTACATCAGTAGTTTTCAGTGTGGTCCCCAGATCAGCACCATGTGTATTACCTGAGAACTTGTTAGAAATGCAAATTATCTGGCCTCATCCTGGATTGACTGATTTAGAAACTCTGGAGATGTGGCTGTGCTATTTGTGTTTTAATAAATCTCTGGTTGGTTATCAATCCTGGTTGAATAATAATAGAAGCACCAGAGGAACTTTAAAAAAAATGCCAGTGCCCAGGTCTTACATCTAGAGACTTTTAAAAATTTTCTTCAGTAATTATAATGTGTAGACAGGGTTGAAAGTCATTGGTTTAAGCTTTCTATACACATACACATACATACACATATATGCACATGTATACATATATAATATATAATTAGTAAAAAGTATAAGATATAGAAGATATTTTCATATATGTGAGAATCTTCTGCATTTTCACTTTTCACTAATATGTTGATGAATATAAATCATTTTTAAAATTTACTTATTTATTTTGAGAGAGACAAAGGTGGGGAGGGGCAGAGAGAGAGGGAGAGAGAATCCCAAGGAGGCTTCACGCTGTCAGCACAAAGCCTGACTCAGGTCTTAAAACTATGAACCACGTGATCATGACCTGAGCCGAAATCAAGAGTTGGACACTTAACCAACTGAGCCACTCAGGTCTCCCAACAAATATAAATTTGTTACCTTCATGTGATTAGTGGTTCTTAATGAGGGCTAATTTTGCCCCAAAGGGGACATTTGTCAATATCTGTAACCTTTTTTGGTTGTCACAACTAGGAGAGATGCTGCTAGCATCTGGTGAGGAGAGACTAGGGATGCTGCTAAATATCTTAACAATGGACACGACAGCTCCCCACAAGAAATTATCTGGCTCCAAATGTTTTAAAGGGATACATATTGTTTGATTCTAAGACAGTACAGATTTCATTCAATCTAGTTAGTGTGCTTTGGTGACTTCAGTTAATACCCACAGACTCAGAAGGGCTTGAGAAGATGTGGATTATATGTGTATGCCTTGTCTGTACATAGTTTCTCAAAACTCAGTAATGTGCATGATTTTTGTTTTTGTGTTCCCATAATAATCAACACATTGCTGGGCATATTAAAGGAATTGAAGAAAAGCCTGTTGAATTGAATTGAATCATCCTTATTCTCCACAACATAGTGAGATTCTTTGGTATTTGTCTCTGGTTTCTGTTAAATCCTAGAAATGAAATCTGGGTAAATTTTTTTCTGTCAATAACAAATGAAATTAACTATAGAGTCTCGGGTGTATTGCAGAGTGAATGATTAAAAGTCATCAGCAAATAGTAAGCTGTCTGCTGTGACCTTTTAGCTCTTGGTATTTTGACTGACGGTCCCCTCTTTACAGTTTAGTGAAGTTGTAAACAGACAGACATGAGACCCACTTATGGGCCAGGCAGTCAAATACTGAATATGAAAAGGTCAGCATCAAACTCTGCTTGCTGATATGACTTAGGCTGGCATAGAATTGGGAGGCCTGTGACACTGTGGATTTGAGCTATTGACTTAAAAGAAAAATGACAAATGGCTCTGTAGCAAATGGAATGGGAAAATCTTCAGTTTGAATCCTTTTGGAAGATTGGAAAGCAGCTCTGACTGAAACTTGGGCCTCTTAAGGTCATGCATATTTCAAGTAGATAATGCCATGGATCTTGACTTTTTGAAGGCTCTGTCTAGGGTATTATTGTTGCTGTCTGCCTCTCTCTTTTTAAGAAGATGTTTAGAATCTTGCAGATACTTCTCTCTTACTCTGGTAACAGGGCTGTCTTCATTATACAATATTAAACGTAGAGCCCTTGGTCAACTTTTTCCGACTTTGCTCTCTTCTTTGTACTTTACATATCTCTCATTTTCATCTCTTCACCTTTGTGTTCACTATTATTTTATTCTTCCTACATTCTCTTTAAAAAAACAGAGTTGAAGAATATAATAACTGAAATAAACAATACATTAGAGTGTATCGAGAGTAGATTAGTGGATGGAGAAGAACACATCAGTGATCTGGAAGATAGGGTAATAAAAAACATCCACACTGAACTTTAAAAAGAGAAAAGAAGTTTCTTAGGGTAGGCTAAGGGATCTTTCGGGCAATATAATACAAATATTTGCATTATAGGGGACCCAGAAGAAGTAGAGAGAATGGAGTAGAAAACTTACTTGAAGAAATAATGCGTGAAACCCTAACCTAGGGAAGCAAGAGAGAAAGCAAAAAGTTATCTATAAGGGAGATACTATAAGGCTATCAGCAGAAACTTTGCAGGCCAGAAGTGAGTGATATGATACATTCAAAGTGCTGAAAGGAGAAAACCTACATCCAAGAATATTCTACACAGCAAGGTTATCATTTAGAATTGAAAGAGAAATAAAGAGCTTCCCAGACAAACAAAACATAAAGGAGTTTAATACCTTATAAGCCTTATAAGAAATGATGAGGGAGTTCTTTAAGCGGAAAAGAAATGGCCATAATTAGAAGTAAGTAAACTATGAACATAAAGATGTAAAGTATGACAGAATATACATAAAACATGGAGAAAGGAATCCAAATTAAAAAAAAAAATTAAATGTGTTTGAATTTAAATGACCATCAAATTGAAATGATATCAAATTACAGGATGTAGGCTACTGTATACTTAGGATGCTCTATATGAACTTCATGGTAATGGCAAACCCAAAACCTATAGTAGATACACAAAAAATAAATAGAAATAAAGCCAAACATAACATTAAAGAAAACTATCAATTACAAACAAAAAGAACAAGAAAAGAAGGCACAGAGAAGAACTACAAAAACAACCAGATCACAAATAATAAAATGGCAAGAAATACATACCTATCCATAATTACTTTAAATGTAAACAGAACATGCACCCCATTGTTTATAGCAGCCCTATTGACAATAGCCAAATTATGGAAAGAGCCCAAATGTCCACTGAATTATGAATGGATAAAGAACATGTGGTATATATATACAATGGAATATTACTTGGTGATCAAAAAGAATGAAATCTTGCCATTTGCAACAATGGATGGTACTAGAGTATATCCCGCTAAGCAAAATAAGTCAGGCAGACAAAAACAAATATATGATTTCACTCATGTGTGGAATTTAAGAAATAAAACAGATGAACACAGGGGAAGGGAAAATAAAACAGAAAGGGAGGCATACCCTAAGAGACTCTTAATTACAGAGAACAAACTGAGAGTTGTTGGATGGGAGGAGAGTGGGAGGATGGGCTAATTGGTTAATGGGCATTAAGGAGGGCAGTTGTTGGGATGAGCACTGGGTGCTATATGTAAGTGATGAATCACAAAATTCTACTCCTGAAACCATTACTACAATATATGTTAACTACCTTGGATTTAAAAAAAAAATGTAAATGGCCTAAATACTCCAATCAAAAGATAGGGTGGCAAAACAAATAGAACAAGACCCATCTATGTGCTGCCCTCATGAGACTCACCTCAGGCCTAAAGACACATACAAGCTGGAAGCAAAGGGATAGAGATGCATTTATTTACCATGCAAATTAAAGTGGAAAAGAAGAGCCAGAGTAGGAATACTTATATCAGACAAAATACGTTTTAAAACAAAAACTATAACAAGAGACAAACTTTAACAAACAACAAAATGTAACTGATTTATTTCTATTCTTTTGTGACACTTGGATATATCCTACATTTTTAAAAAATTTTCCATCTGTTAAAGTGCAGTCAACATGTTAGAATAACTAAGGAAAAAAAAAAAAAACCCTGATAATGCCGAGTGTTGGTAAGGATGTGGAGTAACTGGAATGCACCTACCTTTCTGGTAGAAGTGTAAATTGGTACACACATTTTGGACAACTGTTGTCAGTAACTACTAGTTTGAATATATGCTGTCTTATGACTGAGCACTTCTATTCCTTGGTACATACACAACAGAAAAGTGAACATATGTTTACCAAAAGATATGTACTAGATTGTTCACAGCAATACTATACATAATAATAAAAATCTGGAAATTTCTTAAATATACATCAATAGTAGAATGTGTAAATAAATTTTGATACATTTACAAAATAAATACTGTATAGCAATTAAACTAACACACGAAAAAAATGGTGTTTCACAGCACCATTTGTTGAGAGGACTATTCTTTCCTCACTGGGTGTGTTGGCTCCTTTGTCAAATACTAGTTGGTTGGTTAGTTTGGGGGTTACTTCTGGGACCTGTACTGTGTTCCATTTGTTTATGTGTCTATTTTTATACCAGTACCATACTGTTTAAATTACTATAGCTTTGTAGTATAGTTTGAAATCAGGAAGTGTGATGCTTTTGGCTTTGTTCTTTCTAAGAGTTACTTTGGGTATTTAGAGTCTTTTGTGGTTCCATGCAAACTTTAGGAAATTTCATGTTTTTATTTCTGTGAAGAATAATATTGGAATTTTGATAAGGATTACAGTTCATATCCAAAATATATAAGTAACTCATACAGCTCAATAAGAAAAACAACAATAAAAACAATGCAATCAAAAATGGGCAGAGGAACTAAATAGACATTTTTCTAAATTAGACATTCATATGACCAGTGGGTACATGAAAAGATGCTAAACATCATTAATGATTAGGGAAATGCAAATGAAAACCACAATGAAATATTACCTCATACCTATTAGAATTGCTATCGTTGATGAGACAAGAGATATCTAGTGTTGGCAAGGACATGGAGGAAAGGGAATTTGTGTATAGATGGGAATATAAATTGGTTCAATCACTATGGAAAACAACATGGAGGCTCCTAAAAAAGTAAAAATAAAACTACCATATAATCCAGCAATTCCTCTTCTGGGTATATACCCAAAGGAAGTGAAAATAGGATACTGAAGAGATAACATGTACTCTCATGTTGTTTGCAGCATTATCTACAATAGCCAAGATATGTAAGCTACCTAAGTTCACATCAGTGGATGAATTTATAAAGAAGATGTTGTACATACACCTATAATGGAATATTATTCAGCCATGAGAAAAAAAAATGAAATTTTGCCATTTGTGACAACATGGATGGAGTTTAAGAACATTGTAGTAAGTGAGATAAGTCAGACAGAGAAAGATAAATATTGTATTTTATTAGTTATATGGGAACCTACAAAAGCCTATCTTGTAAAAAGCAGACAGTAAAATGGTGGTTATAAGGGGCTGGTGGGTAGAATATGTGAGATGTTGTTTAGGGGCACAGACTTACAACTAGTAGATACATAAGTCCTGGAGATATAATGTACAATACAGTGAACATAGACAACAATATTCTATTATAATCATCAAGCATGCCAAGAGACCAGATCTTAGTAACCCCCACCACAAAAAATAATTATATGATAGAGAAGCTAACTATTACTATAATGGCAATCATACTACAATATACAAATGTATCAAGTCAACATGTTATATACCTTAAGTTTATACAATGTTATATATCAAATATATGTGAATAAAAAACACACACATGTAACAAAAAAAGTGAAGCCCTTAGGCTTTATTGACAGATAAATAGATAAAGAAGATATTATGGACGGCATTTGTTATGATGAGCACCGGGTATTGTATGTAAGTGATGAATCATTAAATTCAACACCTGAAACTAATATTGCACTGTATGTTAACTAGCTGGAATTTAATAAAAACTTGGAGAAAATAAGGAAGATATGGTCTATATAGAGAATGGAATGTTATGAAGCCACAAAAAGGATATCCTGTCATTTATGACAACATAAAGGACCTGAGGGTATTATGCTAAATAAGTCAAACTGAAAAAGAGAAATATCCCATGATTTCACTCGTATATGGAATCTATAAAACAAAATAAATGCATAAACAAACAAAAAGCAGAATTAGACCTATAAATACAGAGAACAAACTGACTGTGGCCAGCAGGGTGGGGGGATGGGCAAAATGGGTGAAGGACAGTGGGAGTTACAGGCTTCCAGTTACACAATGAATAAGAGAAATAAAAGCTACAGCACAAGGAATATAGTCAATGATATTGTAATAGCATTCATTATATGGTAACAAATGGTAGTTACACTTGTGGTGAGCATAGTATAACGTATACAGATGCTGAATCACTGTGTTATACAACTGAAACTGTTGTAACATTGTGTGTCAACTATACTCAAAAAAAAATTAAAGCTAAAAAAGAAAAAGATGAAAGAAGCGAACAGTATAAGTATATAAAAATGTAGAAAGTTGGAAGGATTGATAGAGGGTGTTGCTTAGTGGTATCAAACAGCATAAAGCATTTAGGGAACAGCATGAAGTAGGTGTTGGAAATATTCATGTTTCATGCTAAGGGATCTGAGCCTCAGAGAGCATCTTTCCAAAGATCCCACATACAATAAGTGGTAGAGCTAGAATTTGGATCCAGTTCTGCCTGTCTCCAAAGTTGGTGTTCTTACCCTCTAAGCCATACTACTTCTTTGAAAGGCTTGGTATTTGAGATAAGCATAAAGCCCAATTAGTTTGTTTGTGGAGGAGGAGGGTCAAGTGACCTTCAGGTAGAGGCAATCACTAGGTTGATAAAATAGCACAACAACATGGGTACAAATTCCTATTTCGTGGAAACTTAGGGTATCACCAATAATTTCCAAGACATGTATGAAATGTTCAAGAACTTCTCTATGGGCAGCTTCACAAAAATAACCTTAGTATGTTATAATTCCCACAGAATTAGGAAATTGAAATAACAGACCATTTTCTTCACTTGATTTTTTTTGTTGGTCACACTTATTGACAGTGCTCTTGACTCTCATAAATAGAATTATTAGCAACATTTCAGCTTAAACATACAGTTAGTAACACTTTTCTCAAAGGCAGCATGCTGTTTTTTGCCCTTTGTATATATGCAAACATGCGGCCTCATTCTTTGAATTCCCAAATGAAGTTCCCCAGGCCTTTTGACTCCTAATAAAAGCCAAGCTTTGTGCTCAGCAGCCTTTATGGAATTCTTTTCCACTGAGCTGTATTACACAGCACAAAATAGGTAACCTGTCTCAGTATTATATTCTTATGTTGATTTTTAGCTAAAATCGTGCATTTTATTTTTTAAAATGTTTTTCAAATTTTTATTTATTTTGAGAGAGAACGAGACAGAGACAGAGAGACAGAATCCCAAGCATGCTCTGCACTGTCAGTGCAGAGCCCAACATGGAGCTCTGTCTCACAGTGTGATCATGACTTTAGCTGAATTCAAGAGTCAGACGCTTAATGGACTGAGCCACCCAGGCGCCCCTAAAATCTTGCATTTTAAATCATGCCTAATATTGTTAGATTTTTTTTTGTTGCCACTGGTATTTCAGTTTTCTTTTTTTCTTACTATCCTGGTAAGAATGTAAAGCATTTTTGGGCTATGAGTTATTCCGTAAAAGTGAATCTTCCAGGCAATTGAGATTTACCCCTAGAAGGTTTTGTTGACAGCAGGTGAAATTCTGGCTAATGACGGTTGAGGACCGGTATTTCTATAGATGTCAGCTGGGCTGATCTTTTCTCCCCAACTTAATTGCTTGTTTACTGAAGCAGTCAATACCATGAAGGCTCTAGTGTTTAGCCAGGCATGTTAACATATTACTAAATGATAAATTGTATCACTGATGCTTCTTTTGTTCCCAAGTCTAAGATTTAACACTATTTTAAAAACAGAAAACTGTACATCATCATAATGTTTGTCTTTGTATTTCTGGCTAGAGTTTACCTCGATACACACATTCTAAAAGGCAGCCCAATGAATTAATATAGAGTCCCATATAAGGTATGTGTGTGTGTGTATATATATATATATATATATATATATATATATATATATATATATATAATCAACTTTTTTCTTTTCATATGGAATACAATTTTATTTTGTGTCATATCAACTTTTTCCTTACCGATTACATATTCTGTCCTGAAGAGTTATACCCTGTATGTAATATAAGAGTTATATTAACCAGTTTTGATTATCAGGTTAGCACATAATGTTCTTAAGTTAGTGTTGCAGGCAATGGTCTCCACATATGGTGCCCCTCTTCTATTTTCTTCCTGCAAGCCATGTTTTTCACACTGAAGCCTGAGTAATGTTTTTAAAAATATAAAGCTGATCTTGTCATACCCCTTCATATAACCTCTTAATGGTTTCCCATTCATTATAACCTACATTGTATCTAAACATGTACCTGCAATTTACAAGACTATGTAATATGGCTCCTAACCAGCTCTCCAATCTACTCCACTTTCTCTCTACCCTTTGCACACCACACTCCAGTCACATTGGCCATCTTTTTTTCTGCTTGGCTTGCCATAAGCTTCTTCCCACCTCAGAGTTTTTATAGTTGCTATTTCCTCTGTCAGAAACAACCTTAGCTGTTCCTCCAAATGTTTCACATGGCTGTTTCCTCCTTACCATTTAGATCTCAGACAAATGATACCTCTTTAGACAGGCCTCCCCCAAATGTAGAGTAGACCCTAGTTACACTCTGTTCAATTAATTTATCTTCTTCACGGTAAATTATCTATCTCCCATTACTAGAATGTAATCTTTATGAGGGTGGGGTCTTTGTTGTATCACATGAACCCTGGAATGTAACACAATGCCTGGCATATAACTTTTGGTCAGTAAAAACAATGAATTAATAGAGAGGGAGGACTTGTGATTTTATTTATTTATTTACTTTTTAATTTTTGAGAGGGAGACAGAGTGTGAGTGGGAGAAGGGAAGAGAGACACACACACACAGAATCAGAAGCAGGCTCCAGGCTTTGAGTTGTCAGCACAGAGCCCGACGCTGGACTTGAACTCATGAGCTGTGAGATCATGACCTGAGCCGAAGTTGGATGCTTAACCCACTGATCTGCCCAGGCACCCCCTGTGATTGTTTTCTAAATTGAGGTTAAATTGGTATATAAAAATATATAAGTTTCAGGTATACGTTATAATTTGACATCTGTATGTACTAAGTGCATCAAAAGTTTAGTTATCATTCATTACAATTGATCCCCTTCACACATTTCAGTTGCCCCAACCCTCTTCCCCTCTGGTAACCATCAATATGTTGTCTGTATCTGTAAGTTTGTTTTCATATTGTTTTGTATGTTTGCTTTTAGAGTCTACAGATGAGTAAAATTATAAGCTATTTGTTTCTCTCTGACTTATTTCCATTAGCATAGTACTCTCAAGGTCCATCCATGTTGTTGCAAATGACAAGATTTAATTCTTCTTTATGTCCAAGTAGTATTTCAGTATGTGTGTGTGTGCACATGTGCATGTGTATATTCATATACTACATCCTACTTACCCATTCATCCATTGATGGGCACTTGAGTTGCTTCCATAATTTGGCTATTGTAAATGATGCTGCAATGAACATATAATCCAGCTATTCTAGTTATTCCAGTTCTGGGTATTTTTCTGAGAATATTAAAATCCTAACTCAATAAGATATGGGCACCTCTATCTTCATTGTAGCATTGTTTATAATAGGACTTGTAACTTTTGAGGTCATCACATTCAATGTTCATTTAGAAGTGAAGAAACTAAGGTGCATAGAGGTAATGTGACTCAGCCAATAAAGTACAGTAAATTAAAGGCAGAACTGGGAGTAAAACTAGCTTTTGCTACAATCAGTTTAGGGATTTTTACATTAATAAGTTAGAATTTATTAAATTATCATAAGCAACTTTTTCAACAAAAGTCCTTATGTTCAAAAGACCCTATTTGGAGAAAGTTATATTTAACCTAAATGCATGGCACTTTAATAACAGAACTTTCATCTTCTAGTACCTGCATGAAAATGTTTCTGTAGATACCTTTAAATCATAACACCATCTGTGCCAAACAATTAGGTCATTCCTATGGCTCCATGTCTCTTTGGCATTATAACACATTGGTCATTAATATAAATATTAGAACTAGATAGACATATATGGTTTTGAATACCAGCTGTGCTAGTTAAAACTGTATAGTCTTATTTTTTCCTTGTCTTTGTTGATGTTCATTAAGTGAATTGTAGGTTGCTTATCCAATATACATTTTTAACAGTTATATTGAGATATAATTAATATATCATAAACTTTGCACATTTAAAATTTAGGTTCAATTCTCAGGGCTGTGCAACCATACCTTAAAAGAGTTTAATAACATTTTTATCAACCAAAAAAGAAACACCATACAAGTTAGCAGTCATTTCCCATTCCATCCTACCCATCTCCTCAGTCTTTGGCAACCACTAATATATTTTCTGTAGCTATATATTTGCTTATTCTGAACACTTCAAATTAGTGGACTCATATAATAAGTGGTCCTTTGTGGCTGGCTTCTTTCCCTCAGCATTATGTTCTCAAGATTCATCCACAGTGTGGCATGTAGTATTACTTCATTCCTTTTAATAGCTGAATAATATTTCATTGCATGTATGTGCTACAATTTGATTATCCATTCAGCTGACAAACATTTGGGTTGTTTACACTTTTTTGGCTGTTATGAATAATGCTGCTCTGAATATTTGTGTACAAACTTTTGTGTGGATATATGTTTTGCAAATCTCTTGGATATATATTTAGGAGTGGAATTGCGAGGTTATTGTGTAATTCTATGTTTTTATTTGAGGAACTCTGAAACATTTTTCAAAGTGGCTGTATAATTTTAAATTCCCACCTGCAATGTATGAGGGTTCAAATTTTTCCACACATTCAATAATGTTTGTTATTATGCATATTTTTGATAATAGCTATCTTGATGCATCTTATTGTGCTTTTGTTTTGCATTTCTCTGATGGCTAATAAGCATCCTTTAATGTGTTTATTGGTCATTTGCATATCTTTATAGAACTGTCTATTCAGATCATTTACCTATTTAAAATTTTTTGTCTCTTTACTGAGTTGTAAGAAAATTTTACATATTTTATACCTAATTTTAAATTTTTTTTTAATGTTTATTTTTGAGACAGAGACAGAGCATGAATGGGGGAGGGTCAGAGAGAGAGGGAGACACAGAATCTGAAACAGGTTCCAGGCTCTGAGCTGTTAGCATAGAGCCCGACGGGGGGCTTGAACTCATGGACAGCGAGATCATGACCTGAGCTGAAGTCAGATGCTTGACCGAATGAGCCAGCCAGGCGCCCCTATACATAAATTTTTTAATGTTTATTTATTTTTAGAGAGAGAGACAGCAAGTGAGCGAGCAGGGGAGGAATGGAGAGGGAGGGAGAGAGAAAGAGAGAGAGACAGAGAGAACCCCAAGCAGGCTCTAGGCTGTCAGCACAGAGCCTGAAGCAGGGCTTGAACTCACAAACCATGAGATCATGACCTGAGCCCAAACTGAGTTGGACACTTAACTGACTGAGTCATCCAAGTGCCTCATAAATTCTTTATCATATATATGATTTGCAAATATTTTCTCTAATTCTGTGAGTTATCTTTACAGTGTGCTTGATGATATCCTTTGAACTACATACAGTTTTTTAACATGTATGAAGGTTTTGCTTTTTTTCTTTAGTCACTGTGGCTTTGGCATCATATCTAAGAAAATTTTAACTCAAGGTCAAGAAGATTTACTCCTTCATTCTCTTTTAGAGTTTTATAGTTTTGGCTCTTACATTTAGGTCTATCTTGCATTTTGAATTAATTTCTGTCTATGGTATAAAATAAAGGTCCACAGTCCTTGGATATCTGGTTGTACCAACACTATTTCTTGAAAAGGCTATTTCCCCATTGAATTGTCTTGGCACCTTTGTCAGAAGTAAGTTGACTTTAAATGTAAGGGTTTGTTTCTAGAATCTCAATTCTATTTCATTGATCTATATGTCTATCCTTATTCTAGTACCATACAGTATTTTTTACTATGATTATTATAGCTTTGTAGTAAGTTTTGAAATTAAGAAGTGTTGAGTCCATCAACATTGTTCTTTTTCAAATTGTGTTGGATATTTTGGGTCATTTGTATTTCCAAATGAATTTTAGCCCCTCCTTACCAATTTCTGCAGAAAGACAGCTGGGATTTTGATAGGGATTTTGTTGAAGCTGTGGATCCCTTTGATGAATATTGCTATCTTAACAATATTGTCTTCTAATATTTGAGCATGGAACCTCTTGCCATTCATTTAGATCTTTGTTAGTTTCTACAATGTTTTGTAGTTTTCAGAATGTAACTTTTATACTTTTTTATTAAATTTATTTTCCTCAGTACTTTATTCTTTTTGGTGCTAAGTAAGTAAGATTGTTTCCTTAATTTCATTTTCAGGTATTTTAGAAGTAGAATGTGTTTTTGTATATTAATCTTGTTCCCTGAAATTTTCTTTAACTAGTTAATTATTTCTTGTTTTTTTGCTTTGTGGGATCTTTAGGGTTTCCTGTACATAAGATCATGTTATCTGCAAATAGAGATTGTTTTACTTTTTCTTTTCGATCTCGATGACTGTTTTTTCTCTCTATTCATTCTCTATATTCTTCTCTCTCTCTCTCTTCACTGTCTAGTACCTCCAGTATAATATTGTATAGAAATGGGACCCATAGATGTCTTTTGCTCTGATCGTAGAGAGAAAGCCTAAATCTTTCAATATTAAATATGATATTAGCTGTTCATTTTTCATAGATGCCCTTTATCATTTTGAGGAAGTTCCCTTCTGCTTCTCGTTTGTTGAGTGTTTTTTTAAATCACAAAAGGGTATTGTATTTTGTCAAATACTTTTTATGTATCACTTGAGATGATCATATAGTATTTTCCCTCTTTCATTCTATTAATGTGTATAATCTAGTACATTGATTTTTGTATGTTGAACCATCCTTGCATTTCTGAGATAAATCACACCTGATTGTGGTGTATAATCATTTTAATATGCAGCTGAATTTATTTGCTAGTATTTTATTGATTAGTTTGTATATCCATATTCATAAGGGATATAGGCTTATAGTATTTTTGTGATTTCATTGTCTGAGTTTGGTATCAGGGTAATGCTGGCCACATAGAATGAGTTGGGAAGTAATCACTGCTCTTCTCTTTTTAGGGAATAGTTTTTGAAGGATTGGTGATAATTTTCATTAAATTTTTTTTAAATCACTTTCTTCAATATACAAGAAACACATGAGACACAAAGAAAGCCCAAGAAAGAGCTCAGTTGATGAGTTGGTAGTTTAGGGGGATTCAAAGACAATGACCCTTTCCAGTCTCCCAGAGAAAGAAGGGGTTGAGAGGACACAATATCACTAGGCCCCTGGTGAACCCAGTCTTAGGGCCACACACAGCCTAGTTCTTCACCAAATTTTTAAAGTGCTTATTTTTCTTGTCCTGGTCCTGGCCCTGCTCCCACACTTGGCCTCCAGTTTCCAGAAGTCATCTAGTTCCCAGAATGGCCCCTTCCTTTAGTGCCCTAGTATTTTCATTTGGGGGGGTAGGGGGAGGAAGCCATTTACCCTGTTGTAGTGTCACAGTTCCAGGGGAGTTATAATCCTCGGATGGTGAGAGTGGATCTCCCTAGTATCTTGCCATTTGCTTTCCATCTATCGTGCTTAGATCCTGAAGATCAGCAAGTCTCAGAAAGTCTCAAGGACTTGTTGACACTTGGCCTACCATGGGGGTTTCTGAGGGCTATCTTGCTTCTTCCTTGGAGAACACTTGCTTGTAGGGAAGCCCAATCTGGCTCCAGGGTGGCATTTGGTCCTCAAGGGAAAATTAGGTGCCCAGAGGTAAGTCCAATTCAGAAGATGAAGTTGCCTCTAGAGGCAGAACAGACTCTGGGGGAAGATTTGATTTGGGAACTTTGTTCTCAAATACTTCACTCAGCTGTTTGACCAGTGGGCTTCAGAGCTCTTCACTGCTGGTCTTCATAGGTGTCCATGAAAAGCCAAGGGTAGAAGAGTGGGGATCTGAGTCTTGGGCCTGGATGGGAGAACACAGGATGCCAGCACTAGGTGAATGGCAGGGGCAGGATGGGGGAGAATCTGCCACTGGGGCCAGATATTTGTTGTGCAGTAGAGGTGCCAAACTGACTGGGGTACTCTTGGCTGTTGCCATCTCAACCGAGAGGAATAAGGTGGTCCTGGTCTATCCTTTGTGAGTAGTCTTTAAAAATTATCACTCATTCTATTTGTTTACTTTTTTAAAAAATATAATTTATTGTCAAATTGGCTAACATACAGTGTGTAAAGTGTGCTCTTGGGTTTTGGGGTAGATTCCCATGGTTCATCGCTGACATACAACACCCAGTGTTAATCCCAACAAGTGCCTTCCTCAATGCCCATCACCCATTTTCCCCTCTCCCTCACCCCCTTCAACCCTCAGTTTGTTCTCTGCACTTAAGAGTCTCTTGTAGTTTGCCTCCCTCCCTCTCTGTTTGTAACTATTTTTTCCCCTTCCCTTCCCCCTTGGTCTTCTGTTAAGTTTCTCAGGGTCCACATATGAGTGAAAACATATGATATCTGTCCTTCTCTGACTTATTTCACTCAGTATAATACTTTCCAATTACATCTACGTTGCTGCAAATGGCATGATTTCATTCTTTCTCATTGACAAGTAGTATTCTATTGTATATATAAACCACATCTTGTTTATCTGTTCATCAGTTGATGGGCATTTAGGCTTTCCATAATTTGGCTATCATTGAAAGTGCTGCTATAAACATTGGGGTACATGTGCCCCTATGCATTTGCACTCCTGTAGCCATTGGGTAAATTCTTAGGGGTGCTATTGCTGGGTCATAGGGTAGTTCTATTTGTAATTTTTTGAGGAATCTCCACACTGTTTTCCAGAGTGGCTGCACCAGTTTGCATTCCCACCAGCAGTGCAAGAGGGTTCCCATTTTTCCACATCCTCATCAGCATCTGTAGTTTCCTGAGCTGTTCATTTTAGCCACTCTGACCGGTGTGAGGTGGTATCTCAGTATGGTTTTGATTTGTATTTCCCTGATGATGAGTGACATTGAGTATTGTTTCATGTGTCTGTTGGCCAGCTGGATGTCTTCTTTGGAAAAGTGTCTATTCATGTACTCTGCCTATTTCTGTTTACTTTTTAAAGCTTTATTTGGAACTTTCTTCCTGAGTTAGTTTAAGTAGCTTTTCTTCTTTGTAGGAATTTGTACATTTCATCTGGGTTACCTGATTTGTTGACATACAATTGTTCATAGCATTCCTTTATATTTTATTTATTTATTTATTTGGGAGAGAGAGAGAGCACGAGCTGGGGAGAGGGGCAGAAGAAGAGAGAGAAAGAATCTTAAGCATGCTCCACACTCAATGCGGAGCCTGTCTCAGGGCTCTATCCCATGACCCTGGGATCATGACCTGAGCCTAAATCAAGACTCATATGTTCAACTGACTGAGTCACCCAGATGCCCCCATAGTATTCCTTTATAATCAATTCTTTTTGTTTCTGTGACATCTGTACTAATATCCCCTCTTTCATTCCTGATTTTAGTAATTTGAGCATTGTCTTGTTTTTCAAAGTCAGTCTAGTTAAGTAAGGTTTGTTGATTTTGTTGACCTTTCAGAGAACCAACTTTTAGTTTTGTTGTTTTCACTTGTGATTTATTTTTGTTCCATTGGCTATTTAGGATTGTGTTGTTCTAGGTTTACATATTTTGTGAGTTTCTGGAGTTTTCTATTGTTATTGACTTCTAATTTCATTCCATTGTGATTGGAGAAGATGTTTTATATAATTTCAACCCCTTTATATATATTGAGACAACATTTATGGCCTGTTACCGTATCACCTCTTCTGTAACATGTTCCATGTACACTTGAGAAGAATGTGCATTAAGTTGTTGTTGGGTGAAGTGTTCTATAGGTGTATTTTTGGTCTACTTGTTCTGTAGTGTTTTTAAAATCTTTTATTACCTTGTTGATCATCTGCCTAGTTCTATGCATTTTTGAAAGTGACATATTGAAGTCTCTAACTAATATTGTTGAATAGTCCATTTTTCCGCTCAATTATGTCAGTTATTGCCTCATGTATTTTAGAGATCTAGTATCATGTGCATTTATGCTTTCATAGTGTTTATGTCTTCTTGATGGATTGACTCATCTGTCATCAGAAGATATCCTTTATCTCTAGTAACAACTTTTGTCTCAGAGTCTATTGTGTCTTATACAAGTATAGCCACTCCAGCCCTCTTTTGGTTATATTTTGCACAATATATCTTTTCCATTTTTTTGCTTTCATGCTATTTGCATTTTGTATCTAAGTCAGTCTCATGTAGACAGCATATAATTGGATTTTTTAAATTGGTTCTGCCAATCCTCTCTTGATTAGTCTTTAATCCATTTATATTCAGTGTACTTACTCATACAAGAAGTTGTATGTCTGCCACTTTGCTATTCATTTTCTATATGACATTAATTTTCAATAATTCTCCATTATTGATTGCTTCTTTGTTAAATAGATATTTTGTAATGTACCATTTTAATTCTTATCATTTCTTTTAGTGGGTTTTTAAAAAGTTATTTTCTTATTTATTGCTCCATGTATTAAAAATAACATTGTTCCGTACAACAATCTAGTTTGGATTAATACAACTTAATTTCAATTGTACATAATAAACCTTTGCTCTTATATATCCCCATTCTCTATACCCTCCTTTGTGCTGCAATTATCATAAAGTTACATCTTTATACAGTGCATACTTATCAATCTAGGTTTATAATTATTGCTTTATGTATGTGCCTTTTAAATCAGATAGGAGGAAAACGTTATAAACAAAATATATTTATACCATCATTGGTGTTTGATGAGAAATCGTTTATGAATCTTACTGAGGTTACCTTGTACATGAAGAGTGCTTCTGTCTTGTAGCTTTTAAGATTCTCTCATCATCTTTGGTTTTCAATAGTTTGATTATGATTTGTCCAGGTGGGGGTCTCTTTGTATTTATACTACTTGGAATTTGTTGAGCTCCTTGACTGTGTTGATTAATGTTTTACATAAAATTTGGCAAGTTTTCAGTCATTATTTCTTTATAATATTCTTTTTCCATTTTTCTTTCATCCCTCTCCTTCTGGGCTTCCAATTATGTATATGTTAGTATGCTTGATGCTGTTCCACAGGTCTTTTGAGACTGTGTATATTTTTCCTTATTTTTCTTATTTCTTAAACTTCAAAATCTCAATGGATCTATCTTCAAGTTCTTATTCTTTCATCTGCCTGCTCAAATTGGTTATCGAGCATTTCTAGTGAATTTTTCATTTTAGTTATTTACTTTTCAGCTCCAGAATTCTTACATATGTTTTGATAATTTCTATCTGCTAACTGATATCTTATATGTGGTGAAAGTTTGTTCTCATACCTTTTTATTTTACTTCTTAAGCATAATATCCTTTAGTTCTTTAAATATATTTATAATGGCCAATTTAAAGTTTTTGTCTAGTAAGTCCAATGTCTAGATTTTCTGCTCACTTTGTCCTGTTTATGTGCCATACTTTGTTTATTTGTATGTCATATATGTGTGTTTTGCTGAATACTGTACATTTTAGATAATATGAAAACTCTGGGAATTAGATTTTCCCCCTCCCATGGTTTTTGTTCCTAATTGTTGTTTGTTGATCTAGTTACTTTTCTGAATTAACTCTGTAATGTCTGTTATATGTGGATGCTGAAGTCTCTGCTCAGTTATCTTAGGGATCAGCTAATGATTACAGATTTTGTTAAATTCCTGGAACGATTGAGACTCCCAGTCTTTGGCAAGTGGCTCTTTATGTCTGTTGAAGCCCATCTTCAACACTTAGCCAGGCAGTTTATGACTCTGCCTTAATGTTCACTTTCTGCTTATGCAGAGCCTCAAGGTCATGTAGAAACAATGACTTATGGACTTCTTAGGTATTTCTTGAGCATGTATATAGCTTTGGACATGTGCATAGCCTTATGCATGAGTGTGGTCTTGTATATTTCTGGGAATATACAGGAGCTTTTCAGAACCTTCTATGGATATGCAATTTCCCAGTTTTTCTTTTTAAGTTTTTTGGTTAACTATCATTTGTCTAGCTATTATCCATTGCATTAGGTGGCCTCAATGTTATACAATTGTCAATAATAGTTTTAAACAAATTCCCCTCAGGAAAAGGCTATTCAAACTGAGTGATCTCTTAGGGCAATTAAAGACAAGACTTACAAATGGGATATTTTAGAAAATCACCAGACAAGTCAAATAAGGATAGTTCTCTGGGAATGGGGCTTTGAAAGGCATCCAACTCCATCCTAGTCCCCCTCCAGTGGCTGTCTGGCTACTGATTTTTATTGTGATTATATATTGTTGGTTTTTAAGGCTAACTGTGGGAGCTGGGGAAAGAGGGATAGAATAGACTAAGTTAAAACATCAAAAAGCTTACTGTGCTTATCAATATTCAATTATTTTTCTTAAGTAAATTCTTATCAGATTATTGTAGCCATTTGCTTAATTTCTAGAGTTCTAAAAAAATTGATTGTTAAAATTTTGTCAATGGTCTCATTGCTTTTCTAGGGGATAAGATTTTCAAAGGTACTTATTTTGCCATTCCTGCTGATGTCATCTTTTTAAAATTTTAAAGTCACCACTAAACTCCACTTATATAATCCAGTCTATACAGTTTCTTGTTCATGTAGCATGGTTATTTGTCAAATGTTAATAAAAATAGATGACTTGGAATATTGATTACAAATGGAAGTTGCATATTGGGTGGTGTAAAAGATACAATATGATATGTAAAAGTTAAATTATGGAAGAACAAGACTCACATATGAAGTCTGCCAAAACTTCTTTCTAAAAACATAAGTCAAGGACACCAAGGCATGTGAATGAAGAATAAGGAAGAAAGAAAATTGAAGAAATATAGCCACCTCGCAAAAAGCTAGCATCATCCAAATATATAGTTTCTCAGAGCTGTAAAAAGCCAGAGATCATTGAAGTCAGACATTAGAATTACAGGATGAAATGGAAAACATGATCAAAGAAGATGGTAAAATTATTGAAGTATTAAATGAATTTCTTAATTGATTTACATGGAAAGATAGTAACCAAATGCCAGCTGTCATTTGTTATTTACACATTATCTTACTGGACTTCAAAGTCAGCATTGCAGGTGAACTTGAGCAAGCCATGGAAGATTCAAAACCAACATTCTCCTCAACCAAATGGTGTTAATCCTAAGTACCCAGCTCGGACTAGAGTCACCTCTCTCAGTGACCTTGGGCAATATTTGGTGGGAAAAGACTGTGCCAACCTAAGCTGCTGCTGGAACAGTTTGAAATAATATGTTGCCATTCTCTGTGCCTTGTCTTCAGATTATCTTCTGGAAATGAGCTACCCATTTGAATGGAGTTTTAAAACAATAGAAACCAACAGACTCCATTGAAATGGAGTCTTCTGTGTGACAGATGTATACCTATGTCAAATGTTAAAGCAGGAATACCTGATATTTTTTAAAGCAATGTCCTAACATAATTCATAATTTAAGAATTAAAAAAATCCCTGTGACCATATTGTATCTCCTCCTAAAGGAACATACATCACCCTTTTTCTCTATTTGTTTCTTTCATTTCCTCTTTAAATCTCTGTTTATTGTGAAGTAGAACTCATACAGAGAAGTGTGCAAAACATGAATATACAGCATAATAAACTATCACAAAGCAAACATACATGTAACCACCACCCAGGTTAAAAAATAGAACATTGACAACACCCCAGAGACCCTCCTTGACTCTTCTTTTCAGAGTGAATTGAAATTAATTTTATTAAGTGATTTTGTGATAATTCAAGAAATAAAGGTAGTTTGGTGAAAAAGAGGGTTATTATGAAACCAAATTTAGAAAATAGTGTATTATAGACATTGAAATTGAGAACTAACCTGGGAAACTTAAATCTGGTAGCAGAAGAAAATAGATCAGTGTGTTGGTAAAAGTGGCATAAACCCAGAGGAAAATCTTATATGCAAATGAGTATTGAACTTGCCACATCCCAACCCAGGGAATAACAAAGATTCAGTTTCAAACTGTGGAAAGCTCAATAGAAATGTGACAGGCCAACAGAAATTAACATTTTCTCAGTCTGAGACATAAGTTAATTAGATTTTACTGACACCTGATAAAGTACAAGACAATAAGTTGGCCTCCATAAACTCACATCAATGTCTCTAACAGCATTGTAATACTCACACATGATCTCAATTTCAAACAATTTAGCAATCATATTGTTAATTAACACTTACATAGCACATACTGTGTGCCAAACATGTTCTAAGCATTTTACATATATTAACTCATTTAATGTTCATAGTCCTTTAAGAAAATGGAGAAATTGAAGCACAAACTCATTAAGTACATTACACATGGTCACTCTGGTAGGAGGTATCAAAGCTAGGACTCAAACTCAGGCTGGCTGGCAGCAGAGTCTGTTCTGGAACTATTAAGCTATTCTTCCTCCATAGAAGGAATTTGAAAATGGCTATTCCCTGTTATAAACATTGGCCTTTCTTTGGTCATTGTCCATAGCACGTATACATTTAGTGGCTTAATTATGAATAACTCATCGTTAGTATAGATATGACTATTAACTATATTTCAATATATAATAGGTGTCCATATAGAGAAGACTATATCTGAAATTCTTGTAGTGACATGAAAGATACATGGAATTTAAACATGCTTGACAAAGTCAGTAACATTTGCTCATGGACATAAATTTTTTTAATGTTTATTTTTATTTTTGATGGACATAATTTTTTTAATGTTTATTTTTATTTTTGAGAGGGAGGGAGGGAGAGAGAGAGAGAGAGTGCAAGCTGGGGAGGGGCATAGAGAGAGGGAGACACAAAATCTGAATCAAGCTCCAGGCTCTGAGATGTCAGCACAGAGCCAGATGTGGGGCTTTAACCAACAAATTGTGAGATGATGACCTGGGCTGAAATCAGACGCTTAACCAACTGAGCCACCCAGGTGCCCCAACAGAAAAATTTTTAATAAGGACAGAAACTCCTAGTTTTCAAGATTTTTTTGAAAAAGAAAGTATATTGATGAACTTATATGAGCAGTATTTATCAGTAATATTATGGATATCCCATAGTTAGCATAGTACTAATAACAATTTGGTATCACTGCCATGATTAATGTTAAGGGGTCAGTAATTTTATTACTATTGCTTTTGCAACATCAGTAAAAATGTCAATGCTGGGAAAAATGCAAGGAATATCTTAGTGTTACTATGAAAACAGTGTTGACCTTGCAGATTCTAAGAAAAGATCTCAGGAATCACCAGGAGTACATGGACCATGCTTTGAAAACTACTGCAAACAAAACCATTTATTTTTGTCCTATTTGGGAACAATTACAGTTTTATGAAATCTTGTCTTTCGCTTCTGTCTCAGGATCATGATTCACTTGCAGCCACCTGACTTCCTTGTTTTACAAATTTGGTTCTCAAGGCTGTCCATGCTCACATCCAGACACTATTTGCATTTCCAAAACAAAACAAAAACTGTGCCAAGTCCAGAAGTTAAGAACTCCCTGACTCAAAGTTAAGTTCTTCCCTTGACTTCTTACAACATGAATTTCTTCTGGAGACCCGTGAATTCCTGCCTCAGCCTGGCCCTGCATCTAGTTATCTGTTAATTTTACTCTCTTGTTCACTTGAAGTTTGCCAAGCAAATTAGGTGAATGGTGGGAGACAGTTGGTAGAAAGAAATAAGAATTAAAAGTTTGATAAAATAGAAGATATTAAAGGTGTCTCCTTGGTCACTTGCAAGAAAGCAAGTCCTTCAGTCAGGCTGCTCTCCCACTATTGTGTCAAGTTGAGTGGAATCATTACTAAATTTTTGGCAATCAATGGTCATCTCCTATGACTTTCAGGGATTAGAAATGTTCAGTCATTCTTAACAGCTTGTACCAATAATGGAAAAAAGAAATGAAAGAGGCCACTTTTTCCTCCTCCCTCAGGCAGGTTTCATGGTAGATAGCTTACTATGACAGATAAATTTGAAGCTGACATTTTTTTTTTTGTTCCATTTCTTATGGCTCTTCACTGTGGCTGCACAATTCCCCTAGGAGCAGTTTCCTATTAAGTACTACTGAAGGACTGTATTTCATAGGAAATCTGACCCAGCTAATTCTGACAATGTTAGGAGGCATAGTAGGACTTTAAGTTACATCAAGCAAAGGGTCTAGGTGGGAAGGAAATCTGAGCCTGGGAAAATGATAACCTTCATCGATGGCAATCTTTTATCATCACCATTATTAGAATCTTTTCTTCATAAAACTTAAAAATTAAAAAAAAAGCTGTTTGTCTTCTCCTTTCTCATAAAAAGAATTCAAAGATTTCAAAGCTGGCTAAAATTTATTTTTAGATTATAGGAGGTTTTGACTCCTCCAACCATATTTAGATTATAGTAAAGGTACTTAAAATACTTTTACCTGATTCTTAATATTTACCATAGCATCAAAACTTTTTTAAACATTAAAAAAGGGAATGTTTATTGGGGACATTTAGTCCCCAATGTCCTATAGAGACTGTGGGAAGCTAAAGAAATAACATATTCCCCCCTCCCCAAATCCCAAAGTGGGGTGAGAGAAAATAGAGACAGAGGCAGAAAGGTATTAATTACTTATAATAGAAACTAGTTAATGCACCATGAGATATGATATAAACCCCACATGGTACCAGGCTACCTCATGGTTCTAATTAGAATACTGGCGGTGGAGAAGGGCCTGTTCCAGGTACATGATGTTCTCCTAATGAGCCCTCCATAGCCTTTCAGACACAGAGACTGGTGGTTGATGAGGAGCCTGCTTTTCAAGCACTGACCCAGGTAGAGGGCATTAACTGTCAATGAATATCGCTCAGGCACTCAGATGTAGGCGACCAGTCTGTAAAGATGAATTTTAGTTTCACCCACAACTCTCACTAAAGCATGCACTTAGAAGTAGTAAGTTCCCTCTGGGAAGGAGCTACTTATCCCCTCTTGGGCAACACCACTGAAAAATTATTGCAAAAAAGTGGATTATTGTTTGTTAGTTTTAAGGGAAAATCCCCAAATGTAAGAGTAATCAGGCTGTAATCATTAATACCAAACAACTTGCTAAAATGGTTTTTGTTTTCCAGTTAGGCAATTAACAACATAAAGTGAGATGGGAATCAAAATATTGTCAGGAGTGTCTCCTCCTTCTAGGAGATAAGATGCAAGTCAAAAATCAAACAAAACTTCATCTTCTACACAGCTTTGCTTGGAAAGGAGGTAGTTAAATTACAACATCAAGAAAGTGGCAGTTATAAAGCTTGCCTTCTATTGCATGCTTTTGCAGCAGCAATTACCTCAGCTACAAATCTCATTTACAGAACTCTTTGAAAGTGCTATCTGAACAATGGCAGAATACACTGGAAATCAATGGAGGGTGATTTCATCCCCAAATTGAAGTTACTATTTAATAGGGAAACACACACACACACCCCAACCTTCTTCTTACTTATTAATAGATTCCTCAGTAGCAATTATGAGGCTCAACTTTCACAAATTCAATTACTCCTCAAAAATATGAATTATAAACACTCTTTACCAACTGAAATGCAACAACATGCTAGTTTCCAGAAGGAAAATAGACAGAAGCTGTGGGAAATGATCCTAATCATGATGCTAAATAAGTAACAGCCCAGTACGTAGTCTGCAAAGCAGGCCAGCGCCTGCCTCTGTGCACCTACCATTATGTGACATTTTCTTTCCCAATTTATAGTATCCTAGCAACCATCATGCATGCTAGTACTAATGGATCTAAAAATAATGCACTGGGAAATCTGTCCCTAAGGGCCTTATACTCCTGGAGGGACACTTTCACCTTGGAGGGTATGTCTATAGCCAAATAAATGTGTGGGGATTAGAGTCATTTTCTTTGCTCTGAGATTTTGCTGCCCTTTCTGATCCTGTGTAGTCAGAGACCCTGTAATCCAGGTTTAATCTAAATAGAGGGCAAGTGCTGCTATGAAATCCTAATTCCACATGAATATTCAAGAGCATAGCAGAGGAGCGTGGGGATATTGTCTGCTGCAGATGACCTTAAGTCTAGCAAAAGAGTCACTGACAATGGCCCTAAATTTCCACCTTGTTTACTATCCACGGATTTGAGTTAAGACAGGAAGGATATTGTCAAAATTTTCATGTAACCGAGGATTGGTAAGGTTTTAAGTCATTCTCAGCCATTCTCATTTTACTGCGAATTAGATTAGCTATCAGATCCATTAAGGCCCTCTAATAGAGGGTGGATCTTTCTTGAGTATAGAAAGAAAATATTTAAAACTAGTGATAGGGCATAAAAACTGGAGAAAAGACAAGTGAAAGAAAGCTAGAGAAAAAACCCCTTATCCTTAATTTTGGCCCAGGTTTTCCAAAGTCAGTGATCAGGCGCTATCAGAGACTTTTGAAGATAAACCTTGTATGATGAGCTAGACTTTACTTGAAGGAGTAGTGAGTCCATCGTAAAGTTGAATGGTCTATTAGTTTCACAGTGTTGTCAAGGGAGAGATTTTATAGCTAAGTAAGACAGTTCTGAGTAATTGTGGGGTCTTTTCATTCTGGCTCTGAACTCCCCCAACTTCATAATCCCTTCATTTCAGTTATAACATACATTTTATCATCACTGATCCATGATCCTGAATTCTGATCCTCCTCTTTGACTATAATCTCTTGTGCTTCTGTGACTCTTTACTCCTTATTACCCATGGAATGTCCTCTTTTTATTCCCATCATTACCTTCAAACCCTTAACTAATCTCAGTTCTCCCAGTCCTTTACCTCCCATTGTGGTTGGCCTTCATACTCACCTGGGCTCTGTGGGCAGCTGTTTCGAGGGTGTGCTCACTAACATCCTGGGATTCCTTACATCCTTAACAATCTGTCAAAGTTCTTGCCTTGTCAATCCAAATCCTGGATAACCTCTATCAATTACATTTTTGCTTCTGAGGTGTTGAGTGTTTCTAAGGAAAGTGACAAAACCATGATAATTTTATTCATTATAGTCATGCTAGATAATTTCAGCTGGGCTTTCATGGCCTCATCTATACTTGATGGCTTGCTGATTCCCTTTATCATTAATTCTTTTGACAAACCTTTATTAGGCAATTATTATATTTCATCTGTGGCCCAAACACTGAGGATAAAATGATGCTCCGGACTGATAAGAACCATTCTCTCATGGAGTTTATCATTTAATGAAGGGATGTGGAAAATAAACATGTTTTTAAAAAGCAATTTCAGGGGCACCTAGGTGGCTCAGTCAGTTGAGCATCCAACTCTTGACATTGTCTCAGGTCATAATCCCAGGGTTGTGGGATCAAGCCCTGTGTTGGGCTCTGCCCTGAGCATGAAACTTGCTTAAGATTCTCTTTCTCTCTCTCCCTCTGCCCGTCTACCCTGCTTGCTCACTCCCTTGCTCTCTCTCAAATAAAAACAAAAAAATATATAACATATTAAAAAGCAATTCCATAAAAGCAAAGTTTGTGCAGAAGGGTAAGTGTAAGATGACTGGGGATAAGAACAAGCTCAGGGTGTTCAAAGAACAGAATGAAAGTCGGTGCAGGTGGATTTCAAAGGGAAAGGAAGAATGATAGGATGAAGGTCACAGAGACAGGCAAAAGACCATGACAAAGATGTAGGATTTTATTCCACTTTCAATGGAAAGCCACTGGAGAGTTGGAAGTCAGATATCTAATTTATGCTTTGAAAGGATGATTCTAGCTGCTGTGTGGTAGATGTAAGTGGCAAAGGTGGAAACAAAGGGACCAGTTAGGAGACTGATAAAAGATCCAGGTGAAGGGTGATGTTGACTTGGACTAGGGTTGTAGCATTAGAGATGGTGAAAAGTGTTTGGATATCATTGCAGAAGTCAAAGGCTGAAAGATATGCTCGGGGTTAAATAAAATGACAGCTGTTACCTTTACCAATCATATTTAAATTGTCGTTTTACATTGTATGAAAGAGATAAGGTGTATTTTCTTTTCTTCCCTTTCCACTTTTGTTCTAGCCCTGGTGTAATCGTAAAAAAAAAAAAAAATACTATAAGAATCTCTTTTCTCTTTGAGTGTCTTCTTCTTGTCCCTTTTCTGGGCTTGCTCTCCTTTAATGCCCAGCACATATTTCTTTCTCCTTCTTCTCCAAACTACCTTAGTCTTACTACTTATGTCCACAGAGGTGATAATCTCAGTTACCATAAAAAAAAAAAAACTGTAAGGAAAGAGGATATTTAGCAGAGTTGGAGACCAAGAGCATCTCTGTAATCAGTCACAGCAAACCACATAGGACTGATCTCAGTGTCTGCTCCTGAGCACGGTTTCCAAGAATTTATTTTTAACTATACTTTTATGGTCATAGAAATACCAGACTTCTTGGAAAAAAATAGGTTTTCAAAGGAGCCAGCAGATCTCATCATGTTATTTTATGTTTGCTGAGCACTGGAAAAGTTTATAAGGAAATAGAAAATTGATCCTGATCTGTGCATTTACTCTGAACTTATATCATCTCTTATTTAGTAAGCTCAAAGCAGTGCCAGTGTTAATGTATATTACCTTGCTAATCTTGACATCCCAGCTGTGAGGCCACATCACTAGTCAGATTCTTCATTATCCAGTTCAATCAATCAACACAGATATTTGTAAAAACATGTGCTAGTTTGAGCAGCGATGGCCTAGGTTTTGACCTAAAATAACAGATTTGTGGGCCATGATTCCTGTGAGCCATGATTCCTGTATCAGGGATACAAGCTGAATGTATAAGAAACAATTCAAGACTAAAACAACAATTGATCATATGCCAACCTATATCATATAGATTAATTTAAGTATGAGTTCTGAGATAGAAGCATCAATTTTGATTCAATATTGAACTTTAGGCTGTTAGACCTGGGAGGGAACATAGGGTCTCATCTGCTCATTTCATAAATGATCTAGGATCTGAGACCCAGATAAAGTAAACTAGTCATAATCACAGGAAAGTCAGTGGTAGAGTCAGGACAGGAATCCAGGTGGTCTCTGAATTCTATACCAGTGTTTACATTCCAAGAACTTCCCCACCAGTCATGTTCTTAGTGTGCTTCCTTGTTGCTGCATTTTATTGGCCACTTAGCTGCGACTCTATTAATGCAAAGGGAGCATCTGCAGTTTCCTTAGCCATTTAAGCACCTCATTCAGAAGTGACTTCATCATGGATATCCTAAATCTAGGGCCCAATGTTGTGTGACACAGATTTCTGAGATACATATTCAGCTGCTCTCAGCATCTATCAGTAATATTCAGGCTCTGCTCTATGCTCACATAATTAATCAACAAGGGATTGATAATCAGCAACATTTGTGGTTTAGACTGTGAGCTGGGTTGGAAGAGGTTTGGTCCTTGTTTGCCAGGAAAGATTAGTCTAATGGGGAAGACATACATGCCATTAATGGTAGGGGTCTTACTATGATAGGGATACAATCCCTGATCTCAAAAGGTTTTTGGCCTGATTTAGGAGAAAGAAAAAAAACCCCAGAAAACATAAACATAAATATAAAACACACATACACACATACATATGTCACAGTGTATAAACAGATACCAAATTGTCACATACATATAACAAAGAACTAAAATGAGTAAATCCATGAATTGGGGTTTTACATTATTATTTTTAAGGTACTATATATTTAAGCAAACTCATATATCCTGGTTAAATGAGGCAGCTAGCTGAACTTGAATTTCTCCTATGTAATGTAGGGTGTGTTGAAATTCAAGTATTGCTCTCATTTGATGTGGATTCTGATAATTTTGATGGAGACAGATCATTTCACTTAAAACAAATGTTCATCTGACAGTAAGGGTGTAAATGGGATCTTATTCTTGAATTTCCTCTGTATTGATTTTAGTGTTTAACCTTGACACAGGAATAAGACTAGGTATAAGTGGTAAAGAAACTGGTCTTTATTGGGTACTTATTATACACCATACACTTAATAGAAATTATTATTATGACAACCCTGTGAAATATGTATTAACAGTGAGATGACTGAGATGGGATTGGAAAGCAAACCTATCTGAATCACCTCATGCTCCTACCAAACAATAGTACATAGACACTTGGAAGTATTCTGTTTAGGTTCTGACCATTGGGAGTTGGGTGAGGGAACTGGAGCTTTCTAAAATCCTTGAACAAAAATTCCAAACAGTTCAACCATTTTTTAAACTATTTTGAGATATGATAAATATTATAGATAATGAATAAAGTTTAAGAGAGCAAAATATTTAAACAAAGTCAGTATTTGCTTTTAATGAGCTTGTCTGAGGTCTTTAGTTGCTTCTGATCAAAGACTACATATTTTGCCTGATGAGTATTCACCAGAGAACAGTTCCTTTGCAGATTTAAACCTCCTTTGGTTGAGTACATGTAATTACTGGACCTTTATCCAAACCGAGATTTTGGATAAAGATAAGAATAAGGGTGGGGGCACATAAAGTAGGTATGAACTAAGATTCAGAGAGACTTCTGATTAGTTTCTGGAAATGAGCGTTTTAGTCAAACAGTGAAAATTTAGATTTAAAGGCAAGTGGGGGGTTTACATTATAGATTTTGTAAAAAGCAGCTATAGAGTGTTGACATATTCATCATGAATTATCCTTTGGTAATGCACTTTCTTGAGGGGTAATATGAGAGATGACAAATCTTTATGAAGAATACTTGTATTATAACATTTAAAATCTTTCCTGCATAGGTGATTTTTCAGTAAACTCTCACTCATCTATGTTATTCTGGTAAACATAAAATACAAAGTTAGCCTTTTAGAAAGTTCTGGTGTTAAGTAAGTGAGGAGACTAGATCAAAGAGCAAAGTAACCCCACTCCCTCCTGACAAGGGTGTGGTGAGGACATTGGTTTCTGATGGAATATTTTTAACCTGATCTTTTCTTCATGAGTAGATAATATTATCAGTCGATTTGAATAAGTTACATAGTGAGTTAGTTAAATTACAGTCCAATAAAGTCTCAATGGAATTAAATCCAATTAACTTGGACCCTGAGTTATACAGATTTGTCATTTATTGTCATTATCTGTTCCTTCCTGAAGAAAGAAGAAAAATAAGGAAAATGATGTTATATCAGGTATTTAGTGAAACAAAAATTTCTCTATAGGTTGTCCTGAGCTCAATACAGTTACAAAACAGTGTCCTGTATTTCCTTTTTCTACTATGTTCCTAAGGTCCTGGACAGTAAATACTGAAGTTCATAATTATGACTCTTTATGAGCCTGAGGCATCAAGAAGAAATGATTCAGTTTTATTCTTTAGATTCTAGGTTCTAAAGCAGAGAAGTGTACTGAGATATTATGGAAATATTTTTAAGCAAAAGTAAATGGTGAAATTACTAAGAATTTTCACAGGGTATGACAGAATGTTGCCAGGTTAGAGCAGTGGACTGAAACTAAAAACATGAAGTATAATAAATGCTAATGAAAAGTTCTATACTCAATTTCCTTTCCACCTCCAAAAAGAAAAAAGACTCAAATAAGGAAGCCAAGGCTGAAGTGACTGCTTGTGAAAAAAGCCTAAGGTTTTTTGATTGTCAGAAGATGGCGGCATAGGTGGACGCTGGGCTCACCATGCATCCTGCTGATTACTTAGATTCCACCTACACCTGCCTAAATAACCCAGAAAACTGCCAGACGATTAGCAGAACGGAGTCTCCGGAGCCAGGCGCAGATGAGAGGCCCATGGAAGAGGGTAGGAAGGGCAGCGAGGCGGTGCACGCTCCACGGACTGGCGGGAAGGAGCCAGGGGGGAGGGGCAGCCCGCCGGCCAAGCAGAGCCCCCGAGTCTGGCTTGCAAAAGCGGAGGGGCCGGATGGAGTGTGTTCCCACAGCAAGCAGGAATTAGCATCTGGGAGGTCATAAGTTAACAGTTCTGCTCAGAAAGTGGGAAGCCTGGAGGACAAAGGGAGGGAGAGTTGCTGAGCCCCGGGATGACAGAGCTCAGTTTGGCGGGGGAACAAAGGTGCTCACCAGTGCCATATCCCTCGCCCATCCCCCAGCCAAAATCCCAAAGGGAACCAGTTCCTGCCAGGGAACTTGCTCGCTCCACGCAAACACCCAAAGCTGTGCTTCTGCGGAGCCACCCCTCCGGCAGTGGGTCTGACTCCCTCCCGCTGCCACAGGACCCCTCCTGAAGTGGATCACCTAAGGAGAAGAGAGCTAAGCCTGCCCCTCCTGCCCCCGTGCACCTTGCCTACCCACACCAGCTAAGACGCCAGATCCCCAGCACCACAAGCCTGGCAGTGTGCAAGTAGCCCAGACGGGCCATGGCACCCCACAGTGAATCCCGCCCCTAGGAGAGAGGAAGAGAAGGCACACACCAGTCTGACTGTGGCCCTAGTGGTGGGATGGGGGCAGACATCATGTCTGACTGTGGCCCGCCCACCAGCTCCAGTTATACTCCACAGCACAGGGGAAGTGCCCTGCAGAACCGCACGACTCCAGGGACTATCCAAAATGACCAAACAGAAGAATTGCCCCCAAAAGAATCTCCAGGAAATAACAATGGCTAATGAACTGATCAAAAAGGATTTAAATAATATAACAGAAAGTGAATTTAGAATAATAGTCATAAAATTAATCATTGGGCTTGAAGACAGTATAGAGGGCAGCAGAGAATCTCTTGCTACAGAGATCAAGGGACTAAGGAACAATCACGAGGAGCTGAAAAACGCTTTAAACGAAATGCAAAACAAAATGGAAATGACAACGGCTTGGATTGAAGAGGCAGAGGAGAGAATAGGTGAACTAGAAGATAAAGTTATGGAAAAAGAGGAAGCTGAGAAAAAGAGAGATAAAAAAAATCCAGGAGTATGAGGGGAAAATTAGAGAACTAAGCGATACACTAAAAAGAAATAATATACGCATAATTGGTATCCCAGAGGAGGAGGAGAGAGGGAAAGGTGCTGAAGGTGTACTTGAAAAAATCATAGCTGAGAACTTCCCTGAACTGGGGAAGGAAAAAGGCATTGAAATCCAAGAGGCACAGAGAACTCCCTTCAGACGTAACTTGAATCGATCTTCTGCACGACATATCATAGTGAAACTGGCAAAATACAAGGATAAAGGGAAAATTCTGAAAGCAGCGAGGGATAAACGTGCCCTAATATATAAAGGGAGACCTATAAGACTCGTGACTGATCTCTCTTTTGAAACTTGGCAGGCCAGAAAGGATTGGCACGAGATCTTCAGTGTGCTAAACAGAAAAAATATGCAGCTGAGAATCCTTTATCCAGCAAGTCTGTCATTTAGAATAGAAGGAGAGATAAAGGTTTTCCCAAAAAAACAAAACTGAAGGAATTCGTCACCACTAAACCAGCCCTACAAGAGATCCTAAGGGGGATCCTGTGAGACAAAGTACCAGATACATCATTACAAGCATAAAACATATAGACATCACAATGACTCTAAACCCGTATCTTTCTATAATAACACTGAATGTAAATGGACTAAATGCACCAACCAAAAGACATAGGGTATCAGAATGGATAAAAAAACAAGACCCATCTATTTGCTGTCTACAAGAAACTCATTTTAGACCTGGGGACACCTTTAGATTGAGAGTGAGGGGATGGAGAACTATTTATCATGCTACTGGAAGCCAAAAGAAAGCTGGAGTAGCCATACTTATATCAGACAAACTAGACTTTAAATTAAAGGCTGTAACAAGACATGAAGAAGGGCATTATATAATAATTACAGGGTCTATCCATCAGGAAGAGTTAACAGTTACAAATGTCTATGCGCCGAATATGGGAGCCCTCAAATATATAAAACAATTACTCATAAACATAAGCAACCTTATTGATAAGAATGTGGTAATTGCAGGGGACTTTAACACTCCACTTACAGAAATGGATAGATCATCTAGACACACAGTCAATAAAGAAACAAGGGCCCTGAATGATACATTGGATCAGATGGACTTGATAGATGTATTTAGAACACTGCATCCCAAAGCAACAGAATATACTTTCTTCTCGAGTGCACATGGAACATTCTCCAAGATAGATCACATACTGGGTCACAAAACAGCCCTTCATAAGTATACAAGAATTGAAATTATACCATGCATACTTTCAGACCACAATGCTATGAAGCTTGAAATCAACAACAGGAAAAGTCTGGAAAACCTCCAAAAGCATGGAGGTTAAAGAACACCCTACTAAAGAATGAGTGGGTCAACCAGGCAATTAGAGAAGAAATCAAAAAATATATGGAAACAAACGAAAATGAAAATACAACAATCCAAACGCTTTGGGATGCAGCGAAGGCAGTCTGAGAGGAAAATACATTGCAATCCAGTCCTATCTCAAGAAACAAGAAAAATCCCAAATACAAAATCTAACAGCACACCTAAAGGAAATAGAAGCAGAACAGCAAAGGCAGCCTAAACCCAGCAGAAGAAGAGAAATAATAAAGATCAGAGCAGAAATAAACAATATAGAATCTAAAAAAACTGTAGAGCAGATCAATGAAACCAAGAGTTGGTTTTTTGAAAAAATAAACAAAATTGACAAACCTCTAGCCAGGCTTCTCAAAAGGAATAGGGAGATGACCCAAATAGATAAAATCATGAATGAAAATGGAATTGTTACAACCAATCCCTCAGAGATACAAGCAATTATCAGGGAATACTATGAAAAATTATATGCCAACAAACTGGACAACCTGGAAGAAATGGACAAATTCCTAAACACCCACACTCTTCCAAAACTCAATCAGAAGGAAATAGAAAGCTTGAACAGACCCATAACCAGCGAAGAAATTGAATCAGTTATCAAAAATCTCCCAACAAATAAGAGTCCAGGACGAGATGGCTTCCCAGGGGAGTTCTACTAGACGTTTAAAGCAGAAATAATACCTATTCTTCTCAAGCTATTCCAAGAAATAGAAAGGGAAGGAAAACTTCCAGACTCATTTTATGAAGCCGGTATTACTTTGATTGCTAAACCAGACAGAGACCCAGTAAAAAAAGAGAACTACAGGCCAATATCCCTGATGAATATGGATGCAAAAATTCTCAATAAGATACTAGCAAATCGAATTCAACAGCATATAAAAAGAATTATTCACCATGATCAAGTGGGATTCATTCCTGGGATGCAGGGCTGGTTCAACATTTGCAAATCAATCAACCTGATACATCACATTAAATACAGAAAAGATAAGAACCATATGATCCTGTCAATCGATGCAGAAAAGGCCTTTGACAAAATTCAGAAACATTTCTTAATAAAAACCCTTGAGAAAGTCGAGATAAAAGGAACATACTTACACATCATAAAAGCCATTTATGAAAAGCCCACAGCTAACATCATCCTCAATGGGGAAAAACTGAGAGCTTTTTCCCTGAGATCAGGAACACGACAGGGATGTCCACTCTCACCGCTGTTGTTTAACATAGTGCTGGAAGTTCTAGCATCAGCAATCAGACAACAAAAGGAAATCAAAGGGATCCAAATTGGCAAAGATGAAGTCAAGCTTTCGTTTTTTGCAGATGACATGATATTATCCATGGAAAATCCGATAGACTCCACCAAAAGTCTGCTAGAACTGATACATGAATTCAGCAAAGTTGCAGGATACAAAATCAATGTACAGAAATCAGTTGCATTCTTATACACTAACAATGAAGCAACAGAAAGACAAAGAAACTGATCCCATTCACAATTGCACCAAGAAGCATAAAATACCCAGGAATAAATCTAACCAAAGATGTAAACGATCTGTATGCTGAAAACTATAGAAAGCTTATGAAGGTAATTGAAGAAGATATAAAGAAATGGAAAAACATTCGTGCTCATGGATTGGAAGAATAAATATTGTCAAAATGTCAATACTACCCAAAGCTATCTACACATTCAATGCAATCCCAATCAAAATTGCACCAGCATTCTTCTCGAAACTAGAACAAGCCATCCTAAAATTCATATGGAACCACAAAAGGCCCCGAATAGCCAAAGTAATTGTGAAGAAGAAGACCAAAGCAGGAGACATCCCAATCCCAGACTTTAGCCTCTACTACAAAGCTGTAATCATCAAGACAGCATGGTATTGGCACAAAAACAGACACATAGACCAATGGAATAGAATAGAAACTCCAGAACTAGACCCACAAACATATGGCCAACTCATCTTTGACAAAGCAGGAAAGAACATCCAATGGAAAAAAGACAGTCTCTTTAACAAATGGTGCTGGGAGAACTGGACAGCAACATGCAGAAGGTTGAAACTAGACCACTTTCTTACACCACTCACAAAAATAAACTCAAAATGGATAAAGGACCTGAATGTGAGACAGGAAACCATCAAAACCCTAGAGGAGAAAGCAGGAAAAGACCTCTCTGACCTCAGCTGTAGCAATCTCTTACTTGGCACATCCCCAAAGGCAAGGAATTAAAAGCAAAAATGAACTATTGGGACCTTATGAAGATAAAAAGCTTCTGCACAGCAAAGGAAACAACAAACAAAACTAAAAGGCAACCAATGGAATGGGAAAAGATATTTGCAAATAACATATCGGACAAAGGGCTAGTATCCAAAATCTATAAAGAGCTCACCAAACTCCACACCCGAAAAACAAATAACCCAGTGAAGAAATGGGCAGAAAACATGAATAGACACTTCTCTAAAGAAGACATCCGGATGGCCAACAGGCACATGAAAAGATGTTCAACGTCGCTCCTTATCAGGGAAATACAAATCAAAACCACACTCAGATATCACCTCACGCCAGTCAGAGTGGCCAAAATGAAGAAATCAGGAGACTATAGATGCTGGAGAGGATGTGGAGAAACGGGAACCCTCTTGCACTGTTGGTGGGAATGCAAATTGGTGCAGCCGCTCTGGAAAGCAGTGTGGAGGTTCCTCAGAAAATTAAAAATAGACCTACCCTATGACCCAGCAATAGCACTGCTAGGAATTTACCCAAGGGATACAGGAGTACTGATGCATAGGGGCACTTGTACCCCAATGTTTATAGCAGCACTCTCAACAATAGCCAAATTATGGAAAGAGCCTAAATGTCCATCAACTGATGCATGGATAAAGAAATTGTGGTTTATATACACAATGGAGTAGTACAGGGCAATGAGAAAGAACGAAATATGGCCCTTTATAGCAACGTGGATGGAACTGGACAGTGTGATGCTAAGCGAAATAAGCCATACAGAGAAAGACAGATATCATATGTTTTCACTCTCATGTGGATCCTGAGAAACGTAACAGAAACCCATGGGGGAGGGGAAGGAAAAACAAAAGAGGTTAGAGTGGGAGAGAGCCAAAGCATAAGAGACTCTTAAAAACTGAGAACAAACTGAGGGTTGATGGGGGAGGGGGTCGAAGGGAGGGGAGGGTGGGTGATGGGTATTGAGGAGGGCACCTTTTGGGATGAGCACTGGGTGTTGTATGGAAACCAATTTGACAATAAATTTCATGTATTGAAAAACAAAAAAAAAGAAAAAAGCCTAAGGTTTTTAGTTGACTGTAGTGGCAAAACCAGTCAATGCTGATGTTGTAACCAGAAAGCTAATGTAATCTGAGAGTACATTACATTTTTTTTGGAAGGTTACAGTCACACTATTATCTGTGCTAGTCAGATCACATAACACACTCTTTGTGGGGGGCATTTTAAGGACAATATTGACAAACTGAAGTGTGATAAACTAAGGTGACCAGGATGCTTAATAGTTTCTATAAGCAAACCTGAGTTGAGGGTAGAGGGCATATAGTCTTTTTGTGACTTACTAAGTGCTGACATGTAGAAGACAATAGATCTATTTTGTGTGGCTCCCTCACTATGACCAATGGACTTTAAAAGATAGAAACACTTATGGGTTCTGTGTGTTGATTCCTGCATTCTGCAGAGAGTTGTATTAGATGACCTTGCAGATTCCTTCAGTTTAAAACATTCAAGCTTCTGAAATGTATCCAGCTGATTGTTAATCCTTTCCTAACCTTAAGCCTCACTGTACAAAATTCATTTGGATGGAAGAGAATGAAATCATACCAAGTCAGTCTGAGCTGGATTCCTTCACACCAAATATATGGGTATTTCTGTACTTTTCAGGTAACTGTGTTATTTCATCTCCATTATTTTGATTTTTCTCTAATTCCTTGCCACTCTTTCTTTCTCTAATTTTTAAATTATTTTTTGGAGGTGCCATTTATCAAATTCGGTGAGACCTGAGTTATAATACAGTTATATAGTATTAAGATTATCTCTAGTATGTGGACTGACTATAGGGCATAAATCTATGAACTGTGGATTTCAAAAGTTGACTTCCCCCTTTTTTCTGTCTGGAAATGAAAGTTTAAGTCCTGGAAGGAACAACAATAAACTTTGGGTTCATTTTTAAGTTACCAGAAAAAAATAGAAGTATGATTATGAGGCCTGAGAAAATAATTGCTCAAAAAATTCAGTTAAAGGAAGCAGTGGCAGCAGCAACAGCCTTTGCCTGGGTTAGACACAGTGACCATGCTAAGAGGTTGCCTGACAGAAGGACATTAGGTCACCCCATAATCTCCATTAGCCCTGCCTTCCTCAATACAAAAAATACTTCAGGCTAATGGTGTCTCAGATTAATTGGTGGAAGATATGTGTAGTCTACCATTATAAAAATAGATCAACCTTACTAAGCCCATGGAACCATGTTCAATGTCAGTAGTTGTCAGGGAAATGCAAATTAAAACCATAGTGAGATATCACCACACACCCACCAGAATGGCTAAAATTAAGTAAATTGACAACATCAAAGCTTTGTGAGTATGTGAAGCATCAAGACTCTAGTCTTTATGGTTAAACATACACCTACCCTGTGACCCAGCATTTTGGCTCCTGGGCACTTTTCCCAGGAAAAATGAAAATACATGTTCAAAAAGGAAACTTGTACAGAGTGTTTAAAACAGCTTTAATTATAATGCCCCCAAGATGGAAACAGCACAGATATCCCTCAATAAGAGAATAGATGAACAAATTATGATATACCAATTCACTGGAATACTATTCAGCAAAAAGAATGTATTACTGATACATGATAACATAGCTCAATCTTTTTAAAAACCACTTCATTGAGGTATTATTGACATATAAAATGCTGTACGTATTTAAAGTGGACAATTTGGTAAGTTTGTAGATAAGTATACCTCCATGAAACTATCACTGCAATCAATGCCATGAACATATCCATTTTCTCCAAAAGTTTCCAGTTTCCTCCAGCCTTATCTACGTGTGTGTGTGTGTGTGTGTGTGTGTGTGTGTGTGTGTGTACCTATCTATCTATCTTGGTAGAAACATTTAACATAAGATCTACTGTAATAGTAGATTTTTCATTATACAATTCAGTGTTGTTAACTATAGGCATTGTGATATACAGTAAATATACTTGGTCATTTGCAACAACATGGATGAAACTTACAGGATATTATGCTAAGTATAATATCCTTTTTAAGTATTAACAAGACTATACAATGGGGAAAGGATGTTCTCTTCAATAGATTGATCAATCTTGTATACACAAGGTTGAATGAAAGAAACCAAACACAAAAGAGTATATACTGTATAATTCCATTTTAATGAATTTTGGTAATAGACAAAACAATCAAAGCAGTGGTTGCCTAGCCTGGGGGTTGTAGTGAGGGATTGACTGGAAAGAGGTAATATGGGAACTTTCTTCCTTTGTTGGGATGATAGAAATATTCTGTATCTTGATTTGGATGTGCTTACAGGGTAAGCACATATACATTTATCAAAACTCATTAAATTTGTACCCTTAAGATGTGCATTTCCCTATACATAAATTTTACTTTAATAAAAGCAAAATTAAAAAATAGAACAATAATTAGGAAGTAGAAACTTTCATGTAAAGAACCATGTGCTTAATAGCTTGATATGGAGATGCAGCTTCAAGACAGGCTCCCTAGGTAGGCCTTTAACCAGATCACCATACCTATTCTTCTTATCACACCGGAATTCTGGAGTTGCCATTGAGTTGACTCCTATAGAAATTAATAGCTGAGAAGTGTACATGATCTTCAGAGGCCAAGAGATCACTGGATGGTCTGGACATTGGGCTATAGAAAAATGCACTGAATCTAAAAATGGACCTAAAAAATAGAAGAAAATCCTAGAAAGGAACATTTAAAAGGTAGGAAGAGAATGGGGTGCCTGGGTGGCTCAGTTGGTTAAGTGTCTGACTCTTGATCTCGGCTCAGGTAATGATCTCATGGTTCATGAGAGGGGATTCTCTCTCTCCTTCTCTCTCTCTCTCTCTCTGTCTCTCTCAAAATAAATAAGCATTTTTGAAGGCATGGAGAAATCAAAGTCTGCCATGTGGCTTTTCTGTTCTTTAATTTTAATGTTTATTTATTTTTGAGAGAGAGAGAGACAGCACGAGTAGGGGAGGGTCATAAAAAGAGGCAGACACAGATTCCAAAGCAAGCTCCAGGCTCCAAGCCATCAGCACAGAGCCCAATGTGGGGCTTGAACCCACAAACTGTGAGATCATGACCTGAGCCAAAGTCTGACGCTCAACTGACTGAGCCACCTAGGCGCCTCTCCATGTGGCTTTTCATGGAGGCTATTTATTAAAGGAAAAAGTAGGCTTTAGAACCAGACAGGGGTTGGTTATAATCCATGTCTTTTGGGGGCACCTGGGTGGCTCAGTTGATTAAGTGGCCAACTTCGGCTCAGGTCATGATCTCATGGTTTGTGAGTTTGAGACTTGTGTGGGTCTCTGGGTTCATAGCTCAGAGCCTGGAGCCTGCTTTGGATTCTGTGTTTCCCTTTCTCTCTGTCCCTTCCCCACTTGCACGCTCTCTCTCTCTCTCAAAAATAAATAAACATTTAAAAAAATAATCCATGCCTTTTCATGTTCTCAAGACTTCATCTATGAAATGGATCTCATACCATCTACCATAAATAACTTGTTAGAATTATAAATAATAGCTATAAATCATCTAGTTCTGTGGGAAACGTCCAGTTCAGTGGCTTGTAAATGGGAGCTAATATTAACATAGTTGCATCCTCTGTTACTGCCTCCAGAATAGCCTCTACACTTTTACACTTTTACCTGCTCAAACTATTGGGCCCTCCTTCTCCTTTCCTCTTCAATGTATCATTATATGCCCATCAATCAGGCTCTGACTCTTTCAGACTTCTCTTTGAAGGGAGGTACTCTTCCCTATTAGGCCTGGAAAATTCCCAAGAACATTTCCTTCTGCCTAGGATTAAAGCTACTACTCATAGAGTAGTGCAAATTTGATGGACTTTGAAATTGGATGGACTTTGGTTTAAATCCTGGCTATACCACTGAATAGCTGTGTAATTATTGGAAGATAACTGAACCTGAGGTTTTCTCATCTATAAAATGAAGATGATAGTATTTACCTCATAATACTAAATTATGTATGTAAAAAGCACCAAGAATGATGTCTGGCTCATAGTAGGTGCTCACTAGTCAGTAGCTGTTATTATTAGGATCAGAGTTCCTAACCTGGTCCATCTGTACCTTAGACCCACTTGCTTGCACTTGTCTTCCTTTTATAAATGTGTTATCTATATTTTATTTTTATTCTTTGTTGCCTGGTGCCCAGTGTGAACTAATTACTGTATATACACTCAGTCTGCGCTATGCCTGAGCGCTTTTGCCTAGTTGAGACTTCTGACTTGCCTCAGGTTGAATACCACAGCTGATCTGCCTCTTCTTTTTTAAAAAAAAAATTTAATGTTTATTCATTTTTTTGAGAGACAGAGCATGAGTGGAGGAGGGGCAGAGAGAGAAAGACACACAGAATCCGAACCAAGCTCCAGGCTCTGAGCTGTCAGCACAGAGCCTGACACGAGGCTTGAACCCATGAACTGTGAGATCACGACCTGAGCTGAAGTCAGGCACTTAACCGACTGAGTCACCAAGGTGCCCCTGATCTGTCTCTTCTTCTTTTTTTTTTTTTTAATTTTTTTAATGTTTGTTTATTTTTGAGAGAGAGAGAGAGAGGGGGAGACACCGAATCAGAAGCAGGCTCCAGGCTCTGAGCTGTCAGCACAGAGCCCGACATGGGGCTCGACCTCATGGACAGCGAGATCATGACCTGAGCCTGCTCAACCTGCTTAACCGACTGAGCCACCCAGGAGCCCTGATCTGTCTCTTCTTAAGTTAACATCTAAAATTATGATATAGGGTGTCTGGATGACTCAGTCAGTTAAGAGTCTGACTCTTGGTTTCCCCTCAGGTCATGATCTCATGGTTCATGGGTTCAAACCCCATGTCAGGCTCTGCACTGACAGCACAGAGCCTGCTTGGGATTCTTTCTTTCTCCTCCTGTCTGCACCTCCCCTGCTCACATGTTCACTCTCTCTCTGAAAGTAAATAAATAAACACTTAAAAAATAAAATTATGATATATGCTTTTCCTCTGTCAACCAGTATCCTCTTGACCTACTTTTCTGACACTCTGGCTATTAGTTTGTACCTGTTTGTCACGAACCTCACATAACCTATCTGTGACTTGGCTCAGTGTTCTGACTTCTCTTGGAATGCCTTCTCTTAGTATAGCTCTCAATTGAACACCAACATTGAATTGCTATTTACTCTTCCCAATGTCTTAGATTACCAATTATGTCCTATTTTATCAGGAAAAAAAGGCCATTCCCTTATGCATTTGTTGTTCTTTTTAGTGGCAAGTCTATGTTTAGTTAACATCCATTTTCTGATTATTAAAGAAAAGCCAATGCAACTATACTGCCCAAGATAGTAATTACTGTCACATGTGGCTATTTTAATTAAAATTAGAAGTAATGAAAATTAAATAAAATGAAAAATTGAGTGACTCAGTTGTACTAGCCATATTTTAGGAATGTAATAGCCACATGTGGCTAGTGACTACTGTATTGTATAGCTCAAATATTGGGCCTAGACTAGGACATTATAAGATTTGTGTTCAATTATACCATCTTGAAAGTCTGCTGGAGAGAGAATGTGGAATATTAAATGCATTTTACCTCTTGCCTTTTAGCCAGAAAGGGACAAATATACAATAGTTGTTAAGGGTGTGGACTGGAGAGCCAGGTGGCCTAGTTTAAAAGCATTCCTCTGATACTTACTAGCTGTGTGACCTTAAGTCTCTTAGTTACTCTGTGACTATTTCTCTATCAGTAAAGGTTGCATAGTGCCTGACACATAGGGCAATCTCATGCAAGGATTAGGTGAGAAAAAGGTATGTATGTATATCTACACACACACACAGAATTTAGAACAGTACCCAATGCATAATAAGTCATATATACATGTTTGTTTTGTTGTTATTTTTCTTGTTATAAAATTGGAGAATAGTGTTTTGGAAACTTGATTTTAGGGCAATAATTTACCAGCAATGTAGATTTTGTAAATTATGAGCAGAAAAAGCAGTGATTTAAAAAGCAAAGATTTGATGATGATTTGAATACCAGTGATATGTTGGAGTAAAGAGACAAAAATCAGGTTGCATGTTTTACACTTGGGATTTAGCCTGGATTTTCTGGGGGAGGAGGAAATGGATATATTTTATTTCCATACTGAGTTTCAAATCCTGGGGAGATCTACCAAGTGAGAGTGGAATAAAACAGCAAGAAAGTCAGGAATAGTCAGAGGGGAGTATTAGACTAGAAAATTAGATTGAAAAATAATCACTTTAAAGATCTCAGTTGCAGCAGGTGGGGAACACCCACTGAAGGATATATTGAGAAAACAGCTGATTTTTAGTAAAGACGATGAGGTAGGAGGACTGTTGGGCAAAGAAAAGCTTAATAAATACAACAAAAGTACAAAGAAATGTTACAATCCCTTGCTCTTCTCTCTCCACTTTCCCGTACTAGCATACTACCAATAAAGATGAGGGGCTCATCCCCATGTTTTATTTATGTATGTATGTATTTATTTATTTATTTATTTATTTTTATTTTTTTATGAAATTTATTGTCAAATTGTTTTCCATACAACACCCAGTGCTCATCCCAACAGGTGCCCTCCTCAATACCCATCACCCACCCTCTCCTCCCTCCCACACCCCATCAACCCTCAGTTTGTTCTCAGTTTTTAGGTGTCTCATGTTTTGGCTCCCTCCCTCTCTAACCTTTTTTTTTCCCTTCCCCTCCCCCATGGTCTTCTTTTAAGTTTCTCAGGATCCACATAAGAGTGAAAACATATGGTATCTGTCCTTCTCTATATGACTTATTTCACTTAGCATAACATTCTCCAGTTCCATCCATGTTGCTACAAAAGGCCAGATTTCATTCTTTCTCATTGCCACGTAGTACTCTATTGTGTATATAAACCACAATTTCTTTATCCGTTCGTCAGTTGATGGACATTTAGGCTCTTTCCATAATTTGGCTATTGTTGAGAGTGCTGCTATAAACATTGGGGTACAAGTGCCTCTATGCATCAGTACTCCTGTATCCCTTGGGTAAATTCCTAGCAGTGCTGTTCTAGGTCATAGGGTAGGTCTATTTTTAATTTTTTGAGGAACCTCCACACTGTTTCCCAGAGCGGCTGCACCAATTTGCATTCCCACCAACAGTGCAAGAGGGTTCCCGTTTCTCCACATCCTCTCCAGCATCTATAGTCTCTTGATTTGTTCATTTTGGCCACTCTGGCTGGCATAAGGTGATATCTGAGTGTGGTTTTGATTTGTATTTCCCTGATAAGGAGCGACGTTGAGCATCTTTTCATGTGCCTGTTGGCCATCCGGATGTCTTCTTTAGAGAAGTGTCTATTCATGTTTTCTGCCCATTTCTTCACTGGGTTATTTGTTTTTTGGTTGTGGAGTTTGGTGAGCTCTTTATACATTTTGGATAGTAGCCCTTTGTCCGATATGTTATTTGCAAATATCTTTTCCCATTCCGTTGGTTGCCTTTTAGTTTTGTTGATTGTTTCCTTTGCTGTGCAGAAGTTTTTATCTTCATGAGGTCCCAATAGTTCATTTTTGCTTTTAATTCCTTGCCTTTGGGGATGTGTCAAGTAAGAAATTGCTGCGGCTGAGGTCAGAGAGGTCTTTTCCTGCTTTTTCCTCTAGGGTTTTGATGGTTTCCTGTCTCACATTCAGGTCCTTTATCCATTTTGAGTTTATTTTTGTGAGTGGTGTAAGAAAGTGGTCTAGTTTCAACCTTCTGCATGTTGCTGTCCAGTTCTCCCAGCACCATTTGTTAAAGAGACTGTCTTTTTTCCACTGGATGTTCTTTCCTGCTTTGTCAAAGATTAGTTGGCCATACTTTTGTGGGTCTAGTTCTGGGGTTTCTATTCTATTCCGTTGGTCTATGTGTCTGTTTTTGTGCCAATACCATGCTGTCTTGATGATTACAGCTCTGTAGTAGAGCCTAAAGTCTGGGATTGTGATGCCTCCTGCTTTGGTCTTCTTCAAAATTACTTAGGCTATTCGGGGCCTTTTGTGGTTCCATATGAATTTTAGGATGGCTTGTTCTAGTTTCGAGAAGAATGCTGGTGCAATTTTGATTGGGATTGCATTGAATGTGTAGATAGCTTTGGGTAGTATTGACATTTTGACAATATTTATTCTTCCAATCCATGAGCACGAATGTTTTTCCATTTCTTTATATCTTCTTCAATTACCTTCATAAGCTTTCTATAGTTTTCAGCATACAGATCGTTTACATCTTTGGTTAGATTTATTCCTGGGTATTTTATGCTTCTTGGTGCAATTGTGAATGGGATCAGTTTCTTTATTTGTCTTTCTGTTGCTTCATTGTTAGTATATAAGAATGCAACTGATTTCTGCACGTTGATTTTGTATCCTGCAACTTTGCTGAATTCATGTATCAGTTCTAGCAGACTTTTGGTGCAGTCTATTGGGTTTTCCATGCATAATATCATGTCATCTGCAAAAAGTGAAAGCTTAACTTTATCTTTGCCAAATTTGATGCCTTTGATTTCCTTTTGTTGTCTGATTGCTGATGCTAGAACTTCCAGCACTATGTTAAACAACAGCGGTGAGAGTGGACATCCCTGTCGTGTTCCTGATCTCAGGGAAAAAGCTCTCAGTTTTTCCCCATTGAGGATGATATTAGCTGTGGGCTTTTCATAAATGGCTTTTATGATGTTTAAGTATGTTCCTTCTATCCCGACGTTCTCGAGGGTTTTTATTAAGAAAGGATGATGAATTTTGTGAAATGCTTTTTCTGCATCGATTGACAGGATCATATGGTTCTTATCTTTTCTGTAATTAATGTGATGTATCACATTGATTGATTTGTGAATGTTGTACTAGCCCTGCAGCCCAGCAATGAATCCACTTGATCATGGTGAATAATTCTTTTTATATGCTGTTGAATTCGATTTGATAGTATCTTATTAAGAATTTTTGCATCCATATTCATCAGGCATATTGGCCTGTAGTTCTCTTTTTTTACTGGGTCTCTGTCTGGTTTAGGGATCAATGTAATGCTGGCTTCATGAAATGAGTCTGGAAGTTTGTCTTCTCTTTCTATTTTTTGGAATAGCTTGAGAAGGATAGGTAGTATCTCTGCTTAAATGTCTGGTGAAATTCCCCAGGGAAACCATCTCGTCCTTGACTCTTATTTGTTGGAAGATTTTTGATAAATGATTCAATTTCTTTGCTGGTTATGGGTCTGTTCAAGCTTTCTATTTCTTCCTGATTGAGTTTCGGAAGTGCGTGGGTGTTTAGGAATTTGTCCATTTCTTCCATGTTGTCCAGTTTGTTGGCATATAATTTTTCATAGTATTCCCTGATAATTGCTTGTATCTCTGAGGGATTGGTTGTAACAATTCCATTTTCATTCATGATTTTATCTATTTGGGTCATCTCCCTTTTCCTTTTGAGAAGCCTGGCTAGAGGTTTGTCAATTTTGTTTATTTTTTCAAAAAAACAACTCTTGGTTTCGTTGATCTGCTCTACCGTTTTTTTAGATTCTATATTGTTTATTTCTGCTCTGATCTTTATTATTTCTCTTCTTCTGCTGGGTTTAGGCTGCCTTTGCTGTTCTGCTTCTATTTCCTTTAGGTGTGCTGTTAGATTTTGTATTTGGGATTTTTCTTGTTTCTTGAGATATGCCTGGATTGCAATGTATTTTCCTCTCAGGACTGCCTTCACTGTATCCCAGAGCGTTTGGATTGTTGTATTTCATTTTCATTTGTTTCCATATATTTTTAAATTTCTTCTCTAATGCCTGATTGACCCATTCATTCTTTAGTAAGGTGTTCTTTAAACTCCATGCTTTTGGAGGTTTTCCAGACTTTTTCCTGTGGTTGATTTCAAGCTTCATCGCATTGTTTTCTGAAGTATGCATGGTATGATCTCAATTCTTTTATACTTATGAAGGGCTGTTTTGTGACCCAATATGTGATCTATCTTGGAGAAAGTTCTCAGGAAGAAAGTATATTCTGTTGCTTTGGGATGCAGAGTTCTAAATATATCTGTCAAGTCCGTCTGATCCAGTGGATCATTCAGGGCCCTTGTTTCTTTACTGATCCTGTGTCTAGATGATCTATCCAATGTTGTAAGTGTAGTATTATATTCCCCTGCAATTACCACATTCTTATCAATAAGGCTGCTTATGTTTGTGATTAATTGTTTTGTATATTTGGGGGCTCCTGTATTCGGCGCATAGACATTTATAATTGTTAGCTCTTCCTGATGGATAGACACTTTAATTATTATATAATGGCTGTCTTCATCTCTTGTTACAGCCTTTAACTTAAAGTCTAGTTTGTCTGATATAAGTATGGCTACTCCAGCTTTCTTTTGACTTCCAGTAGCATGATAAATAGTTCTCCATCCCCTCACTTTCAATCTGAAAGCGTCCTCAGGTCTAAAATGAGTCTCTTGTAGACAGCAAATAGATGGGTCTTGTTTTTTTATCCATTCTGATACCCTATGTCTTTTGGTTGGTGCACTTAGTCCATTTACATTCAATGTTATTATAGAAAGATATGGGTTTAGAGTCATTGTGATGTCTGTAGGTTTCATGCTTGTAGTGATGTCTCTGGTACTTTGTCTCACAGGATCCCCCTTAGGATCTCTTGTAGAGCTGGTTTAGTGGTGATGAATTCCTTCAGTTTTTGTTTGTTTAGGAAGACCTTTATCTCTCTTTCTATTCTAAATGACAGACTTGCTGGATAAAGGATTCTCAGCTGCATATTTTTTCTGTTCATCACATTGAAGATTTCCTGCCATTCCTTTCTGGCCTGCCAAGTTTCAGTAGACAGATCCGTCACGAGTCTTATCGGTATCTGTTTATGTTAAAGCATGTTTATCCCTCGCTGCTTTCAGAATTTTCTCTTTATCCTTGTATTTTGCCAGTTTCATTATGACATGTTGTGCAGAAGATCGATTCAAGTTACGTCTGAATGGAGTTCTCTTTGCCTCTTGGATTTAAATGCCTTTTTCCTTCCCCAGATCAGGGAAGTTCTCAGCTATGATTTCTTCAAGTACACCTTCAGCACCTTTCTCTCTCTGTGCCTCCTCTGGAATCCCAATTATGCATATATTATTTCATTTAATTATGTCACTTAGTTCTCTAATTCTCCCATCATACTACTGGATTTTTTTTATCTCTTTTTCTCAGCTTCTTCTTTTTCCATAATTTTATCTTCCAATTCACCTGTTCTCTCCTTTACCTCTTCAATATGAGCTGTGGTCGCCTCCATTTTATTTTACAACTCATTTATAGCATTTTTTAGCTCCTCCTGACTGTTTCTTAGTCCCTTGATCTCTATAATAATAGATTCTCTACTGTCCTCTATCCTTTTTTTCAAGCCCAGCGATTAATTTTATGACTATTATTTTAAATCCATTTTCTGTTGTATTGATTAAATCGTTTTTGATCAGTTCATTAGTTGTCGCTACTTACTGGAGTTTCTTTTGAGGAGAATTCTTCCATTTTGTCATTTTGGATAGTCCCTGGAGTGACAGGGAACTGCAGGGCTCTTCCCCTGTGCTGTCTGGAGTAACTTTTGTTGGTGGGCGGGGCCGCAGTTAGACCTGATGTCTGCCCCCAACCCACTGCTGGGGCCACAGTGAGACTGGTGTGTACCTTATCTTCCCCTCTCCCAGGTGCAGGGCTCACTGTGGAGTGGTGTGATCTCTCTCTGGGCTACTTGCACACTGCCAGTCTTATGGTAGTGCTTCGATGGGATCTGGCATATTAGCCAGGCTGGATTTGCAAGGTGCACAGGGGCGGGACGGGCAGGCTCAGCTCACTTTGCCTTCAGTGGTCCACTTCTGGAGGGCCCTGTGGCACCAGGAGGGAGGAAGACCTGTTGGACGGATGGATCTATAGCAGCACAGTGTTGGGTGTTTGTGCAGTGCAAGCAAGTTCCGTGATGGGAACTGGTTCCCTTTGGAAATTTGGCTGGGGGATGGGCGAGGGAGATGGGGCTTCCCAGCGCCTTGGTTCCCCACTAAGCTGAGCTCTGTCCTCTAGGGCTCAACATCTCTCCCTCCCACTCTCCTCTCTGAGCAGAGCTGTTGACTTTTAACATTCCAGATGTTAAGTCCTGCTGGCTGTCAGAACACACTTAATCTGGCCCCTCCGCTTTTGCAAGCCAGACTCAGTGGCTCTTCCTTGCCCAGTGGGCTGGCTGCCCTTCCACCACTCTGGCTCCCTCCAGTCAGTCTGTGTAGTGCGCACTGCCTGTCTGCCCTTCCTACCCTCTTCTATGGGCCTCTCGTCTACGCTTTGTTCCGGAGAGTCCATTCTGCTAGTCTTTTGGTGGTTTTCTGGGTAAATTAGGCAGATGTGGTTGGAATTTAAGCAATCAACAGGATGCAGTGAACCCAGCGTCCTCCTTTGCCACCATCTTCCCCTCTTCCTCATGTTTTAATGAGGGTTAGAAATCTTTGAGCCTCAAATTTTTATCTTCTAGGCCCAACTCAGGATTTGGATTCTGTAGCATAGAAGAATTCCTTCGAGTTAAAGTATTTAGTGAGTGTACTCCAAAAGCATTTGGGTAACTGAAGCCAAATCTAGTCTAGCATTTGTTGTCTGGGCTGAAAGACATTCTGGGCTAAAAGACATCCTGGGCACATGTGTTACCCTTGGTTCCCTTCCTCACCTGAAGTCTATCTATTTGTGATTTCTTACCTCCAACAAAAACTCCTCATGCTAATTTAGTTGTTTCCTTGTAATGACAATGGGTCTGACTGATAAAAATGGAGATGGACTCTCCCTAGGAAGAAAATCAAACAATATATCTGGGTATCATTGTGTGGTCACAAACAGTACAGAGTCATTTAGTATTTAATTATATCCACTTACTACTTAAACTAAATCTAAAAAAAAAACCCTCAATTACAGTAAACAGTCTCTGCAAAAATAGAGAAGCAAGAGAACAGCAGTATTATGTATTGAGTGAGACATAAGTAAGTTGTTATGATTCAAGAGAATAGTAGTATTGTGTATTTGGTGAGATATAAGTAAGTGCTATGATTCAATCAAGGGAAGTGGCAAGGAGGTTGGATCAAGTTGATATTATAATAGTTTCCAGTGGTTAAATATCAAAAGCATGTTGTACCATGCTTAGAACAGAGTTGTCAACACAGTAAATTTTGGTTAAATAAGCATTGGACAGTTGTGTAAGGATTTTGGATTTCATTCTGGTGGTTATAAACTGTGGAGATAAGACTTTAAGAGGTAACTAGCAGTTGGGGCACCTGGGTGGCTTAGTCATTTAAGCGTTGGACTTAGCTCAGGTCATAATCTCACAGTTCATGAGTTCAAGTCCTGTGTTGGGCTTTGTGATGACAGCTCAGAGCCTGGAGCCTGCCTCACATTCTGTGTCTCCCTACCTCTTTCTGCCCCTCTCCTGCTCATTCCCTGTCTCTCTCTCTAAAAAATAAATAAACATAAAAAATTTTTAAAAAGAGGTAATTAGCAGAGAGTTTTGATACTGTGTTTGAAGGAATAAGAGAGATGGAGGAATCAAGATTGACTCCTGCATTTCTGTCACAAACAACTGCATGAATAGGGGTGACATTCATTGAGAACATTGGGACAGGAATAAATTTGAGGTAGGGTAGATGATAGGTCTAGTTTGAAAAATGTTGAGTATTAGTTACCTGTGGGCCATTCAAGTGGAGATTTTCTATAGGAAGCCAGATAATGAACCTGGGACACAGGAAGTATAATGCAGCAAAAGATACCAATTTGGAAAATGATTAGCAAAGGGCAGAAGAGTAAGTGGTAATTCCTAGAATGATTTTAGGAAAGAGAGCCATGGAATAAACCTGTAGTATATCAATATTTAAATGATGGATGAAGTGAAATGAGCCAGTGAAGGACAATGAGGAGAAACAGTATGAGAAATTTGATTAGAACCAAGACCAAAGAAAAAATAAATAAAAAATGGTGCTGCAAACATCACCAGAATAAAGACTAAAAAAATAGATGGTCAGTGGAAATATATGGCACATAGAAATCAAATATTTTTGCATGTAGAGGTAATTACTGAACTTATATAATTTTGATAGCAAGGGCTTTTTCAGTAACAAGATTATTTATAAAATATATAAAGATATATACCGAGAAGACTTGAACGTATTTATTGACTTTTGGAAAGACTCTCTTCCTTGGGAGAAGTTGAGAAAACGAGATTGTGGCATCCTCCCTTTTACAGAAAGGACATAGAAATGAAATTTTGACTGAGGTCACAAAAGCTATAGCACTACTGGAGTGAGCCGTGCCTGAAAATCTCATCTGGTGCATGAGTGATCATTAATTGCCTCCTTCTATTGAGCATTAATGAGAAGGCGGTGGTGACCATTAATTAGGAGATGTTTGCAAGATGAGAAAAAAAGCATTCTCTCTTGGGAAATTTAGTGGATGACATTAAAGGACACTGGCTCCTACCAGGATTAAAGAAGGGGAATTAATGACATGAAAACTTGAATAAAAAGGTGAAATAAAATGACATCCAGGGAAGTGAAAGAAATCAGAAAGTTCTCATATTGAAATAGCCAATAAATCTGTGTCTAAACAAGCACAAGGAAGTGTACACTTGAAGTAAATCTCAGGGTCCCCAGGGGTGCCTGGGTGGCTCAGTCAGTTAAGTGTTGAACTTTTGATTTCTGCTCAGGTCATGCTCTCACGGTTGTGAGATCTAGCACCCAAGTCACACTCTGTGCTGGGCAAGGAGCCTCTTTAATATTCTCTGTCTCCCTCTCCCTCTGCACTTCCCCTGAATTCTCTCTCTCTCTCTCTCTAATAAATAAATAAATAAATAAATAAATAAATAAATAAATCAAAAAATAAAATAAAACAAAATCTTAAGGTCGCCAACACCATTATGGAGAAATGATATTTATAAGATAAGTTAGGACTTCTTAGGAGTATGCAGGGCTTGGGGCCATCCCTAGGATTTGTGAGACCAGAAACAATCACACTACTATCTGTCATATTCTACAGATCTCCCTTCCCCTATTTATCCAGAAGGAATCACATTATAAGGAACATAAAATAAAAAGCTCAAAAGAAAACCAAATGAAGCAAATTCTTCACAAAACCTTCTTCCTGTGGGTGTAGTCCCAGGGAGTTGGAGCAGTCCCTTCACTTTACTTGGGTCATGAGCTTTACAGGCCTATTTATGCATGTGAGCTTCTGACTTGGTTTCCTTTATTTCAAAGGATGGGATCCATATTCTCCCCTCAGCTACAACCTTAAGGTCCGGCTTCCCTTTTATTCAACTTTTTCCTTAAATATTGCTGTCTGATAATTTAGAGTATAACTGAAACAATGAGGTACTCATTTAGAATTAGAAGAATGGATATGCAAGGCTTGCTGCTTTTTTTTAAGTTCATTTATTTATTTTTATTTTTTTAATGTTTTATTATTTACTTTTCTAGAGAGAGAGAGAGAAAAAAAAGTATGTGTGGGGGAGGGGCAGAAAGAGAGAGGGAGACAGAATCTGAAGCATGCTTCAGGCTCTTAACTGTCAGCATGCAGCCTGACGTGCTGACATGGGGCTTGAACCCACAAACCACGAGATCATGATCCGAACCAAAGTTGGATGCTTAACTGACTGAGCCACTCAGATGCCCCTCATTTATTTATTTTTGAGAGAGAGAAAGAGAACATGTGCATGCACAAGTGGAGGAGGGGAAAAGAGAGAGCAAGAGAGAGAAAGAGAGAGAGAGAGAGAGAGAGAGAGAGAGAGAGAGAGAATCCGAAGTAGGCTCTAGGCCACCCAGGCACCCCAAGACTTACTGCTTTAGGTAGCTTTTGGCGAAGTTCCTTCAGGACCTGGAGAAGCTCAGTTTCTATTCTTCATTTTTTAATTCTATCAGCAAATATTTAAGCAGCAGCTGTTTTCCAGGCACTTTGGTTAGCACTAGGGATATAGCAGTGAATGAAACAGGCCCTGCCTTCTTGGGGGATCATATATGATTCAAAATTTTGTCTGCAGAAGTTTCTTAAGATTTCACCACTTGGCTCAGCCTCTGATGTTGACAGACCCTAAGCTGTACAAAAGACCACTTTGTCTTGCCCAGTGACTTGACTACGTACTGACCCATTCAACGTGCCTGCTCACTGGCTGGCCTCAGTTTTGCATTTAGCCTCTTGGGTCTCAGACATGAGCCTTGAGACATAGGGCACTTTATTACTGTGATTTGCAGACCACAGTAGTCTTTTGCATCAATCTTGTTTGTGTAGGCTGTATTGCCAAATATGGGGAGAAGAAACCAGACAGATTTAGAAAAATCAGGAAAAGACTGAGACCCAGGTGCTGGCTGTTGGTCCCACTGCTTTTGATGCAGTTTGAGACATTGGGAAATGAATGCAATCTCTTCTCTGTACCTTTATTTGTACAATAAAAAAGTTAAATTACATAAGTAATTCTCAGTATTTTCAATGATGGACGCTTTTGTTATCAAAGAATTTCACAGACTGCGTGATGGTAATGTGTACTTAGTGTATCTGTGAGTTGAATACTTAACAACTGTTAGAGTATCATATGAAAATCTTCAATAATTACAGCATCATATGCAGTTTCAAAAGTGTAGTACTTTGTTCATTCATTTAGTTATTTATTTATCCATAACTGATTAGCATCTAAGATGTGACAGGTGCCTTGCTAAGTGGTAGGGGAACAAAGATGAATGAGCCAAGGTCTCTACTTTCAGACTAATGGTCCATGTGGCTGCTCTCATAGCCCATAGGGCCAAATCTGTAATCAGGATTGCATAAAAGGCATCTCTCTACTAGCTCTTAGCTTCCTTCTGTATGGCTAAGAGCTAGCTAAGTGTCACTTCCTGCCCCAAGCAACAAATAATATTAACATGTTTGCACAATACATTTTAGGTCCTTCCATGTCTAGAAAGAGAAAATTTTCCCATTACCTCCAAGTGATGACCAGTTCCCATGTTCTCATTTCCTTCCCCAAGCCTTTTCATTTTTAAGGAAGATTGCTAACGAGAGTGTCAACTCTTCTAAAAGGGCAACTCCCACTCTCTCTCAGTTGAGGCCTTATTAAATTGGACCCTTACCCTTTACCCTAAAAGGACAGTGAAATTAGAAGCCGATTTATTTAGTATCAGTACATTTCCCAAAATTTCAGTCATTTGGTTTCAAATTAAAAGGTACAACCTACAGAATATTACCAATCCAGTCTAATTTAAGCCACATAAACCTGTTGTGGTTCTCGTTTTATAGGAATTAGAGTTAGGTAGCAGGTAAGATTGCATCTGTGCATCTTTCCTGTAATTTTCTAGGTCTCAACTAAAGTTATCCAGTGAAAAATTGCTGAACATTTCCACATCTTCAAGTTTACAAGCAACAATCCAAATACAGTGTTGTCTAAATTCATAGAAAGGCATCACCCTATCACTCTTAAAGCAATAAAGTCTGCAGATACAGCCCTAATTCACAATTTGCATTATGGAGGAAAACAGTTACTTCTGCATCTAAAATGTCTACATTAAGATTAGTTTATAGTTTTCTCCAAGAATAATTAGATTTTTGAAATTTGTGTAGCAGGGGCTGTTCAGGGGACATTCCCCAAAGCAAAAGAGCAGCTTGCCCCAAAAGTGACTTGAGTTCTTATTTGAGAGAAAGAAAATGGCTTGCAGTTTTTACATGACAGTTTTCCCCCGCTGAGTCCATTGAGGTTTCTAAAACCTTAGAGCCAATTTTCAGTCAAATAAAGTTACCCTGTTTCAAGAGAAAAAAGAAATAAGTTACTTATAAGCCTGTTGTCACTAAAGACTTTTGGAGTTTGTTTATCTAGCATGTTGTATTTATTTTTTATATTAATTAATTGATTTTTTGTTTTTTTCTTAAATTTTAGTTAATATACAGTGCAATATTGATTTCAGGGGTAGAATTCAATGATTCATTGCTTACATGCAATACCCAGTGCTCACAATAAGTGCCTTCCTTAATATGCATCACCCATCTAGACTCTCTCCCACCCACCTCCCTCCATCAACCCTCAGTTTGTTCTCTATATTTCAGAGTCTCTTATGGTTTATTTCCCTCCCTTCTCTTTTTTCCTCCCCCTCCCATACATTCATCTGTTTTATTTCTTAAATTCCACACGTGAGTGAAATCATATGGTATTTATAATCTCTTATTGACTTTTTCACTTAGCATAATATTAATTAAAAATTGTACAAGAAAATCGTGAATACATCCTAACCACAAGTCTTCAATAAAGAATAAAATAGAAAATGAAAGTCCTCTGCCACATACAATTGCATGTGTAAATGTAATGTTAAATAGATAATTTTATGGCAAAATAGAAATGATCAAAATTCACCAAGAAATGGGCAATGTGAGTTCTGACTAGTCGTTAAAATAAATAATTCCAGTTATTTAAATATTTCCAGGCCACAGAAAAAAATATTAAAATCACTCAATTATTTTTATTAAGACCACACAACTGTAATACCAAAACTTGACATAGTATAGTAAATTTCTCTTTTGAATTTCTCTTATGAATATTTACTAGAATAGTAGCAAAATGAATCTATAAATTTGTAGAATAATACATTCTGACCAAATAGTATTTATATCAGAAATAAAAACATAGATCAATGGCAGAAAATCTATCAACAAAAAAATATCATCTACATGAATAAAATTAAATGAGAAAACGGTAAAATTCTATCAGTACTTTCTGATGAGTCTGAAATTTAATGGTCTTAATAATTTTGAGTAAAATTGGGATATAAAGAAACTGCTCCAATATAATTAAATGCTGCTTTCCAAAAACTGGAAGTAAAACTTTTGTTCAAAGGATAAAACACTAAACACATTTCAACTAAAGTCGGAGATTAGATGAGTGGGCTTGGCATCGTCTTTGCTATTCAAGGTAGGTTGGAGTTTCCAGCACATGCTAGGAGATAATGAGTATACACACTGGAAAAAAGAGTAAAATTATCTTTTTTGCTAATGAAGAAGACGTAGAAAGTCTTCTGATTGGAGGCTCTTTCTTGCTTACTAGATTTCTTTACAACATACACTTTATAAAAAAAAAAAAAAAGACTAGTATTTTAAAACTGTGCTAAAGTAGCTGAATATAAAATAAGTTTAGAATCAATAGCTTTTCTCTGTATTAGCAATAAAAAACTAGAAGTAGAAATGGGAAAATATTCTAAGTAGAAATAAAAAACTGTAGTCAACATGACTACATGAGAAAGGCATAGAACTTATATTAAGAAAAGTATTAAATCTTAACACAGCAAACAAAACCTAACGAATGGGAAAATATTCTGTATTTTAGAATATAAAGACATACTATTATGAAACTATATATTCCCCCAAAATTAATGTAGACGTTTAATGCATTTCCAGGCTGGCTTCTTGCCAGTATAGTAATTTTAAAATTCCTATGTAAGAATAAGTATCTAGAATAGCGCAGAATGCTTGAATAGGAATACTGGGGAGCAAACAGACACTAGAATAAATGAAAAAGACCACAGTTAAATTTCTTATTTCCATAGGGACAAACAGAGAGATCACTGAGTCAGAATAGAGAATTCAGAAGTAAAACTGTGCATATGACAAGTTTTAATGCAGCACAAAATAGTATTTTAATTCAATGGGGGAAAGAATGGTTTACCTAATAAATGGCACTAGCCATGTGGAAAACAAAAGTAAATCCTAACTCAGATCACACACAAAATCAAACTGTAGATCACTTAGAAGCTTAAAATGTAAAAGACAAAACAATAAATACTATAGAAGAAAATCTAGGACAGTACATGTATCTCTTAATCAAAAGTGGCAAACATACAAACAGACATCAAGACATATTTGAGTTTGTAAGAGATAAGATCTAAATTTAAATAAATAAAGTAAATAAATAAAAAAATTTTAATGAAATAAAAAAAAAAAAAAAAAAAGGAAATGAAAGTCCTCTTGACCCCCACCCCTGCTCCACTTTCACTCTCTTCCCTAGAGGTAACTACTGCAAAGAGGTAACTACTGAAAAAGATCATACTCTCTTATTTTGTACATTTATATATATGTGAATGTATGCATACGTGTAACTAGGATAATATCTAGTATATGAATTCTCATAGTATACATACTTTTAAATGGTCATGAACACTGCCAAATTTCTCTCTGAAATAGCATGACCAATTCACACTACAGTACATGTAAGCTCTGCATCTTTACCATAATTAGATGTTATCAATTTTTTATTTTTTACAATCTGTTTTTATACCCTCTGCACTAATGTCATAACTGTTTTTATATAAGACAGCTAGTTCTGATATCTAGTAGGGCATGCCCCCTTCTCTAGCCTTCACTTTTCTCACATTTGGAAATGGTGTCCTCTTCATAGGGCTGTTGTGAAATTCAGAAAGATAGTCATGAGTCAGACAATGTACAGACTTTACAGGATTTGGTGACGAATTTGTATTGTATTCTAATATGATACGAATTTAAAGAGGGCAGTTTAAGCATGTGAATGATGTGATTTGGTATATACTTTGAAAGGTCATTCCAGCTAGGAATATTGGTGCTGTTAAAATGAAAAAAAAGAGGCCCATATACTGATTTGCTGTTCTCCCTGCCAGAGGAGACATAATCTGCTGGATTGTCAAAAAGAGAAATAATAGGGAGTAGAGTTGTGAGCTTTAGCAAATAAAAATACAGGCTGCCTGGTTAAACTGGAATTTCAGATAAGCAATACTTTTTTAGTATATGTTTTCCCAAATAACACTTGTGGCATACTTTTATTAAAAACAGTTGTTTGTAGGGGCACCTGGGTGGCTCGGTTGGGTGTCCGATTTCGGCTCAGGTCATGTTCTCAGGGTTCGTGGTTCGAGCCCCTTGTGGGACTCTGTGCTGACGGCTCAGAACTTAGAGACTGCTTCTGATTCTGGATCTCCCTCTCTCTGGCCCTCCCCACTCACGCTCTGTCTGACTCTGTCTCTCAAAAATAAATAAACATTAAAAAATTAAAAAAAAAAACACAAAAAAACAACAAAAAAACCAGTTGTTTGTTGTTCATGTGAAATTCAAATTTGACTTGGCATCCTGTGTTTTACCTGGTAACTCTAGCAGGGAAGTTGTTACTGTGTAAGCTATCATGGCTCCCTTTTCTTACCCTTTTAAAACACACATGCTCTCATCTCTATTTTCTGAATTCTCAGGGCCTTTTACCTGCTCCTTAGTAAACTTCCTGACAATAGAGCTCACGTCTTTCTAAGTAAATTCTGAGAGCAGGACTCATTCACTGCTATGCTAAACACAATGCCTACATGTAGTAGTTACTTAGTAAATATTGGTTGAGTGAAAAATAAAGAGATTTATGGAAATGAGAGGCAAAGGTGACTTGAACAGCCACAGTCTCATTATTTTTTGGTTTCTCTTCTGTATTCCTGAGTCAGAGTAATCTGTGGAGTCTATTGAGAGATGATTGTAAATAATACATATGATGATTTATGCAACTTAGGACATTAGGAGGAACTGGTCCACTTTGATTAAACTTCTAGCCCAAGGATGACACATTAGCTTAAGAGCTCTATTAGTGAGATATCTCAGGATATGTGGGCTGTTACCTTCTTTGCAGCAGCACCATTTACTCTCTGGCTGCCTCATTCTACTCTTTTTTTCGCCCAAAGGAGACAAGCTTAAGTTTCAGATATAGGACAGTCCAGCCTCTTAGTTCTTCATAGTTACTTGTCAAAGCTTTCTTTCTTCTTCTGAGAAGAGTAAAAGGAAACTTTCTGCCATCCCATGTATTTTGTGAGGTACTGAATGGGTTAGTGGGTTCTTTTTGTCTGGTGGAATCAAAAAGCCAATTCCAATAAAAGTGGCTAAAGCATATTGGGAGGAGGCAGAATTAAGTTTATTCAATAGTTTTTCCCCCAGGAAAAGCAGTTAATGCTAAATTTCTTGCCTTTAAACTTGGTGTCAGGGAGGAATGAATGTGGAACATAATGGCTTTCTCTGCCACTCTCATACATCACAATATTTATGTATAACATTTATATACAAAATATATAATCTATATATATTATTTATTATATTAATATGTTATATATTTTATTTAATGTATGTTTATATGTACATGTGTTTTGTCATAAATCTCTCTCTCTCTCTCTCTCTCTCTCTCTCCACGTTAAATCTACTGTAAATAAAAACTATTTTGTAGGAGAAAAACTATCTTGTAGGAGAAAAAAAAATGACACATGAAGCCTGGGAGATGTATGTAGAGAGGGAAGGAAAGTCAAAGATTGAGAAAGGGAGTGAGGATATATGGATCATTTGAATACACATCAGCATCAACACCAGCCAGAGTTCCATCTCCATCTCTTTAATACCTACATGAACTTGCCCCTTAAATCTGAATGTCTCTCTTTGGGATGAGAAGCTTGTAATTAATTTTAGGTTGCCAGTAGCTAAATGAATCCTCAAAACTGGAGTGCCTGATGTTTGAACTGATGTCTTGACATACACTTGTATAAGGCATTCTTTTTTAAAAATTTTTTAATGTTTATTTATTATTCAGAGACAGACACAGAGTGCGAGCAGGGGAGGAGAGAGGGGGAGACACAGAATCTGCAGCAGGCTCCAGTCTCCGAGCTGTCAGCACAGAGCCCAATGTGGGGCTGGAACCCACAAACTGTGAGATCATGACCTGGGCTGAAGTCAGCCGCCTAACTAACTGAGCCACCCAGGAGCCCCTTGCATAAGGCATTCTAGCATTATTTTATGGAAATCACCAATCAGCGGTTATTTTAGTCTTCATGCATTTTTAGATTTCGACGTCAGTGTCACCTTAGTTTTCCTGGTTTATTTTGTTCTATTTTTGTTTCTTGGATTATTTGCAGCAACTGAAAACAACAGTATTTGAAACAATACTGACTAAATAATGTGGAGTTTACTTTGAGTTTGAGTCTTGAATTGGATTATAGCCAGGGATGTAGGTGAATAGGTAGTTCTTTCTATGGTTTGTGAGGAACTGCTAAAATACCTTGATTGCTTGCGCGCTTGCACTTCCCTCTTCCAATATGGGCTTTGACATCCCACCTGCATATGTAAATTTCAAAAGACTGTTACTATGCAAAGAGACAAATGTGGATCCCAGGTATGATTGTCCTGGATCCTGTACTTTAGAGGTCCCCTTCTGGATCACCTGAGTGGATAGCAACTCAAACGGGAGCTAGTAAGGAAAAGAAAGTATATCTTACAGAATTAGGAGAAATTGATTGCTCCTCCATTATAGTAAGAGTATTTTATATACCTCACCAATTGATAGATCAAACATATAAAACTCATTAAGGATATAGCGGACTTGAATAACAAAATTATAAGCTTGATCTAGTAGATGTATATAATTAGAATACTGTTCTCAACTGTTAGAAAATAAAGATTGTTTTTAAGCACAGAATGAACTGATCATGTACTATGCATTAAAACAAATTTAAAAAAATTATAAGAATTAGTAGCATGCAGATTATATTTACCAACCAAAATGTATTTAAATATGAAATAAATAACAAAAATATAACCAACCCCCATATATCTGGAAATTTGAAAGCATGTTACTATTTAACCCATGAGTCAAAGAAGAAACCATAGAATTAGAATTTATCTGGAAATCAATAATAAAAATAGTGCATATCAATATAGAGTGGGGGAATTACAGATAAATTGATGGTTAAAACATATAGTTTGAAATAATATTAGAGATTATTAAAAATATGAAAAGTAATAAGTTAAATATCCAACTTAAATATTTCAAAAAACAATAGTAGAGTAACAGCAAAGATGGGATATGCAGAGAAATTAATATAAGACAAGAATGTAAGAGTTAAGGTGCTATATAGAGCAGTAGTTCTCAATATGTATTAGATGATAGATAGGCTCACTTTGGGTTAGTTCAACATTAGAAACTCTTTTAATGCAATTCAGTACTATCATTTTAAAGAATTAAAGCTGTATGATTAATCACCTGTATGCAAATAGATTATTTGCAGACAAATATTATTGCAGATATATATGCAGACAAAACAATTAAATTTAACATTCATTGATAATTTTTAAAATACTCTTAGCAAACTAGGACTATAAGAATGCTTTCTTCACCTGATAATAAGTACCTGTTTAACACCTTTAGCAGCTCTAAGTAATCATGAACTATTAGAAGCATTATTATAAAATCAGGAACAAAAATGATGCTCATGATCACCATTTTTTTCAGTTATATGTGTGACCATTGTAGTAAACACAAAAATTAAGTTATATAAATTAAAAAGTTAAAATTAAAAAAATGTTATTAATGTAGCTAAAATCACCTACTCAGGCATTTGAAAAGGAAGAAACTATTTATTAGAATTAGTAAGAGGTTAGCCAGGCTCCTGGACAAAGATCAATATATAAAAGTCTAGACACCAACATTTCCAAACACCAGCAACAGTTTGAAAATGCTACTAATTAAAATAAAGCTACTATTTAAAATGCTACCATTTAAAATTTTTAGATGCCAACAGGTTTTAGGATTGTTTTTCCCAGCTCTGTGAAAAATGCTGGTGGTATTTTGATAGGGATTGCCTTAAATGTGTAGATTGCTTTAGGTAGTATAGACATTTTAACAATATTTGTTCTTCCAATCTATGACGATGGGATGTTTTTCCATTTCTTTGTGTCCTCTTCAATTTCTTTCATAAGCATTCTATAGTTTTCAGAGTACAGATCTTTTACATATTTGGTTAGGTTTATTCCTAGGTATTCTATGGTTTTTGGTGCAATTATAATGGAATCAATTCCTTGATTTCTCTTTTTGTTGCTTCGTTATTGGTGTATAGAAATGCAACAGATTTCTCTATGTTGATTTTATATCCTGCAACATTGATGAATTCATATATCCTAGCAATTTTTTGGTGAAAATCTTAGATTAAACCTAATTAAAATATATACTATCTTTATGGAGGAAATTTTTAAAAACTTGTGAAAGCCATTAAATTGGAGATTTATATTGTTCATGGAGATGAAAACTCCATTTTGTAAATATCTCAGTTCTTCCCAAAGTGATCAATTCCAATGAAAATCCTAACAAGATTTTTTTCATGGAACATAAAAAGCTGAATTTAAAAAGTACAAACCATAAAGGAAAAAAAAGGTTGATAAATTTGGTGACAGTATAATAAGAACTTTTGATAATCAAAAGACATCTTAATGAAAGTCATAAGCCAAAAAACAGGAGAAGATATTTGCAACACATGTAACAAACAAGGGATCAGGAGCCAGAAAATATAATTACCCTGAATTAAAAAGAAAAGGACAAACATCTCAGTAGAAATATGGGCATGAAAGACATTTCATAGAAGAGGAAACACATTTCTGATAAAAATATGAAAAGACCACAATGAAACACCAATTCACATATTCATATATTGCTAGTGGGTGTGTATTGATGTGGTTGCATTTGAAAATAATTTGCCATTTATTAGTAATTTGAAGATATACCTACCCTGTGATCTAAAATTCTATCATTGTATACTCTAGAGAGTATACATGTTCAGTAGTTTTTCACCTCTCCTAGGATAAAAGCCCCCATTCTAACAAATTGCCTATCTACCTATCTGCTTCATATCCTTTCACTCTCATCCGCACTGAACTCCAACCTCATAATGTTCTTGCTGTTTGTTTAACACTCCAAAAATGCCTCTCTATTAGAGCTTATGCATTTGTTGTTACCTCTATATGAAACGCTCTTTACCCAGAAGAGAATGGCTTGCTCCCACACATACTTCAGAGCTTTACTTAAGTGTGACCTTTTGAGTAAGCCTACTTGGACCATGCTATCTTAAAAGTATACTCTGCTAACACTCCGTAACTCATTTTCCTGCTCTATTTTGTATCCATAGCACTTTGTATCATTTTATATGTTAAATGTTTTTTATCTGATTATTATCTGTATAACTTCACTGCAATATAAACTCTATGAAGCCAGACATATTTTAATAAAGATTTTATTTTTAAGTAATCTCACACCCAATGTAGGGCTTGAACTTATAACCCCAGGATCAAGAGTCACATGCTTTACCAACTGAGCCAGCCAGGTGTCCAGAAGCTAGATATTGTTGACTGTTGTTTTACTATTGAAATCCAAGGACCCAGATTAGTTCCTGTTCCATAGTAAGTACTCAGTAACTCTTTGTTTAATGAATGCATGGATGTTCATAATAGCTTTATGTATGTATGCATATATGTATGTTATTAATTAATTATCCCTTTCACCTATTTCATCCATTATCCCCACAAACCTTCCTTCTGGCAACCACCAGTTTATTCTCTGTATTTAAGAATGTATTTGGTTAGTTGGTTCATTTTGTTTTTTAGATGTATACATATACATCACATCTTTATCCATTCATCTACTGATGGATAGTTGAGTTACATCCATATGTTGGCTATTGTAATAATGCTGCAACGAAAATAGCAGTGTATATCTTTTTGAATTAGTGGTTTCATTTTATTCAGGTAAATACAGAGAAGTGGAATTACACTATTGTATTTTTAATTATATATAGTATGTATATATGTGTGTATATATATTCTCACTGGTATGAGATGATATCTCATTGTGGTTTTGATTTGCATTTCTTTGATCATTTGTGTTGTTGAGCATCTTTTTGTGTGTCTGTTGGCCACCTGAATGTCTCCTTTGGAATAATGTCTGTTCAGAGTTTCTGCCCATTTCTTTTTTTTTTTTAAATTTTTTTTTTAACGTTTATTTATTTTTGAGACAGAGAGAGACCGAGCATGAACGGGGGAGGGTCAGAGAGAGGGAAACACAGAATCTGAAACAGGCTCCAGGCTCCGAGCTAGCAGCACAGAGCCCGACGCGGGGCTTGAACTCACCAACCACGAGATCATGACCTGAGCCGAAGTCGGCCGCCCAACCGACTGAGCCACCCAGGTGCCCCTCTGCCCATTTCTTAATCAGATTGTTTCAGGGTTTTTTGTTTGTTTGTTTTTTGGTATTGACTTATATGAGTTTTTCATATATTTTAGATATTAGCCTCTCATCATTTATATCATTTGTGAATATCTTCTCCCATTCAGTTGTTGCCTTTCTGTTTTGTTGATGGTTTCCTTTGCTGTGCAAAAGCTTTTCATTTTGTTATGGTCCCAATGTCATTATTTTTTAAATAGAGTTTATTTTTCAGACCAGTCTTAGACTCACAGCAAAACTGAGCAGAAATACAAACTTTCCATGTACCTCCTGCCCCCACACACTCACAGCCTCATCCACTGTCAGCATCCCCCCCAACAAATTATATATTTGTTATAATTGATGAACTCATATTGACACATCATTATAATCTAAAGCCCATAGTTTACATTTGGGTTCACTTTTGGTACATATTCTTTGTATTTTAAGAAATGTATCATGGCATGTAATCATTATTATAATATTATACAGAATAGTTTTGCTGCCATAAAGATCTTTTGTGCAACAGCTTTGTTTTGAATGGCAAACATTTGGAAACAACCTCGCTGTCTATTGACAGGAGAATAGTAAATAAAATACATTGTATTCATAGAAGGGAAGACTATACAGTTGTGAAAAAGAATTGACTATGACTACACATATCAGTATGAATGAATCTCACAAATATAACATATAGTTAAAAAAAAGTCATATAAGAATGTATATGGTATGATCAATTTATTTAAATTAAAACATGTAAAACTAGAAGGATATGTTTTAGGGCTCCATATGAATTTGGTAAATCTATAAAGGAAAGTTAAAAATATAATTAACATGTTTTAAGATAGTGGTTACCTCAATGTGGGAGGGATAGGATAAAAGAAATCTTTAAAATTATTGGTAATATTCTTTTTTTTAAGTTTATTTTTATTTATTTTGAGAGAGAGAGAGAGCGCGCACTTAAGTGGGGGAGGTGCAGAGAGAGAGAGAGAGAGAGAGAGAAAGAGGGAGACAGAATCCTGAGCAGGCTCTGTGCTGTCAGTGCAGAGCCCAACACAGGGCTCAAACTCACAAACTGTGAGGTCATGACCTGAGCTGAAGTCAAGAGTCAAATGCTTAACCAAATGAGCCAGCCAGGTGCCCTGGTAATATTCTTTTAAAGTAAATGATGGTAACATGCATTTTGTCCTATTTTCTATCTTTATATTTTATATATAGGTTGCATATATTATTTTTATGCATAAATATTTCAAAATTATAAAACGTAAAATATGTAACAAGAGTGTGCTACTTTGGATGAAGTGGCCAGAAACAGTCTCTATGAAAGTTAAAGAAAGACAAATGCCATATGATTTCACTCATATGAAGAATTTTAGAGATAAATGAACAAACAAACAAAAAAACAGACAAAAAACAGACTCTTAAATAAGAGAACAAACTGATGGTTGCCAGAGGGGAGGTGGGTGGGTAGATGGGTGAAATAGATAAAGGGGATAAAGAGTATACTTGATGAGCACTGAATAATGTACAGAATTGTTGAGTCATTATACTGTACACATGAAACTAATATAACACTGTATATTAATTATACTTGAAAGAACAAACAGGGAGCATTCTCTATGAGAAAATGTCATTTCAGCTGAAACCTGAATGATGCAAATATCTAGAAAGGCAAATCATAGGCAATGAGAACAATTTCTAAAAACTCTTAGTAATGACTAAAGGAAGCCCAGAGAAGAAAGGAGCTAGAGAAAAGGAAAAGGAAAAAAATGATTTAAATATCTGAAGGACTCAGGTGAAAAAGAAAGATTTCTTTCTGGATAAGCACAAAGGTAGAAATATGGCCAACGGGTGAAAGCTACAAAGAGACAACTCAGTACATAATAAGGAAAAATTTGTAAGAATCAGAGCCTTACATGAAACTACTTTCAGAGACCACAAATTCCTTGTCACTAAAGTGGTTCTTAGTAGTTTGGTTTTTTATGTGTCTTTTTATGTGCATATTTTTACTTTATTCCCCCTTTATATTCATTTCCAACTCTTTGAAAAATAGCTCTCAATTTCCATTAGGGGAGTGGGACTTTCTACCTCCATGTGCAATGCTAGTGCAATTGTTAAGATGTCCTGGCTTACTCTTGCTAAGTGGTGAGTTTGAAAACTTAGCTAAATTTCTCTCTCTCTCTCTCTCTCTCTCTCTCTCTCTCTCTCTCTGTACTGATACATTCTTGTCCCCATTAATACATGGTAGGAGGCAGAAAATCCATTCCAGAGGGCGTTCTAGTGATTAATATCTATACTAAAATGGTTTAAAAGTGATTGTCAGGTTTGATGGCAAGCGCTTAAAGCTGTGTTTGCATAGAATTTTATTTCACATATGATTGACATGACATAAGTTGTCTATTTAAAAGAACTCTGATTGCATCCATTGGCCCACCCTGAAAAACTGTTGTTGGTTAGCTTCTCTTACCTTGATCCCTGTAACTAACTCAGTTCCTGTCCCTTTTGATCCAAGTTCTTTGTTCCTTTCATTTTATGATACACTATTCCAATAAATTCCTTTTTTAAAATTGGTTTCAATTCAGTCCTCAAACTCAACATATATATTCTGCTTTCTTTACATTCATTACGCACCTAGTATGGTGTGGTATTATCTGCTTCTGAATGTAAGATCTCAGAAAGGATGGAAATACTCACCAAAGCATGAAACCTTTCACTTGATCTTTAGTGATCATTATGAATGGTGAAATTAATTGAAGTGAGATGCTGTGATCATGTTCTTCCTTTATTTTGGTCACTGAAACCATCCTACGGCACTGCTTGAGTCCCTGCAGGCAGTGCTAATAATGTGAAATAGTCTTTTAGTTAATTTAGTCTAATTCTGCAGGTGCTGTTAGGAAAAAACAGCTGGCTTGAATAAAATTGCCCTCTAGATGCCAGCTAGCCATGATATTATTGGCTTTTTGAGGGTTTTCAGAATAACAGATGAGATAATAGTAGGTTTCTAAAATCCCAGTTTAGATCTGATTTTGCTGCATTTATCTCCAATGATTTTGCAGAAGCAGTTGATTTAGTTCTTTCTTGAATGAACTCCCCCCACTTCCTCCATTTTCTCAGCAAAGAAAATCTCTCCCTCTCCCTTTCTCTCTACTTCCTTCCCTCCTTCCCTCTGTTCTCACCCCCCTTTTTTTTTGTTTCTGTTTTACACACAAAGAGACAAGCTTAGACATAGTAATATAGGTAGTGGACAGACCACAAGCCATTCTTGGTGCAACAGGAAACCTCAACTTACAACGTATTGGTTGCAGATTGTAGAAATACATGACATACCTGTGTTAAAAGTTATTCAGGGCAAGGCAACATGATGATTACTTAATCATGTAAGTGTCATATTCATTCAAAATTACAACTAATGTTGCCAAAGTAGCTCAAATATTGGAGACAATGTTACTAGTCTCTTCTACTTTTAAGATCTACAGAGAAAATGAGCCATGATATATCTATGCATTCTTGTTGAAATAAACTCTTCTTTCCTTTGCCATGTTTCCTGACATGTCCATAGTTATTCCTTTGGGTTAAACATCTTCCTTAAAGTGAAGATAGACTAGCTTGTAAATGTTTGATTTGGGGGAAAATGTATGTGAAAGAGATTCATAAATTCTGAAGAATTAGGACATGAGATATTTTTATAATGAAGCTATTATTCATCATTAAAACCTTTATCATGGTAGAGGATTTTTTTCTTTCTTTTATTTTTATTTTGTTATTTTTTAATTTTATTTTTTTAAATTTACATCCAAATTAGTTAGTGTATAGTGCAACAATGATTTCAGGAGTAGATTCCTTAGTGCCCCTTACCCATTTAGCCCATCCCCCCTCCCACACCCCCTCCAGTAACCCTCTGTTTGTTCTCCATATTTATGAGTCTCTTATGTTTTGTCCCCCTCTCTGTTTTTATATTAGTTTTGTTTCCCTTCCCTTATGTTCATCTGTTTTGTCTCTTCAAGTCCTCATATGAGTGAAGTCATATGATATTTGTCTTTCTCTAATTTCACTTAGCATAATACCCTCCATTTCCATCCACATAGTTGCAAATGGCAAGATTACATTCTTTTTGATTGCCGAGTAATCCTCCATTGTATATATATACCACATCTTCTTTATCCATTGATCCATTGGTGGACATTTGGGCTCTTTCCATACTTTGGCTATTGTCGATAGTGCTTGTATAAACATGGGGGTGCATGTGTCCCTTTGAAACAGCATAGCTATATCCCTTGGATAAATACCTAGTAGTGCAATTGCTGGATCATAGGGTAGTTCTATTTTTCGTTTTTTGAGGAACGTCCATACTATTTTCCAGAGTGGCTGCATCAGTTTGCATTCCCACAAACAGTGCAAAAGAGATTCTCTTTCTCCGCATCCTCACCAACATCTGTTGTTGCTTGGGTTGTTGATGTTAGCCATTCTGACAGGTGTCAGGTGATATCTCATTGTGGTTTTGATTTGTATTTCCCTGATGATGAGTGATGTTGAGCATTTTTTCATGTGTCAGTGGGCCACATGGATGTCTTCTTTGGAAAAGTGTCTATTCATATCCTTTGCCCATATCTTCACTGGATTATTTGTTTTTTGGGTGTTGAGTTCGATAAGTTCTTTATAGATTTTGGATGCTAACCCTTTATCTGATATGCTGTTTGTAAATATCTTCTCCCATTCTGTCAGTTGCCTTTTAGTTTTGCTGATTGTTTCCTTTGCTGTGCAGAAGCTTTTTATTTTGATGAGGTCCCAGTAGTTCATTTTTGCTTTTGTTTCCCTTGCTTCTGGAGACGTGTTGAGTAAGAAGTTGCTGTGGCAAAGATAAGAGGTTTTTGCCTGCTTTCTCCTCAAGGATTTTGATGGTTTCCTATCTTACATTTAGGTCTTTCATCCATTTTGAGTTTATTTTTGTGTATGGTGTAAGAAAGTGGTCCAGGTTCATTCTTCTGCATGTTGCTGTCCAGTTTTCCCAGTACCACTTGCTGAAGAGACTGTCTTTATTCCAATGGATATTATTTCCTCATTTGTCAAAGATTAGTTGGTTATACATTTGTGGGTCCATTTCTGGGTTCTCTATTCTGTTCATTGATCTGAGTGTCTGTTCTTGTGCCAGTACCATACTGTCTTGATGATTACAGCTTTGTAGTATAGCTTGAAGTCTGGGATTGTGATGCCTCCTGCTTTGGTTTTCTTTTTCAAGATTGCTTTGGCTCTTTGGGGTCTTTTCAGGTCCCATACTAATTTTAGGATTATTCGTGAAGCTCTGTGAAGAATGCCGATGTTATTTTGATAGGGATTGCATTGAGTATGTAGATTGCTTTGGGTAGTATCAACATTTTAACAATATTTGTTCTTCCTATCCAGGAGCATGGAATCTTTTTCCATTTTTTTGAGTCTTCTTCAATTTCTTTCCTAAGCTTTCTGTAGTTTTCAATGTACAGAGTTTTCACCTCTGTGGTTAGATTTATTCCTAGGTATTTTATGGGTTTTGGTGCAACTGTAAGTGGAATTGATTCCTTGATTTCTCTTTCTGTTGCTTCATTGTTGGTGTATCAGAATGCAACTGATTTCTGTGCGTTGATTTTATATCCTGCACCTTTGCTGAATTCATGAGTCAATTCTAGGAGGTTTTTTTTTTTTTTTTTTTTTTTTTTTGTGGAATCCTTTGGGTTTTCCATACAGAGTATCATGTCATCTGCAAAGAGTGAAAGTGTGTCCTCCTCCCCACCAATTTGGATACCTTTTATTTCTTTGTGTTGTGTGAATGCAGAGGCTAAGAATTCCAATACTATGTTTTTTTAAACTATGGATTAGAATCAAGAGTTTAGGAATGGTCAGTAATTTGGATTGGTAATAGGAAAGTAAGGACTTCATGTTTCCTTCTACAGCTTCAAATAGACTAACTCCACTTTTATCTATTATGCATTTGTAGATTCTATATAAGACTTTATTAAACAAAATATTCAACTGAGGACTGAAAAATGTTTGACAATCACTACTGTAACAGGAAGGTTATACAATTTTGGCAATGGAAAGGATAGTAGAGATCATTTATTCCAAACATCTTATTTCATAGATAAAGAAACAGTCATAAACAGATTATGCAGTTTACTCTAGGTCACATAGCTAGCCAGTGGCCATAACCTCATGATCTTAGCTCTGCACATGTTGTTCGTATTTTCCAGAAATACTCTTTCTGTGCTTCTTTTCTTGGCACCCATAGGTTAATTTTTCTAGAGCAGAGGTGGTCAAACTATGGCCTATGGGCTAAATGTAGCCTGCTGGCTGTTTTTATAAATAAAGCTTTATTGGAATACAGCCACATCCATTCATTCCCTGTTGTCTGTGGCTCTTTTTGTGCTATAATAGCAAAGTTGAACAGTTGTGACAGAGACCATATGGTCTGCAAAGCATGAAATATTTCCAATCTGGTCCTTTACAGATAAAGTTTGCCAACCCCTAACGTGGACCTGAAGTCTGTTCTTACCTCTAACATCCCACTGAATGGAATCAGAAGGAACAAAAAAAATGAGGTTGATAACACGTTTTGTGGCTTCATGCCAGCAGAGTGAATTCTTGAAATGGTCCTTTTCCAATTGGCTAATTGGCAATTTTCCAATTAGCTTTCTTTGTTTGCCAGCTTCTAAGTTACTCCAGGCTGCTAACGCCTCCCGCCATCTACCCACTATTTGCCAGGCTATCTGTATACAGTTGGTCTGGCTCATAATTTTAGCACCATTTTCGTTCACTCTCAGCCTAGCTTCTGATTTTTTAAAGGCCATTTTTTATCAGTAGACATTTTGAAAAACAAATATATTCAACATCCAGCAAGATTTTTTTTTTCATGGAGAAGAGAAGTTGCTTCTTCACCGCAGCCAAACTCCGTATAATTAACTGCCTCATTTGCCTTGTGGCCTGTGGGATCTTTTGCACTAAATGCAGAGGTTGGCCTGGTGACACTGATCACAATGTCCCAAGGAATGTGCAAGCTTAAAGGAATATTCCTGTCCATTTGCAAGCAGTCTTTCAATCTTGGCCCCTGACTAAGGAAGAACTTTGGGAGAAGTGAGGGTGGTTATTTAAAGGGCTACCTTTAAGCAATAACTATGATAAAATTGAAACTTGGAAAGATCAGGTGACATATGCAAGTTCACACAAGCGTGTCAGAATATGGACCCAGATTTGTCTAATTCTAATGTCTTTTCTTGTAACCAGTTCACTAACTTGATTTTTTAATGAATAATAATACAAAAACTTTTTAATGCTAAGATGCAGAAACAGAAAATAATCTTTTTCTGAGACTAGGTGAAAGCTCCAGGAGGAATAGTATCTTTGCTTAAAGGCTGTTCCCAAATCTTTGTACTTGATGCTCTTTTATGTTATAGTCACAGGTTGGCAGTGTTTTACATTTCCTGTGCTAAATCAATTTAATAACATATTCTTAGCACCTAGTATGTGCTGTGGTCTAGTGATCTAGAAGTGTTAATACAGTCATTGTTCTCAAGGAGGTCACAGATTGGCTAGGAAGATATACACTGATAATTAACAATTATTTGTTGAATGAAAGAATGAAATGTTGGGAATACCATGCTGGCTGAGAAAGACATAAGACTGATTTTCCTAGAAGTCACAGTTCATTTGGTAAAGAAAACATATAGACAGATAATGTATTGGATGATAAAGTAAAGGAAATGAGTTAGGAATGTGGCAGGTAGACTAAATGGGAAAAGACATTTCTGAGAGGTAAGCCTAGAATGTGCAAAGTCATGAAGATCTGGAATAGCATGTGTTAAGGGGCTTATAGGTAGTTCAATACTCCTGGCAGGTGAAAGGGGAGAAGGAATTGCACCTGGACACGTAGACAGGGGGAACCAAGGAGTGATATTTTTCATTTAACCAGCATTTATTGAGCATCATTTGTATAAGGCACTGGAGTAAGATTTGTAGGAACTATGAGAAATAGAAGAAATTTCCATAGAACTCTATTCTCAAAATGATAGTCTGCTTTTGGAGATAAAAACAACTAGGGCACAGGAGCAAGTGCATGCATGTGTGATCCACACTGAATATTTGAGTTCTGAATTTTGGAAGAGGGTTCCTGACTTGGATAGAAAATTTGCCCTCACTATGTTTTCCCCATCTTTTCCTGGTCTCCTGCTTAGCTTACTTTATGCCATATGTCTTATTTTTCTGTTTTTTTTTTTTTAATCACCACCTTTTCCTCTTCTCTACTCTTGTTTCTATTTCACCCACCTATCCCTTTTCTTTGCTTTTTTTCCTGTGAGTGTTAAAGTCTCCACATCCAGTCTCTCTGTCTTTGTCTTTCTCTCTCTGAAAGGGCTGAGGACTTAGAAGGAGAATTAGGGGAAAAAGACTGATCTTTTCAGTTATTTTTCATTCTAAACTTAGGCACAGAGAAATGTCACAGTCCCCTCATGTGCCAAATAGGTTTTTGGACCTAAATCTATATTGTGGTCTTTGAAATTCAGATAAAATTATATCAGGACACTATCCCACATTCTTTTGGAAGCTCATTGCCCTCCCATTTTTCTTCTTCTTTTTTAATATTTTAAATGTTTTTTTTAATTATTTATTTTTTGAGAGAGAGAGAGAGAGAGAGTACTAGTAGGAGACGGTCAGAGAGAGAGGGAAACACAGAATCTGAAGCAGGCTCCAGGCTCTGACCTGTCACCATAGAGCACAATGCGGGGCTCGAACTCGTGAACCATGAGAACATGGCCTGAGCTGAAGTCAGACACTTAACTGACTGAGCCACACAGGTGCCCCCCATTTTGTTTTCTTTAAATTAAAAGGGACTCACATTTTATCACTTCGGATCCTGAGTTTTTGCTTTCACTGAGTTCTCATTCTTGTCTCTTTCTCCCTCTACTTCCCTTCTCTTTCTTTTTGTCCAATGACAATCCAGAATTGGGAGCTCAATCACATTTCTTTGATTTCCAGAACAAATACTCACCAATGTAAACTTTTGTGTTTGGAGAAATTTCACAGTATCACGGAAATGCTTTTTCCTCTCCCTGCCCCCCACAAACTCTTATTCAGATCTTATGCAGACAAATTTAAACTTTCTGTATTTTTAAACTTTTCTTTCCAGTGCAGGCCCTCCTGGTCTCATCTTTATACCCAATTGACCAGCTATATACTTGTTTAAAATGTTATTTCTTTTCCTAGGGATTCTATCTAGGTATTAAAATAACATTTTTACTCTGATATAATAATAGTTAAAAGGATACCTTTTTCCTACGGGTTCTGTCAGCCTCCCCCAGGAGCCACTAAGGGACTAGGGAAAAGATGGAGGCTCAGGCAGCAGGGCTTTGTACATCCACAACCCTGCTTCAAATATTTTAGTTTCACTTTGGTCTCTTTTCTATATTTGATTTCTTAACCAGTTGAGGTAAAAAAAGTTTCCATCTAAAATTTGAGAGCCACTGCTTAATAGTTGAAGTTTATTAACCCCCAAGGATAGGATGAGTTGAAGATTTATAAATTTGTTCCATAAACAAGGTAGAGAATGTTGAGGATGCTGGATCTATATTATTTATTGAAAAATTATTCAAGGCAATTAATGATGTTTAGAGGTCATGGCATATCCCTAAGGCTGACATAAAGAAGGACAACTATATCCTTTGGATAACTCATCAGAGGCTAAATTCTTGGTAGAATGGAATGTAGGGTATGATGGCATGTTAGGGAAGATAAACCATTTTTGTTTGTGACAGACTTTGGAGTCCTGCTATTTTGTGTTTGCATGGGAGAGCAAAACTTGTCAAAGGGACAATTAAAAATAGAACTAACTTGAGAAGATCAATTATTAGTTTCCTACCTTTATTTTTCTCCAGCTGTGAATTCTCAACAATTCAGCATTTGAGTTTAGGATGATTTTACTATTTGATGCCATTCTAGAATCTTTCCTTGTTTCATGTACTCACCTGACCTTGAGTAGTTGACAATGTGAGACAGGACTCCAGCCGTCTCTCAGATGGATTAAATTGATATGCTACTATCATTTAAGAAAGCTAAAATTCTATTAATTATGCACTTTTCTTCATATTAACTATTGTGAGTAATTAAAAATAACTAATGGGTTTCCTGGGATTTAATAGAATCTTATGGCATTTTGGCTTGTTCTTCAAATTGAGATCATTTGTGCACATCTTATTTCATGTTTACATTATTATCTGCTTTAAGGTAGGACTTGTGTTTGATTTACCTTTGTGTCCTCCAAAGTACTGGGCAGATGTTAGGTGTGCAGAAGTAATTTGCTGAATTGAATTTGTGCCAAAGTAGACCATGACCCACCATAGTATTTAATGTTAAAAAAAGTGTTTTGTTGAAAATAATTTGAGATCGGTAGGGAAAAAGAGGAAGGGAACTATGTGCTACACATTATCCTTGGAATTTTGTCTGTTTCATGTCAATTATTGTGCTTATACACCAATGCTACTTGTTTTATGATAGACATTTGGATCTTCCTTGCCAGAGTATTGACTTTTTGTTTGATCTAATACATAAACTGTATGATTCAAAAAATCCCATCTTGCCTTTGCTGCTATGACTTAATCATCAGGGCTACTTTGGGGGAAGGGGGCTGTGGCCTGAGTCATACAGTATCTATTCAGTCCCTACTAGTTCGGTTTAATTAAAAAAAATGTTTATTTATTTTGACAGAGAAAGATAATGAGCAGGGGAGGTGCAGAGAGAGAGAAGGAGAGAAAGAATTCCAAGCAGGCTCCATACTGACCGCGTGGGGCTCAGTCTCATGAGGGCAAGATCATCACCTGAGCCAAAAGCAAGAGTCGACTGCTCAACCGGCTAAGCCACCCAGGTACCTTCACCCCCAGTCATTAGCTTTGATACCACCTTTTAAATCTATTTTCATTGAGTTTAACACATCTATTTTACTGTATGTCTGAGGCTATCACAGGACACAGAAAACAGTAGACATACCAATAACTTTGGTACAATGGACTTGAAGTAGCCTCCAAATATAGCCCTTTTCTGACCTATAAAACATCTCAAGCCTAGGGCTCTTGAGTCTCATATCTCTTCATAGTTCTCAGTGTTACAGAATATTCCTCTTGGTTTTAATGCCCTCTTTTTTACTTCATTTTCCTTCCATACAGAGGTTTGAGCGCCTTTTATCTTTTGTACTGCTGGCTTCTGGCAGCCCTTCAATCTAGTCACTTTACATAACATATAACTTTACTTGTTTGCTTCTCTAAATAGTTCTGGTGTAAATTACAGAATTGTGAGAAGGTCACATGTTGAACAGAAGGCTAGCGAAGAGAACCTAGACAATGGGGAGAACATTTCTTCCCAGCAGGTGAACTCAGTTATGAAAATCTGGATTTATGTAACAAATAAATCAAAGGATAATCTTTCACTTTACGGAAGGATTCACCATGGGGTTCCTTTAAATAGCTGGTTCCCTTAGTGCATATTACAATGGCATTCTGTTGCAAAAAAAGTCAAATCCAAGTGCAAGTTTTCAGAAAATAGGCAATTATTATGACACCGGGTAAATATTATAGATTTTTTTCTACCTTGAATATAATTTTAAAAAATAGGCCCAGAGTTAATGTATATGGCATAATAATATAATAATTGTAAGGAGAGATACAAAGTGTTGAGTGAGATCAGTGTTTCTTCCCATGAACCACCTGCAGCTGAATCACCTATGATACTTTTAAAATGTAATCCCCCTAGGGGATAGGTCTGAGACTCTGTACCTTAAGCTGATGTTTTTGAGAACAAAGTCTTTTATTGGACTAGGTTACTTCCTGCCTGTATCTTTCCTGCTTGTCTTTCTTTGGCTTTAAATAAAAGTTCATGACCTTGTCTGTTTTAACTGTTCTATCAGTGAGGAAACAGAGACACTAACATTGGGATTGTGAAGAGGGGGATATTAGGAACAGGGATGGTGTAAGTGGTGAATATATGTTAATGGGTGTTTGTGTGTGTAAGGAAACAAGTCTTAAAATATATTTTTAAAACCCTGGAAAATGTTCTTATATATACCCTTCTCACTTCTTTTGTATGTGACCCTGTGTGATAGGTGAGCAAATATTATGCAATGGGTAATGAGTGTTCTGAGTTTTGGCTTCCTATGCTTTTTACCTATGTGTTGCCAAATAGTTTTGTATTGAGGGATGCATTTTGTCCTTCATAGATCCCTACCTTTTTTTTTTTTCTTATTTGCTCTGTTACTCTGTCTCTCATATTAATTAAAGGTCAGTCACTCTTAATGCTAAGCTTTGTGCTGGTCATCATATCAAGCTTGTAATAGAAAGATGGCCATGGTAGTGAGGAGACTGAGTCATCCAAGAAGCTATTAGAAGGACCAATGTGATATGAAATGACTCTCTGACCCAAATAAGAAAACTGACAGCAAATAAGCAAAGTGAAAACATCTGTTATAAATGTAACACAGGTTAATAACAATAACATTACAAGCCCCCTGAAACTTCCTTTACTTATTATATTATTTCCACTCACCTCCTGAAAGGTAACTGCAATACTGATTTTTAACTTAATAGATTAGATTTTCCTATTTTGAATTTTATAAAATTTGAATCATACAGTTTTTACACTTTTTGAAAAAATTTTAAAAATGTTTATTTACTCTTGAGAGAGAGATGGAGCATGAGCAGGGGAGGGGCAGAGAGAGAGAGAGAGGGAGACAGGTTCCAGGCTCCAGGCTGTCAGCACAGAGCCTGACACGGGGCTCAAACCCATGAACTGTGAGATCATGACCTGAGCCAAAGTCAGGTGTTTATCCGACTGAGCCACCCATGCACCACCTTCCCTTTTGTTGTTTTAGTTTTTACACTTTTGAATACGGGTTATTTCATTCAACCTTATGTTGATGATAATTTTTATTATGGATATATGTTGCGAAGGCCATTTGGCAGATTGCATATTCACTTTCTTAATGCCTCCTTTTCAACAGAAGTTATTTCTTTTATTTAAGCTACTATTTTAATCCCAGTTAGCTAACATACAGTGTTATATTAGTTTCAGGTGTACAATATAGTAATTCAACAGTTCCATACATTACCCTGTGCTGAAGTTACTAATTTTAATAAAGTCACATCTGTTATATTTTCCTTCAGGTTAGAAGTCTTCCCCTATTCCAAGGTCTTGAAGATATTACCTTATGTTATTTTTTTGGAAGTTTTATTGTTTCATCTTTCACATGTTCATCTGTAATCTATCTTGAAATTATTTTTGCACATGGTGTGTATCAAGAGTCAAGTTTCACTGTTTCCCTATGGATAGCTACGTGATCCAACACTTCATTTTCCCACTGCTGTCTAGTGTCTCATTTGTCATTAATCAAGTATCCACATATTGGTCTGTATCTGAACTTCATATTATATTCCATTGATCTCTTTGTATCAATACCACACTGTTTTAATTATTGTGGCTTCATAATAAGTACTGATTATCTGGTAGTATAAGTGCTTTAACACTGTTTTTCTATTTCAAGATTGCCTTGGCCATTCTTGGGTCTTTGTATTTTCATTTAAATGTTAGAATTATGTTGCTAATTTCCACCCAAATAATTGAAGTTTAATTGAAATTGTAATAAATCTGTAGGTAGAGCAATCTTTGAAACATTGAATCTCCCATTCTATGACCTTGGTGTATTTTCCCATATATTTTAGTCTCTAATTTCTACCAGTAATGCCTCATAGTTTTTCTGCATAGAATGTATTTTTTATTAGATTTATTCATAGATATTTGATTTTTTTGTTGCTATTATAAATGGTACCTTAAAAGATCTATATTCTTATCTGTTGATTCTATATAGAAATACAACTGATCTCTGTATATGGATATTGTATCTTGTCATGGTGCTAATTATTATCATAGTTCACTTTTAGATTCCTTTATATTTTATATATAATACTATTCTGATTCCTTTATATTTTATATATAATACAATTCTGTCATCTGGAAATACTGAGAGGTTTATTTCTTCCTTTCCAGTCCTTAAACTTTTAGTTTTTTTTCCTTCCTCCTTGACCTCTTGCTCTAGTGAGTATCTTGAGTACATTGCTGAATATAAGTGGTGATGGGGGACATTCTTGTCTTAGTCCTGATCTCAGGAAAAAAAAAATCCTTCAGCATTTTACGTTAAAGTATTACATTTCCTGTAAATTCTCTGTAAGTCTTTTGTTAGAATAAAGATGTTCCTTTTTATTATGAGATTGCTGAGAGTTATTTTTTAAAATCCTGTATGGTTTCTGAATTTATCAAATGCCTTATGTACTTCATTTGATATGATCTTATTTTTTTTCTTGATTTTTTTCATGTGTTGAATTGCAATGATTTGTTTTTGAAAGTTAATCCAGCCTTGCATCCCTGGAATAAATCTAACTTGGTTTCTATTTTTTTCCTTTTAGTTATATCAATTTTTGTTTCATATATTTTGATGCTATGTTCTCAGGTGCATACTAATTAAAATTATTATATTTTCTTAATGGAATGTTTCATCAAAATATAGTATCTCTCTTTATCATAAGTCATGTGTATTACATTAAAGTCTATTCTATTTTTTTCTGTTTTACTAGAAGAATACCAGATCTATTTGTCTAATGGAGGCATAAATAATATATTTTTTAAATTTTTTAGTTATTCTGTCCTTTAACTTTCAGTCTTTCTGTGTCCTTATATTTAAGGTACATCTCTTGCAAGTAGCATATAGTTTTTAATCAAATTTGGTAATATGTGTATTTTTCTTAGAGTATTTATTCCATTTATATTTAATGAAGTTATTGATGTATTTAAGTAAACCTTTTAACTAGTTGTTTTTATTTTGTATTTGTCCCATATATACTATGTTCCCTACTTCCCCCTTATTGCCTTATTTTAAGTTAAGTATATTTTGAATGTTTCATTCCTCCCTTCTATGAGCTTATTGGCTATATTTTTCTTACTATTCTTTTAGTGGTTAAGACAGAAATTATAGCATGCATCCTTGACTTAACACATATTAAATTTATTAATGTTTTTTTGACTTCGTAGACAAAGCAAGCCCTGAGGATACTTTAACCACATATACCACTCCCCCCTTGCATTATTATCATTGTATATTTTAATAGCATATACGTTTTAAATCCCAGAAGACATAATTGTTATTATTATCATCATTCTGAATAATCAGTACTCAATTGGATTTGCCCATATATTTAATCTTTCATTTGCTGTCCTTAACTGCATCTCCATTAATGTGTGATCTGTTGGTGACTACTTCTCCCAACTTGTTAGTATTAACATGTTTATTTTGTCATTATTTTTTTTCTTTTCATTAATTAAAAAAATCAGAAGACCTTAAGGTTTACAAAACAGCTGTTGAGGTAGTAAGAAAATACCCACATACCTTATATCCATTTTCCACTATTAATTATCATCTTAATATTAGTATAACACATTTGTTGCAATTAATGAGCCAATATTATTATTATTATTATTATTAAAGTCAACATTATCAGATGCTTTTATTTTGTTTTCATGTTCTTAGTTGTTTTTTTTTTTTTGTTTTGTTTTGTTTTTTTGGTACCTGGATCCTTTTCTTTGTTTTTTAATGGCATTGGCAATTTTGAACAGTATTGATGAACTGTTTGTAGCCTGTCCCTCATTTGAGATTTGTCTGATATTTTCCTCATAATTAGATCACCCATTAGGGTGATGGTTTTAGGGAAAAAGAGCACAGAGGTAAAATGACTTATCACTGTTGATATTAACCTTGATCATCTGGCTAAAGTAGTATATGCCAGGTTCACTACTATAACATTACTCTTCTCCTGTTTCCCTATTGTTCTTTTCTCATCATTTCGGAATGATATTTTCAGTGAGTATGGAATTTTGGGTTAGCAATTATTACCTCCCTCCTTTTGAATCTGTCTTCCATATATATCAGTTTTAATGTGTCTGAATTCCTTTTATGACTTTCTCCTTGTTGATGATTTTTAGCATCTTTACTATGATATATTTCTAAATATGTTTTTCATTATCTTTATCCTGCTTGAGTAACTTAAATATGTGGTCACTTAAATCTGTGCCTTGATAGCTCATCAGTTTTGAAAATTTTAGCTGTTGTGTCTTCAGATATCATTTCTGCCCCATTGTACTTCTCTTGTCCTTCTGGGAATACTGTCATCGATTTGTTAGACAATTTCATTAGGTACAATATATCTCTTGAAGTCCACTCTGTATTGTCCAACATTTTGTTTATTTATGTTTTAATCAAATCTATATATTACCCATTTTCATATCTTCCAGTTTGCTAATCATTTCTTCTGTGTTATCTAATTTCATCTGTGTTGTTTGCTTTTAAACCCATGGATTGAGTTCTTAATTTGAGTTAATTCTTTTCTTTTTTTAAGTATTATTTATTTCGATAAAGACAGAGACAGCATGAGTGGGGAAGGAGCAGAGAGAGAGAGAGGGAGACAGAGAATCGCAAGCAGGCTCCACACTGTCAGCACAGAGACCCATGAGGGGCTCAAATTCATGAACCCATGAGGTCCTGACCTGAGCTGAAACCAAGAGTTAGACGCTTAACCAACTGAGCCACCCAGGTGCCTGAGTTTTTAATTCTTAATTTGAGTTCTTAGCTCTGTATTCTAGAATTTCTCTTAATTTACAATTTCCAGTTCCCTGGAACTGTGGTTCCTCATCTTGTTGTTTAAATCCATAAACCTATTAATCATAGTTATTTTAATTTTCTGTATGACATCTTTAATATCTGGATTGCCTGTGAGTTTGTTTCAATTTTTTTTGTAGCTTTTGGATAGTTCCTGTTTTAGTAAGATTCATTATTATTGATACCACAGTTCATGTATAAATAATTGTAAAGGTATTCAAAACAAGGAATGATGTTACCTTTCTCTGGAGGGGATTTTTTTTTTGTTTGTTTGTTTCTGGCACACAGCTAGGCTAGGGACTTTAAAATGATTCAAAGCTAGGCTTTAGCCATTTGAAGCTTCATCAGTTTCTACTTCACCTTTGCTATTAGGGCATAGCTATTTGAAGATACCAATTGAAAACCTGCAACATTTAACAGAAGCTCTTAGCAGGATCCAAATTCTAATTTTTGTCCTCCCAGAACTGTGAGATTACAGAACACTCTTCTTAGCCTCTCAGCCTCAATATACTACCTTTTTCCCTTTCATAATTGGCAATTGCCTTGAGAGGAAGAACAACCCTCAAGTCCAGGCTCATCTCTCTTGACTTCTCCATTCTTTCAGATATTGGCCCTACATATTTTCTCTTGACATCTTTTTAGTGTCTGCAAATAAATTTTGCTTTGTTTTGCCCCCCCCCCCATTTTCTAATTACTCTCCATGAACAACATAGTGAAATAGCATACTCAACCATTAATAAAAGTGGACCAAATTCTTGAGTTATACTTGTTGATAATCTAATTCATTTGGTTTGGTCTTGGGTGTAACAATCTACACTTAAAGAAGAGCCACAAGGTGAGTATGACCTAGGTGGTCCACAGATTGTCCATGCAGAGAAAATTTGAGAAACATATCTTAGGTATGCATATAGAATGGACTATCAAGGCAAATAGACTATGTCCTTTAAGGTTATCTTTAGTCTAGAGTCTTTGGGAATTCATAATCAAGCTTCAAAAGTCTGTGATTCCATATTCCTCAAATAAAGGGTGCTGGGTAAGGTCTGACTTCGGATCAGCAATTTTCTTCTAGCTCTGTGGCAGATGTCCCATCACAGTGTACCCAATAGTCTCCGGAACACTAGTATTGCCATCTTTCCATATTCTACTCAGTACTCATAGCTATAGAAGAGGTCATGTTTGTTTGGATAGGAGAAAGTAGGATAGGGAAGTTTTTATAGAGGAGATTACATTTAAGCTGAGCCTTAAAGGAAGTGTGGAATTTCTATAAAAATGTAAAGAAAATGCATTCCAGAAGAAGCAACAGTAGGAGCAAAGGCATAAAAAGTGTAGGACAATGGTTTCAAACTTGTGCATGGGAATCACTTGCAGAACTTTTAAAACATGCAAATAACAAGATTCCATCTGCAGATACTCTCACTTACTAGCTTGGGGTGAGGTCCAAGAATTTGCTTCTTTCATAGGCCCACACAATGATTCTGAAGCAGGCAATGCCTGGACCACACTGGATGGAACACAAGATGAAATGGAAAAGAAAAAAAAAAAAAAACACAAAACTATCCTATATGGAATAGTTGGGAAAGATAGCAAATGCAAAGTTATTTGGTTCATTGTTAAATAAATTAAAAGGATATTACATATCGTGAAAAGAAAAATGATTTATAGGATGAAGTCATTTATGACATTTGAGAAAATAATTGAAATATAAAGGTTAGACAAGAAGTTTTATTTTAGAGAAACTTGGTGCCCTTTGCCCACAGATCTCAGGAGTTTACTTTCCTTTGAAGAAAGTAAGATCTGTGGACTAATGTGTTGTGATTAATTTTACTCTTGAATCTTCTATATGTCCTGCTGACTGCCTATGTCTCTTATCTCATACTATTTTTGTTTTATTCTTGTAAAAATGTAAATTACATCATGGCACACTTTTGTTTAAAACCCTCCAAACTCCTTCCATTATAATTAAGTCCAAATTTCCTTTTCTTTGCCTACAGCTTTATCACTGTATCTAGCCCCAGGCTCTTCTCTAATCTTGTCTCCTGCCACTCTGCTCCCTATTCTCTATACTTCAGTCACACTGCTTTTCTTTCTGTTTCCCTAAAATTTCAAATTAGTTCCCCTTGCATGGCCTTTAAACTTGCTGTTTTCCCTGGCTGTAATGGTTTTTTACCATGATTCCCATCTCTGCCTGGAAGTTTCCTTCGCACCATTCAAATCTCAGATCAAATGTCATCCTTTATCATACTGTATGAATTTTAAGTCACCTTTATCCCTGTTACTCTTTATCTTATCAACATACTAAATACACATCCTTCATATTGTTCACATAATCTAAAATTATATTTTTCTTGGTTATTTGCTTTCCTACTAGAACCTAAACTCTATAAACTCAGGGACCTTATCTCCTTCTTTAATTGTCAAAGTTCTTGTGCCTGATAAAGAATTAACACATAGAATCAATATACATTTGCTGAAAAAAATGAATGAATTCCATAGATACTACCAAAGGGCTCTTCCACTCTAATCTCTTCACGTGTCTCCATCTGTCAAAGCATCCTTGATTTTTTTTTTCTCTCAGAGAGACATTTTCCTAGGCTAAAGCTTCCAGAGGCTTTTAAAATGAAATGTAGTCCCGAGAAGAGTAATGCCTTCAGGTTTGATCACCCTTGGGACACGTAGGTGGCTCAGTTGGTAAAGCCTCCGACTTCAACTCAGGTCATGATCTCACAGTTTGGGGGTTTGAGCCCCACGTCGGGCTCTGTGCTGACAGCTTAGAGCCTGGAGCCTGCTTGGGATTCTGTATCTACCTCTCTCTCTGCCCCTCCACTGCTTGTGTTATCTCTCTCTCTCAAAAATAAGTAAACATTTAAAAAAAGTGTTGGTCATTGTATATCCCAAGTGAGATACTGAAGAAGTTTGGGTTGAAAGCAAGATAGGAGGGAGTTGAGAGGGAATATTCTAGAGAAAGACTCCCTTCTAGGGAAGACAGACCTAACTGGGGTAGTGCAGTAGCCAATCCAGATTTTGGATGCACTGAAAGAGTAGAAGGAAGTCTGTAAATATAAATTGTGTGGACTTCAAACTTGGCCAAGGGCCAAATCTGGAATGAAGCAACCATTTCTCCACCTTTCAGTTTGTAAGTAGCTTTCATTTCACACCCAGGCTCAGCACCCACCCTCCCTTCAAAAAACTCCCTTTTTAAGTTGTGGGACTTATTTGTCATTTTCTTACATACCACAACCTGTTGTGTCTGGTGTGCATTGTCCTGTTGACATAACATAATCTACTGTGACAGATGCAACTATGGTATCTCAGTGACTTGTCAATGGAAGACAGAGGGTTGGATTCTGAAAAAGAGGCACATGCCTTTGCTGACAGTATCTTAATAACTAGATGTGGTTCCAAACTTTTATTTGTGGTTTGCAGCTTTAGTGGATGGATTTAGGTTTTTAGTGGAGATACTAGATTTATCAACACAGCCTGAGAATATGCTATGAGCTGAAAGCAGCATTGGAATTTGTGAGCCAAACTCTGAAGATATTTACCAAAATACTAATAATAATAGCTAATATTTACCTGGTGCTTTCTCTGTGCAAGACATCATTTATAAGTGTTTCACATATCCTAGCTTATTTAATCTTTAAGATCCTGAGGCAGACAAGGCTCTTATCACAGAGGCAAAGAAGAAACTGAGGTACCAAGGTGGATAAGTGAAAGGCTGAAAGGTACATAGCTATGGGGTGTGGTGGAGCACATACTGAAACAAGTCTGGCTGCCAAACCTGAGCTTTTAATAATGACTGTCTCATGCTTTATCGATAACACTGGAGAGAACTATGTTATAGTAGTGGTGGATAATAAAAATGATAATAACTGCCTTTAATTTGTGCTCTGACCTGTGCTAAGTACTTTATGTACATTATCTCATTTAACACTCATACTAGTTCTGTAAAATGAGTACCATTAGAATCCTTGTGTTGTATGTGGGAAACGTGAGACTCAGTGTATATACTGTTTTGCCCAAAGTCTTGTACTTAGGAAGTGGGACAGCCAGTAGTTGAACTCTTCCAAACTTGATTCCTCAAAACACCAAATCTTTTTACCACAGATCCATATTTCAGTTAGCTGTAGATCAACATATAAAAGTTTCCCTGTCTTACACTGAGGCTCTCTGACAAAGGGGGAGAAATCAGTGACTCACTCTCCCTCTGCTGTGTTGTAGAGGTGGAGGTTCAGAGTACATACATTGGCATTGCACTTTATACCTCTAGCCAAAATTAGTTAAAAGTAACAGTTTGCCTAACCCTGGGTCCTATAGGAGGAACTTCTGTCCAAAGACTTCTAAGGCAAGCCTTCTTTCTCCTCTATGTAACCCTAGTTTTCTCTTTGCTGTTCTTCATGTGCAAAGATAATACATCCCACCTACTGTCCCTAAATGTTATTTGGAATTGATTCTTTTGCTGTAGGGGTGGAAAAATATGATGCTTCCTATTTTGTCTGGTTTCCGTTGTGACATTTAAAACAGGTGGTCAAGATTAGGGACTCCAGCTATGGTTACAATTTAGGGTCCCAGTCTTGTCCAAGGTTAAAGTCTGAGGCAGTGATGAGGATAAGAACAAACTCTGTCTCATGGGGGGATTATACCCATACTTAATAGTACTGCCCTTTGACTAGCCAGTTCCCAGAAAGGCATCAGGGACTTCAATTTTCTGGTCTTAGTGCCATTTGAAATGCAATTCAAATTGCTCAATACTGTTTTTCCTGCTCCCACCTGCTGCCACATATTTTAGTTCCCTGCTACTTCTACCCCTCTGTGAAGTGTGCAGTGAAATGAACCTGTTTTATTTCCCTCACACACAGCAGTCAAAAACTCCCTGTTGGTGTAGTGAGACAAGGTAAGTGCAGGGCATCCCAGCTACCTGCTTATTGGGATATGGTTTTTATAAATCCTTTTAATCCCCAACCCTACCCCAGGTCATCACCTAGGTGGCCTAATAACATCTGCAAAAAGTTTATCAAAGTTAGACACCAACTCCCTTTTCCATCCCCAACACATAAATATTGTCCCATCTATCAGGAAGGGAACTTAGCTGAGCTCAGTTGGAAGCTGCTGTTTGCATGCCCCCTGCTTCTGTTTCTAATGACTTTCTTTTGGCATTAGCTGCACTTCACTGCCAGTGGACCCTTTCGCCCACTACGATGGACTGAGATGGGCATGCTGCCTTGGTTTTATGAAGTAGCAGCAGTGTCTTCTCGCAGTTAGTGCAATATGAAGATCAGTGCTTTCCCAGGGAAAACAGTCATTTAAGCCTTAAAAAGGTCATCAAATCTCCTTAGTATAGCCTCTGCCACAACAGTACATAAGACCACAGACCTGGACTACTGATGGCAGAAGGAAAGCCATTGTGAAGAAGGCTCTTTCAGGCAAATGGCTGGGAGAGGTGACATGTCTTCCCTTTACAGGAAATGCAGCTTTGTCAATTTTGACTATTTGCAAAGAAACAGCATTCTCCTTACTTGGAGTTTTTGTCCTGCTCTACAGTCTGCACCCCTTCTGGGGCTTTCTGTCTAGGCCAGCGAGTTTCAAGGGATGGATAAGCTCATCACTTTGTGTTTGGAGGATGGGAGAGAAGGGGAGTAGGGTGAGGACAAGAGTGTAACAAAACAGGGCGGGTCACATGTGTGGCCTAGAAATAAAAAGTTTGACATAACAGTTTTAATGGTAAACAGTAAAGTTTGAAAAATGTTTCTTGCCTGATGGAAATCAGTAGCACACACAACAGCTTCCCTCTGTCAGTGATACTCAAATGGTGAGGAGGCAAGCCCTTCTAAGAGGACTTATCACAGTGATGTGGAAATTTATATTTTATGTTTATAAAAGGAGTAAGAGTTAAAAACAAATTGAGAAAATCAGCTTTATCTTTCAAGCCTTCCTTGCTCACGTGTTTTCTATGACTGGTGTCCTGCATAGGAGAAAGAGCAAGAGTGCTTTGGCTGAGAGCACCTTGTCTTCTTTAAAAGCCAAGCTTAGAGTTTCTATAATGGCTTTGCTTTTTATCCCCTTTGCATTTTTATTTCACCTGTTTTGTGCTTCGACTGCTCCTGCCTTGTTTACTTTCCTGGTTGCTGTTGGGTTCTGTTATCTCACATTTGGTGACTTCAAGTTAGTTCTCTCTCTCTCTCTCTCTCTCTCTCTCTCAGTATTTGTATCTCTGGTTCTGCCTGCTTATCTCTGTCTTTCTCTTTATTGTGACCTCTCTGTCTCATGCTTTGAATCTCTGTATTTTTCTTTTTCTTTTTTTTTTTTTTAACTTCTATCACTTTTGGATCTTTTCTCTGCAAAGTCTCTACCAGAGTTATCATGAGGACCGTCCATGTGAAGGTGCTTTGTATATTGGCCACAATCAATATACAAATGGAAGGTGTAAAATTATTAGCACTCCAGAAAGTGTGTGAACCCTCTAACAGATATCTATGAAAACAAGAAAATACCAGGGTAATCTCCCTGACAAGCTCTTCAAACATCTTTTGGTTTGATGGGATTATGGAATGGAGACAACCAATACCACTAACAGTAGTGAAACTGTGTTTTAAAAAGTGTGTGTGAGAGTCAGCTTTGTTATAATCTTACCAGTTGCTGGTTATTTCAGTTTCTGCCTGGTATTAGCAAGATTTTGCCTGATGCTAGTTTTTGCATTTTATCCAAAGTTGATCTGGATATAGATACAAAGAAATTGAGGCTCAATCATTCTAGGAGGCTCAGTCTTAATATGGGGGCTAGAAGATTGAAGAGGCAGCACATAGAGACAAGGGAAGAAAATAGCGATCAGAGCCTCCAGCAGATGGAAATAATAAAAACAACTACCTGACATATTTATATATAATTAGTATCACTACACAAATCCCTAGCCACTTTTCTCTGTCACCAAGGCAATGTGGACAGGACAAAGGTAAGGCTGCTTCTCTATGGCCTTATAAACGCGATCTCTTCACACAGCTATGGTTTGTGGCATGTCACTAAAGAGGTGATTTCTTATGTTGTGTACTTATTATGTGTCAGGAATCATGTTAAATTCATTACATTAATCTCACTTAATCTATCCTCAGAATAATCTCATGAAACAGAGAAATATTATTATTGTCTCTTGCAATTTACAGATCCCAAAACAAACTCAGAGGAGTTGAATTCCCTTCCCAAAGTCTAACAGTTTGCACATGGCAGTGCTTGGATTCAAATCCAGGTGTTTTTGGCTTGCTCATCTGTTTTGCTTCACCAACTCCCGCTTTCCCAGATTTATTGCCTCTACTTCATAATGTTGCAGGGTAATCTGGGGAGAGAATTATTGCCTCCCTACTATACAACACAAAACAAATTGTTCCAGGAGCTTGTGGAAGGGAGTTGTTTTTCCATGGTCTATGTTCAGTTAGAGCATCTTTCTTTCCTATGGAATGTACTGCAACTTATTTTCTTCCTGAGTAGCCAGTGTACCAATGTAGCCCCGTATGCAAAGACTTGAGTTTGATGCAATTCATCTTGCGCATGTGCACTAGATGTATAATAAACAGGTAAGGGACAAAAACCCAAGGATTTGAGGAAGGGGCCAGAAAATGCAAAGTAATTGGTGTAATTACCCGAAATAACAGACTTTGCGAGTGGGCATTGTGGGGACATGTACCAGCAGTGCTGTTATTTCTTGCTCTTTGTGGTTTCAGCATCCAGAGGTGGCAGAGTTTTGGGGCCATAGCATATGAATCATATCTTCTCCCTGCCTCAAATGTCTCTTGAGGTTATAAGATGGAAAATTCCATTCTCCTATCTATATATCCACGTCCATGGCTATGTCCATGTATGAGCTATGTGCCGAGCACTGTGCATCGAACTTTGTAATTGCTACATTTGCTACTGCACTGCAGGTGGTGAGATTAGAACAAGGCATTAATCTCTACATGAATAGGCCTTTATAGATACTTAATGTGGTGTCTGAAGCTTTTGCCAACTTCCTTTGGCTAATTGGTCTGCCAAGTTTGGGCCACTATTACTTGGGCTGCTTTTTCTCTAGCAGAGTTACTGATGTCTGCTTTTCCTGATAACTTAGTTTCCCTTGGTCTGAACTGATGTCACCTTTTCCTTTTTATGAATTTTCTGAATTAAAACTCTTTCTGTAATTTAGTTTTTCTGAAAGAGTGGTCATGAGACCACTGTTTCAGAATTACCCACAGTAATTTTTGTTACAGATTCCTGCATCCTATCTCAAATTTAAGAAATCAGAAACTCCAAGAAATTGGGCCTTAGAATCTGCTTTCTAATCATGCTGGCTTTAAAGAACCCCTGCTCTAATTGTTTTCTTTCTCCATTCCAGACAGACACCTGAGTCCTCTTTGATCTTATTGTTTCCTACTTCTGAAGCAGTTTAGTGTCTCCAGGAGATGCTTGAGAGCATCTTTTATGTACCCAGGAATTAACTGCTAGTCATTTAAGAGAAATATTCTGAACCATCAAGGTAATTAAAGCAAATGTATATCACCCATGCCCAGAGGAGTACAAGGGAAGTTAAGATGAAAATGTGTGGACAGTGCCTCCACATGCATAGTTAGGCCCTATAACTGGATCTGAATGCCAGTCTATAACCCATTCACTAACAGCACGTGTCTCATTGCGACCTCAAGTGCATGGGCTTGTCAGTGGGGTGGCTTTCTATATCCCAGTTCATCAGCTCCATTGAACTGTGGAGACACTTTTACCTACAAAATAACCTTACAAACACCTGGTCCTAAAGGCAAAGTTGGGAAAGGGAAATTGATTCCAATTTCCAAGTGTAATGGCTAAAGGTTGCCAGTGTACTCTTAGAGTTCAGGATAATGTTACTTCGGAGCACATCCTGGTTCCCAAGGTCAATGTGCAAAGCATGCCTAATAAGATGCTGAAAAATAATAGTCTCATAAGGGAGAGGTTCCAAGCTGTGGATGTACCCTGCAGATGTTTAATGCAGTTTATATACTTAAAAAGCATCACTCACTTTCACCTGAGGTTACTAGCCTTGTAAATATCTAGTGGCAGATACACAGACAGAAATTCAATTAGAAATATAATTAAATTAGAAAAAGAACCAATTAACCCAATGAATCACTTTGTTAATCTCAGGTAGCCATATTATTCATAGTTCAAACTGGGACAATTTTGAGAATGAAAAGGGAACTATTAATCATGCCAGGACAATAGGCATAAACTGGTATATAATAGGAAACATTACTTACATGCCATTTAAACTTTTTAGCAGGCAAGCTCTGACATATAGTGTCCTTTCCTATTATAGGGAGCTATACCAGTATCCTGGAATGTAGAAACACAAGTAGATTTGAGGGGAAGATAAACAGAAAATTAGGCTGCTTTCCCCCCCTTTGTTCTGAATGATAAGACAGCTGCTTTTTTATTAGTCAAATGTGAGCACTGGGAGTATGATGACCTGTCACTGGATGACCTATCTACCATGGCAACAGTCAGTGTTTTTCAGCTGATAATGGCCAAGTGAAGGGTTATGTACATTACTCTATCTGAGACCATCTGCTAAGCAGTTCTATTACAAAAAATAAGCTTAGAATGCATATGGGCCTTTTTAAGCTCAAGTTTGGCTTCAGGATTTGGGGCATTTGAAGCTCAGTTAATCTCAAGGAGACACTTTACCCTTCAATTCTTTTCCTATATTATTTCAGACACATAATAACGCACCACACATCTTTTTAAAAGCATAAGCGCTCATGCACACACATGCACACTATGTAACACCTAGTGACAAAACTCAGCCTGATGGGGCTATGAAGATCTAGTGATAAGAGTGTGTGGCCTAATGTCAGATCTCCAGTATAGAGGGATATCATTCTCTTCCCTGTCTCCTGCAGTATACCAGCTGTTTAGGGGAAAAAATTGTACCCTTAGGGGGAGTTGAGGGAGGCACCTGATACTATCCATCTCCTTGATTTGGACCCTTTTTTATTGTCTATATCTTTCCCACCTTTCTTCCCTGTAGACCATATCTTCAGTTTTCAGCAAGCTGACTCACAAATTTCCAGTGAATGAGTACCTTTCCATCCTGCACAGAGGCTATAGTTGAAGTGGTTATTGTATGCAAATGTAAGGTTGAATGACCCCTCACAGAGCCCCAATACCACACTGTAAAAATTCTTTATAGCTTTTGTTCTTTGACTTTCATGGTTCCCCCAGGGACTCTTCAGCCTCTGTGTCACCAAGCCATGTGAACTTTGCCCAAGATTTAGCTGCCTTTTGTAAAGGATCATTTTTAGAAGTTGATAGTGAACTTTCAGGAGCTGATGTGTAAAGAGTATTCAGTATTGATTTCCTCTCTGTGCTATTGGTCCCAGGGCTTAGACTGCTCCAAGAATAGAGCTAAGATTTTGCAGATATTTTATTAGGTAACTCCTAATTACCTTTCCCCCCTGCCATGACTCTCTCTGGGGAGTAGCATAAAGTTGCTATGTGATTGGGATATTGCTTTGTTTCTTATTTACAATCCCAGAGCCAGTCAACATTGTGCCCTACCCTCCTGGAAGACCATGGGAAACACAAAAGTTATATTACAGAACCATAATATATTGGAGTTTGAACACACTAAAGAGATCTGCAGTTGGGGCACTCCCCTGCTCAGGCTCAAATTTGGCTTTGGAATTGGAAGTCGAGGAGTTCAAATTAAATTAATTTTAGAAATACCTTATCCTTTTTAACTCTCCCCTTTTTTAATCACTACAATCCTCTTTCTTTTTACCATTTCTCCCAACACCAGACACAGACCTCATATTCCATGCATTCTTTTCTTACTGTCAGAATTTGGCCAGGTAATACTTCCTCTTGCTTGCTTCTGTTTTTCACAGCCACAAGTGGGACTTTCACAGGCCTTTTTCTTTCCCCAAATTGGGTTAAACAAGTAATCCTACTTGTATTTCTCTATACTCTCATTCTAGTATGTGGGGAAATAGAAAGGATTGGCTCTTTCTGAGCCACAAAGGGCCTAAAAGGTTAGAATTTACCAAAGATAGACAATCACTAGGTTTTGTGCATCTCAATCCAAACCGGCATGCAAAATCTATCACTCCTCCATTCTTTCTCCAAATTGGAATTCACTATTTTTTAGTTCTAGTTAACAGAAACCTTATTATGCCTGGTATTACAGTACTTATCTGTCTCCTCCAATGAATTTTTAGTTCCTTGACTGGGGGGTAGGGAATAAATTAGTCATCTCTGTGTTTCTAATTAGTAGTGTCTCTCTGTCCAACACTAGTGTCTGATACACAGAGGTATCCAAAACAGTTTGTTTAATTGAGATTGAAGACATTTTTTAAATGGTCCATTGCAAACCAGCATAATGCTAGATAACACAGTGATTTCACAAACTGCATATATAGGCCCCTGATTAAAAATTCACTCTTTAAAAAAAGTATCAAATGCCTACTATGTTTTGGGTATTAAAGAAATAACATGGATTTTTAATACTTTTGGATTAAAGGGATATAACACACGTAATAGAAATGTCACATCATATTCTGGGCCTGGACTTTACTTTCTTGTTAATTAAGTCCCTCCTTTACATTCACACTGCAACTTCAATTCAAATGATTAAAACTTCAATTGAAAATGTATAATTCTTCCCTCTAGATCTCTCTTTTTCTAGGCCTCCTATTACTCCCTTCTCAGCTCTGATGTCTCCCTGTATCTCCTACCACATAGCAATAGGAGGGGACTCATCTACCTATTGTGGGTGGGGAACATTGCATCAATGAAGTCTTTCTGGAATAGGCTGCTTTTAAGCTGGGCCTTAACAGATAGACAAAAATGAATGGGCAGGAGTATCCTGAAAGAGACACTAGAAAGAGCAAAATACAAATAATGTAGGGATGTGGTCATCAACTTTGAACTGGAATTAATTAGTGGGTTTAGGATCTTTATAAAAAGACAAAATCCAGGGGCGCCTGGGTGGTTCAGTTGGTTAAGCGTCTGACTTCAACTCAGGTCATGATCTCGTGGTTTGTGAGTTTGAGCCCCATGTAGGGCTCTGTGCTAACAGCTCAAAGCCTGGAGTCTGCTTAATATTCTGTGTCTCCCCGTCTCTCTGCCCCTCCCATGCTCATGCTCTCTCTGTGTCTCTCAATAATAAATAAACGTTAAAAAATTAAAAAAAAAAAAAGACAAAATCCTGGCTCCCCTCTGCATCTCCAGAGATTTTGATTGAGAAAGGTTTTGTTGTTGTTTTGTTTTGTTTTGTTTTGTTTTGTTTTGAGATGATCAGTCTCATTTAATCATCATCAGTCTTGGGCAACTTTTAGTTTTCCATTTCACTGAACTTCTCCATACTCTTTCCTGACACTAGACTGTCCATTTCCCCCATATTCCTAACAAAGCCAGACATATTGGTAGAGACACAGTGTAGTTCTTATCTCTTTCAAAAATCCCTTCTTGACTGAAGCTGCTAGATGTGTATCCTCCCTTGTTCTGAACTCTGATTTAAAGCATTGATTGGTCCTACCAAGAATTTGGAAGATAGTGTCCTTAACAGCTTGTTTTAGACAGTCAAAATTCTAGGTTGAGGAAAATCCTATTTTCTTTGAATTTCCTGTACCACTTTGAATAGTGCCCTACATCTAGTACACAATCAGTAAATGTTTATTAAATTCAGTTGGTGTAATGTAGCCAACTGACCTTAACCAATACTTTACTCTTAGTTGCACTGGGGAGTTTTGGGTCTAAGTATATGTATAGTTATAACAAATTCAACAATGAAAAAGAGGAATGAATGAAAGCAGACTCTCTTACAGATTTTCTAGCTTGAATCAGGACTTGAATAGTTTATGATGGATTTAGAACCTTTTTGTGAAAGGCTTCCTGGCAAGGAGAAATCATCCATCTCTATAGTAGTGATTTTCCCATTTTCGCTGTGAGAGTTGTCAAAGACAGAGAGGTATGCCAAGTATATAGGTGTGTGTGTGTGTGTGTGTGTGTGTGTGTGTGTGTGTGTATTAGGCACATACTTGTCTTTGTATATTGAAAGCATTACTAAAGAAAATGCATTCTTTGTTATCTTGCAGCAGATTTCTTACATCTTTAATAAAATTCACATCCAGGAGCTCATGTCTTCCATTTTATTATTTTGTTTGATATCACCTTGGAGGGTGAGAGAAGTTCCTTTGTTGTTCTGAAAGTTGACATTTATTCTTTTTTTTAAAAAAAATTATTTTATTCTTGAAAGAGAGAGAGTGTGAGCAGGGGAGGAGAAGAGAGAGAGGGAGGCACAGAATATGAAGCAGACTCTATGCTCTGAGCTGTCAGCACAGAGCCCAGATGCAGGGCTCAAACTCATGAACCATGAGATCATGACATGAGCCAAAGTCTGAAGCTTAACTGACTGAACCACACAGTGCCTCTGATATTTATTCTTCATTTTTGTGGGCAGGGTAGATGTTTATTGAAGGAAAAGAAAGCATTGTGGATCAGAGTTCCTAATCACTGTGAGGGAAATATGTGTTCCTTTTAATTTTTCACTTAGGGCCAAAAGCCTGAACACTTTTCTCTGTCATTCTGTTTCTGAATCACCATCTCTTTAGAAGTTTGGGTGTTATTATTAGGATCAAAGGCAGGTTTTATCCATTGATGGCTATGTTTTTATGCATCTTTTTTAGTACAGGGAACTCTCTTAGTATCTAGTTTCCCTCTGCTTTTGGACACATGGATTGTCGTTAGGCGATACTGTATGAACAGATGTGTCATGCATCACTTCAGCATGGTTGCATGTAGTTGCTAGCACTCAACTCTTCAGCCTTCTATTCTACTGCTGATGAGATTGTGGAGGCAGGTGTTTATATGGAGGTCTCATAATAAGTCATCACATGGAAAACAGCTACCCTGGAGAGTCACCTGGACCTATAGCACATTTTGCGTGAGTGAAATATAAATAAAACTTTGTTGTTGAAAGCAACTGAGAGTTGAGGATTATTTGTTATTGCAACATAGGCTATTCTATCCTACTATAAGCATCAAAGAAATACTATTTTGTCCTGATAGGAATCTTTTTCAGCCAAAGAAGCATAAGAGTTATTTCTAGCTTTTGTCTGTACTAGTTCACTCATTTAATCCTTAAATGGCATGAATTGTGAATGACCAACACAATGCCATCTTCTTAATACATTAATTACATCCTGCATTTAAAGGTAAACTTTTCCCTGCTGCATTGTTCTTATGTTTTTGAAATGAGGTACAAGGATAAATTTCTTTGAGTGAATTCCTCATTCAAAGAGGAATTCCTCATACTATGTGAATTCTGGCACATAGTAGGCATTCAAGAAATATTTGCTCGACTTGATGTACTATGAGAAAATTCTATTTTAAGAAATCTGTCCATATTAGACCAGGCTGATCCTTGGAGTAATTGTGGTATCAATTAAATTTGTAACAGTGTAGCCTCTCCTCTCTCCTCTCGCCGTTTACCTCTCTATTCCCTAAATCATCCCTCCTCCCATGTCTTTGTTCTCTATCAGTCATCAAATATTTGTGTGCTGCCGTAAGTTCCTCTGGTGGTCAGGAAAGCAGTTGATAAATTCAATAACATTAAGGGGAAAATGAGAGCATGTGTACTATTTTCTAGCGGGAGTTGGATTCTGTTTAGGTAGAGCAGTGGTTCTCAAAGTGTAGTGTGTAGCTGGTCCATGCAACATCAGCATTATCTGAATACTTGCCAGAAATCCAAGTTTTGGGGCCCCACCACAGATCTACTGAATCAGAAATTGTGGAAGTAGATCCCAGCTTGTCTTCTTTAAAAAAAAATAATAAAGCAATCTGTGTTTTAACAAGTCCTACAGGTGATACTGCTATATTAAAGTTTGAGAACTTAAGGTAGAAATTAGAATTATGTTTTTTTTATTTTAGAACTTCAGGTAATATAGTATATGAACATTGTGCATAATAATTTTCTGTTTGGGGATTTCTTGGTTTACCTTACAATATTATCACTGTGTAGATAAGATCCTGTCTATGTGACCTGCATGCTTAGTTTGATTCTGAATGCAAGTCAAGACATGGCTCTACATACACCAGACCTTATGAGTTGGTAGAATAGGTTGCAGTCTAGTGGACATGATTTGAGGTCTGCTAGATAAGGCTGAAGGATTAGATCTATTGCTTGTCATATTCCCTGACATTTCACCATTAGAGATTAATTTAATAGTTTCCTATGAAAATGTTAATAGTGTGTAGAGGAGTACACTTTTAACCAATATCAGCCAATGTTTTGCTGAGAATAAGACTCTGCAGGACTGGCCACAATGTGGCATCTGGAAATAGGATATAGGGTCAAAGACAAATATTACTAACTGCAAAATGCTGGTCCTATCTCTTTGTACCATACTTAGTGAAGTTGCTGTTTCTCACTGTGAGCCTGAGAGCTCCAAGCAAAGTCCTAATCTGGGCATTCTTCCTATACCTCCCATTTGCCTGTCTTACTGAAATAAACTTTCCAGTCCCTTTGTAACTCTTTAATAGGTACAAAATTATAACATTTTTTAATGTTTATTTTTGAGAGAGAGAGAGAGGCAGACTGCAAGTGGGGGAGAGGCAGAGAGTGAGAGGGAGAGACGGAAATGGAGGCAGGCTCCAGGCTCTGAGTTGTCAGCACAGAGCCCGACGTGGGGCTTGAACCCACAAACTGTGAGATCATGACCTGAGCCAAAGTCAGATGCTTAACCTACTGAGCCACCCAGGTGCCCCTAATATATACAAAATTATAAAGGAATGTTTATATTCTAATAATAAATCATTTTAATTTGAGAGGATAGGGAGAGAATATAGTTATAGGTTTTCTAGCAATGGACAAAAAGTCATTTGAAACTGGATTACCACATCCTGTGTTGAGCAATTTCCAACCCACATGCTTCACTCAGCTCACAGATCATCAGCAGAAGGTAATTTAAAGTTAAAAAGAAACTTTGGGGCATCTGGGTGCCTCAGTTGGTTAAGCATCTGACTCTTGAACTCAGGTCATGATCTCACAGTTTGTGGGTTTGAGCCCTGCATCAGGCTCTGTGCTAATAGCACAGAACTTGCTTGGGATTCTCTCTCTCTCCCTTTCTGTCTGCCCCTCCCCTGCTTGTTCTCTCTCTCTCTCTCTCTCTCTCTCTCTCTCTCTCTCTCAAAATAAATACACTTTAAAAATATTTTTAAAAAAGAAACTTCTTAAAATTCCAGGGACTAAATAAAACTGACATGTCCCTTAGCCTACAGTTAAATGTTTCCAAGGGACAATCACTGTTGTTTTGACAGTGTAGTTGAACAGCATGTAATTGAACAGAACAACACAGTATGTACTTACCTCCCTCACAAATTCTTCAACATTTACCATTTATAATTGCATGATTTTTAATAATATGTATATCTCTAAATGTAAATAAAACATTTTTTTTGCTATTTTGGGCAGTTCATCAGAGAAAAGCCCCAGCAAAACTGATCTGAATCATTTTTAGAGGTCTGATGCCAAAAAGACTTTGTGATTCTAAGCATAGAACACCAGGTACATTCAAGCACAGGAATATGCACATGGTAGCCATTCAGTTGCTGGTTTGCTTTGGTATATGTGGGAAGACACTTATAGGAATTTTTTCTTTTTAGTATAGCCTGGAAGAATGCTAAAACAACCAACATTTCATGTCAGATAGCAAAACTAATGAAGAATATCTTTCCCAAAACACAGACTAAATAAGAAATATTATTAACTCAAATGTTCAGCATTTAATTTTTTAAAAATAAACTATCTGACTCTGGCTAAGAGCTAAGAACTTGCCCCTCTCCTTCTGGGATGGCTTAGGTAAAGTTAAGGACATAAAAAGCCATTTGTCTTCTGGCCACTGGCTGGCCAAATATTGGAATAAATCAACGTAGCAACAGCAGTTCTACTATTACAAATCCAGCCCTAGGCATAGTTATTTGCAGAACTCTGTCACCTCGAAGCGTGCAAAGTCACTTTTCCTTTGATGAAGATGGGCCAGTGTAGCCGTTTTAGAGAGGGTTGCTTCAAACTTTTCTCCGCAAGTATTTTCTGCAGCTAACCATGGGTGGGGGACTAAATACCTCTAAGGGACATGAATTTTATTCTCAGCAACCAGTGTTGTTACCTAAGTCCAAAATCCAGCTCTGGGGTCAATGAAACCTAGATTTTGAGCCCTCAGTCACCCTTCATTCCTGGCCTTGGTGGCCCATTGATTGCAGGCATTTTTTTTCAACACTGACTTCTATGCATTTGAAAAGTCCTCAGTGGGGGTGTATGGGAAGTCACATAACAGCATCAACTAGTGTATAATGTGCTCCTTTTAGTTTGTATGTAAAATATCCCTTGGTCTAGGAATAAGGTACTGGACTCTCATTTTTTTTTTTTTTTTTTTTTTATGCTTATGTGACAGTGTTCTTGGGAGTCTCATGGCCTTACTGCCAATATGTGGGTGAACATACAATCCACCTGTTCTGGCAGCCAGATGTTGTTCTTGGGATATAACATTACCTTACTCATCCACATTGACACATTTAATCCCTGCAAACCTTTCCTGATATTCATGAGGCCATCCCCTGATCTCTATCACTCCCTTGGGAAGAATATCTTGTCTACAATTTATCTCTGTGACTTCTCATGGTTCAGCTAGGTAAGTCAAAGCTTACAACTCAGATCCAGTAACAGTGTATACACTGAAGAAATATACAACAGAAATATCCCTAACATTCAGCATGCAGTAAAATTGTCACCTAGCTCCTGCTTTGCTGAATGTCCTTTGTCCTCAGCTTTAGCAAAATCCATGTATTACCTATTTGTGAAGAACCACTAGTGCTAACAACTCCATATGAAGTCCTAATTCTCTGAACACCTGTCAAAAAATGGTATTCAGGGACAGTGTTGAGACAGTCACATTAAAGGAAGAAAACAACTAGCAATTTTGCTTTTGGAGCATACCCTCCTTTTCAACAAAAAATCTAATATTTCTGATTTGAGGGAGTTGGTCACATGGGGTTCCCATCATGCACTGAACATAGTGTAGATTTCTATATTTTTTTAGCAGATGAGGTGTACCTGGCATAGGATGAGAGTTCATGAAGGCTGATGGCCTCCCCTTCTGCTTGTCATGCCTGCCTCAGCCACAAACTCAACAGGGAAGTTGCTTGAGCCTGGCACTAGGGACAGAGGTAATTATGATAAATGTTACCCAGCTCTTAACTAGAACCTGGTTATGCCACCTGACAGACTTTTATTTCTGGAAAAAAAAAACCTTTCATTTATGGAGGGAGGAATTTTCTTTAGTTTTTTGAAAGAACTAACTCATCAGTTTCAGCTTGACCTATTATTTCCAATGTCCCATGTGCGAACAACTTACATGATAAAAGCCAGCTGGCAATTGAACCTATAAAAAAGTCACACCCTGACATGGGCTTAAAACTAATTGGAGAAGTGAGATACATAGGAAGAGAGAAGATCTTCATTTTCAAAATTTGAGAAATGCCTCTAGTTCTTTCTCAGCCATCCTGGGATCTATAAGTTGCTAGCTTTACACACACCACCCCCTTTTTAATTGGGGCTAATATAGGGTGATATTAACTTGTGTCACTCTGTCTGTTCTTTCAATATTGCTTATCACCCCATGAATGAGGTGATATTGTTATTACCTTTTTATTAATTTCCTGCACACCTCCCCCTTGGCTACTATGATAAACACACTTGGATAAAGGTGTTAATGGCAGATAATGACAGTTTATTCCTAGACATTTTTCTAGATTCTTGATGGACCTTCCATGCCTGAATGCTGAGAAGAATTTGGAGAATTCAAGTCAATGCAATAAGGAGTTGTATGAGAGGATTTTTCATTGTCTTCTCCACCTACTCAAGAGTCATTTATTTAAGAGCTTTCTGGCTATACTTCTTATGTGTCACCTCACACTTCTGCAGTCTCCAAGCCCCATCAAGCAGAAAATGAATGAAAAGCAGAGTTAAACCCAGAGTTTAGCAGAGTTTAACTCTGCAGGTTTCACTGCCCAAAGCCTTGAAATTCAAAGTGAAGGAAGAGTTAATTTAAAAATTTTTTTATAGCCTAGTACTCCCCACTTCTACTTCCTTCCTTGCTATTTAAACAGAGACTTGACATTTCTAATTAGGAAGTTTTACATCCAGGCAAGCGGAATTTACCCCCAGCTGGGAAAACATAGCTTAGTAAGAATTTGACATCAGCCCTCATTGATCTGAAGATTATCTCCCTTTTGAGACTGAAGAGCCTCTGGGAGACTGGGGAGGGGAAACAAATGTGGGAAAGTGTGTGGAAATGCTTTCTTTGACTTCAGGGTTAGGTGGATAAAGTCTGGCAAGCAGAGACTTGGGAGCAGAAATCGTTTTTGTTCTTCCCCGTACTGCAGCCTTCCTCCCCCAGCTCCTCTTGTCAATATTTCAGAATCTGAACTTGCTAAAGGAAGGCAAAGAACTTGTTGATCACAGCCACTGGAAAGATTTTCACATTGTTTTAACTTCCCTGACAAATGGCATATTGCTTTGTGGTTTTCAAAGACGTTTGAGTTAAATGGGAAGAGCACTCAGGAAAGTTTCCCAGGACCCAGTGTGTTAGTGATTCTACCAAAATGATCATCATCAGGAAGCCTACCTCCAAATTAGAAACTATATACAGGCTATTTATTTATTTATTTATTTAGTATTTTACTTGATTTCTTCCTTTGGCACCTTTGACACACCAGGATTTCACATTACCCTCTCTTTCTTCTGTGGCTTAGGAACTTCATGCCATGCCCTTTATATTCATATTGAGTGCCCATAGCTTGGGTTACCTCCTTCTAGAGGATTATCTTAATTCTATATAGGAAATGTGACAAGATTACCATCTACAAATCTCTAATAAATCCTGGGATTCTTATGTAAATTGGCCTAGTATCCTATAGTTCTAGAAAAATATAGAAATTTGATATAGAAAATATAAAAAAGTGATAAACATATTAATGGAAGAGAGACTTGCTACTACTGAATACTTTATAAGTAAACTTTCAGAGATGATGGCCTTGCCTTTGAATCATAGCTTTAAAAAATGGCTAGATGGTGGAATAGTTTTATAAAGAGAATAGTAATAACAAAATGAACTTGCAGATATTTATGAATATTTAAGGCCTCAGAAGTCCCTTGAACCACTTTAAGTAGGTAGTCATCTGCATTTACTATATATAAGATCACTGTGGCCTGAGGATGAAACAAGTGAGACAATTGATAGCAGCGGATTAGGTGCATCAAGAAAGAGCCCAGGGTCATTTCTTGGGGGACTCAGGGTCAGGTGGGTATCAAAGCTCAAGGCAGACTATAGGTCAGCATTAGGTAAAAAAAAAAAAAAAAAAAAAAAGCCAGTGTGTCATGAAAAGTGAAGAGTTGGGCAAGTCCTTCCGAGCAGGAAGCCAATTGTATAAGAACCACATAACAGAACCATTACAATGTCAGGACGATAGCCTTGGCAAATTCTCACTTGTTATATGATCTTCAGGAGTTAGAAAAGCAGGAAAAAAAAATAGTTGGTGGGATGTTAGCCAACCAGTTAGGACCCAAGAATCAGAAACATCCAAGCAAGTGACTTAGATAGATGAAGACACAATTCAAAGCACTGGTGTCATGAGACAGAGCATTGACTCAGCCTACAAGCTTTTTTTTAAATTATTTTTTAATGCTTATTAATTTTTGAGAGACAGAGAGACAGAGCATAAGCAGGGGAGGGGCAGAGAGAGAGGGGGGGGGGACACAGAATCCGAAGCAGGCTCCAGGCTCTGAGCTGTCAGCACAGAGCCCAACACGGGACCCAAACCCACAAACAGAGAACATGACCTGAGCTGAAGTCAGATGCTTAACTGACTGAGCCACCCAGGGGCCCCTACAAGCTTTGATATATTTTCTGGGAAGGGAGAACCCATTTTCTAAGTCTAGGTGTGGAGGTAGAAATAATTGAAAGTTGAATGATTGGAGTGGGGAGTGAAAAGTTGAAGGGACAGTCAGTTCTTTTTTTTTTTTTTTTTTTTAATTTTTTTTTTATTTTTTAATATATGAAATTTACTGTCAAATTGGTTTCCATACAACACCCAGTGCTCATCCCAAAAGGTGCCCTCCTCAATACCCATCACCCACCCTGCCCTCCCTCCCACCCCCCATCAACCCTCAGTTTGTTCTCAGTTTTTAACAGTCTCTTATGCTTTGGCTCTCTCCCACTCTAACCTCTTTTTTTTTTTTTTTCTTTTTTTTCCTTCCCCTCCCCCATGGGTTTCTGTTATGTTTCTCAGGATCCACATAAGAGTGAAACCATATGGTATCTGTCTTTCTCTGTATGGCTTATTTCACTTAGCATCACACTCTCCAGTTCCATCCATGTTGCTACAAAAGGCCATATTTCATTTTTTCTCATTGCCACGTAGTATTCCATTGTGTATATAAACCACAATTTCTTTATCCATTCATCAGTTGATGGACATTTAGGCTCTTTCCATAATTTGGCTACTGTTGAGAGTGCCGCTATAAACATTGGGGTACAGGTGCCCCTATGCATCAGTACTCCTGTATCCCTTGGATAAATTCCTAGCAGTGCTATTGCTGGGTCATAGGGTAGGTCTATTTTTAATTTTCTGAGGAACCTCCACACTGCTTTCCAGAGCGGCTGCACCAATTTGCATTCCCACCAACAGTGCAAGAGGGTTCCTGTTTCTCCACATCCTCTCCAGCATCTATAGTCTCCTGATTTGTTCATTTTGGCCACTCTGACTGGCGTGAGGTGGTATCTGAGTGTGGTTTTGATTTGTATTTCCCTGATAAGGAGCGACATTGAACATCTTTTCATGTGCCTGTTGGCCATCCGGATGTCTTCTTTAGAGAAGTGTCTATTCATGTTTTCTGCCCATTTCTTCACTGGGTTATTTGTTTTTCGGGTGTGGAGTTTGATGAGCTCTTTATAGATTTTGGATACTAGCCCTTTGTCCGATGTGTCATTTGCAAATATCTTTTCCCATTCCGTTGGTTGCCTTTTAGTTTTGTTGGTTGTTTCCTTTGCTGTGCAGAAGCTTTTTATCTTCATAAGGTCCCAGTAATTCACTTTTGCTTTTAATTCCCTTGCCTTTGGGGATGTGCCGAGTAAGAGATTGCTACGGCTGAGGTCAGAGAGGTCTTTTCCTGCTTTCTCCTCTAAGGTTTTGATGGTTTCCTGTCTCACATTCAGGTCCTTTATCCATTTTGAGTTTATTTTTGTGAATGGTGTGAGAAAGTGGTCTAGTTTCAACCTTCTGCATGTTGCTGTCCAGTTCTCCCAGCACCATTTGTTAAAGAGACTGTCTTTTTTCCATTGGATGTTCTTTCCTGCTTTGTCAAAGATGAGTTGGCCATACATTTGTGGGTCTAGTTCTGGGGTTTCTATTCTATTCCATTGGTCTATGTGTCTGTTTTTATGCCAATACCATGCTGTCTTGATGATGACAGCTTTGTAGTAGAGGCTAAAGTCTGGGATTGTGATGCCTCCTGCTTTGGTCTTCTTCTTCAAAATTACTTTGGTTATTCGGGGCCTTTTGTGGTTCCCTATGAATTTTAGGATTGCTTGTTCTAGTTTCGAGAAGAATGCTGGTGCAATTTTGATTGGGATTGCATTGAATGTGTAGATAGCTTTGGGTAGTATTGACATTTTGACAATATTTATTCTTCCAATCCATGAGCAGGGAATGTCTTTCCATTTCTTTGTATCTTCTTCAATTACCTGCATAAGCTTTCTATAGTTTTCAGCATACAGATCTTTTACATCTTTGGTTAGATTTATTCCTAGGTATTTTATGCTTCTTGGTGCAATTGTGAATGGGATCAGTTTCTTCATTTGTCTTTCTGTTGCTTCATTGTTAGTGTATAAGAATGCAACTGATTTCTGTACATTGATTTTGTACCCTGCAACTTTGCTGAATTCATGTATCAGTTCTAGCAGACTTTTGGTGGAGTCTATCGGATTTTCCATGGATAATATCATGTCATCTGCAAAAAGCGAAAGCTTGACTTCATCTTTGCCAATTTTGATGCCTTTGATTTCCTTTTGTTGTCTGATTGCTGATGCTAGAACTTCCAGCACTATATTAAACAACAGCGGTGACAGTGGGCATCCCTGTCGTGTTCCTGATCTCAGGGAAAAAGCTCTCAGTTTTTCCCCGTTGAGGATGATGTTAGCTGTGGGCTTTTCATAAATGGCCTTTATGATCTTTAAGTATGTTCCTTCTATCCCGACTTTCGCAAGGGTTTTTATTAAGAAAGGGTGCTGGATTTTGTCAAAGGCCTTTTCTGCATCGATTGACAGGATCATATGGTTCTTCTCTTTTTTTTTGTCAATGTGATGTATCACGTTGATCGATTTGCGAATGTTGAACCAGCCCTGCATCCCAGGAATGAATCCCACTTGATCATGGTGAATAATTCTTTTTATATGCTGTTGAATTCGATTTGCTAGTATCTTATTAAGAATTTTTGCATCCATATTCATCAGGGATATTGGCCTGTAGTTCTCTTTTTTTACTGGGTCTCTGTCTGGTTTAGGAATCAAAGTAATACTGGCTTCATAGAATGAGTCTGGAAGTTTTCCTTCCCTTTCTATTTCTTGGAATAGCTTGAGAAGGATAGGTATTATCTCTGCTTTAAATGTCTGGTAGAACTCCCCTGGGAAGCCATCTGGTCCTGGACTCTTATTTGTTGGGAGATTTTTGATAACCGATTCAATTTCTTCGCTGGTTATGGGTCTGTTCAAGCTTTCTATTTCCTCCTGATTGAGTTTTGGAAGAGTGTGGGTGTTTAGAAATTTGTCCATTTCTTCCAGGTTGTCCAATTTGCTGGCATATAATTTTTCATAGTATTCCCTGATAATTGTTTGTATCTCTGAGGGATTGGTTGTAATCATTCCATTTTCATTCATGATTTTATCTATTTGGGTCATCTCCCTTTTCTTTTTGAGAAGCCTGGCTAGAGGTTTGTCAATTTTGTTTATTTTTTCAAAAAACCAACTCTTGGTTTCGTTGATCTGCTCTACAGTTTTTTTAGATTCTATATTGTTTATTTCTGCTCTGATCTTTATTATTTCTCTTCTTCTGCTGGGTTTAGGCTGCCTTTGCTGTTCTGCTTCTATTTCCTTTAGGTGTGCTGTTAGATTTTGTATTTGGGATTTTTCTTGTTTCTTGAGATAGGCCTGGATTGCAATGTATTTTCCTCTCAGGACTGCCTTCGCTGCATCCCAAAGCGTTTGGATTGTTGTATTTTCATTTTCGTTTGTTTCCATATATGTTTTAATTTCTTCTCTAATTGCCTGGTTGACCCACTCATTCGTTAGTAGGGTGTTCTTTAACCTCCATGCTTTTGGAGGTTTTCCAGACTGTTTCCTGTGGTTGATTTCAAGCTTCATAGCATTGTGGTCTGAAAGTATGCATGGTATAATTTCAATTCTTGTAAACTTATGAAGGGCTGTTTTGTGACCCAGTATATGATCTATCTTGGAGAATGTTCCATGTGCACTCGAGAAGAAAGTATATTCTGTTGCTTTGGGATGCAGAATTCTAAATATATCTGTCAAGTCCATCTGATCCAATGTATCATTCAGGGCCCTTGTTTCTTTATTGACCGTGTGTCTAGATGATCTATCCATTTCTGTAAGTGGGGTGTTAAAGTCCCCTGCAATGACCACATTCTTATCAATAAGGTTGCTTATGTTTATGAGTAATTGTTTTATATATCTGGGGGCTCGGGTATTTGGCGGATAGACATTTATAATAGTTAGCTCTTCCTGGTGGATAGACCCTGTGATTATTATATAATGCCCTTCTTCATCTCTTGTTACAGCCTTTAATTTAAAGTCTAGTTTGTCTGATATAAGTATAGCTACTCCAGCTTTCTTTTGGCTTCCAGGAGCATGATATATAGTTCTCCATCCCCTCACTCTGAATCTAAAGGTGTCCTCAGATCTAAAATGAGTCTCTTGTAGACAGCAAATAGATGAGTCTTGTTTTTTTATCCATTCTGATACCCTATGTGTTTTAGTTGGTGCATTTAATCCATTTACATTCAGTGTTATTATAGAAAGATATGGGTTTAGAGTCATTGTGATGTCTGTATGTTTTATGCTTGTAGTGATGTCTCTGGTACTTTGTCTCACAGGATCCCCCTTAGGATCTCTTGTAGGGCTGGTTTCGTGGTGACAAATTCCTTCAGTTTTTGTTTGTTTGGGAAGACCTTTATCTCTCCTTCTATTCTAAATGACAGACTTGCTGGATAAAGGATTCTCGGCTGCATATTTTTTCTGTTTAGCACACTGTAGATATCGTGCCAAGCCTTTCTGGCCTGCCAAGTTTCAAAGGAGAGATCAGTCACGAGTCTTATAGGTCTCCCTTTATATGTGAGGGCACGTTTATCCCTTGCTGCTTTCAGAATTTTCTCTTTATCCTTGTATTTTGCCAGTTTCACTATGATATGTCGTGCAGAAGATCGATTCAAGTTACGTCTGAAGGGAGTTCTCTGTGCCTCTTGGATTTCAATGCCTTTTTCCTTCCCCAGTTCAGGGAAGTTCTCAGCTATAATTTGTTCAAGTACCCCTTCAGCACCCTTCCCTCTCTCTTCCTCCTCTGGGATACCAATTATGCGTATATTATTTTTTTTTAGTGTATCACTTAGCTCTCTAATTTTCCCCTCATACTCCTGGATTTTTTTATCTCTCTTTCTTTCAGCTTCCTCTTTCTCCATAACTTTATCTTCTAGTTCACCTATTCTCTCCTCTGCCTCTTCAAGCCGAGCCATCGTGGTTTCCATTTTGTTTTGCATTTCGTTTAAAGCGTTTTTCAGCTCCTCGTGACTGTTCCTTAGTCCCTCGATCTTTGTGGCAAGAGATTCTCTGCTGTCCTGTATACTGTTTTCAAGCCCAGCGATTAATTTTATGACTATTATTCTAAATTCACTTTCTGTTATATTATTTAAATCCTTTTTGATCAGTTCATTAGCTGTTGTTATTTCCTGGAGATTCTTCTGAGGGGAATTCTTCCGTTTGGTCATTTTGGAGAGTCCCTGGCGTGGTGAGGACCTGCAGTGCACTTCCCCTGTGCTGTGGTGTATAACTGGAGTTAGTGGGCGGGGCCGCAGTCCGACCCGATGTCTGCCCCCAGCCCACTGCTGGGGCCACAGTCAGACTGGTGTGTGCCTTCTCTTCCCCTCTCCTAGGGGCGGGATTCACTCTGGGGTGGCGTGTCCCGTCTGGGCTACTTGCACACTGCCAGGCTTGTGTTGCTGGGGATCTGGCGTATTAGCTGGGGTGGGTAGGCAAGGTGCACGGGGGCTGGAGGGGCAGGCTTAGCTCGCTTCTCCTTAGGTGATCCACTTCAGGAGGAGCCCTGTGGCAGCGGGAGGGAGTCAGATCCGCTGCCAGAGGTTTGGCTCCGCAGAAGCACAGAGTTGGGTGTTTGCGCGGAGCGAGCAAGTTCCCTGGCAGGAACTGGTTCCCTTTGGGATTTTGGCTGGGGGATGGGCGGGGGAGATGGCGCTGGCGCCTTTGTTCCCCGCCAAGCTGAGCTCTGCCGTCCGGGGGCTCAGCAGCTCTCCCTCCCTTTGTCCTCCAGCCTTCCCGCTTTCCGAGCAGAGCTGTTAACTTATGACCTCCCAGACGCTAAGTCGAGCTTGCTGTCGGAACACAGTCTGTCCGGCCCCTCCGCTTTTGCCAGCCAGACTCGGGGGCTCTGCTTGGCCGGCGAGCCGCCCCTCCGCCCCGGCTCCCTCCCGCCAGTCCGTGGAGCGCGCACCGCCTCGCCGCCCTTCCTACCCTCTTCCGTGGGCCTCTAGTCTGCGCTTGACTCCGGAGACTCCCTTCTGCTAATCCTCTGGCGGTTTTCTGGGTTCTTTAGGCAGGTGTAGGTGGAATCTAAGTGATCGGCAGGACGCGCTGTGAGCCCCGCGTCCTCCTAAGCTGCCATCTTCCGGAACCCCCCCGTGACAGTCAGTTCTTGATAGAACTTGTCTTAACTATTTTGTCTCCCTTCCAAAAAGTAAAATGTCCCTTTGTTCAGTGCTTAGTGTATTGTGGGCACTTGGTTAATGCTGTCTAAATAAATGACCATTTTATGAATAATATAAGGATATTAAGAATAAATTTATCTGCTTTAACTATAGGAGTTATTTTATTTACAAGTAACCTATGAGGGCAAGGACCATGCCTACCCAGTACACTCATTGCCTAGCACAGTGCCAGGCTCATATAAGTACTAAATTAATATTTGTTCAATGGATGAATGTAAATATATGTAAGGGTTCCAGTTGGATCCCATGGGCTAAGATCCATGTACTCTTTAGGAGTATTGTACCATGTTCTTGGTCTTTTCTGGTGTTCTGATAATGTGATATCGGGAAGGGGAGGGCCACAGAAGGTTCTCTAACTTATAAGTTAAAAGGTGGAAATGCGGTGTCTTTTATCTGGGTAGCAAAAAGTAGCCTTATCTCTAGAGTAGTATGCAGAGCTGTACTTTATCTGAATCCTATAGCATATAGTAACTTTTTAGGAGGGCAGAGAAGGTGCTGTGGCAGCAAGTAGTTAAAGTATGATTCAAATTATGTAAGTTTCATTTGTAAAGATCACTTTACTGGTATGGTTAAATTGTAAAACATTACATATATGTGGAAACAGCATTATGGATCATATTTCAGAAGTATTAAAGACACTTTATAATGATGACTTTATCTTCACAATTCACCTTGGTTGTAAGCAGCATAAATTATGACTTGGAAGAATCAAGGGATATAGATTCAAGTTGGACCTAAATTATCAGTGTAAGGTATGCATGTGCTTTCCCATTCCGGATAGCAAGCAAACTCTGTACACTGATTTCACTTTTCTCTGTTGAAGTGTGAAGATAAAGAGAGCTAGGGCAGGGAACAAAACTGTGCAGTCATCCAAGTTTTTCTTAGAAGCTTCAGCCTTCCCTCTTTGCTCCCTTTGCCCCTTGAAGCACTCATCTCCTTTAAGTTCTCAGTACCCTGATGCTTTCTACCCTCCCAGGAAATAATTTGGTCACTTTACTTTCACTACATTCCTATGATGATGATTTTTTCTGCCAGGTGTTGTTTGTACTTCACTTCAATTGAAATCAATGACTATGTAGCATCTACAGCATACAAGTTACCAACTGGGCTAGAGTAGCAGATATAAAGGCTAATGTGTCATGGTTTCATCCTCAAGAAATTAACAGGTTAATACTTAAATGGAAGAGATGAAAGACAGGCTCTAGGATAACCCAGAAACAAGACTATAAAACATGCTGTAAGTAAAATTCAAATAAATATGACAAGAATATATGAGATATAGATTATTCTTAGCATATTCTTAAAGTTTATTACCCAAAAAATAGGGATGTTGGAGAAGGGTATTATCAACAGAGGAGACATCATGCGAAAAGTACACTAAAAGCAATGTGTAGGACATTTTCCATGAACAGTGAGGAGTTTCACAGGGCTAGAATAGAGAGTACATTAAGAGCATGTTATGGGAGATCGTATCAAGAAGCTGATTATTAGGAAGAATAGTTTAATAGATTTCATTCTTCATGGAATAGTAATCCATCACTTTTTTGCCATTTTTTTTCTTTTCATTGATTTATTTTTTATTTTTAAATTTAATTCCAGTTAGTTAACATATAGTGTTATATTAGTTTCAGGCATACAACATAGTAATTCAACAGTTCTATACATCATTCTGTGCTTGTCATGACAAGTGCATTCCTTATCCCCATCACAATAACTACCTCATAGGATTAACCTATCCTCTCACCCCCTCCCCTCTGGTAACCATCAGATTTTTCTCTATAATTAAGAGTCTATTTCTTGCTTTGTCTCTCTCTTTCTCTCTCTCTCCCCCCTCATATTTTTCCCTTTGCTAATTTGTTTCTTAAATTCCACAAATTAGTGAAATCACATGGTATTTTTCTTTCTGTGACTGACTTATTTCGCTTAGCATTATAATCTCTAGCTCCAACCATGTCATTGCAAATGGCCAGGTTTCATTCTTTTTATGGCTGAATTGTATTCTATCATATATATATATATATATATATATATATATATATATATATATATGTATATATATATATATATATATATATATATACATATATATATATATATATATATATATATATATATATACACACACACACCCCACATCTTCTTTATCCATTCATCTATTGATGGATACTTGGGTTCCTTCCATATCTTGGCTATTGTAAATAATGCTGCTATAAACATAGGGATGCATGTATCCCTTTGAATTAGTGTTCTTGTATTCTTTGGTTAAATACCCAGTAGTTTGATTGCTGGGTCATAAGGTAGTGCTGTTTTTAACTTCTTGAGGAACTGCCACTGTGAAAAATAGTAATCCATCAATTGGTTTTGAAGAGAGGAGTTCTAATTTAGGAAGGCAGGTCTGATGGGACTATGAATGTTAGGTTGAAGTGGGGGATATTGAAGGATGGGAAACAGTTATGAAGCTACTGTAATTGTTTAGGTGATATGTGATGATGCTGTGAACCAATCTACCTGGCAGAGAAGATGGAAAGATGGCACAGATAAAACAACAGGGTGATGAAGATCTACAGAATTTTAGTGACTAGCAGAGACTGATAGATGAAGGGGAGAGATACTTTAAAGATGAAGCCATTACATCAATCCCAATCAACTGGGAGAAGGGTAATTCATAAATCAAAGTTGGAATCACTAGAGCAATTTGTTGAACGAGATAGGTGAGACAATCAGATTGGGACATATTGCACTTAGTTGTTACTTGTATATTCAGATAGAGATCTTCAGGAATAGCTGGAACTGTATGCAGTGTGATTCTCAGGAGAAAATTCAGAGAGAAAAATACAGATTAGGAGATATTATCATAGATGTGACCAATTACTCTATAGGACTGGTGGCATTGCTAAAAGTGGGGGTGTGGTATGAGAAGAGGAGATTGAGGACATTTCCTTGTGGAACTCATATATTCAGGAACTGAGAGGAGGGAGAAGAGCTCAAAAAAAGTATATCCAAGCAAGAGTAACCAAATAAATGTGATAGTGAGATAAATATACACTTACTAGCCCATCTGTTTCTTCAGGGCAGGGACTTTGTTGTATTTGTTATTCTTTCTCAACATAGTAATTGCTCAGGAAATACTTGCCAAATGGATGAATAAATATCACAGAAGCCAATGGGGAAGAGTACTTTTCACAGAAGATAAACACAGACAAATATGTTCTGAATTTGAATAGAATTGCACTTGGAAATAACACTGGATGTGGTGATAAAAAGGTCATTCACTGGTAATTTGGTCAGAGTGGTATCTATGGAGAGGTGAGGGCAGAAACCAGATTAATTTTGAGTAGTGCATTGGAATTGGACATGAAGTAGGAGAACTGAGTATAAACTAGTGTTCTAACAAAGATTTAGAGTGAAGAGAGTAAGAGACATGGAATGGTTTTTTCATGGAAAGGATATTTCACAAGAGGTCTCATGCATTTAATAAACCTCCATTTATTGTCTACTACTTACCAGACACTTTGCTGGATGCTAAAGTATTTTAATTAAAGGGATATTTGAACAGGTTTGCAGACCAAAGAGAAGGAATCAATGCAAGGAAAAATGGCTGAAAATATAAGAAGTATAGGGGCTGAACTGACAGTGTAAGGTATTAGAGGAGGCCAGAGAGCTGAAAGGGACAGCAGAGATTCAGAGATTAGTCTTCAAAGAGGTGGACACCTCTTCCTTTGAAACAATTATTAATAATGAAAAGAAAGAAAGACAAAAATAAGGAAACTTTTGAAGTTGGATCACTGAGAGTTAAAAGAATTTTATGAAATGTTTTTGTCCCCCTCAGAGAAGTGGACAGAAGAGACCATCTGTTGAAGTTTAAGCCTTGGGGTCCTTGAGAAGTGGAATATCTTTGGTATAGGTACCTTGAAAAATTCCCCAAGTGGGCTAGACTCCTGAAAGATAAAAGCATTGTCAATCAGCTCTAAAAGTTCATTCAAGTTTGGACAGCAAGGATTCATGTAAAAGAGCCCATCATGATATTCACATAACTTTCTCCAGTAATGCATAGACCTCCAGAAGTAAGAAAATAGTAAATGGGTATTTGAATAATTTTAGTAAACAATTTAATTTGGGAATTTTAATTTGGGAGTGGAAACACATGTGTGACAGACAAGGGAATGAGGGTATTGAGGGTAGCTTGTGAGAGAGAACATGATTGAATATATTTTTCCAATTTGTTGAGCATCTTCTAGGCTAAACTCATGATGGTAGATGCTTTTCCTTCATGTTCTACTTTAAATCTAATGGTATAGCTGGAAGATGAGATTATTATTATTGTAGCATCCAGTACATGGACAGTAAAACCTTGGTTCAGGAAAGTTGCCTAAGTTTCACAGTTATATTGAAGGCAAGCTGGGATTCAAATCCCTCTCTATCTCCAAATACCATACATTTGGACTCTTTAGGAGTAGAATACATTTATTGTCTATTACATGGGTGTGGGGTAAGGGATTAAGGACATTTGAGAGCTAGAGAGGCTTTTTCTTTGTCCCTGAAGTATTAAACTCCCCCTCCCTTGTTATCTTTCAAGGTAGCTCTCTTATGCTTAGAGGCATGGTTCAAAGAATGAGTTAATTCCTAAGATGGTCCTTCTCCTTCTACTTGCTGGGTGTATGCTTAAACTCTGGAGTGAGAATCACCTGGGCTTGATTCTTGCTACATAGTAATTGTGAAACCTAGAGTAACTTATATAACCTCTCAGGGCTTTAGTTTGCTCTTCTGTGTAATGAAGATGATAACTACCTCTTAGGATTAAACAATATGATACCTATCCATCCCCTATCAGAGTGTTACATGAGATCAGTAAATGCCATTATCATACAAAACTGTCATCATTACTATTATTCTTTTCCTACTTTATTAACACTGGCTTTATCCTCCTTCATTACTCTGCCCTGGGATTCTCAGATGTTGGGAAATTTCCTCCCAAAACTGTGATCGTATTCATTTCCAATCCTTGAGGCCTAGAAAATAATTCAAAATCTCATGGTCCAGAGCATCAGGTGCCTCGGAACATCCTGCATGCATTCAGGTTATTTGACTGGGGCATGAGAGAAGCCAGGCACTTTGGCTATGAGTGGGTAAAGCACAGGGAGACTTAGTTCTCAAACAAGGCAGGGAAGAACAGTTGGTTGCATGATAAGCTCAGATATTAGGAGCTAAAATCTGAAATGTGTTTCCTTTACTTTGTGTAACAAGGGTGGTTAAATGGGGTCAGTGTAAAACATTCACAATGATGCTTGAAAACTAAAATTACAAGAGAAATTAACAACATTATCATCATTACTCCCTGCTTTTTAGTTCTTGATCCTGCTCTTTCCTCATTTTCCAACCTTATTCTTGCTTTACTTACACTTCAGCAGTAATGAACTGCTTGCCTTTTCCTCATACATATTGCACAATGTTTTTGCTGCCACCATGTCTTTGCCCCTATAGTCCATTTGTACTTACTACACTCCCATCCTTTTCCTGCTTCTACTTCTCCAGAAGAATCAAGTCATGTGTTACTCCCTCCAGAGAGATTTATCTACATACTATTCCCCTTCCCCCAATCTGGATTTTCCACTACAGAATATATTGTGCATATTTGCACCATGATACTGCTAAATTATTTTATCAGTTTACTTTTTTCCTCTAGACTTTGAGCTTCTGGAGGATCAGTATGGTATCTTGCTTATATTTGTACTCATAACGTTTAGCAAGGGGTTTAACACAGTTAATAGTAAATAATATGTTTAAAAAGTATATGAGTTTGAATATGGCATAGTAATAATTAGGTCACTTAATGTGCATTGGATGACAACTTTATTGCAAGTTTTATTGGATTACAGCAGTCATCTCTATATATGTTTGCTCAGTCTTCATAGTTTGTTGTTGATATAGCATGGCTGTCTGCTCACAACTTAAATTACTGGAAACACTGCTTACAAGGCACACATTTTTCTTTATAGTTCTTTGTTCTTTAACCTCTGGGGATTTCTGAATTGCTGTATACTATCTAGTTTGGAACAAAATCCCAAAGAATACAGCCTCCTGAAAAATAAATATATAATATTTCAATGGCTATGTTTTATCGTATAAGTAAAAGGCGATTTACCTGACCTCCTATCACCAGTAACTCTCCATTAACTGGTCCTTTCCAGTTTCTTTTCAAAGAGAACTGATTTTCCTAACGTGAGTCCTGAGATCCTGTGGTTTCATGAAGTGCCTTCTGAATCATCAAAAGAAAGTTCAAGCTGTATTCAGCCTTGTTGCAATATAGAATATATTTTCTCTTCTCATTCTTTGAAAGTTGTCTCATTCAGAATGGTAATTATCAAGTAGAATCTTAGATTAACCATATCCCTTGACCATGCCAGAAAACAGATTTCTTTAAATAAGTCTGATGACAGTAATTGGATTATTGTGTAGAATTTAAATAACATGCCAAGTATGATTTCTGTCTTTAAAGTTAGAAACCTAGATGCTGTTTCTTTTCTTTTAGAGAGAGTTATTGTATGGATTAATTAAATGATACCTGAATCACACATCTGGCCTTTCAGAGAAGGGTGCTAGATAAGTGCAATACCACCAAGTGAAGCAGGTGTTACTTCCAGTCAACATTGAAAAAATCTTTCAGTTCTCATCTAAGTAATGCAGATATTTTCCCTCTTATAGTTAAAGTAGACATTCTCTTACTTCAGTTGGTTACAGAGTTTTACATTAGCGTCTTGTATCATATGCTTTTCCTCAGCTTTATGACGTATGTTGTATCTTGGAGTGAAATGAATATTTCCTAATTAAATGAGCATGACTCCAGATAACAGGTTAATGTCATTTTGGGGGAGATTGATTATTTCCTTCTAGGTAATATGTTTATACATGGTCACTATAACATTAAATGCTACAATCTGTTTTTTGGCTCAGGTGTCTAGTTCTTCCCAGCCAGCTGAGCCCAAGGGATAATACAAACCAAGCTACAGATGTCTACCTCTGGGGAGAGCAGTTTTAAAAGAATGGTATATGGCCTGGCTGACACCCCACATAATAAATATTAAGGTATCCCTAGTACATTCAGAATAAGCTAAACAGATTTTCTTTACTGGGAAATTGGAATTAGAACCAGAGGTTCCAACTAGTCCCTTTTGGACACTCAAACTGGGATATCATATGAGGCTGAAGCTGGAGTGGCCTAGTTTTGACTATGTGCACATGGAATACAGAAAGGAAGAAGAAAATGAGAGAGAGAGAAATAGAGAATGAGAGAGACAGGGAGAGAAAGAAAGAAAGAAAGAAAGAAAGAAAGAAAGAAAGAAAGAAAAAGAAAGAAAGAAAAAGTTTGTGTTATGAGCTGAATGTGCTCCCCCAAAATTCCTGTGTTGAAGACCTAACTCCAAATGTTATGGAATTTGGAAGTAGAGCCTTTGGGAGATAATTAGGTTTATTTTTTAAATGTTTATTCATTTTTTTTTGAGAGAGAGAGAGAGAGAGAAAGAGAGAGAGACAGAGCACAAGTGGGGGAGGGGCAGAGAGAGGGAGACATGGAATCTGAAGCAGGCTCCAGGCTCTGAGCTGTCAGTACACAGCCCAATGCAAGGCTCGAACTCAGGAACCATGAGATCATGACCTGAGCCAAAGTTGGACCAACAGAGCCACCCAGGTGTCCCAGAGAAAATTAAGTTTAAATGAGGACATAAGGATGGGCCCCATGATGGGATTAGTATAATTATAAGAAGAGGAAGAGACCAGAGCTCACTCGCTGTCTCTCCACTAAGTGAGGACACAATGAGAAGGCAGTTATCCACAAGCAAAGAAGATGGCCTTCATCAGGAACCAAATTTGTCAGTACTTTGATCTTGGAATTCCCAACCTCCAGAACTGTCAGAAATAATGTTTTTCAAATCACCCAGTCTATGGATTTTGTTACAGCATTCTGAGCTAACTAAGAGAGGAGAGAGAGTGGGAAAGAAAGAGAGAGAAAGAAGCAGAGAGATTAAAAGACAAAAGATCATTTGGCCTCAAAGGAAAAGAAATAGACAAAAAGGGTCTTTGTTCTGACTAGTTTTGCAGTTTCTGGTACCAGGTCCTTATGAAATTTGCCTATGCTCCCTAATTTAGGGTATATGACATACTCCTATATTCTTCTAATAAATTCCAGCACTCTCTTTTGTCTTGGCAAGGTTAATTGACTTTTTTTCCTTCCATATAAACTCTAAATTGGACAGGCACTTGATTTTTGTCTTGATTTACATTAAAAAAACAAGATGGTATTTTAAAACATATTTTAAAAACTGGATGGATATTTTATGTTGGAAATTTGCCTAGTATTAACAAGGATGACATAAATAACTGACCTTTATGTATCTATGGACCACTTTGTAGAGAATACTGAAACAAAATAGGTATTCAATTTCCTTTTCTACCTTAATATTACTGAGAATTATGCTGTTTTTTTCAACATTTTTTGAGATTGGTGCATCTTCAATCTAAATGCTGTGGGCAGTACAGTATATGAACACACACACACACACATTACCCCATTTACATTCTTAGTGAAGATATTTAAAGGTCATGTTGCCTTTATGATTTTAGCACACTGTTGCTAGAGATTGCTGATCTTTAATTAAAAGGTCAGCTCTCTCATCTTCCTTTGGTGACATGATTTTTTTCACTACCAATGAGCTGAATTTGTATCTTTAAATCTGGATTTAAATAATTATTTCATTTCTAGATCTGTGGAAAGATTTCTGAGGCTAAATTGAAGTTAAAATATTCCATTTTGTTTAAATATATCCTTCATTAACAGCATTGTTATAAATCTCCAAAGAATAGTTTGGTCAGTATTTCTCTCTCCACCTTAGCCTCTTAAAAGCCATAGCATCTTTAATTTCTTAGTTCTTAGAACCAAGCCTGAAGCCACATTTGGCCTCGGTGTCCAGTCCATTTCTTTGAAGCAGGATTTCACTCCTCAGGCCCACCCAAGAACCTAAGGAGCCTTCAGACTCCTTTTGGCTACTGGAGGTGCTATCTTCTCTAAGCTCTGCCGTCTTCCCAAGTCTCAATATTTACCACTTGCTACCCCATATCCTCATTCAAAAATGTAATGACTGAAGTGTCATCCTATAGGAGTTCTGTTTTGTCAGGTGTTATCCTGTGGTAAATCAATTCTCATGATGGTGTCCACAATTACAGATGATTTGACAGATTCTTCTACCCTGGTGCAACAGAAATTGAAATTGGAATTAGAACTTCAGTCTCATAGATGTAATGACTTAACTCATAAATAAATGATAATGAACACTTTGGGATTTGAGGTATGAGGTGGGCCAAGGTGATTTCCTATAGGATTTCCCACTTAACATGGTAGTAGGCTCTCTCCTCTTTGAATCCTGGTGTGGACTCTGGGAGACAAAGATAGAAGTGACCCATAGCAGTGCAGGAAGAAGAATAGAGATGGAGAAGTTGGAAATACTCTTTGTTCTAGTTTGACACTCTAGTGAGGTCCTTGTTCTGTGTTATAATTTCATTCACTTGTTTCTTTCATTCATTTATTCACCAAATCTTTACTGAGCATCTACCTTATTTTACTAGACATAGTGCTAGCTGCTGGGCATACACTGATAGTTAAAACACACAGTTTACCCCCAAGGAGTGTACAGCTAGGGCTAGGGAAAGAGATAAAAATATACACACATTTTCATGTTATTACATTATGTTATCATTGCTGTTGATAAGAAGAACATAGAAGAGGGGCAATTAATCTATTCCTGGGTATTCAAGGAAGGCTTCTAAACAAAGTGATGTCTGAGAGAAACTTTAAAAGATGAAGAGGAGTTAGCCAGGTGACGTGTGTGGGTATGGGGGGAAGGAGAAAAGAAAGAGAAGAGAAAAAGGTATGTTGCAGGTAGGGGCAAGAGGGAGAAAATAATATGCAAAGGCTTTGAGCCCTTTCAGGGAATGGAAATTAATTTGGCAAGGTTGGAGTATAGACTATAAGTGTAGGCATAAGCAATAAAAGAAGCTAAAAAGGAAGGATGGGCCCAGAATGTGAAAGGCTTTTTATGCCATACTAGAGGGTTTGAACATTATCCTGAGGACAATGATGAAATTTTGAAAAGTTTTAAAGCAGGAAAGTTACACCATTATTTCATTTTTGAAAGGTCTTTGGGTGTTGAATATGGAATGGATTTGATTAGGGCAAAGGAAAATTATGGGAAACTAGACAGAGGGCTGCTTCAGTTGTCCAGGTGATGGCAGTGGCAGTTGGGATGGAGGAAAGTGAATTGGCTCATGGTGTATTAGAGCTGAAGTGTAGATTTTGAGACCATCTCTATCCAATGTCTCCACAAATAAGTAGCATAGAGTAGGTGTTCAGTTAATATTTGATGAGTGAGTGAATCAGGGTGGCTAGGTGAAGTCTAGGTATATACCAAAGCCTTTGTGGGAATGAGTATATATAGAGAGAAACCTACGTAGTAAGCATAGAAGAGTAGAGGACTTAGAACTGAGCCTTGGGCTCTGCTCATGTTTGTAGAAGTAAAAAAAAACAACAGTGAAAAAGCTGAAGAGGAAATGATGAAGAAGTAGGATGAAAGCTGTGGAGAAGAAAAAGGGGAATTGAGGTTGAGGAAGTATAGATAGTAATTATAGCTTTATTCCCCTCAAGGTGTTTGGTAGTTTGAGGTATATAAGAAATAGGAGTCAAGGTACAAAATTGCCTAAGGAAGTATTATTTTTAATGAGTGAAGACACAAACACTTTCCAAATTCAAAAACAAAGGGAAGAAACAAGAACCAAAAGAAGGCAGAGCTAGGTGGCAGACACAAGTTAGATAAGAGCAATAAGGGTATTATGGTAGACAGAATAATGACCCTTCCCCAAGATCTACATTCTAATCCCTGAAACCTATGAATGTGTTACCTTACATGGCAGAAAGGACTATGTAGATATGATTAAGTGAAGGACCTTGGGATGGAATGATTATCCTGGTTTATTAGGATTGAACCCAATGTCATCACAAGGGACCTTAAAAAGAGGAGAAGAAGGAGATTTGATGAAGAAAGCAGAGCCTCAGAGTCAGAAAAATGTGTGAAGATGCTACCATGCTGGCTTTGAAAATAGAGAAGGTGGGTAAGAACCAGTGCATGCAGGTGGCTTCTAGAAGCTGGAAAAGACAAGAAAATGGATTTTCCCCTGGAGATGTTAGAGTGAAACACAGCCCTACCAATACTGTGATTTTTGCCTAGTGAGACCTGTGTTGGACTTCTGACCTCTATAACAGTAAGATAATAATTTTATATTGTTTAAGCCATTAAGTTTCTAGCAGCTTATTGCAGAAGCAATAGAAAACTAATTACAGGCATCACTGGAGCTGTGTGCCTTGAAAGGAGGACTACATATTGTGAGACTGGAAAAAAACAGAGAGTGAATAATGCAACAGGGAGAGTTTTGGGTATAATGAGTAAAGGGGCAGTGAGAGTTTATATGTGTCCAGACAGTCTCTTTCAAAAATACTGAAAGTTGAACTGAATGAATCGGGACTAGTTAACTCAGACATAAATGTCAAAAGCAGGCATTATGCATCTTTGATTGTGATAATCATAATGTAGATTGGCTCTATTTCAAGTAAACATAATGTATGATGATTGAAATATTCTAAATAGATCACTCATAGTACTCAGAAAGATACAATTTTTTTTTAATTTTTTTTAACGTTTATTTATTTTTGAGACAGAGAGAGACAAAGCAGGAGCGGGGGAGGGTCAGAGAGGGGGAGACACAGAATCTGAAACAGGCTCCAGGCTCCGAGCTGTCAGCACAGAGCCCGACGCGGGGCTTGAACTCACGGACCATGAGATCATGACCTGAGCCGAAGTCGGCCGCTTAACCGACTGAGCCACCCAGGCGCCCCAGAAAGATACAATTTTAATATATAGATTTTCTACTACATTTGAAATTCCATGAGGGCAATGAATACCCATCCTTTTTACAGTTACTCCCCATGCCTAGTACAGTGCTTGGCATATCACATGTGTCCAATAAATAATTGCTACATGAATAAATAAAAGAAAATGCTTTACAACAGGGAGTCTCCAACATATTAAGAAACATTTAGTACATATTTTATTTGTACACAGGTTTTCATGAATATGGGTGTTTTTTCCCAGTTTTTTTGAGAAATAATTAACATACATTATTGTATAAGTTTAAGGAATACAGCATGATGGTTTGATGTATGTATATTGTAAAATGAGTGCCAAAATAGGTTCAGCTAACATCCATCTTCTCATATACATAAAATAAAAAGAAAACAAAGAAAACAAAGGGAAAAATAGTTCCCTTGTGCTGAGAATACATAGGATATACTCTCTTAACAGCTTTCCGATATATCATACAATAGTGTTGGCTATAGTCATGTTGTACATTATGTACCTAGGACTTACTTATAACTGTAAGTTTGTACCTTTTGACCACTTTCCTCCAGTTCCCCCTCTCCCCAAACCTCCACCTCTGGTAACCACAAGTCTCTTATTCTAGGAGTTTTTGTTGTTGTTGTTGTTTGTTGGTTTGTTTTTAGATTCCACATATGGATGAGATTATATGGTATTTGTCTTTCTCTGACTTATTTTACTTAACATAATGCCTTCAAGGTCTATCCATGTTGTCCCAAATAGTAGGATTTCCTTATTTTTTATGGCTGAATAATATTTGTGTGTGACACACACTCACACACACCATAATTTCTTTACCATTCATCCATCAGTGGATACTTAGGTTGTTTCCATGTTTTCACTATTGTAAATAATGCTGCTATGAACACAGAGGTGCAGATATATTTTTGAGTTAGTGTTTTTGTTTGCTTTGGATGTATTACCAGAAGTGGAATTGTTGGATCATATTGTAGTTCCATTTTTAATTTTTTGAGGATCATCCTGTTTTCCACTGTGGCTATACTAACTTAGTATAGTGCACAACTGTTCCCTTTCCCCACATCATGCCAACATTTGTTCTTTTGCCTTTTTGATGATGGCCATTCTAACAGGCTTGAAGTGATATCTCGTTGTAGTTTTAATTTGCATTGGCCTAATGACTAGTGATGTTGAGCATTATTCCATGTGCTTGTTGGCCTTTTGTTTATCTTATTTGGAGAAATGTCTATTCAGGTCTTTTGCTCATTTTTTAATTGGGTTATTTGGATTTCTTTCTCTGTTGAGTTATATGAGTCTCTTATATATTTTGGACATTAATACCTTATCAGATAGATGATTTGCAAATATTTGTTTCTCATTCTGTAGATGTCTTTTCACTTTATTGATTTTTCTTTTGCTGTACAGAAGCTTTTTAGTTTTGATATAGCTCCGCATTAGTTTTAATTTTGTTGCCTATGTTTTAGATGTCCTATCAAACACATTACCACGTCAAGGAGCTTTATTCCTATGTTTTCTTCTAAGAGTTTCATGGTTTCTGGTATTACATTTAAGTCTTTAATCAATTTTGAATCTATTTTTGTGAGTGGTATAAGATATGGGTCCAGTTTTATTCTTTTATTATGTGGATATCTAGTTATCCCAGCACCATTTATTGAAAAGACTTTTTCTCCATTGAGTATTCTTGGCCCCATTGTCAAATATTAGTTGACCATATATGCTTGGGTTTATTGCTGGGTACTAGATTCTGTTCTATTGGTCTATTTGTTTGTTTTTATGCCAGTGTCAGACTTCTTAAATGTCTATAGCTGGAAATCAGAAAATTTGATGTCTTTTGCATTGTTTTTCTTCCTCATGATTTCTTTGTCTGTTTGGGGTATTTGGGGGTTCCATATAAATTATAGTATTGTTTTTCTACTTCTACAAAAATGCCTTTGAAGTCTTGGTAGGAATTGCATTGAATCTTTAGATAGCTTTAGGTAGTATGGACATTGTAACAATATTAATTCTTCTAAATCACGAACACAAAATACTTTTCCATTTATTTATGTCTTCTTTGATTTTGAAGATAGGTTTTGCATAAAGAGGGGAATGCCAGCAATTGGATTTATCATTTACTCAACATAATGAGCATTTTGGGCTTTCACTCTCTGCTCTAGGAAAAGAAGATACAGCAGTGAACAAAACCAAGTGCCTGCTCTCATACAAGTGTATAATATTATTTAATTTAAATTTTAGTTAACAATATTGCAATATTGGTTTCAGGAGTAGATTTCAGTGATTCATCACATACAGACAACACCCAGTGCTCATCACAACAAGTGTCCTCCTTAATACCCATCACCCATATAGCTCATCTCCTACCCACCTCCATGTATAGTATGTTATGGGGAGACAAATAGTAAATATGCATTATGGATTCACAAGCACTTCTGTACCTCTCAGAGGGAGAGGACATTATGTATCCAATATTAGTAGAATGTAAGCTCTAATTAATTAAAAAATGGGTTTGCAGTAATCTATATTTTTATCTAGTTCCCCTTTTTATTAGGTTCTACCTAAGAGTGGATATTTGCTCATTTATAGAACAGAGGAGCAAACTAGCATTTGTTGAAAACATCCTATGTACCAAGTTCTATGCTTGGTATCTCTCTCTCCCTCCTTATCTCCCTCTCTCCCACTCCCCACTGCCCCTCTCCGCCTCTCTCCCTCTCTTATCTACCCACCTAAAATATATGCACCATTTACTACTCAAGATAAAGTTAAAAGTGGTTTACATAAATTAGTTTCTATTATTATCCCCATTTTACACATGAAGAAAGAGGCTCAGAGATATAGGGTAATTGCTCAAGAACACACAGCAAGTAAATACTGGAAGCAGGATTTGAATGCTTGTTTATCACCAGAACCTATCATACACAAACTATCAGACCATTGTGCTTAGTCCAATTGACATTAAAAACATGACCTAAACTTCTTTATTCCTGAATTTTACCAAGTTGCAGTAAAAGGCTCTTGAGTTTTCAATTTGAATTGGAATTATATTAAGCCACTGTATAACATAATACTGCTGTGAAAGAAGGCTTTTATTCACTAAACCAAATGTTTTGAACGGGTGGCAGCTTTTGGAGACATGAGGAAGCAGCAGTGCTGTTGAGGCTGAGCCTACCAATATGCTAACTAGTGTGTGAATCTAGAGGATGTTTCTTAAAGGTGTCTTACTGAGCCATACCTTTCTCTCGGCCCCCCTTTCCCTCTCACAAAATTTACCTTTGCTTTTACTGACTTTCCAGATTTCACAATGTCATTAATTTCCTGGTCCAAGTCCCTGCTGCAGTGCTGTGAGAAGAGAAGCATTACAGTCTGTCCCTGGTCATGAGGAGGGCCTGAGACTTGTGGGTGGGAGGCAGCACACTCCTTTTAACTAACTACAGCTGATTTCTCATAACCTAGATGCAGTTCTGGAGTGCTGCAGCTCAGATCATTTGAATAACAGGCTGCAATGACTGAGAGCTCCCATCCCCTGATGGGAGTCTGCCTAGTTTGAGCTAAAGAAGCTGATGTGATTAAGTGCAGGGTTTTTGATTAGGTGGACTTTGACAAGGCTTATTTGATTGTGTCAAGCTGGGGTTTCTTGAGGAATTGCCTCTGTCTTGAAATTTAACCACAACTTGACATGTCTGGGAACTTGGGATTTCTGGGCTGTGAGGCTGAAGGAATTAATTTTAATTGGCTAAATGTAAAGACGGAGGGATTCAGAATACCATGCAAGCCCCATTATCTCAACTAACCATTTGTTTTCTTATCATGGACCCTAATTTAAATGACATTCACAGGCTCTGCAGATCATTTTAATCTTTGCACTGGGCCTGAGAGTTACAAATGTATCCAGCCAGAGAAGTTTATTGGCTTCACTCTATAGGATTCATACCTGGGTCATGTTTTTACTCAAGCATCCTTAATAGTGCCTCTAGGAAGGACATCTGCAGCAAGGCAATGGAGAGAGTAAGGGAGGTCAAAGTGGGCTTAATGTTTACATCATGTGCAACTAATTATTCATTTCACTAAATGCTGTAACATTCTGTCCTTTCTGGGTAGTGAAAAACTAGGGGACTTGCCATAAAGATCAAGTTCAGTGTTTTTTTAATTACTGCAAGGCTTCATCGTGTTGACAATTCAAATGAATTCCCAGGCTACCTCTCCTGTGAAAGTCAGGAGAGTCTTAACATTGTGGGAAATAGAGCATCTATATGTACATATTTCTTATGTTTGGATGTTGCTGACCATTTTTTAGCCTTATACATAAGGCCATAGTTGTACATATTTCTTATGTTCCAGTGTTGCCAACCATTTAGCCTTATATATAAGAACATAGTAAATGCTGCATCAATGTTTGCCTGTACAATCTAAGCCCAGTGTTTAACCTCTGATAGGCACTTGGGATAGTGTGGGAAAGAGTGTGGCTCTCTTAGATAAGGGAAATTGATCTCATATTGTAGGTCCCTCTATTTTGAGCAACAAGTTATTAATGTCCACCTCAAAGCTCTTAAATGGATCCAGCTTTCCACTGAACCAGTTCCACAGGGGTCTTCCAGCCTTTGATCACCAATGGCATCTTGCTAATGACGTAGAGACTTAAACCTTTTTTTTTTTTTTTTTTTTTTTTTAAAGGCATGGATATCTGCTGAATGAGAGCTGTTTCTGAAGAGAAGTAGACGTAATATTCAAACTCGGTTCTTTGGGTGATTTTATAGTAATTATGTGCAAGATCTATGTGCTTCCCCCCTCCTCTGCTACCAATTTATAAAAGGCAAATGTCTAAAGTAACACAAAAGTTTCAATGAAGCATCCAGCCTAGAATTTCACCAGTGACCGTGCCAGCAAAGGATAGATTATGAGAAACCATGGTTACTTTTGTGAGGTTCTCTTAGTATTTCTAACTTCCTGAAATTTGGGAGAAACAGACAGCCAGACATACACTCTCTTCCATGCTTCCCTGGTCACAGCATCTTCCTTATGAATTAAAATTAAGAAAGATTAATTAGTTTGCTGCTGCAGAGCATGTGGAAGATGGCTGCTCCCATGATGCATGTAGAGAGGGTGCTATAGGCCTTTGATTCATTGCTCTGTCAGCAGTGTGAGATACACTGTATGAAAATGCCATATAAATGCAAATACAAATACAAACACCACCTTCCCCTGTTGGTTAGTGATAAGGTGCTCATCCAGATGAGACATTAAGATTTAAAAGTAGAAAAGTAATAGCTGGGAGGGAGAAAAACGCAATTACTCCTCAAAGTTTCCTTTTTAAGAAAGTCATTAAAGTGCTTATTGTTCCCCTCCCCCAACCAATGACAGTTACTTACACAACCTAAATGGGTAGGCCATAGTCAGAAACAATACATTTGTGACTAATTCAATTGGGAAGGAGACAAATTCAGAAATGGGACTGGGAGATGGGTGGTTTAATGTAAAAAAGGAGGGTGTTTTCCCCAAAGGTGAGGAGCTCACAACCAAGTTTCCCCTGATATGGGCGTCAGTCACTGACTTAAAAAGTGAATCTAGATCTTAACTTTATAATCCCTTATATTCTTAAGTTGCTTTAGATGGAAGGGGGAAAAAAGCAACAAAGCATCCCAGTGAAGTCCTCTGCCATGCGCATGGCTGGCACTTTCTTCCTAAGGAGAAAAGGGGTTTGCAGAGACCCATTTTCTCAGTTGTGCTTCCTGATTATGTTGCAGCTTGATGGCTTACTGTTGATATATAAAGAGGTCTCTTAAGATGAATGTGAAAGGAGAATGAATAATGGAATCATAGCATTTTAGAGCTGCAGTGTGCCTTAGAGGATTTTACCACTATTCCAGAAATAAAAATTTAGCCAGACTCTGTCAGCAGTGAAGCTTCCAATCCAGTCAGCATTCTTGTATATGGGCCTGAAAAGTCTCATTTGAACTTCATCCATTAGAATTACAAAAACTTGGACCTCAAACCAAAAGATGTCTTGGGGGTAGACCTTCTTGTCCTTCTTGACATCATCCTCAAAATTAAGTGACCTCCTAAACAACTCACATTTCTCTTTGTAACCTATTTGAGAGATGACACTCACTGAATTATTGAAACTCTTCTTGAGCCAGTTTATATTACCTGCCTGCCTCCTGTCTTGGAACACTGTGTTCACTACAACTTCAGTTTATTGGTTCCAAAGATATTTTTGTAGAGTACCACATTTGTAATATGACCAGGAAGCTTAATTTTAAACTTTTGGGAATACTTGTCTTTCCTTTTAGACTCATGAGAAAGAAAAACGTCAACAATGTCATCCAGGCTAGCTTAGTGTTGTCACTTTTCTCTGCTTAATACTTGAAGTGGCTTTGAATTGTCTATTATATCTAAGGAACATTGGTCAATTTGGCATGCAGGACCTGCCACTAATTTAACTATTGATCATATATATCAGTGTTCAGCAAACTATGGCCCATGGGCTGGTCACTTGTTTTTATAAATAAAGTTTTATTGGAATACAGCCATGCTCTTGCGTATGTATTATCTTTGGCTGCTTTCTCACCACACTGGTGTAGTTGCAACAAAGATGAGGCCCTTCTAACAAAGACAAAAATATTTAAAATGTAGTCCTTTGCAGAAAAAGGTGATAACACCTGGTCTATATCACTGGTTTTATAAAAATTTTATAGTTTAGTTATTTATTTTGAGAGAGAGAGAGAGAGAGAGAGAGAGAGAGAGAGAATGAGTGGGAAAGTGGCAGAGAGAGAAAGAGAGAGAGAATCCCAAGCAGGCTCTACACTTTCAGTGCAGAGCCCATTGTGGGGCTCGAATTCACAGACAGTGAGATCACAACATGAGTTGAAATCAAGAGTAGGATGCTTAACTGACTGAGGCATCTAGGCACTCATCTTTATCACTGGTTTTTAATTAGAGATGTACAACACAATCATAGGAGGAGCTTTTTAAAAACACAGATTGCTAGAACCCTACCTTGGTCCTAGTAAATAAGAATTTCCCTGTTTATTGAAGCATTATTTAAAATAACCAAGATATGTGAGTAACCTAAGTATCCATCACTAGATGAATGGATAAAAATGTGGTATGTATGTGTACACACACACACACACACACACACACACACACACACTGAAATATTGGTCATTAAAAAGGGTAAGATCGTGCCATTTGCAACAATATGGATGGACCTAGAGGGTATTATGTTAAGTGAAATAAATCAGACTGAAAAAGACAAATAGCATATGCTTTCACTCACACATGGAATCTAAAAAACATAAACTAATAAGTAAAGAACCTAAAAGCAGAATCAGACTTGTTAATACATAGAACAAACTTATGGTTGCCAGAAGAAAGGGGGATGAAGGGAGGGTCAAAATGGATAAAGGGGAGTGGGACATATAGGCTTCCAGTTATGGAATGAATAAGTCTCGGGAATAAAAGGCACAGCATAGGGATTATAGTCAGTGATACTATAGTAGCATTGTATGGTGACAGATGGTAGCTACACTTGTGGTGAGCATAGTGTAACATATATAGAAGTTGAATCACTATGTTTTATACCTAAAATTAATGTAACATTGTATGTCAAATATACTCAATTTTTTTTTCAAAAAGGTCATTCATGGGTAGTTCTTGGGCTTGATGTTTTGAAAAAACATAGTCCAGGTGATACTGATACACCTTGAGTAGGAAGTACTCTTCTCTATGAACATTTTGACTCTAAAAAAAGTCTATGGGTATAATGTGATTTGCATTAAAAATAGCGACAAGAATTTCACTCTTACCAAATTAATGACATAGGATCTCCATTTCCCCATCAAAGTCACACCTAATATATTGTTGGGAGTTCTCAGGGATTTTTGTGTGTAGTCTTTTTTATTTAATTGAAGTATAATTGACATACAAATCTGTAGTCTTGAATAAGCTTGCCATTGCTAATTGCTAGCCACCAATTATCACTAAATATGCATTGTGTATCCTCATGTTCATAAGGCACTGTCCACTCTGCCAGGTATTGCCTTGTCTGCCAGGTAACACTATTGTTAAAATTGATGACAAGATGTCATCAGCCCCCAAGATGTCAGAGATACACTGGGTTTCCCAAGAATATAAGAACACTAATTCAAAGTAATACATGCACCCCTATGTTTATAACAGCATTATTTATTTACAATAAACAAGATATGGAGGCAGTCCAAGTGTCCATCAATTGATGCTGGATGTGTACACACACACACACACACACACACACACACACACACCTAATGGAATTACTATTCTGCCATAAAAAAGAATGAAATCTGACCATTTGCAATGACAAGGAATGAGCTAGAGAGTATAATGCTAAGTGAAATAAGTCACAGAAAGACATACCATATGATTTCACTCATGTGGAATTTAAGTAAATGAAACAAGCAGAGGGAAAAATAAAAGAGAGAAGAAAGGAAGAAACAGACTCAATTATAGAGAATAATCTGATGGTTATCAGAGGGGAGGGAGGTAGGAAATTGGGTTAAATAGGCGATGGGGATTAAGGAGGTTACTCGTCTCTGTGCCTGGGTGGCTCAGTCAGTTCAGCATCCGACTCTTGATCTTGGCTCAGGTCATGATCTCATGATTAGTGAGATTGAGTCCCACGTCGGGCTCTGTGCTGTCAGTGTGGATCCTGCTTGGGATTCTCTCCTTCCCTCTCTCTCTCTCTCTCTGACTGATCTTCTCTCTCTGTTTCTCTCTCTGTGTGTGTCTCTCAAAATAAATAAAAACTTTTTAAAAACAGGTGCATACTTGTCATGATGAGCACAGGGTGATGTCTGGAATTGTTGAATCACTATACTGTGCACATGAAACTAATATAACACTGTATGTTAACTAACTGGCATTAAAATAAAAACTTAAATCAAAAAAAGATACACTAGGTTTTATTGCTGTGCTCCATTATATTACAGGCATACTCAGGTACTGATGCTGATATCTCAATATCTTACAGAAATATTAGCAAACCATTTCAGGTTTTACTTGTTCTCTGTAAGTCTCAAACATGAATCTAATATGGACTGGTTCAGGAAATGAACCTGTTGCACTCAGATTCATCTACTCTTTGGTATGTCTGGCTACTTTTTCATTTGGAAGAATTTTCTTTTAGAAGGTTTCTTATGCCCTCAAGTAAGTAGGCCATTAGTTTCCCAGGCATGACAGGATCTGTCAGAATACCATCATAGGCTCATGCTGGAAGACCATTCACTACTTTGGCCTCTAGTTCTTACCCCACAACCCTTACAAGACTTTTTACCAAAATTTTAGTTCTATAATTAGCATGGAGTTGAAATCCTTAGAATGTTTTAGTGTACATTTATTCTTATCAGCAAGTGAATCACAGAGTCCTGAAGGAAAGAGTTAGCTGGGCTGATACTCTTTTTTTTTTAATGAAAAAAGAAAGGGGTGCCTGGGTGGCTCAGTCGGTTGAGCGTCCAACTTCGGCTCAGGTCATGATCTCGCAGGCTGTGAATTCGAGCCCCGCGTCGGGATCTGTGCTGACAGCTTGGAGCCTGGAGCCTGCTTCGGATTCTGTGTCTCCATCTCTCTCTGCCCCTCCCTCACTCATGCTCTGTCTCTCTCTCTCTCTCTCTCTCTCTCTCAAAAATAAAAACATTCAAAAAAAATTTAAATGAACAAAGAAAAACTAAACAAATTATATGTTGAGAGTTATTACCAAAGTTGAAAGTGTCTAGACAAGGCTGCTGGGGTGTTTAAGAACTTTAGAAAACACTTCATTTTATTTTATTTATTTTTCTTTTTTTTTTAATATATGAAATGTATTGTCAAATTGGTTTCCATACAACACCCAGTGCTCATCCCAAAAGGTGCCCTCCTCAATACCCATCACCCACCCTCCCCTCCCTCCCACCCCCCATCAACCCTCAGTTTGTTCTCAGTTTTTAACAGTCTCTTATGCTTTGGCTCTCTCCCACTCTAACCTCTTTTTGTTTTTTTCTTCCCCTCCCCCATGGGTTTCTGTTAAGTTTCTCAGGATCCACATAAGAGTGAAACCATATGGTATCTGTCTTTCTCTGTATGGCTTATTTCACTTAGCATCACACTCTCCAGTTCCATCCACGTTGCTACAAAAGGCCATATTTCATTCTTTCTCATTGCCACGTAGTTATAAACCACAATTTCTTTATCCATTCATCAGTTGATGGACATTTATTTAGGCTCTTTCCATAATTTGGCTATTGTTGAGAGTGCTGCTATAAACATTGGGGTACAAGTGCCCATATGCATCAGTACTCCTGTATCCCTTGGGTAAATTCCTAGCAGTGCTATTGCTGGGTCATAGGGTAGGTCTATTTTTAATTTTCTGAGGAACCTCCACACCGCTTTCCAGAGCGGCTGCACCAGTTTGCATTCCCACCAACAGTGCAAGAGGGTTCCCGTTTCTCTACATCCTCTCCAGCATCTATAGTCTCCTGATTTGTTCATTTTGGCCACTCTGACTGGCGTGAGGTGATATCTGAGTGTGGTTTTGATTTGTATTTCCCTGATAAGGAGCGACATTGAACATCTTTTCATGTGCCTGTTGGCCATCCGGATGTCTTCTTTAGAGAAGTGTCTATTCATGTTTTCTGCCCATTTCTTCACTGGGTTATTTGTTTTTCGGGTGTGGAGTTTGGTGAGCTCTTTATAGATTTTGGATACTAGCCCTTTGTCCGATATGTCATTTGCAAATATCTTTTCCCATTCCGTTGGTTGCCTTTTAGTTTTGTTGGTTGTTTCCTTTGCTGTGCAGAAGCTTTTTATCTTCATAAGGTCCCAGTAATTCACTTTTGCTTTTAATTCCCTTGCCTTTGGGGATGTGTCGAGGAGAAAACACTTTAATTGAAGGAATGGGTATATTTAGCCTCAAGTAGGGGAGTCAAAAGAGAGCTACAATAGATATCTTCAAATATTTGAAAGGATGCTATATAGAAGGATTTAACCTGTTCTTTTTTTAAATTTTTTAAATGTTTATTTATTTTTGACAGAGAGACAGAACATGAGCGGGGGAGGGGCAGAGAGAGGGAGACACAGAATCTGAAGCAGGATCCAGGCTCTGAGCTGTCAGCTCAGAGCCCGATGTGGGGCTCGAACTCACAGCCTGCGAGATCATGACCTGAGCCAAAGTCAGATGCTCAACCGACTGAGCCACTCAGGTGCCCATAACCTGTTCTTTATAGCTGAGTTGGGCAGAACTAGGACCAGTAAATGAAAACCAGAATGAAATAGAGTTAACCTGAGTCTAGAAAAAGGACTTTGAAACATTAGAATAGAAGCTTGTTAAAATTAGTAAATTTACCTTTACTGTATATACCCTAGTTAAACCTGGATGGCCAACTGCCTGGGATTTAGCATATGTGACTTCTGCACTAGATTGGAGGCTTAGCTAGATGAGTAGATTTCAAACTGATCTGAGAGACCCTAAAGTATTCCACATCAGTATATCAGAAGCAGATAGCTAAGTAAGGATTGGGGAAGGTAGGAGAGAAAGATAAAAGTAAATTTACAAAAATAAGAGAAAAGAGAATAGTATTATAGAGTCATTCTTGACCATTATTGCATTCCCAAACCCTAGGACACCACTTGGTGTATAATAGGTACTCAATAAATAATCAGTGAACAAATTAGTTAATGAATGAGAAAAAATAACTTATTACCAATAACAAGAGTGTCAAAGAAGTAGAACACAAGAAAAGAGGAATGTCAACAGTATGTGTTTGTATATTTGTGGGAAAAGTGTGGAGGAGCAGTGAATCTATTAGTGAAGATTCCTAGGGTAGAGGAAAGTGGGTTTCAAACTGAATTTGAGTTTTGAAGGAGATTAGCAATATAGGATGGCAGAAGGTGAAATAAGAGAAGGCAGAATAGCAGTCCAAGTTCCATAAGAAACAGATACTTTATCTGTCTTGTTTACTTGTATATTCCCAGTGCATGATAGAGTTCCTATCATGCAGTAGGTGAAAATATACTACATTTGTTAAATGAATGCATGTGAAACATACATTTTTAAAATGAATGCATGTAAATGTATGTAGTGATGGAAATGAGTCATGTACAGTGCACCAGGGCTGATCTTAGAATTTCAGATTTGAAAAGTGCAAGTAGTTTTTAAACTCATTGTTTCTGAACCTCCATTTTTAAATGATATTCTAGAATTTTCTTTTTCTGGATAAACATTTCTAGTGTCTCCAACCATTCTTCATGTTATATTTTGCTTATGCCACTTGCTAGCTATGTGTCCTTGTGTAAGTTCATAACCACTCCAAGCTTCTGTTTCCCTATCTATGAAGCAGAGATAGTAACAATGATACCTCGTAGAACTGTTGTGAGGATTCAATGAGATAATTTGTGTAAAGTATTGGCATATTATAGATGTTCTTTTTTTCTTTCAAAAGTCTGACATGGTATAGTGGAATCATCCAGACATTGGTTCAAATATTGACTCTACATCTTCTTAGCTGTTTGAGCTTGGACATGTAATTTAACATCTCTGAACCTCAGAGTCCTCTTGTTCAAAGGGTTGTTGTGAGGGCTAAATGAAATAATACATATAAAGTATTAAGTAAAGTACATGACAAGTACTTAATAAGTGGTAGCTATTATGCTTATATGGCTTGATCTCAGTGTCTTCTATTCTGATCTCCTTTTCTTGAACACATTCATAGTTGGTGCACAGTCTTCTGAAAGAGTGGAGGCCAGAAGTCAACAAAATACTACAAGTGTGGCCTGACCAGAGGGTAATGGACCAGCCCTATTATTTCCTTAAATATCATACGTTTAATACTGTAAGACCACTTTAGCTTCTTTGGTACCCCTTGATCAATGCTGATTCATGTTGAACTTCCTGGGAGAAGTATCACACTCTCCCTACAGTTCTCTTGTCTTTGTACATGTGGTTTCTTGGACACACACTTATGAAGTTTTGGATCATGGATCTCACCTGTTTACTTTCTAGCTATGGACCAGCCAGTTAAATTTAGAGCACTTAGCTTCCCAGTTACAGGGTAGGTGCAAGAGCTTACATCCACCCCAGCACAGTGTCAAAAGAGTTGATAAATTTTAAGTCTATAGAGGTTTTCTACAGGATATGAAGGAAACCCTGTTACATGAAATAGTAATGTTTCTTCCGGAATGGTTAGCTATATTTCATTGCTTTCTGTAAATACACACTGGAACAATTCAGATGTTTCCGAAGGACATTATTTATTCAACATGCCATTAGGCTTGCCCTGCCTGCTTGTACTGATAACACTTGATCTTGTACCTTGAAAAGTCCATTACTAAGAGGCCACTGAAGTCCATGGCAAGGACAATGAAAAGTTGAGCCCTCAATTGAAAATATTTCTTCAAAATAGTAGGCAATGGGGAATTTCCATCCTCACATGTACCTATACTTGTGCTGTACTGTGAACACTAATAAACAATATATCATAGAGTTTTAAGAGCATGGACTCTGGAGTCAGACTGCTTGGATTTGAATTCTAGCTATACTACATACTAGCTGTGTGACCTTAGGCAGATTATTTGTGCCACAGTTTTGTTATCTATAAAATTGGGATAAAAGTAGTAACTATTTCATAGGGTTGTTATGAGGATTAAATGAATTTATACACATATACCACTTAAAATAATGCCTCGTACATAGTAAGTGCTATGTGTTAGCTATAGTTCTTATTCTAGTATTACTATAATTCTAGCTATAATTCCAGTATTACTCTCCTGATGGGTTTTCCACATCTGTTAGTGGGCATGCTATCATCAACTGATATCCCAATCCATTAAGAAATCCTGTGTCTCTACCTTCAAAATCAATCCAGAATTTCACTACTTCTCATAATTTTTTACCTCTACTAAGCAGGTCCAAATCACTGTTGTCTATTTTTCTAATTATTTCAGTAGCCTTCAAATAGCTTTCTACTTTCACTCTTGCTCTGACCTTCCACCACCACCCACCTCCCACCTCCCACCAGCTTTTTCTCAACACAGAAATGGAGTGACTACTTAAACCCAGGTTGGATCATGACTTTCCAATGTTGAAATCCTCCAGTGACTTCATTTCAGAGTAAGTTCTTAAATGGCTTCTAATAAGGCCCTTCATGATCAAGCCCCCAGGATCATGCTCTCTGACCAGCTCTCCTCAGTCTCCCGCTTAATCAATCCACTCCAGTCATCTTGTCATTTATGCTATTTTTCAAACATGTCAGGCATGCCCCTATGTTCCTCAGGGACTTTGTGTTTGCTTTCTTCTCTGCCTGGAAACTTCACCCCAGACAATCATATGGCTCTCTTTCTCACTGCCTTCATGTCTTTGCTTACATCTCATTTTTTTAGTGAAGCCTTTCCTGAACTTATGTTTAAAACTGCATCCTCTCCAAAATCAGCATCCCCTATTTTCTGACTCTGAATGTTTTTACATAGTATTGGACACCATCAGGTACATCATATTATTTAACTTATTTGAATATAACTGTTTTCTACCCTGCTCTGCTAGAATATAAATTCTTTGAGAACAGTTACCATGTTTTGTCAAGTGCTAGATCTGACCTTGGCCATATAGTTACAATAAACGTTGGATAGTGTTTAAGTTATTCTCTGCATATAGCCCAAAAGCGTTTCATAGTATTTGGAACTACTAGACACTAAATACCTTAAGCTTTGATATATTCCCTAATGATCTTGAATTATCTTTTCATTTTCAGAAACAGTTACCAGTTATAGTTAATGGAAGAAGATTTATTTATCTTATCAGAATCTAGAGTGTGAGTATGTACTAAGAAAGAAACAGGATCTTGTGTACTCCAGTGGGACAAGCATCACAAAGGAGTTAGAAAATCTGACATAATAGAATTCTTAAGTGGAAAGAAGCCTACAGACTTTAGGGAACACATATTTATTGAACAGATGGAAAAATTAACATGCAAAAGGCTCCGTGGTTCATTAGCAACACATTAAGCTTTCAGAATCTGCAATTTTTATTATATATGATCCTTATCTCTAGGTAGGGGCCAGTGTGCCATCTAGTTAAGGAACATGCAATATATATATATATGTATATATATATACAACAAGTTGAGACTAACTCTAAAATTAAGTGCATTGAGGGAAAAATAACATAAAACCTGGATACTGAAGGGAGGGGAAGAAGAAGAATGGTCAAAATGGGTATGGGTTACTCCAAGATGCCTCTTGAAAGATATGCATTTTGACATGATTTTGAGAAAGATAAAGGCTTGAACTGAGAGGGGGAAGAGCTCATATTGTAGATGAGGAAGAGGAATAAACTGCTTGAAATCTTAAAGCAGGAATTAGCAAGTCATTTCTTTTTGTTTCTTTGTGTGGGAGTCAAGGTTACAGCAAAGGATAACTTTGCTTAGAGCAAAATTATCAAGTCTTTGCAAAGTGAGGCTTATTTCACTAAAAAACAACTTACTCTCTGGGCTTATAGTTGACTGCCATACAGTTGATGCTAGGAGATGCTGTTTGTGAAGGAATCTTAAAATGACTTTGTGAAAGTGAGGTTAGTGGTTTGTGGGTGCTGAGAGAAGGCAGGAATTGGGTGGATTGTTTTGCATTTGAGGTAGGTACAGGCCAGCCAAATAGATGCTAGAAGGGGAATGGGTTTAGAAGATTGGGAAGTGAGGCATAATTTTTGGAATAGAAAGAAAAAAAAAAAAGAAATTTGAACATCTTTCTTTACCTCATTACATTTTACTTTCTACCTGGTTGTGACAGAGATACACATTAATATTTTCTTCTTCAAATCCATGTATCAGACAATTCTGCCACTTTTCAGATGTGTGACATTGAGCAAGCTGCTTAACCTCTTGGAACCTAAATGCCCTTATCTCTAAAACAGGTGATAACTACCTTAGCGACCTCTTAGGGTGACTGTGATAACTGAATGGAATGATGCATTTAAAACACAGCCTGGTACGTAGACGGTTCTAAACCATATGTAGCTATTATTCTGTATAACAGAGCTTCCTATTTGTATTATACATCATTGAATATACAGCATGATAATACACATTCTTAATTTGTTCCTCACATAAACCTGGTGAGGCAGATGGCATTTTCATGGTGGTTGTTATTGTCACTAATTTTATTTTTAAAAAGGGCTATTTACTTATCATTATCATCACTTAAAAGCAATTGGTATCTTATACCTAAAAAGACATACCTTTTCTGTTGCTTTTCTGTGCAGGATCATTCTCTTTCCTATACTGTTTCAAAATTCAGGACCAATGCCTACATCTTTCTACATGACTATTTCTGTAGTCACTTACTCCTTCTTTATACCAAACAAATGTGAGACATTTGCTGAGAGGAGCTCTTTAAAGGGCACTATTATGTTTCTGCTTTTAGAAATGGACTTTTCTGACCTTTTAGAAGCTAAGACCTTTTATCTAGAAGGAAGATAATATCTGTTTATGCTAATGATTTCTCATATGTGAGTGTCCAGTTGAATGATAGAGAGGATTGTTGATGTTGAAGTGCCATATACTGAGTCCATGCTGCCTTACAGTGTATACAAGGGTTCTGGAGGCTGTGGTTGTGAAATAGCTAAAGACACATGTTCCTTGTGTAACATCCATCAAGGGACAAGCTCTCACATTGTGTGTGAACAGGGTTGTGGGCAAGAGAAACAGATGACACTAAGAACACTGAGGTGAAGGAATGTAATCAAAGTCTCTGAATACTGTTGAAGCTCAATTTCTCAGTGACTTAACTCCCAGAAATAGTCTGCATCATTTAAGACACAGTCTAAGATAGTGTGCTTGAGAAAAATACAGAAACAAAGAAAAAACCACACATTCACAGTCACAGACCAAAAAGCCAGAGTCAAATTAAGAGAGATAGATTGAGTTAGAAACAGATTGAGGAAAACATAGGCAGAGAGAGAGACAGACCTTGGAGAACTCCATTATCCCCTGTAGTAATGTAGAAGTCTACTTTGGCTGGAGGTCAGAGCGAGACAAACAACTTGCCATGGGGACTGCTTATAAAACCAAGAGTACAATGTGTACTGAAAAATATCATTGTTCTGTTGAGAGACACTGGAACCACATGGAACATTTGGGGGAATTTATAATCTGAAAAGTCAATAATGAGAGGTGGGATGGGGCTTCCTAAATAGTTATAGAATGTGCAATGCCTCTGGAGTCACCAAAATGATCAGATTATAGTGGCCAAGATTCCTACTCTGCATCTAGAAGGTCGGAGGCCAGATAAAATCTATCAGACAAAATCCTATCTACACCCAGAAGGAAATTGGTCTTTCTACCCAAGTACATAGAATAGTGGGGAGATAATGTAATGATGAGCCTCAAAAATGTAAGATGAAGGCATGTGTAGCAAAATGGTGTGAGGAGGGAAGAAGATAGTACAGAAAACATGGATAGAAATGATCTAAAAATATAAAATGGCTATAATTGAGTTGGTATACTGGCAATAATTTAGAAAAATGACAAAATAGTAGATAGCCTAAGATTGAGATTAAGAAAGCAAAAGAGGCTCTATTCTACATATCTTCATGGACAGTTGCTCATCCAACAGATGAACAATCTATTAGATTTAGATCCGAGGAATGCTTTAATTGTCTTGAAAGTGATTACCTTCATTTAAGAATTTTGATCCTAATATTACTTTCAGGGAATTCAGATAGTGTGAAAAAACTTCATAGTGATAACTTCTGGCAAGAACCTCCTAAGTAGAAGTCGGATTTCTTCTATAACAATAACAGTATTGGGTGATGAATCACTAAATTCTACTCCCCAAATAAATACTACGCTATATATTAACTAACTTTAATTTAAATAAAAAAACAATAATAGTATTGGCAATTGTTTTTAAAAATGAGAATTATAACAAGTCATACAAGTAAACCATGACAATGATGCACAGAAACATATGTAAAACAGACATGTGAAGGAAAAATTAATTAAGACCACCCCTGTTCTCATTGTCCAGAGCTGACATCTGTTCATATTTTGGTATCTATTTTTTCAGACATTTTTCTCTGCATATATGTAATACCAGGCAGATATGCAAAAATACAAATTATAATATACTATGTATATTACTGATATCTGCCTTTCATCCTACAATATATTATATATGTATGCCCTTCCATATAAATTCATAGAGTCCTAGGAAGTATCTACATTATAATTTGTAATGAATGTATAGTATCCCATTGCATGGATGAACCATTTTTTATTTATCTAGAATTTGAACTCAGACCTATGTGACTCCAAAGCCTATGCTTTCCTCACAAAATAGAAAACCAGGTATAAATAAAAATGTACAAAGAACATGTAAAATAGGAAGCATATGACTGAAATTAAAGCATTATAGGTTATATATGTGTGTATATATATATATATATATATATATATATATATATATATATATTGCTCAGAGGGATGGTGTAAATAGAATGATTGACTTTAGAATTTTAAGCCAAGTATGCATGTTAAAAAATTAAGGGTGACTTCTAAAAATAAGGGAAAAAGACTTAAAAAAACTTTCCCATCTGTTCTCCACATGGTAGCTTGACAGCTAGCTTGATTACCAATATACCTTGTTTTAGAGAACCCACACAGTTCAGTGAAAAGAGCACTGAAATAGAAAACTGAAGACCAATATTTCTCTTTTAACTGAGCTGGTTACTATTTGTAACTTAATGGATATATTCACTCCACAGAGATAGGTCTTTAGAAAAGGAAGAGTAAAGGTTTTGGTTTACTTTGTTTTCTAAATTCCAACTGAACTCTTTGTCTGTCTTGGTGGGAGTAAGAACAATTTACATTAGTCAGTGTATTTGATTTATATTTGGGCATCTGTTTTAAATGAGTGCCAGAGTAGTTGCCCAGCTGGCTTTTCCCTTAGTCTGGTTCTATCTAGTGACTTAGATGTGCCTCAGAAAATACGCTTTGTGGCCAAAATATTAAGGTTTCTTTAGCTATGCAGCCCAGAAAAGTCATTGACTTCAAATAGTTTCCTTGTCAACATTTTTCTAGTTCTGCTTTGGGGTGCATGGTAACAAGGGGTGAATAGCAGTGGGGGTTGACTGGTGGAAGTCCCTGATTAGTGACAGAAGTTTCCTTGATGGCAGTCATCTCCCTAAGCATAGAATTTGTGTCCATTCAGATCCCCAATGATCTTCTCACAAAACCCAGTCAAATGAACTAGAAAATTACACAGATGTAAGGAGAAGACTCAAGCCTTTGTCCTGTCATTAAGATCTTGCTGCTCTCCCTTTTCCATGCTGTGCCTCTCAGTTCTGCCTCTCTTTATCATATTCTGTCTTCCTTCCCACTATCTGTGTGTGTCTAGATCACAGCATCAGGCCTAAAGCCCACTTAACGTTTTCCTAATATCAAAGTACACTGTACTCACAGCATTGTATCCAAAGAATAATTGGTACGTCCAGAGAGTATGAAAGTCCACAGCCTATTCTTCTATTTGTCTTTGATAATGGGACTAAGCCAGGCTGGCTAGTTAATGAGCCAATTATTTTTGGACAAGCCAGCAGATCTGGACACATAGCTCTACAGCTTTGGGGTTTTATTTTATTAAGGTCTCTTCTTCAGGGCTTTCCTTTCCCTTGGGGAAGCTCTTCATGAGAGTCAGAGGCAGCACTGCAGGTACCTAACTTGAAGCAATATGACATATGAATATTTTGAATCCTCCAAAAGATAAAACAGGAAACCTGAAGAAGGACATTGCTTCTCTCTCTCTCTCTCTCTCTCTCTCTCTCTCTCCACACACACATGCACACACACACACACTAATGTTACTTTATAATTTGCTTTAATATGATACAAAACTTTGATATTATGCATACCCTTTGCCCATGTGGTTCTACATTGAGGAATTTATGCTGATCAAATAATCACAGATAGGTAGATAAAGATTCAGTTAAAAGAAAGTTCATGTAAGCATTGTTTATAATTGGAAAATCTAAAATGTCCAGTAATAGGTGGCATCAAGTACAAATAGTATGACATCATTAAAAATAATATTAAAAATCAAAATATGTTCATGCATGTGTTAAATGAAAAATATAGGTTACAAATAGTATGTAGTGTCAGCTTGTGTGTGTGTGTGTGTGTGTGTGTGTGTAGTTTATAATGATTGGATTGATATACACCAAAATATTTGAAGTGGTTTTCTCAGGGTGTTGGGACTATTGGGAACTAATTTTTCTGGGTTTTCTTTGGGGTAATTTAAAAATTATATCAACTAACCTTATATAAATTCCTCAGAATTTATAATTAACATTGTTACTTTATTTCATCTTTTTATAAATAAAAGAAAGAAAACATTACTAATAAGATTGTCTCTATTTTTTCGCCACCCCTTTCATCCTGAAGCATATAAACTAATAAAATTCCTTATATGTATTTCCAATTACTATGGGAAGTATTTATTTTCTTTTTGTCTTCATTTCCTCATTTGTTGCAATAAAAGAATATTGCTTTGGTTATGAGGAAAAGTTATTAAATTTTCTCCTGATGCATTTACATTTTGATTTAATTTGCAAGAACATTATATAAAAATGATATCTTCCCCACATGAAATTATACAAAGTAAAGTATAACCTGTATAGATTGCTGTAAGTATATCTAGGTATATCTTGCTAATTGATCTTGTCACCTATAAAATGTAGGATCTTGAAAAAATTACTTATCCTCTTTGTCCTTCAGTTTCCTCATCTGAAATGGGAGTAATGATAGTTTTTATCTCATAGAGGTTTTTGTATAGATTAAATAATACACATATTTAGACTAGTGTCCAGAGCATAGATTAAATGAGATAATACATGTATTTAGACTAGTGTCTGAAGCATAAGGGATTTTCAATACAACATAGCTACTGTTATTATCACCATCATTACCAATCCAAAAGGAGTGAAGTGGATTATATAGTATGGTACTTTTAAATCATGGCCACAAATTCTTTGACCTTTCTTACCTTGAGACCTGGAATCTAGCTCTTGTTGAATCTGGGTAGACTTGTGACTACTTTCAACCACAGAGTGTGGTGAAAATTATGCTATATGGCCTCTGAGGCTGAGCTTTAAAACTCATGTAGCTCCACCAGTTTCTCTTGGAACACATTGAAGCAAGCCTTGTAAGAACCATGTAAGAAGCTCAACTATTGGGGAGCTACTATGCTAGAGGTGCCACATAGGTGCTCTGGTATCAAATGAACTCAGTCTTCTAGCCATCTCCACCAAGGCATTGAGTGTGTGAATGAAGCTGCCTTGGGCCCTCCAGCCCATCTCTCCACCACTGAACGACCCTAGTTGGATGCCATGGGGAACAAAAGAAATGCCCAGCCAGCCTTGTCCAAATTCCTGACCTACAGGCTGTTTTTTGTTTTTTTTTTTTTAAGTTTCTAAATTCTTTGACATTCCTCATATAGAGAGGAAGAATCTATGTCCCCTCCTATTGAATCAGGTGAGCTTATGACTTCTTTCAATATGTGACTTCTGATGTTAGATTTTAAGAGGCAATGTGGCTTCCTTATGATTTTCTTGAGGTAAGACAGATTCCATGTAGGAACTTCACCACCCTGAAAATTAGTGTGCTGGAGATGCCATATGTTAGGTGTTCTGGTTATCAGTGCCAGCTGAGCATAACCTCTAGACTGACAGAATGCAAGATATGTGAGTGAAGTCATATTTGTGCCTCTAAACTATATTATCTTCCAGCTGAGTACCACTGAGTGACCTCAGTTGATCCACATGGATCAATGAATCACTCAGCTGAGTCCTGACTGAATTCCTGACATACAGAATTCATGAGATATAATAAAATACACATTGTTTCATATCATTAACTTTTGGGATATTTTGTTATGAAGCAAGAGTAATTTAAACATAGTTTTAGTGTTACTTGCTAAATATAATATGCCTTCATACACAAACAAAAGTGATATCTAGGTATACTCTCAATATTCACTTTTAAATGATTCTTCCAATAGCCAACAGACAGTCGACATTCTTTGATGCCTGTAGTGTTGCATGGAATCCAAAAGTCTTTACAGGAATAGTCTTTGCCTAGGGCATACCTTTAGGTTATGATGTGGGATAGTATAAACTGTTCCTAGCTCCAAGATATCTTCCAGTCACTCTGCCTTAGTGTCTGAAACTTTTTAAATCTAAGTCATTGCTTTGGCATAAATCATCCTATGTCTAAGAGGCTTTGGGCAATGAAGAAACTGCCACAAATGGGATGGGGAGCCATTACTAGCCATTGGCAACCCAGGGAAGATGATTTTTATACTTTCTCCTTGCACGTGGAAACCAGAGAGAAAGGCCCTGGAGGAGGTGGTGTAAAATAAGGTTAATGAATGAGAGGAGAGGGAGATCCCATACATGGGATGGGGGTAGGGTAATTAAGAAAGGCAGCCCTATATTATGCTAAGGAAAATATGTCAATAAGAGAAAGACAAATACCATATGATTTCACTCATGTATGGAATTTGAGATACTTAACAGATTACCATAGGGGAAGGGAAGAAAAAAATCAGATAAAAACAGAGAGGAAGGCAAACCATCAGAGACTCTCAAATACAGAGAACAAACTGAGGGTTGATGGGGTTGGGGGTTTGGGAAAAATGGGTGATGGGCATTGAGGAAGGCACTTGTTGGGATGAGCACTGGGTATGTATGTAATTGATGAATCACAGGAGTCTACTTCTGAAGCCAAGACTACCCTGTATATGAACTAACTTGACAATACATAAGAAAAAAAAGGTCCTAGGTGGTAATCTCAGGGTGAGTCTTAGCACTTGGACACAGCCTGAGATTACAAGGTGTCTATGGATGAGTTTGCAAAAAGTAAGATTAATTTATTCATCATTATGTCTCAAGGACATATATATATCGACTTATTTTGTGGAAACTCTAAAATAGTAAATATATAAATAATATATAAAATAGTAAATATATAAAACTGAGAAGGTAAATGCACAAGATAGAAGGAGAGGGGGGAGTGAGTTTTGGGTGTTGTTGCCTTAATAACATTATTTCCCCATATTTGCATAGTAATTTCCAGTTTATGAAGTATATTTGCATGCTGGGAAGGAGCAAAATATTACAATCCCTATATATTTTCACATGAAGGAACAACTCTTTAGAAAGATGAAATGGCTTGCCCCAAATCACAAACTAAGTTACACTGGAAAGATTATCCTTGAACTCCATGACTCTTGACTATTTCTACCATACTGCCTTCAAGACTCAGAGTTGTGTCTTTTCTATACATGTCAATGTACATGAATATAGAATGCACAGAAAGCAAAATACTGTGTATAGGCACTGATAATGAAGTTTTTCTCATTGGTAACTGAAATGGAAATGATCATAATACATCATTGCAACAAATTCCAAACGTTGTCCAGACTGAATTTAGAGCCTGGAATGCAGAATGTTTAAGTATTATGTGAATCCTGAAAGCCTTTTAATTATACCAGGAATTCAGGTTTTTTTTTTTTTAAGTTTATTTGTTTTGAGAGGGAGCAAGAGCACGAGTTGGGTAGGGGCAGAGAGAGAGAGGGGAGACAGAGAATCCCAAGCAGGTTCCACACTGTCAGCACAGAGCCCAATGTGGGGCTCAAACCCACGAACCATGAGACCATGATCTGAGCCAAAACCAAGAGTCAGATGCTTAATTGACTGAACCACCCAGGTGCTCCCAGTTTTAATTTTTTATGGAATTATATCTGTCAGGAAAAATGAAATTTAGAGTATAGATCATATGGAATTAGTTAAAATAAGGTAATTGTGAAAAACACAACTGCTGTTTTAAGACTGCCATGGTACATGAATACAGAAAACATTGGATAAAAGGTCCAATGCAAAATAAACTTTCCTAGAGATGAAACCAATGGGTATTTCAGCACAGCTTCAGGACTGTTTGGATCACAATGAAGGGGAAGCAGTATGGCAGGCCAGTGGAACATATGCTGCCCCATGAGGCAAGAATTCTGGTTTCTAAGCCCCTTTCATTTTGACTAGCTACATGGTTTAGGCAAGTGATTCTGTGAGTTTCAGTTGCCTTATCAGCAAAGTGGGGGCTTATTTTTACCTGCATGAAGTCAGACAGCTGGAGCAAATGGTCTCATGAGATTCCTTCCCATTTTAAGGGTCTAAAATTGTAAGCTTTCCTCTCTGGTTTCCGTTTTCCCCTCTATGGACCTTTATTCATGAATTTATCTAAGCCCATGTAACAGACTTATATTTTGGCCTTCAGGGTAATGAGTTTCACTGAAGTTCCAATTTGTTTTTCTTTAAAACTCATTCTTTCAAGCACTGTGGAGCTGTGGAATGGGACTAGTACTCTGGGACTTGGTCCAATCTGCCAGTTCCTTGGTGGCACTAAATCCCAGGTTGATTTGAACAACAGAAATGCAGGAGAATAGCTATGGGTAAAGGGGAAATAAGTCTAAGCCCTGTCTTCATTTCTTTCCTAAATCACTTGTATTTATAATCTATGAAGGATTTTCTTTGTGAATTTAAAATTGACGCCTCCAATCTTTAGCTTAATAAAAATTTAATTTATTTTCATTGTTGTCAGATAACTTGCATTCCTCAGGGTTGGGTATTTGTTATGATTCTTAATTACATTATAATTTTTTGCGATCATCACACACACACACACAAATAACAATGGTATTATATAACACAAAAGAGTGAATGTAAATTACAGTAGAGGAAGATAATATGCAGTAAAGTGCATTCATAATCCAAGAAAATAGAACTTGCCCACAACAAATATTAATTATGGGAACAGTTATCTGAGCAGCATCACTTATTTGAGGGACAGGAAATAACTCTGAATCTCATGCCAGTATTGTTTTACAAATCAAATGATATTTGCTTTGATTCAGAAGACAATATGTGGTTTTTAAACTGAATTATTTTTTAAATTAAATTTTCTTTCAGATTTCAGTAAGTCAGGACAGTGAAAAACTCTATATTCTTGGGCCTTCAAATATATTTCTCTAGCCAACATAAAGTCACCTCAAATCCTAGATGGGGTTTTCAAACTGAAAATGCATTTCATGATTTCTTTTGTATGCAGAAACAGCGAAACCATGTTTGTTTTTTTATTTACTCAGCAAATAGTTTTAATTTTTTTAACGCTTATTTATTATTGAGAGACAGAGACAGAGCATGAGCATGGGAGGGGCAGAGAGAGGGGGAGACACAGAATCCAACACAAGCTCCAGGTTCTGAACTGTCAACACAGAGCCTGACATGGGGCTCGAATTCATGAGCTGTGAGGTCATGACCTGAGCTTAAGTCAGATGCTTAACAGACTGAGCCACCCAGGCATCCCATATTCAACAAATAGTTTTAAACTACCAGCTTTGCAGCAGATACTGTACTAAGCCCTGGGATATCATGGTGAACAAGACAGATGTGGTTTCTGCCCTCATGGGATTTAAAGTCTAGTAGGAAGACAGTCACAGAACAAGTAATTACAAGTGTTTGTAAAGACACCCTAAAGACAATTCAAGATGAGGTTTAAAACCATGCTCAGGCTATACACATCAGCTGTGTGTCCTCAGACAAGTTACCTTCTCAGAAGCTCAGGTTTTTTTTTTTTAATTTCTAATAAAGGAATCTGCCTTTTAGAATTGTCATGATAATAAAAATAGATATTTGATAGAAAAGTGTTCTTTAAAATATGAAACAATCTATACATATTAGTGATGCTGCTATTTTTCTTTATATACATTTATTTGTTTGAGAAGTTGGTAGGCATACATGGGCCATTTAGATTCAGAGCCCTTTTATCTCTTCATTCCTATGCCTGGTCACCAGTTCTTCCCTTCCTTTGTTCCTTATGCCTCTTTCTTCTCACTTCCCCCACTGCTCTCTTCCCCTCCTCAAAGGCCTCTTTGACTAGGTTAGGACTGTGAGTTTCAAGGCATTAATAGTTTTATTCTTGTTAGGTTGTTCCAGGAATAGCTACTTTGTACATTTCTTATCTCTTAATTGATTCACTTTGTTAGGTAAGTAGGTAATGATGATTTTGCAAGGATGTGGTATTTGCTATTCTTGCCCAGTGATACACAAATGGTATACAAGTCTATTTTCCAGTGGTATATAGTTGGTGTACAATTCTATTTTCTATCAGCCTCTCAGCCTCTCAATGCTGGTTAAAGATCCTTTAAGATAGACTCACAACTTACAGAACACTCACATTGCCTTGTTTGAAAACAGCAATTTATAGAAGACTGATCATTTTAATGGAAGTAGACCCAAAATAGGACCAGGATTGTGTGAAGACACAATGAAAGGACTACTGTGAGAGTTTGCTTCCATCTCAACATATCACCATCATTTATTTTGCCAATAAGTGTAAAATTCCCTACTATTAGTCACTGATTAGAGCGAAGACATTGAATCTATTAGTTCACAGAAAATGTTTTTTAGAGAAGGTGGATTTGAGAGAGGTTTTTGAAGCTTAGCAGAATGGATTGGTTAATGAGAAGTAGACTATCATGCAAAAGCTTTGAAAGATGGAATAATTTAATTAAAATGGAAGTCTGAAACAGATTAGATAGGTAGTGTCATGTAGGATGTTCTGCCATGAGAATAGTGTTAAAGAGGCATGGTGTAATGACAAAAACTGTAACTGAGAGTTTAGAAATCTGACTCCTATTTCCCATCAATTGTTATTAGCTTTGAGACCTCAAACCCTTCTCCTATTTGGGGTTCAATTTTCTTATTTGCAAAATAATTGGGGAGTGGAAATTAGACTATATAATCCCAACTATAAAATATGAGAAGCTCATAGAAAACTATTAAAATAATCCAGTAATACTGTGAAGAGTAGGTGCATAATGGTGGCAGTGGAAATGAAGCAGAGGGAACAAACTGGAGAGAGAATCATTTTGTAGGAATTATTGTTAGGATTCAGTGAATAGCTGTATGGTAGATGGATTAGAAAGATGAGTCAAAACTGTTTTCAAAGTGTCAATTCTGAATAACTGGGTAAATGAGATTGACAATAACAGAGATGGGAGAATAGAGAGAAAAGTTTGTGAGTGAAGGGGATGAATTGCCAGTGAAGTGCAAGGAGAGTCAAGATGATATGAAACTCTGTTGTGATGTGAAAAATTCTAGAAGAGAGTGGGCAACCATGCCAGCACTACTGTAAATTGAGAAGAGCATAGAAGAAAGGATTTGGTGTCTAGAAGAAGAGATCATCTAAGAGAAGATGAATGGGATCAAGAATATGCAAATGTGTACATATATGTGCACAAGGCATTTTCTTCTCTGATATCCAACATCGTCTCTGAAAAAAATGGAGAAAACTCAAAACATGATGATCTGTGTAATTGGTCTTTGGTATTCCTTTCATTGTGTATATATTCTGGTTAGGAAACAGTGGATGGGGTAAAATGTAAAGGAGTTGTTGATAAAATGAAGGTTAGAAATTGTGAAGCAAAGTACAAATGGAAGGACTTCCTATGAATCCCCAGTATTATTGCCTGGATACTTTTCAGTTCAAAATAGATCCTCCTTCATGGTCAGTGAGAAATTCTACTTTTTACTTCTCTTGATTTTTCTATAAACACAGAAATCTAAGAGCTGCTTGATTATTACCTGCCTTTTATTATTTCCTTTCCCCATGATGTTTAATTTCACAAACATTTTTTTTCTGAAAATGAGGTTAGGTAGAGTTGAAATGTGTTGTATTTCATCTGTAGCAACATATCGAAAGGAACTCACAATTGTGTACAGATTGTATAACACCTTTAGATGAATCTTATTTCCTTCCCTTAGATGGTGCTAATAGGGTATGAAAGGAAAGTATGATTATGTAAGATCATTATTATGGTATTATATGAAGTCCTGGAGTCACTTGAATGGTTTGGAATTAAAAACAAATTATTCTCTGAGAAGTCCATATTACTGTTCACAGAGATGACAACCTATTTCTTTTATCAGCTAGAGTCCCAAGACATTTACCCTCTTTTTTCTTCTTCTTTATCCTAGAGACTTTTCAAAATCTTTCCAAAACAATTGCAGTACAAGTGAATGAAAAGAAATCTAGTGCAACTATTAGAAAAGTTTGGTTTTGGTCTCAGATAAAAATAGTCTTTTTATCTGTTTGCACTGTGGCTTGAGGGTCAGTAACATACTTGTGAAAGGTGTAGCATACCCAAACTAGGAAAACCTTTGTTAAAGCCCTTATGGGATACAAGAGTATGATGCATAGGGGCACTTGTACCCCAATGTTTATAGCAGCACTCTCAACAATAGCCAAATTATGGAAAGAGCCTAAATGTCCATCAACGGATGAATGGATAAAGAAATTGTGGTTTATATACAAAATGGAATACTACGCGGCAATGAGAAAGAACGAAATATGGCCCTTTGTAGCAACATGGATGGAACTGGAGAGTGTGATGCTAAGTGAAATAAGCCATACAGAGAAAGACAGATACCATATGGTTTCACTCTTATGTGGATCCTGAGAAACTTAACAGAAACCCATGAGGGAGGGGAAGGAAAAAAAAAAGGAGGTTAGAGTGGGAGAGAGCCAAAGCATAAGAGACTCCTAAAAACTGAGAACAAACTGAGGGTTGATGGGGGGTGGGAGGGAGGGGAGGGTGGGTGATGGGTATTGAGGAGGGCACCTTTTGGGATGAGCACTGGGTGTTGTATGGAAACCAATTGGACAATAAACTTCATATATTGAAAAAATAAATAAATAAAGCCCTTATGTATAAGGGATGTCACTGAAGTTGTCTGCCACTCCAGGCAATGGAACCTTTATTGCAATTATTAAGTGGGGTTGACCTGTCCCAGGCAACTCTCAACAAAAATGTCACAATGTTAACATACAGCTTTAGAGGTCAACAAAAAGGTTGGTTGGGGATTACTAAACAAACACAATGAAATGAAACAACAATTTCCTAAACAGTTTAGCATATATAAGTACAACATAAGAGCTAGTCCTCTAATACTAATAACTAATTTCCCTCCGCAAGGAATTTTCTTTTTAGATGTTACTTGAGGGTAAGAACATTTCTATATTCTTCTACGATCCATATTTCTTTAAGTTTGGAGTTGTTTAAGTTCTTCTGATCCTTGTTAGAGTGCGCCAAGTTGTTCTTGCCCTGTGTTGCTCTGCCCTTGGGATGTTCTATATCACGGTTCCTTAATCCAGCCTCTGACTGAACATTTGCTCCATAATCATTTTCAGTTCAGAGTATTTATTATTTTTATTACTAAAGAAGCTTGGAGTTTCTGTGAAATGTGTCCTGTATGTTACATATTACATTGGGAATGATTTCTTAGGTGGGTTTTTTTGGCCCTTTGGCATTCTTTTCTATCTCCTGTGAATGTGTGGTGTTTTTTGGAGAGCTGCCTCCATCCATACTATGAAGACGGAAACAGTGTTTTAAATTCTTTACTTATTCTGGTAGAAAAACTAACTTCCAGACTGGATCTAAATTGTAATGAGTGAAGCTTGGATGCTATAACATTTCCTATTTAACACTATTAAGCATTCCCCCCTGGCTACAGCAGTTCAGGATTTTATTGTTTTATACCTGCTGTGATGTGGACTATGGCTGATCTCAGTGACACATAAAACCAGCCATGACTTCTGCTTTCCTGAACTGTAACTCCAGATTGACAGACTGAGCTGGAGGAAAGAATCAGATCCTAAGAGAGGTAGGACTTGTTCTACTTAGATATGTTTCTTAAGTGTGATAACATTTGTAATTGAGACTACAATTAATATATTTTTGCAGATTTTTTAAATTGGTGTAGTAGTCTTACTAGTCATGGCTTGAGCAAAGGATTATGACTAGGATATAGAATATTTCTGTTACTAGATATTTGCATGGTACCTCACACTAAAACCTCAAACAACCAGAGTTCAATTAAGTGCATTCCTTAATTAATTGGGATATTTAAGTGAAGCTTCAGGTTTAGGAGAAAATGATGAATATATGGAAACAATTCCACATCAAGCATCTACTGAATGACTTATTTTTTCCAATACTTTTTTTAATCTTATTTTTTTTAATTTACATCCATATTAATTAGCATATAGTACAACAATGATTTCAGGAGTAGATTCCTTAGTGCCCCTTACCCATTTAGCCCATCTCCCCTCCCACAACCCCTCCAGTAACCCTTTTTTTGTTCTCCATATTTAAGAGTCTCTTACATTTTGTTCCTGTCCCTGTTTTTATATTTTTGCTTCCCTTCCTTTATGTTCATCTGTTCTGTGTCTTAAAGTCCTCATATGAGTGAAGTCATATGATATTTGTCTTTCTCTGACTAATTTCACTTAGCATAATACCCTCTAGTTCCATCCACATAGTTGCAAATTACAAGATTTCATTCTTTTTGATTGCTGAGTAATACTCCATAGTGTATGTATATATGTATATATGTACATATATATGTACATACACACACACACACACACACACACACACACACATCTATATATGCTATTCAGGGTCTTTTCTGGTTCCATACAAATTTTAGGATTATTTATTCTAGCTCTATGAAGAATGATGGTGTTATTTTGATAGGGGTTGCATTGAATATGTATATATGTATATACCACATCTTCTTTATCCATGCATCCATCGATGGACATTTGGGCTCTTTCCATCCTTTGGCTATTGTTGACAGTGCTGCTATAAACATTGGGGTGCATGTGTCCTTTCAAAACACCATACCTTTATCCCTTGGAAAAATACCTACTAGTGCAATTTCTGGGTCATAGGGTAGTCCTATTTTTAATTTTTTGAGGAAACTCCATACTGTTTTCCAGAGTGGCTGCACCAGCTTGCATTCCCACCAGCAATGCAAATGAGATCTTCTTTCTCCGCATCCTCACCAACATCTGTTGTTGCCTGAGTTGTGAATGTTAGCCATTCTGACAGGTGTAAGGTGGTATCTCATTGTGGTTTTGATTTGTATTTCCCTGATGATAAGTGATATTGAGCAATTTTTCAATGGTCGGTGGGCCATCTGGATGTCTTCTTTGGAAAAGTGTCTATTCATGTCTTTTTCCCATTTCTTCACTGGATTATTTGTTTTTTGGGTGTTGAGTTTGATAAGTTCTTTATAGACTTTGGATACTAACCCTTTATCTTATATGTCATTTGCAAATATCTTCTCCCATTCTGTTGGTTGCCTTTTAGTTTTGATGGTTGTTTCCTTCGCTGTGCAGAAGCTTTTTATTTTGATGAGGTCCCAGTAGTTCATTTTTGCTTTTGTTTCCCTTGCCTCCGGAGACGTGTTGAGTAAGAAGTTGCTGTGGGCAAGATCAAAGAGGTTTTTGCCTGCTTTCTCCTCTAGGATTTTGATAGCTTCCTGACTTACATTTATGTCTTTCATCCATTTTGAGTTTACTTTTGTGTATGATGTAAGAAAGTGGTCCAGGTTCATTCTTCTGCATGTCGCTGTCCAGTTTTCCCAGCACCACTTGCTGAAGACACTTTATTCCATTGGATATTCTTTCCTGCTTTGTCAGAGATTAGTTGGCCATACGTTTGTGGGTCTATTTCTGGGTTCTCTATTCTGTTCCATTGATCTGAGTGTCTGTTTTTGTGCCAGTACTGTACTGTCTTGATGATTACAGCTTTGTAGTATAGCTTGAAGTCTGGGATTGTGACGCCTTCTGCTTTGGATTCTTTTTCAAGATTGATTTGGCTATTCAGGGTCTTTTCTGGTTCCATACAAATTTTAGGCTTATTTATTCTAGCTCTGCAAAGAATGCTGGTGTTATTATGATAGGGGTTGCATCGAATATGTAGATTGCTTTGGGTAGTATTGACATATTAACAATATTTGTTCTTCCTATCCAGGAGCATGGAATCTTTTTCCATTTTTTTTTTGGTCTCTTCCTCAATTTCTTTCATAAGTTTTCTATAGTTTTCAGTGTATAGATTTTTCACCTCTTTGGTTAGATTTATTCCTAGGTATTTTATGAGTTTTGGTGCAATCGTAAATGGGATCTATTCCTTGATTTCTCTTTCTGTTGCTTCATTGTTGGTGTATAGGAATGCAATCAATTTCTCTGCATTGATTTTATATCCTGCAACTTGGCTGAATTCATGAATCAGTGCTAGCAGTTTTTTGGTGCCCTCTTTTGGGTTTTCCATATAGAATATCATGCCATCTGTGAAGATTGAAAGTTTGAACTCCTCCTGGATGATTTGGATGCATTTTAATTCTTTGTGTTGTCTGATTACAGATGTTAAGACTTCCAATACTATGTTGAATAACAGTGGTGAGAGTAGACATCCCTGTCTTGTTCCTGACCTTAGGGGGAAAGCTCTCAGTTTTTCCCCATTGAGGATGATATTAGCGTTGGGTCTTTCGTATATGGCTTTTATGATCTTGAGGTATGATTCTTCTATACCTAGTTTCTTGAGGGTTTTTATCAAGAAAGGATGCTGTATTTTGTCAAATGCTTTCTCTGTATCTATTGAGAGGATCATATGGTTCTTGTCCTTTCTTTTATTGATGTGATGAATCACGTTAATTGTTTTGTGGATATTAAACTACCCCTGCATCCCAGGTGTAAATCCCACTTGGTCATGGTGAATAATTTTTTTAATGTATTGTTGGATCTGGTTGGCTAATATCTTGTTGAGGATTTTTGCATCCATGTTCATCGGGGAAATTGGTCTGTAGTTCTCCTTTTTAGTGGGGTCTCTGGTTTTGGAGTCAAGGTAATGGTGGCTTCATAGAAAGAGTTTTGAAGTTTTCCTTCCATTTCTATTTTTTGGAACAGTTTCAAGAGAATAGGTGCTAACTCTTCCTTAAATGTTTGGTAGAATTCCCCTGGAAAGCCATCTGGCCCTGGACTCTTGTTTATGGGGGATTTTTGATTACTAATTCCATTTCCTTACTGGTTATGGGTCTATTCAAATTTGCTATTTATTCCTGTTTCAGTTTTAGTAGTAGTGTATGTTTCTAGGAATTTGTCCATTTCTTCCATATTGCCCATTTTATTGGCATATAATTTCTCATAATATTCTCTTATTATTGTTTGTATTTCTGCTGTGTTGGTTGGGATCTCTCCTCTTTCATTCCTGATTTTATTTATTTGGATCCTTTCCTTTTTCTTTTTGATCAAACTGGCTAGTGGTTTCTCATTTTTTTTTCAGTCTTTCAAAGAACCAACTTCTAGTTTTATTGATCTGTTCTACTTTTTTTTTTTTTTGGTTTTGATAGCATTAATTTCTGCTCTAATATTTATTATTTACTGCCTTCTGCCGGTTTTGGCTTTTATTTTCTGTTCTTTTCCCAGCTCTTTAGGTGTAAAGTTAGGTTGTGTGTCTGATATCTTTCTTCCTTCTTTAGGAAGGCCTGGTTTACTGTATACTTTCCTTTTATACTGCCTTTCCTGCTTCCCAGAAGTTTTGGGTTGTGGTGTTATCATTTTCATTGGCTTCCATTAACTTTTTAATTTTCTCTTTAACTTCTTGGTTAGCCCATTCATTCTTTAGTAGGTTGTTCTTTAGTCTCCAGGTATTTGTTACCTTTCCAAATTTTTTTCTTGTGGTTGATTTCGAGTTGCATAGCATTGTGGTCTGAAAATATGCACGGTATTATCTTGATCTTTTTGTACTTGTTGAGGGCTAATTTGTGTCCAGTATGTGGTCTATTCTGGAGAACGTTCCATGTGCACTGGAGAAGAATGTATATTCCACTGCTTTAGGATGAAATGTTGTGAATATATCTGTTAAATCCATCTGGTCCAGTGTGTCATTCAAAGCCATTGTTTCCTTGTTGATTCTCTTATTAGATTATCTGTCCATTGCTGTGAGTGGGTTGTTGAAGTCCCCTACTATTATGGTATTATTATCATTGAGTTTCTTTATGTTTGTGATTAATTGATTTAAATATTTCGGTGCTTCCACTATTGGCGCATAAATGTTTACAATGTTAGATCTTCTTGGTGGATAGACCCCTTAATTATGCTATAATGCCCTCCTTCATCTCTTGTTACAGTCTTTATTTTGAAGTCTAGATTGTCTGATATAAGTATGGCTAGTCTGGCTTTCTTTTGTTGACCATTAGCATGAGAGATGGTTCTCGATCCCCTTACTTTCAATCTGAAGGTGTCTTTTGGTCTAAAGTGGGTCTCTTATAAACAGCGTATAAATGGTCTTGTTTTCTTATCCATTCTGTTACCCTGTCTCTTTTGATTGCAGCATTGAGTCCATTGGCATTTAGAGTGAGTACTGAAAGATATGAATTCATTGCCATTATGTTGCTTGTAGAGTTGGAGTTTCTGGTGGTGTTCTCTTGTCCTTTCTAGTCTTTGTTGCTTTTAGTCTTTATTTATTTGTTTTTTTTTTCCCCATCTTTTCTCCCCTCAGAGAGTCCCCCTCAAAATTTCTTGCAGGGCTGGTTTAGTGGTCACAAACTCCTTTAATTTTTGTTTTTCTGGGAAACTTTTTTATCTCTCCTTCTATTTTGAATGATAGCCTTGCTGGATAAAGAATTCTTGACTGCATATTTTTCTGATTCAGCAAATTGAATGTATCCTGCTACTCCTTTCTGGCCTGACAAGTTTCTGTGGATATGTCTGCTGCAAATATGATCTGTCTTCCCTTGTAGGTTAAGGGCTTTTTTTTCCCTTGCTGTTTTCATGATCTTCTCCTTGCCTGAGTATTTTGTGGATTTGACTATCATATGCCTTGTTGATGGTCGTTTTTTGTTGAATCTAATGAGGGTCCTCTGTGCTTCCTGGATTTTGATGTTTGTGTCTTTCCCCAGGTTAGGAAAGTTTTCCCCTGTGATTTGCTCACATAACAATTCTACCCCTATTTCTCTCTCTTCCTTTTCTGGGACTTCTATGATTCTGATGTTGGTCCTTTTTAATGAGTCACTGATTTCTCTAATTCTTAAATCGTGCTCTTTTGCCTTCATCTCCCTCTTTTTTTCTGCTTCATTATCCTCCATATGTTTGTCCTCTATATCGCTGATTCTCTGTTCTGCCTCATCCATCCTTGCTGCTGCGGCATCCATTTGAAATTGCAGCTGAGTTATAGCATTTTTTACTTCATCTTGACTAGCTTTTACTTCTTTTATCTCCACAGAAAGGGATTCTAACCTATTTTCAACTCCAGCTAGTATTCTTATTATCATGATTCTCAATTCTGGTGCAGACATCTTGCTTGTATTTGTGTTGGTTAAGTCACTAGCTGTTGTTTCATTCTGCTCTTTCTTTTGGGGTCAATTCCTTCGTTTCATCAGTTTGAAGGGAGAAACATAATTAATGAGGTAAAAAATTTAAAAAATATTAAAATAAAAAAACATTAAAATTAAAAAATTAAACACAAACACACACACAAAATAAATCAAACAAATGATGCTAGATCCTAGGTGTGTTTTGATTTGGGTGTTGAAAGGGTCCTTGTAGATTAGAGAAAAAAGGGGAAAGAAGAAAAAAAAAGGAAATTGTTTGAAAATTTGAAAAAAATGAATACATTGAAGTAGACTAAAATGAAATGATGGAAGTAAAATAGAATTTGAAAGAATGTACACAAAAATAAAAAATGTAGTAGAAAAAACATTAAAAAATATTAAATATTAATAATATTAAATATATTTTAATAAGAATTGAAATAAAAATGATTTTTTTCTCTTTCTGTATTCAAGAAAAAGAAAAGAAACAAAAAAGAAAAAAGAAAAAAGAAAGAAATTTGAATAGGTGAACCTAACAGACTGAAATATGACTGAAATTACTTCATTTTCCCCTAGAAGTCAAACTATGAAGGACTTTATAGTCCATAAACTAAGTAGGCAGAGAGACATGTATTCCTGAAGAGCGAGGTTGGCCCAGTTGGGCAGAGCTTAGTGTAATGGCTCTATTCTCCACTAGATGGCACCACTTAACTTACTGGGGTAGATTGTTGTGCTTGTAGGTATGTATGCGCATGCGTGGGGGCGGTGAAAATGGCATCACCCAGCTACCCAGTCTCTAGTATCAGAAGTCTGTTTTCCATGATCAGCAATCATGCACCCATTCTTTGTCTTTGGCTTCTGTCCACTCCCTGCTTTTACACAGTCTGTGACCAAGCCCCAGGCAGCACCTCCCTCCTGAGTTTTGTCTCCGATGCAGGAGTTTTTCCCATCCCTTACTTCTGAGGGGCTTCAGCTTTGACCTGTTTTGCCCCTCTGTGAGAGGGTCTCACCAAGTATTGGCCGGGTGCCCCCCGCACCCAGGAATATTTGCAGGTCTGTGCTGTTGCTGATGCCCAGAGACTGTGGCCGGGTGCCAGCCCACCCCAAAAGAAGTTCACACACTGTGTAGCAGCAGCATTTGGGATTATGGAAAATCACAACACACATCTGGCACCAGGCTTAACGACCTTGTTCCAGCACCAGTGAATGTGGTTGTTCTCCCGGGTCCACTGGTGCCTTGCTTTTTGTGAACCCACACAGCCTCTACCAGGTGTCCTCCCAGCAGGGGAACCACCTCTCCCTATGTGGCCTGAAAAACCCCAGACTCCACTCTGCTCCTGGGGATTCGCCCTTCCCACCAGAGCACTGCCAGGTATTGAGCTGCAGAGTTCCAGACTCTGCACTCCCCCTGTTTACAGTCTTAATGGTATTTAAACCCTCTCCTTTCTCCCCTTTTAGTGAAGTCACTGCAGCTGTTTCCGCTTTTTCCACTTTCTCTCCAGCTGCTTTTGGGGGTGGTGCTTTTCCCATATTCTCTCCCCTCCTTCCCCTCCCCCATCTCCTTTCTCCACACGCAAAAGTGGCTCCCTGCCCTCCGCGGCTTCTCTCTCTCCCAGTTCACCTCTCTGTGCCTTGTACCTGCTGAATTTTGTGGTTCACGTTGTGCAGGTTGTTGTGTTAATCCTCAGGTCAGTTTTCTCGGTGTGCAGGATGCTTTAGTGTTCGTCTGGCTGTATTTCATGGACGTGAGACACACAAATAACTTCCATGCTGTTCCACCATCTTGGTTCCTCCCGGATTACTTATTTATTCATTTATTAACTTGGTATTATGCACTGGGTAAAATGACAGAGGACACAGTTGTTTTCATTCAAGTAGAAACAGACAAATGGACTAGTGTATCACTTCAATGAAATGTTATAGGGATGTTATGGAATGCATAGGATATACAACTATGGGGATATCAGGAATGGGTTCCTAAGATGGTGACATATGAAATTAATTTTGAAGGATTAATAGAAATAGGCCAAGTAAAATAGGAATAGGGCAAATGGCACTCTAGGCAAAGGATAAGCATGATGGAAGAAGGTATATAGCCAAGAACTGCAAGTAGTTCATTGTGGCTGCAACACACAGTTAAACCCTGGACAGTGGAAGCAAAGGAAGTTGGATTCATATGCGGAAGCCATATTGTTAAGGAATGTGTGTGTCAGGTTAAGACATTTAGATTGTATCATGAAGGCAATGGAGAGTTCAGAGTTTTCAGATGCAAGGGGTCATGGCTGTATTTGCAGTTTAGAGAGATACCTCTGATGGAATGTTGAGTTTGGATTGCAGAATATAAGACGGGAGGAAAGAAGAATAATTGTTTGGCTATTGTATTAGGCCAGGTGAGAAATGAGGAGATGGCAGTGGGAATGGAAGGGATAGGGGTAGATATTCAGACAGATGGTGAGGGAGATTTGTGAGCTTGAATGGATAAGATACGGTGAATTTGACACACAGACTGAGATGTAGAAAATAAGAGAACTAGGAGGATAGGACATGGAGGACAATGACAAATGCACTTTCATACATGACAAAAATACTTGGAGGTGGAAATCACATTTTCTGTGGGCAGGGACCTTAGCCAATGGCATACAGTATGACAGTCCTAAGGCTTTGCACCAGCCTCGCTTAGCAAAGAGAGATTCAAGTATGTTCACTAGACCAGATTGATTAAAGAAAGTCTCAGATAAAGGTTCAGTTGCACAGCAATTTAATTAGCTAGTACCCACCATTCCCTTAGCATCTCACTTATTGATGTTTTATTGTACTTCTTAGAAGATAAGCCTATCTTGGGGCACCTGGGTGGCTCAGTCAGTTAAGCGTCCAGCTTCAGTTCAGGTCATGATGTCACACTTTGTGGGTTCTAGCCCCACGTAGGGCTCTGTGCTGACAGCTGAGAGCCTGGAGCCTGCTTTGGACTCTTTGTCTCCCTCTTTCTCTCTCTCTCTCTCTCTCTCTCTCTGCCCCTCCCCTGCTCACATTCTGTCTCTCTCTCTCTCCTTCAAAAATAAATAAACATTAAAAATAAGATAAATCTATCTTGGCGTCGGATATTCTATAATATCACTGTCACTTTGGCTTTTTCATTATTTCTAAAGTGCATCACGTTTTCCTAATCACTGCCAAGGAGACAAGGAGCAATCCTCCACTTTATAATTGATAAAATTCTCTTTAGTTTGAAATTTCACATTCTCTATTACCCCTAGAGTGGATCTATTATTTTTTCCTTGACCCTTCACTCATATTCATTATTGATTTCTCCTGAAGGATGCCAAAGCAATTACTGCCTACTTTTTACTTTATCCCGCATGAAAGGATCTCCCATGGCTTCTTAGGGCCCTACAAAATCAAGGGTTGTTTACACCAATCACACAACTCAACACTTTTTCTAAGCTTTTCAAGATAAAAGTTTAAAGTGCCCCTGATTAAGGTGCTTCTGTGATTGTCGCTCTGCATCAAGTTCCATACTTCTTCATTCTTTCCTTAGAGCTTCTTTTCACAGTCCAGGAAGCAGCCTTGAGTAAACAAAATGCTGAGGAAGGGAGGAGTTCAGAGTAGTTTGATTTCCTAATTAGCTGTCTAGAAAGTAGTTAACCCTTGCAACACAGGGGTTAGGGGCACTGACACCCCTTTCCCTCTGCTGTGCAGTCAAAAATACTTGTATAACTTTTGACTCCCCCAAAACTTAACTAGAAGCTTTACTGATAATATAAACAGTCAACACATATTTTGTATGTTATATGTATTATATTCAGTATTCTTAGAATAAAGTAAGCTAGAGGAAAGAAAACATTATTAAGGAAATAATAAGGAAGAGAAAATGTATATGCAGTACTGTATCAAAAAAATCCACATGCAGTTCAAACCTATGTTGTTCAAGGGTCAACTGTGTTGAAAACTCCTTTGTTTCTCTTGTTTTCACTGATAATCTTTTTAGAGTATCTAAATCTACATTGTTGCCTGGTGTGTCTGTGTTAGTGAATCAAATTGAATTGACCTTTGATGTTTCCTTTGATGAATGGTCTTTTCAGGACTGTTGTCATTATTCTGACCTTTATTGATCATTGTCAGTTAAAGATGAAAAAACATGGCAATAGGGTCAGACAAAGGTGGTATCTGACTCGTGATTCCATTGTTTACCAGCTGTGTGACCTTAGCTGAGTCATTTAATTTTTCTTAACTCCCTGTTTTTTCAACTATAAAAATACATAATCATATGCACTCTGGTTTCTTCTGAGATTGGTGTGTTTTTCAAATCGGGAAAGTATTTTATGAATTTCCAGGCACTAACATATAATTTGGTAGTTTTTGGCACATATTTATAAGGTATGAGAGAAAAATGAAATTTCATTGCTATTCTCTGAATGAACAGTGAATATGTATGGTGATCTAGCAGAATTTGTGTGTTAAACCAAAGATATTTTAGAACATTAGGTTTTTAAAAATAAAAACATGAGAGTTAACATTTATTGGGTGTTTGTCATATGCCAAACAATGTTCTATATGCTTTAAACGAATTTTATCATTTCCTGGTCACAAGAGTGAGCCTTTATTATTGTTAGGACAACTTTACAGGTAAGGAGATTTGCTCTAGTTCATCCAGATAGTAAGTGGAAGAGAGATGAAATTTAAATCTGGGCCTCGTCAAAACCTATGATTTTAGCCACAGTCCCTTCTTCATAATCTTGATATGAGCTTGCTTAATTTTGTTTTTACAAGGTTATCATACGACTGTATTGTAGCAGAACAATCTAGGTTAATTGGGGTACCAGTTTTTACTATGCACAGGGGAAGAGAGAGAGAAAGGTCACAGCAGCCATATATTACAGAAGTGACGGTTCTTACGTTTTAGAAATCTTGTCCACTGATTTCTTTGTCAACTATAGGAGCAGATGTAACAAAGTCCATCACAGATACTCAGAGAGAAAACTGTTGAAACAACTTTTGCTCACTAGATTTAAAATGTTTTTCCATGTTTACTTATTTTTGAGACACACAGAGAGGGCACAAGCAGGAAAGGGGCAGAGTGAGAGGGAGACACAGAATCCAAAGCAGGCTCCAGGCTCTGAGCTGTCAACACAGAGCCTAAAGCAGGGCTCGAACCCACAAACTGCGAGATCATGACCTGGGCCAAAATCGGACACTTAACCAATTGAGCCACCCAGGCGCCCCAACATTTTAAAGTTCTAGAAGGAAAGGGGCATATGCCTGGCAGAAAGGTTGGCAGATAGTTGGTATCCAATGAGTGTTTCTTCTCTCTTATTTCACAGCAGAGCTTTTATCTACCCTGAACCCCTGTTGACTGTGGCTAGCTGTATAATCAAGCAAATCCACAGAAACTAGCATAAAATTAGATTCAAATGTAGTGTTTGTGTCTACCATGCAGTTCTTAAAAGTTCGTGTACACAAGAGGATTTACATTTAATCAATCATGAAACATGACAAAACTATATAATTTACTTTGAAAAAAACCTGTTTTTGATAAATTGTTAGGGAATATAAGGTGTATCACATTGAAACTAAATTTAGATTAAGTAACTTTAGATGCAATGTTTAAGTCTACTGGAAGGAATCTTGAGAGTTCACATAGATCCTGCTTCCTACTCCCCAATTTACCTTTGGGTAGCTCCGTGCCTAAACTTTACAAAAATTTCTGAGGAATTATATGATGGTTAAGGCTAGTTGGAAAGGGACTCTACCAGTCTCCTTATGAAAACATTTCCACGTGTTCCTACGTATACTATTGAGGTAATAATTTACAAATGTAATCAAGAATCAGAATCGCCTAAAGCAGCAATTCTCAAATGTTTTGGGTTTATGACCCCTTCATGCTCTTAAAAATTCTAAGAACCTCCTATTTTTTACCCATTACATAATTACCTAAATAACATAGTGTTACAAAAAGTAATGTTATTTTCCAAAACAAAAAAATATATATAGTGAAAGAATGGAATTGCTTTACATTTTTGCAGTTCTCTTTAATATCTGCATAACAGAAGGCAGCTAGATCATCTCTTTTTCTGCATTAAATCTCTAGGAATATGTTGTTTTGTTTGAAGTGTAGAAAGAAAATCCAGCCTCAATCAGACTATTAAAAGTCTATTAATAGTCTTTTGGATAATTGTGGATATTTTTCTTTGATGGTATACCAAAATTCAATAGCTGGTAGTTTTCTAAAAGTTAGTTACAATATTGCATTAGAAACCATATTAAAGGGGTACCTGGGTGGCCCAGTCAGTTAAGCATCTGACTCTTGGTTTCCATGAGCCCTGCATCCGGTAGAGCTTGAGCCTTAGTTCGGCTTCCACACTGTAAGCATGGAGGCTGTGTTGGATTGTCTCTTTCTCCCTCTCTCTCTCCCTCTCTCTCTACCCCTCGCTCACTTGTACCCTCCTTCTAAAAAATATATATATATTAAATGGTTTTCATACTTTCAGACTTTTCATACACTGTTTCATAAAGATCCTTTGGTTTAACCTACACTCTGAATAGATCTTTTACTCATGCATGATTTTGTAACATCATTTATTGGTCAATTGGAAAATTTTAATTCACCAAGTTACACAGATCGTCTAAATTTTTTTTATCAGTTTTCTTTATTTTTGAGAGGCAGAGAGACAGAGAGCGTACGGGGTAGGGGCAGAGAGAGAGGGAGACACAGAATCTGAAGCAGGCTCCAGGCTCTGAGCTGTCAGCACAGAGCCTGATGCAGGGCCCAAACTCACGAACCATGAAATCATGACTTGAGCCGAAGTCGGACACTCAAATGTCTGAGCCACCCAGGCATCCCACAGATCTTCTAAATGTTGACACATTTTATTATTCCATATGTACAATAATATTGATTAATATCACCACTGATCTTAGCAAAATCTTTATGGATAGCAAACTGTTATGCCCATTGTTGGAGACAGAAGTTTTCCAAATTTGAATTTTCACTTGACAGCTTGAATTTTATCATAGCCCACAAATACTGCCAATTGTTTTCCTTGAAGTGACAGTTTCACTTCATTTATGTATCAAGAAAATATCAAGAAATATGTAAATCTGAGTAACCATAGTTTGTCAGTCTTTCTTTCAAGTGAAAATAATGTCCTCTGAGAAAGTAGCTAGTTCAGCTGGTGACTCAAACAGGAACAGAAGTGCTTTTCCTTGAGACAGGTATCATAGTTCAGTATGTATCAGAAGTGCTTTATGCAAATTTTATATTTTGTCACACAGAATATTAAAAAGACACACACTCAAGGATCATGATTTAATAAAATTAATAATTTTAATGCTTTACTGAGGGCATTTTAAAATGAAACTTTTTTTTGTCATGCATTTACTGCAAATGCGTGTCAGTGAAGAATACTATAATAACTACGAGCACTATATTGTGCTACTGCCTTGACTCATACTAAGCTACCAGAAGTTTTAGCCACCATTGCTTTTGTGCCATCAGAACAAATGTTAGCACAATTAAAAGACAACAGTTATCATTATGAAAATAGATTTGAAGTCTCCCTGAATCACTGAACCTCGGGTATGCAGACCATACTTTGAAAATATCTTTAAAATGCTATTTTTTTTGCCAGACTTTCAGAAGTTCCAATTCAAGAATTTGGGGGAGGAGTCCAGTAATGTGCTTTTTTAACTAGCCTTCCAGAGGATTTTGAGAGATTTGGCCTGTGAAACACAATGTTAAAAATCCAGCAGTATAGAAGAGATACTTTCACTTTGGCTCTGATTATGTGAACTGGAATATATGTCTGCCTAAAACACCTAATTATTTAATTTAATAAAATTTATTTTGTTTATTCCATTCAAAGGATTTTGCTTATTCTATTCAAAGGATTGCATTGATGGCACTTTATAGTGTATAATAATTTCCTCCCTCACACCTCCCATATCCACTTCTTTAATTATCTTTTGTTTTCTTTATTTCTTTGCTAGATTGTGAAAGTTAATATTGGACAGAAATGCAGTCTTCTGAGGCTCTGACCATGCTAATAGGAAGTCCTTGCCATGTTTTCACATCTTAAAATAGTAACTGTTCTCCTTAGCTCTTCCTTCTCAGCTATATCTTTCTAGCCCTGTTTCTACCACTGGAATTCTGACCATTGCTGCCATGCCTGTGGAAAGGCAGAGAATGAGTCTTGCCCAGGACTTTTATAGTTGAACAGCCTGTATTCTTTTCCTTAGAAGTAGTACACTGAGGTATGTCTGACAATGAGGAAAAGAGTAAGTGTGAGTTGGAGATAAACCTTGAAAGTGAGTATGAGCATTCCTTATGTAATTGTCCTACTTCTGTTCCCTTTCCCATCAATGAAATCTCTGAAACTAGGACACAGCCACTCTTTCGATCTCTATTCATCTTTCCATGTTCAGGTATCCTGCAGTTGACTACCTGTTTTCAGAGCTTTTTTTGAACTTGGGAGACTTCACGCCCCATTGTCCTCCCTTGCTAAAATGTACAAGAAATTTGCACAGCTCACCCCTTCAGGCTTAAAATCTTCCCAGGTGAGAAGAGATTGCATAGGTCTTGTTTGCGTTTTTGGCTTGACCTGTTCACCTCATCCTTTAAGCCATTTCCTTTGATTTTGAGGGCTCACATTTTATCACCTCAAATACAGTTATGGATCACTATTAGTTTCCAAGGCAGTTGGGTAGTACTAAGCAAAATTTGCTACCCTAAATGCTCAAGCAGACAACATCACACATCAGGGAAGCAGACTTTCAATTACAAAGTTGTTTTGTTTTAAATCTTGCCTGGGGGTCATAATTTGTGTGATAGTGGTATTGATGTAATTTAACTGAAAAGACTATTGTGTATGTGAAATTTTGTTAAAGAGCTACTTTAAAGGGATATAATTTCGGGGCACCTGGGTGGCTCAGTCGGTTAAGCGGCCGACTTCGGCTCAGGTCATGATCTCACGGTCCGTGAGTTCGAGCCCCGCGTCAGGCTCTGTGCTGACAGCTCAGAGCCTGGAGCCTGTTTCAGATTCTGTGTCTCCCTCTCTCTGACCCTCCCCTGTTCATGCTCTGTCTCTCCCTGTCTCAAAAATAAATAAAACGTTAAAAAAAAGAAGGTTTTATTTAAAAAAAAAGGGATATAACTTCAATTTTCAAAGATTTTTAATGAGAATGGGACACTGAGACATTTAGTATTTCCTTTTAAAAATCTTACTTTCAAATGTGTGTATTCTTCCCTATTCACTGACCCTACTCCATGCATAGATATGTATATATGTACACAGCTGTTTAAATTTTTAAGATCAAGCACTGGTGCATGTAAGAAACCTACGGCAAATAAAAAGCTCCTGATTACACTTCTATTCCTAAAACGAATTAGATATTTGTGCAACTAATACTTTCAGACTTTATCAGATGTTAGCAAATACATGTATTTGTAGAACTTACCCTCTTTGATAAAAAAATTCAAATATATTTGTGGCAAAGCAAGCACATTTTTATAATGATTATTCCAATCAAGTCAGAATCTTTCATACTTACACAACCACTAACAACAATAAAAACAACATTGGGAATAGAAGCATAAACTAAACCATAATTCATGCAAATTTTTCTTCCATGCAATAGGAATTAACTTAATTATATTTTTGTCTGTGACTTCTACTGACTTATGTGTGACAGGATAATTTATTGTGATATTGATTTCCGTATTATTGATTTCTATATTATTATCACTGAAGTGGACATTTTTTTCCATCCCCCATACTGAAAAAATAGCCAAAACTTTTCGTTTCTTTGCCAAAGAAGTGGCAGAAGTGAGAGTGGAGGACTGTTAAATTTTGAGTCACTGAAGGTCGTAGTTTCCAGAAACACAGAAGGCGACCACTATCTAAGCCTTTTAATTTTCAAAAACAGTTTCCTGGAAGGATTGGTTAAGAGGAAGAGAAGTTTCAAGATATGGAAAAGGTGGAATAAGGCCACCTGGAGAGTAGAGATTTGGGGTACAGCTTTCCTAGGTCTCATAATCAGGGATTTTTAATTTGTCAGGAGCAGGGGAAATGGAATCCACTTGTTTACAGTGCTCCAGATAGGAATTACTGCAGAATGACTATGGAGGCATTACTGTATGTATCATGTACTTAAGAACAATGGTGAAGTTCTTTGTTAGCGAATCTTTGGTCACTTAGGCTTATTAGTATAAGAGGCAATCTGAATCCCATCAGAGCAGAATAACTAAATTAACTTGGAGGGTCTCCATGACAGTGGAATTATGTTGTCTAAAATAAAATGTAAAAGATGATAACTATTATGTACTATGGATTTGTATCACCCCTCAATTTTGAGTCACCACTTAAGCCTGGGATTCTGATGTAGTCTTGTGAGGGTTGGGGAGATGTCTCCAAAAAGACTAACATCCAGGTTGGTGAACAGTTTGGGAATATTGCACAATTGGGAAATGTAATAAAGACATTCCTTAAATCTAAATATTGTGGAATAAAATCATATCTGTCACAAATGTCTCTACAAACAGGTTATCAATGAGTGGTGATATTTTTCTCATTAGTTTACTTATTTCTCCAATTTACAGTAGCTCAGTTTTTATTAAAGTACAATGCTAATTATAATTACATGCAATCTCACTAAGGAAAAAAAAAATATTGCTGGTCCATTTGAAATACTGTGATGGCATTTTTATTTGTTATTATTTTCTGACCACCTATCAGAGTGACATAGTTAAATTAAAGTCCTTGCAAAATATGATCAGCATGGGAGGATTGAATCTTGTACAGTAAATATTTATTTTGATTTAGATTATGTAGAAAATAATAACAAATCTAGATTTCAAAGAAGACAGAGGTATAATTTATATCTCACACTGTTGTCCAAGGGTGTACTTGTTCAGAAAATCTGTAAGAGAATAAAGTGACTTTTATGCTCTGTTCTTTTCCTCTATGACTTACAGGATCGGTTACTATATATTGTAAAATTTGTGGTGTGTGTAGATAGCAAACTGGCTACCTGAAAAACTTATTTGAACTTAATGGAAAATTGCCCAGTTCATGACATGGATATAGGAAGCTCTAAGTTAGAAAAGATCTCACAGCTAGCCTAGTTTATTTTGTTGACTGTTACTTGACTTCCACATAATAAATACCAAACTGAAGGCTTTGATAGTCTGCCTTTCTGTCACTAGATCAGGTAGTAAGTGGTAAGCCATGCATTTTGTATACATACACATCTCCAAATCAGAGAAGATGTGGTTAGAGGAGGACCATGTCTCTTCCTACCTCTTTGTCCATATTTAGTAATCAAAGACATTAACTCAGGAAAAACATAACAAAATACAACAGCAAAACAATACTGAGTGGCTTAGTTCTTTGTTCGAGATTAATAGAAAAATGAGTCAAGTCATGGAAGATGTTGAATTCCCATTCAGGAGTTTATGTTTAGTCTTTTTAGGAACTCACTGGGAAGCAACCAGAGTTATTTGAGGTGAAGAAATAGAAGTGGCATTTTAGGAAATAATTTTGCAGTGCTGTGCAGAATAGACTAGAATATGAAAGACATGGGAACACTGGGAGACCAGTTGGGAGGTACTACTAAAATTCAGTTATAAAATGTATTACTTGTTTATATAATATGCAATTTATAACACTGGATTGAAATACATACCACTATCACACTGTTCAACTATTTGTTCCTTTAGATTTCAAGTCTTAAGCATTTTTTAACTCACAACAATTACTTTAATGTAATTAAATGTAATGACTTCCTGAGTGTCAAAACACTCACTGTAACTGTTGAGAAACAAAGGAAAACATGCTATGATAACATAATTACTCATTTTTTAAAGAGTATGTGAGCTAAAGTGTGCCTCATTACTAATAGAACAGAGAAAAATTCTCTCACAGTCATAATCTAAATTTAAAAAACAATTTATCTGATAGAAGAAATTAATTTTTGCTAGAGATAGGCTATCTAAATTTAGTCCAGGATAAAAAATGTATTTGATAGAATGTTTCCCTCAAGTATTGGAAGTGAGATTCTGAATTTTGAGCTTGGATTTAGTCTGACCCAGTAGTGCTTTGACTTCGATGTTAGGTCAGTGTTCTAAACTCAGCTCTGTTGGTAATGTATAATGTAGTTACATAGTATCATAAGAATAAGTCACATGATCTCAAAGGCATCAATCAGTTTTGCCATTTAGAAAGAAATATTAGAGAATAAATGGTAACACCCCATATGACAGGGCTAATGATTCATTTGGCTTTACCATATTGTTTATTTGTGGCATTTGCATCTCCAATGCACACCTAGAAGGAGTTGAATAAACACTTCCTGAATGAAGAAATAAAAATGAAACAATAGCATAACACTAAACCATATGTAGTTCATCATCGTTGTACCCTCAAGTACTTAAATTCTTGGCACTTGGAAGGAGAATTAGTCAAGTATAAATCTCTTTGAAGAAAAACAGCAAACTAGTACATTTTAAACAATTAAATCCATGATTATATCTCATTTCTGGGGAAACAAAACTTTGTTTTTTTAAATATTTTTTAATGTTGGGGTGCCTGGGTGGCTCAGGCAGTTGAGCGTCTGACTTCGGCTCAGGTCATGATCTCACAGTTCATGGGTTGAAGCCCCGCGTTGGGCTCTGTGTTGACAGCTCAGAGCCTGGAGCCTGCTTTGATTTCTGTGTTCCCCTCTCTCTCTGCCTCTCCCCTGCTCATACTCTGTCTCTGTCTCACAAAAGTGAATAAACATTTTTAAAAAGTTATAAATTTTTTTAATGTTTATTTTTGAGAGAGAGAGACAGTGCGAGTGGGGAAGGGACAGAGAGAAAGAGGGGGAGACACAGAATCTGAAACAGGCTCCAGGCTCTGAGCTGTCAGCACAGAGCCAGATGCAGGAATTGAACTTGGGAACAGCATGATCATGACCTAGGCAGAAGATGGCTTCTCAACCGATTGAGCCACCCAGGCGCCCCAGAAAACAAAACTTTGTAATGGGATTTACTTTTTTAACTGATTTCTTCCTTTTGTATCAATAACCAAACTGAAATCACTAAGACAAATTGGTCATTTCGGGGTTTTTTAGTAGCAACGGATGCTATGCAGACTGATGACCATGCCTAGAGGACACATATGAGAGCTCCTGAAAATTAATTGGCTACCTGTTAGAATCATCTGTAGGATTCCTTGGGGTCAGGGGACTTTTTAATTCAGAGGTATACAACACCAATGATTTACTTTTTTTTCTAATGTTTTTATTTATTTTTGAGAGAGAGAGAGAATGCTAGCTGGTGAGAGGCAGAGAGAGAGAGCGAGACACAGAATCAGAAGCAGGCTCCAGGCTCTGAGCTGTCAAGCAGAGTCTGATGCAGGGCTCAAACTTATGAACCACGAGATCATGACCTGAGTCAAAGTCAGACACTCAACTGACTAAGCCACCCAGACGCCCCAATACCAGTGATTTCTAAGACTACTTGTGTGAATAAGAGACGGAGTGACTATTATCTCTATGAAATAAATCCCTTGGAGCTTAGGTGTGTTCTGGAACATCCTGTGTTTCCTACCAAATTCAAACCAGGGTATACCATATTTAAAATGTGTACTAGGCAGAGGAAGACCCACAATTCATATGAAGACATAAATTTTCCAGGAATTTTAGATTAATGGTGATGATGAGGAGGAGGAAGAGGAAGAGGAGGGGGTGTAGTAGTTGTAGCAGCAGCAGTAGTAGCTAGCACTTATATAGAATGCTGAGGATATGCCTAATATTGTTACATGTTTTGCATTTAATCCTTATATTTGTCCTGTGAGGTGGTGGTTGTTATTAAATCACCATTCTGCAGATGAGGAGACTTAAGCACAAATATATTTAGTAAGTTGCCCAAGATCACATAGATAGCAAGTTGGTGGAGCTGAGATATGAAACCAGGCAGTCTGACTTCAAACTCTTGACCCTATTCTAAAGTGCCTCATAATCAGGTGCTTTTCAGACATAATTTCCTTGAAATGTAAAGGACTACAATTTTATATAGAAAGCCAATATGCCAAAGTTTATGGTTTTCCAAATTTTCTACCTCAGGCAACTAAAATGTACCTGAAGGCTTTACTCCATGTGTTTCAGAAATAGCTATATACTTACCTCATTAACCACTATTGCTTCCTTGAGGCCAAAATTGGAATCATAATTTCTTTAGAGGATTTAGTGTTTTCTCTTTTCTTCAGCTCAGATTACCTTAATCAATCCTAAATTCTAGAAACGTCTATCAAGCTTTCCCTGGTAAAAAGGAAGTACGGAACTACTGTGTATTTTGCTCTAAAGGTTTTCAGACGTATGCTTGAAACTGAGGAAATTTTCAGTGTCTTTGTCCTTTCTGTTTAATAATTATGGCTTTTATTTTAAGCTATTCAAATAAAACTATAAATAACTAGTTTGTTGTGCATTTATTTGTATTTAGTAATTTTGTGTAAAATTTATTATTAATAGTTAAGTAGAAATTCTGTTCCCTTAAAATATTCTGTGGTGAAAAAATATGATGCTTTTATTTTTTATTTTAATTACAGTCAACACACAGTGTTATATTAGTTTCAGGTGTACAATATAGAGATTCACCACTTCCGTACATCACTCGGTGCTCATCATGACAAGTTCCCTCCTTAATCCCCGTCACCTATTTAACCCATTTCCCCAACCTCCACGCTTCTGGTAACCATCAGTTTCTTCTCTATAGTTACCAGTCTGTTTCTTGGTTTGTCTCTGTCTTTTTCCCCTCATGATCATCTGTTTTGTTTCTTAAATTCCACCTTTGAGTGAAATCGTATGGTATATGTCTTTCTCTGCTTTATTTCACTTAGCATTATACTCTCTAGCTGCATCTATGTTGTTGCAAATGGCAAGAATTAATTCTTTTTTATGGCTGAATACTATTCCATTGAATATATATACCATCTCTTTTTTATCCATTCACCATCCATGGACACTTGGGTTGCTTCTATAATTTGCTATTGTAAATAATGCTGCTATAAACATAGGGGTGCATATATCCCTTTCAATTAATGTTTTTATATTCTTTGGGTAAAAACCAGTAGCACGATTGCTGGATTGTAGGGTAGTTCCTTTTTTAAATTTTTGAGGAAACTTTATACTGTTTTCTAGAGTGGCTGCATCAGTTCTCATTCCCACCAACAGTGCAAGAAGTTTCCCCGTTCTCCACATCCTTGCCAACACCTGTTGTTTCTTGGGTTGTTTGTTGATTTTAGCCATTTTATATGTGTGGGATGATATCTCATTGTACTTTTGATTTGCATTTCCCTGATGTTAAGTGATGATGAACATCTTTTTATGTGTCTGTTGGCCATCTGCATGTCTTCTTTGGAGAAATATCTATTCATGTTTTATGCCCATTTTTAAATTGGATTATTTGTCTTTTTATTTCCAAAGTTTATTTATTTTGAGAGAGACAGAGAGAGAGTCAGAGAGAGGGAATCCCAGGGAAGCTCCACACTATCAGCATGGAGCCCAACGTGGATCTCAAATACACAAACTGCAAGATCACGACCTGAGCCAAAATCAAGAGTCGAACACTTAACTGACTGAGCCACCCAGGCGCCCCAGATTATTTGTCTTTGGCTGTTGAGTTTTATAAGTTCTTTATATATTTTGGATACTAACCCTTTATCAGATATGACATTTGCAAATAATGTGTTGCTTTTTAAAAGAGTAATTTGATTATGCTTGAATCAAAATTGTTTTCCAAAGTAATACATAATCAATTTTACAATGAAAATCAATGAAAAACTTGAGAGCTTCTATATAGAATTGTGCATTGTAAGCAAGTTTTGGGACACACCTCCACTCCAAAGAGGGAGAAATTTTTATTTTCTATAGTTCCCCACTGTGGCAAACCCTAGTTCTTGTGAACTTTTGCTTAGTCTTACCTTTTTAGGGAGTAGTGCTTTGCTGTGGATGCAAGCTTTAGTCAGTGATATTGAGGCCAGATAGGAAATAGGTAGGAAGAAAGCTTCAATGTTTAACTACACCACAGATTAGAAGTTCTTCTCAAAGGAGTTTTGGGGTGGCGGTCCTCTCTGAAACTGGTAATACTTGTTTGTGAGTCAATTCTGAAATGATCCAGGCTCTGCTGCAATTAGAAGAAAGTGAAAAAGTGTTGAAAGCTTCCCACTACCTACTCCTTCAGACTGAGAGGGAGGATCCTGGTACATTATTTACCATGCTTGATTTTGTTCAACTCAGTCATAGCAGATACAGCATCTCTTTTAATGGAAAGCTTCTGATTGGCTGAAGACAAATTTACATAGACTTCCATCAGTAATGGGCCTTGAAACAATTATTTCTGAAAAACTCTCAAGAGAATAGATCAGGGGCTAGCCAAGTTTTTCTATAAGGTATTAGGCCTTGTGAGCCATATAGTCTCTGCTGCAACTATTCAACTCTGCCATCACAGCACAAAAGCAATGATAGTACATTTAATTTTTGCATATCATGAAATATCCTTCTTTTTATTTTTCAACCATTTGATAATATAAAGCTTGCAGACCATACATAAAAAGTATATAGGACAAAGTTGGCCCATGAATTAGAGTTTACAAACCTCTGAGATATACCAAATGAATTTTTACTATAATCTATTCATCCCTTCACACTTTTCATGCCTTATATCCCTTGCCATAAAATGAAACCCAAACCACCAGGTCTTGTCTGAAAAGGTGGAAACTATTGGGTGATTTATAGTTGTTGTGTAATGAATCGAATCAGCTTCTTATTTCAATCAGATAGTATTGACAACTTCTTATTTTCAATCAGATGGTATTGACAGCACCATTATCATAATAGAAGCAGGTCAAACAAGGGGCGTGAATCAAAGAATGAGAGACTACAAGGTGTTGGGCATATATGTCCATTACAGGCCCAGCAACTGGAGTTGATGGATCAGGGTATGAATAAGTCTATTCTTCTGAAAAAACACACGAGACAGCTAAAACTGTATTATTATGGATCCTGAGTTATCAGGTTCATTTTTTTGTTAGTGAAAGTCTTGGCTTTACATGGAATTACTTTGTTAGGAGATATGATTATGATCCTTTTGTGGGTATAAAGGAAAACAAGACACATGAAAATAATGCTTATAAAACAAATAGAAAAAATGATGTTCGTACATAACAAAGGTTAAATAAATGTTTATTATTTTTAATTATCATCATCTTTGGGACTTCATGTTAAAGAGGAGAATACTGAAGCCCAGGAGAAGTGACTTTTCCAAGGTCACAAAGTTAATTAGTAACTGTAGTGCAAATTTCCTGACATCTAAGTCACTACTCCTTCTGTCATATCAAACTGCCTCTTAATCTTCTATGTAAATAGAATTTGGTAATTTTTGCATTATGCAAGAATATCCATGAGGAGAAGAACCCCTCCTTTTCTATTTTGGAAGGGTGTTTCTTGCTAATAGGAAGTTTAGTCTTACTCTCTTTCATGCCTGAGGATGGGGGTGCTCCACTGCCACTGCTGGCCTATAGACCTATCCATAGATGTTAATTACCATTGGTGACATTGTGCAATAATTTACCCGGGATTTGATGCTACCTCAGCCCTCTTGAAATTCTCCTACAAGATTATTGCCCAGTGGTTCAGTCCTTCTCTGAGCGCTTCTTGCTCCATCAATCTTCCCCAGACCAAATGTGTTAGGTATAAATAAAGTAGTCAGTGTTTCTTAATTAAGAATCAAGTAGCTCTTAGAACAATGGTATGGCTTGGATAAACAGAGGTTGGAGCTCTAACCTAGCAGTTCCTTGTGTCAAACAAGGGGAGGTCTATATAGGTTTGGGCCTTTGAAGAAGATAATTTTTCTACTCACTTCCCCTTCCATTCCACAGAGACCCTTTTTCAATTCTAGATTTGTGTCCTATCCCTCTCCCTCTGAAAACCCTAAATTCTTCATAGGAGGAAATATTTTAATTCTACAGTTTCTTATTTTGACAGGTTTTTTTTTTTTTGGAAGTTTTAGGTTTTTGTCAAATGACCAATGAATTTTTCCTTTGTTTCAGAGAGTGAGAGGGACTGCCTCTAGTCTAGTCAAATATCTGATTCCAGTTCAATCTTCCAAGCAGAGATAGCTTGGGCTTATTTCCTAGTGAGGAAATGCCCTAAGAATTAAGCATTAGAGACAATTTAATCTATAATACCTAAAAACGATATTTTTTCCTAGCAACAGGACTTTTCCCTGGCTTCTTAAAAGAATGAGAGAGAGTAAGAGAAAGAGGAAGAGACAGAGAAAGAGAAAAATAATCTGCTGTTATTAGGATAAGAAGCATTTGCCTCTTTTTAAAGTCTGCCTTGAATTACAAGACCTACCATCTCAAGTATTTCTCAAGGTGAAAGTCGTTCAATTGGACCAATCTATAAGAATAAAATTACCCCTGCCAGTAAAACATTTAGGTAGGCATCTCTGGAATATTTGGACACTGATGTCAAGAATATGTCCACTTAAATAATCCTGTCCTGTGTACAATGAGACATTTTGATACAAATACTATAAAAGTTTGTTCAAAGATTATAGGCTTACTCTGGATAAATTGTCATTTTAAAGCTTGTGGATTAATCAGACCAGGTATACACTAGCAGAATGAAAGTGATAAAGCTGAGTTAATTATCTGAATTATTCAGGTCAATACATTTCAATTGCTTCCATTTCCTGGACCTATCAGGTAAAAGCCTATTTTGGCTTAAATTATTTGTACAAATTTCTCAGTTTAAAATTTCTGACAGTGGAGCCCTAAGGCTTTGAGTCCAGTAAGCATTACTTAGAGGCGTGATGTAAAAAATGCTTATGGGCCTTGGCACCATATTACTTTATTAAGCCTCCTTATAGTGCCATGTTGGAATATCTTAATGGTGAAATGCAGCACCATTTTCTTAGACAAGAAGAAAGAACCATCTAATAAAGATGATAGGTGCAATGAAAAAGATGAGTGGAAGCAAAATCCCTTTTCCCTGGGTGGGAATAAGGAGAACTGACTTTACCAGCCTTACTATCACTTATTATCATCATCAGCCATGCTATCACTAGGCATGAATAGATTGCTTCCTTTATTTTGTAAATTGCAATGAACTAAGGTATCAGTACAAGACAAGCAGAACCTGTTGCAGGCAACCTGATAAGTAGATCAGGTGTGCTTTGAGTGCTGTGTTCCTCTTTCCCATATTATTCTTTTCCTAGTGCCTTTGTGGATGTCCAGGAACATTTAACTTGGCTATACTCTGTCCTTGTTCACATCTCCTTGTGTGACTCATCACTCTAGGGTCTGCTTCTTCCTGAATGTACGTGAGCTAAGGTTATTGGTGATCCACAATCACTAATATAATAAACTTTCTAAAAACTACATTTACACTATCCTACCTATTTACCCTATGACACAGCAATAGCACTGCTAGGAATTTACCCAACGGATACAGGAGTGCTGATGCATAGGGGCACTTGTATCCCAATGTTTATAGCAACACTTTCAACAATAGCCAAATTATGGGAAGAGCCTAAATGTCCATCAACTGATAAATGGATAATGAGATTGTGGTTTATATACAGAATGGAATACTATGTGGCAATGAGAAAGAATGAAATATGGCCTTTTGTAGCAACGTGGATGGAACTGGAGAGTGTTACGTTAAGTGAAGTAAGTCATACAGAGAGACAGATACCATATGTTTTCACTCTTATGTATATCCTGAGAAACTTAATAGAAGACCTTGGGGGAGGGGAAGGAAAAAAAAAGTTAGGGAGGGAGCCAAACTATAAGAGACTCTTAAAAACTGAGAACAAACTGAGGGTTGATGGGGGGTGGGAGGGTGGGGAGAGTGGGTGATGGGTATTGAGGAGGGCACCTGTTGGGATGAGCACTGTGTGTTGTATGGAAACCAATTTGACAATAAATTTCATATTAAAAAAATTTGGGGGGTAAAAAACTTTACAGAGGTTTTTGACTGCATGAGGGATTGGTGCCTCTAAATTGTGTTTTTTGAGGGTCAACTGTAATGGAAACCTGTATAAAATTTTATTAGATAATAGAGTTTGATTGCTAAAGATGCAAACAAACAACAACAATAAAACACTTAACTCAAGTATTTCACAATGTAAAGGTAATTGGACTAATTTATAAGAATAAAATTGCCTCATGATGAAATATTAGGTAGGTACTTTTGGGATATATGAATACTAATGTGAATATTCCCTTATTAAACTCCTAATTTCCTAGAGGGAATATCCAGTTGAAAAAGTAGATTTTATAACATGGAATATATGATTTGGCTATGGTTCAACTACTAGCCAATTTGTTGTTATATGGGAAAGAAGATAGAATTAGATGTCAGGAGATCTGCCTTTCAGTTATGGCTCAAACATTAGTATATGAATGACCTAAAACATGTTCTCACCTCCTTATGTATGTCTTTTCCTTGGTAAAGGAAGGAAATGATCCCTATCCTAACAATTCCACAAGATTGTTTGAAGATGGAATAAAATGATAGGTATACTGTTAAAAGGCAAAGGCAGAAGCATGGAGAGCTGTTAGGAGACTATCAGTAATCCAGGGGAGAGCTGATGATGGCTTGGCTAGCATAGTAGAGATAAAAGTGGTGATTAATACTAGTTAGTGGCACCACTTACCTAGAGCAGAGGAATTGCCTAGCCTAGTATTGCCTGAGTTTCTGTCCCACAATATCATGAGATATAATGGTTGTGGTTTTAAGCCAAAATTTTTTTGGCATAATTTTGGCACAATTTGTTGTGAAGCAATATATAGTGCTAAGCCACTGAAGAATTCTAAGCAGGTCAGATACATGTTAAACTCACAAGAAAAGTCTTATATTTGATGAAACAGTAAAATAACTGTTTAACCAACCTAAAATGCTTGACACATAGCAGTCACTCAATAAATGAATGAATAAACCCACTGTGTACAGTAACAATTTAGATTTTTATACTTTCTGTGGAGTGTGTGTGTGTGTGTGTGTGTGTGTGTGTGTGTGAAATGCGGCACCCTGTCCAGGTTCCTGTGCTGGTAGACAAATAAGTACTGAATAGTTACAGAAGACCCAACTCTCCATAATCCCTTGGGACTTGCCTTTTTCTTACTGGTGACATTGGCAGGAGATACGGCAGGGAAGATATTTTTTGTCATTTTAGTAACCAGCACCTCACTCTTTAGAGGTCAAATTCCCACTTTCCTCCAGTCCTTGGCATGTATTTTTAGTGTATTATTCCCTCTGTACTTGCTTCCATTTCCTGATAGAGCAGAAAGAATCAGGGAGTTGAGAAAAGTAAGGTATTGCCCTATGTGTACAAGTTATTTTCAACAAAATGTCAGTTTTAGCAGGTGAAGTAAACTATGAAATGCAGCATCTGAGTATTTGGTCAATGTTTAAATCCCTAAAAGCGCATTGCAACTTGGAATATGAGCCATGAGGGCATACCTGATCAGAGAGCAATCTCAACATTTTCTTCTCAAAAAATTCCCATAATAAAGATTTACACCCACTATCAGAATATGCATTTAAAAGACCCCACATACATATTTAATGAACTATAAAATGTACTTTAAAAAGTTGACTCTGGTTTTAAAATCCACAAAATTTAATTTGGACTAGAATTCTAGAACTCTTAAATTTTGGAGAGAATACAAAAGTTTTGAATGATATATTTAGTGCCTGCTTGTGTTGAACTCTCTCATGTATTGTATTTATAAAATAGCTTTCACTTTTGAAAGAGACCTTGCCTCTCCTTGCCAAAAGGACAGTTCTCTTTCTACCATCTCCCTCCCTCTCTTGCTCCCTCTGACAGTCCTTTGCCCCTTGTCTCCTCTCCCCTATCCTCCCTTCCTCCAATCCCTTCCTTCCTTCCTTCCCCTCTTTTTTTCTGCTCTTTCACTTCCTGTGTTTCAAAGATCTGTCTCAGAAAAATGAAGATTTATACCCTGTATCAATCATTCACTTTTCACCAGCTCAAAGGCATATCTTTGCTGTGAGAGCTTTCATGCTTTCCAGGAAGCTGAAATAAAGCAAGTAATATCACTCTACTCTCTGAGATGAAAGTGAAGAGACTTATCCAGTATGCCAATTAGAAATGGGTACAAATGGACACAGGCTTAACTTGTGCTTATTGTTACAGCCCAGATAGTGAGGCAAATCCACATTTGTAGAGGCAAGGGCAGAGACAATTTTTGAAAGTGAATTGAAAAAATAGCAGGATTCATCATGTCTGAATCGTAGAGCAGCAGCTAGAACTTTTCTGTCAAACCTGCTATTTTGATTACCTGATTCAAAACCAGTTCAGTAGTAACATTTTTGGAGAAAAGAATACACAGTGCCTTAAAAGTCAGTGGTTTTGGAGTAATGCAGGCTTGGCTGCATACTTGATTCAGAGTCACTAGCTCCTAAGTAGCCTTGGTGAAATCACTTTACTATTCTGAGTTCCAGTTTCCTCATCTATAAAATGGGGATAATAATCCTACTTACCTCATAAGGTTATTGTGAGGATTCACTGAAATAGTAGTATTGAACATATTGCCTGGTACAGATCAGTGCTCAATAAACAGTAACAATAATAGTAGTTGATTTGCTGTTATTATGATTATGACTTCGTTGTTCAATGTCAAATGCCTGTATTCATACACAGATGAGTTCAGAAAAAAAAAAAAACAGGTGAATTCCAGTAACTGCCTAATAAAAGGAGTACTATTTGTTGAGAACCTATATAGTATGTCATTTTATCATAACAGCAAGAAGGTAAGTGATTTTCCCAAGAATATACAATTAGTAAAGGGTAATGATTGGGATTTAGACTTTGTTTAATCTAGTTCCAAAGCCTGTTTCTTTCATCCCTCATTATACCACACAACCAGTTGTTTTCTCTGTGTTCTTTCTGTTTATATCCTATTACTTCATTCAAGCATCCTTGGTCCATGGTGATAAACATACCTCTCATTTGGCCTCCTACAGTTATTTGTATTTTAATTCATTTTCCCCTATAATCAATAAATAGACTGCTAGTTCTATACAGGGCAAGAGCCATATCTTTAATTTCTTTGTGGTATGCATAGCATGTGCTCTTATATTTTTTGAATGACAGTATCCTGTCTGTCTGTTTGACCTACTTCCCCTTCAAACTGGTTTCTGCATACATATCAATACCATAAAGACACAGGATGAGAAGTGTCCTCTTTCATATTATTTGCCAAGCATAGCTACTATTTTCTCTTGAATATTTACATTCCTTTTATTATATTAAAAAATTTGAGGATCCACTCTTCTCTAAATATTTCTTCTGACTTCTTCAGTATCTTCCTTTTTTTGAGATAAAGAAGTCACTCCATTAAGAACATGTCACAATTAAATCAGTGTACACAAAATAACTGTTTCAAAATATATGACAAAAATTAGCAGAACTAAAAGATGAAATATACAAACCCACAATAAATTGGGAAACTTGAAAACATCCTTCTCAATAACTTAATGAACAAGTAGACAAAAAGGTCAATGTTTACAAAATATCTGTGCAATACTATGAACAAACTGCTTAATTGACACATAGAATATGTTACCTTCCACTGATAGAATTCTTATGCTTTTTTATAATTTAAATTGAGGTATATTTGACATGTAGCATTATATTGGCTCCAGGTGTACAACATAATGATTCAATATTTATATACATTGCAAAATGACCAGCACAATAAGTCTTGTTACCATAATTTACCACACAAAGTTAACTTTGGCAACCTCAAGTATGTTCTACAATATTATTTTATTGTAGTCACTATGCTGTACATTATATCCTTGTGACTTACTTATTTTATAACTGAAAATTTGACCTTCTTCACCCATTTTTCCCATTCCCCAATCTCCTCTCTCTCTGGCAACCACCATTCTTTTCTCTGTATTTATGATTTTTGTTTTGTTTTGTTGTATAGTTCCCTCAAGATCTACCCATGTTGTTGCAAATAACAAGATACTACTCTCTTTAATGGCTGAGTAGTATTCCATTGTGAGGTGTGTGTGTGTGTGTGTGTGTGTGTGTGTGTGTGTGTGTATCACATCTTCTTTACCATTCATTCATCAATGTACACATAGGTTGTTTCCATATCTTGGTTATTATAAATAATGCTATGATGAACATAGGGGTGCACATATCTTTCTGAATTAGTGTCTTCATTTTCTTCAGATAAATACCCAGAGGTAGAAGTGCTAGATCATATGGTAGTTCTATTTTTAATTTTTGAGGAACTTCCATATTGTTTTCCATAGTGACTGCGCTAATTTACATTCCCACCAACAATGCACAATTGTTGTTCCTGCATATTTTTGCCAACGTTTGTTATTTGTCTTTTTGATAATAGCCATTCTAGCAGGTATGAGGAGGTATCTCATTGTGGTTTTGATTTGCATTTCCCTGATGATTAGTGATGCTGAGCATCTTTTTCATATGTCTGTTGGCCATCTAGATGTCTGCTTTGGTAAAAAATGTCTACTCAGATCCTATGCTCATTTTTTAATTGAATTGCTTGGGTTTTTGTTTTTGTTTTTGGGTTGTTGGTTATTTTTGTTTTTGTTTTATTTTTCACTTTTTGCTATTGAGTTGTATAAGTTATTTATATATTTTGTATATTAAGCCATATTGGATATATTTTCTCCCATTTAGTAGGTCATCTTTTCATTTTGTTGATGGTTTCCTTTGGTGTGCAAAAGCTTTTTAGTTTCATGTAGTCTCACTTGTTTATTTTTGCTTTTTTTGACTTTGCTTTTGGAGCCAGATCCAGAAATTTACTGCCAATACCAATGTCAAGTGGCTACTGCCTATATTTTCTGCTAGGAGTTTGTGGTTTCAGATCTTACACTGAAGTCTTCCATTTATTTTGAGTTCATTTTTGTGTATGGTATAAGAGAGTGGTGTAGTTTCATTCTTTTGCATGTGGCTGTTCAGTTTTCCTAACACCGTTTATTAAAGAGACCATCGTTTCCCCACTGTATGTATATTCTTGCCTTCTTTGTCATAAATTAATTTACCATATGTGCATGGGTTTACTTCTGGCTTGTCTGTTCTGTTCCATTGATCTATGTGTCTGTTTTTATAACACCATACTCTTTTGATCAATCTATCTTTGTTGGAGTCTTTCATGGTTTCATACAAACTTTAGGATTGTTTATTTTATTTCTGTGAAAAAATGCTACTGCAATTTTGACAGGAATTGCATTGAGGGACGCCTGAGTGGCTTAGTTGGTTGAGTATCCGACTTCGGCTCAGGTCATGATCTCACAGTCTGTGAGTTCGAGTCCCATCCCGGGCTCTGTTCTGACAGCTCAGAGCCTAGAGTCTGCTTCATATTCTGTAGATTCTCCCTCTATCTCTCTGCCCCTCCCCTGCTTGTGCACTCTCACTCTCTCTCAAAAATAAATAAATAAACATTTAAAAAAGGAATTGTATTGGATTTACATATTGCTTTGGGTAAAATGGGCATTTTAATTTTTCTAGTCCATAAGCCTGGAATATATTTGCATTTCTTTGTGTCTTCTTCAATTTCTTTCACTAGTGACTTACAGTTTTTAGTGTGCAAGACTTTAACCTCCTTGCTTAAATTTATTCCTAGGTATGTTATTCTTTTTAATGCAATTGTAAATGGCTTTAATATTATTTTAATTTTTTTAATGCTTGTTTATTTTTGAGAGAGTGGGAGACAGAGCACAAAGGGGGAAGAGCAGAGATAGAGACAGAGAGAGAGAGAGGAAGAATCTGAAGCAAGCTCCAGGCTCTGAGCTGTCAGCATAGAGTCCAATGTGGGGCTTGAACCCATGAACTATGAGATCATTACCTGAACCAAAGTTGGATGCTCAACTGACTGAGCCACCCAGGCACCCTTTCAATATCTTTTTAAATGGAACTTACTCATTTAAAACTTTTTATAATCTCTCTCACCCTCAGTTTTCTTATAAAAATAGAGATAATAAATATGTAACATATAGGTTTTGGAGGAAGAATTAAGAGAAGAAAGTATTTAGGATAGAGCTTGGTACATAGCAGGTGCTTACTAAATGCTAATGTTTATTTCCTTTCCTTTTAAGGTAAAGATGTGCCATTCTTCACTTATTGAGATGTACTCTTTCTGTCATAGTGACAATGGCCACCCTGGGCCCCTTGTCACATGAGTAAGAAACATATGATCAAGATCTAGGAACAGCTTAACTTACAGCTAAGTTTTTTGAAAAAGCCATTTGGCCCATAAAAGACCAAACCCATGATCTTGGCTATTTATTCATCTTTTTATTGCTATGGAGAAGAAGGCAGTAAACCAGTGTTTTGGTGATAACAATGATGATGGGGAACCCTATTTGTTTATGGTGGCAGCCAAGCTTTTGTCTATTTCTCCTCCTTGGAGGAGAATTCTTTCAAGATTCTCCTTGGAGGAGAGATTCTTTCAAGCCTGCCTGGAATCAAAGGAGAAGCATTTCTGATCTGGAGAGAAACATTGAGAGAGCTGCTGAATCCACAGCAGAGGTGAAAGGGTATCCAGGAATTATTTTGTTATGCCTGACTTTTTACAAATTTGTTCATCCTCTTATGGTAAGCCAAACATGTTGGTCAAGCCAATGACTTTTGGGACCTTGTTATGAGACATGAGGCACTCTGTGCTTGCTAAGCTTATATCTTGCTTTGAGGTTGACAGTTTTTTAGAAAGGTGCTGGGAAGAGGTCAGGGAAAAACAAAATACCCAACTCCCAAAATTTAGTTTTTTTCTAAAGTGCAATGGAAACAGAGTTGGTTTTCTGGGGTTGGAGAGAACAAAATAAAGTGCAGGCATACTATCCAAACAGTAAGGGTCAGTGATCTCTCTTTTTGTACCTCTTTGTCCCTTCTTGATTCTTCATTAGTACAGAGAGGAATAAGAAAATTTTTTTAAAAGGCACATTTGAACAGTTCACACTGCTTTCATGAGAAAGTGAAAAGCATAGCCTTAAGGCTATTTCCTGAGCGCAATGGGAATTCCAGATGCAATTAGCAACTCCATCTGATGTTCTAGGAAGATACCAATGCCTAAACTTATAGCTGTCTATTGACACAACCATCTTTAACCTTAATAAATAGGCTAATTTTCTTGCCCTTTTTCTTATTCTTTTCATTCTAGTACCTAATTATCAGCAATCTATTGTTGTTCATATTGGGTCATGCCTACATCTTCTTTCTCTATTTACTTATTCAATATTCATCTATTAAGAGCCTATTTTGTGTCAATCTCCTGTCCTGTTTAGCCACCAAGGATAAAGATATGAGTAAGGCCTGGTCTTTGCCCTCAAGTAGCTTACATTCTAGTGATATTTCAATTATTCTCTTCAATAATCTAGTACAGAAACCATGACTTCTACATCTTAGTACCTACATAAAAATAGAAACACAAGATATGGTAAGGTAAGATTTATTGAATTACATTTGGTAGAATTTTGCTGAAAAATCTTGTTTTCTAGGTTGGCTTCTCAGTAGGTAAGGCAGTACATGAGAAAATGCAAGTAACCTAGGATTGCATCAAGTTTTATTGCTTGACACAACATCCCAAACAACTTCAAATACAGATGGATACAATATATATATTTTTATTGTTAGGAAATTATCAAGTATGTCTATGCAAGCTATCCCTGGGCAGCTTCAGCTTCCCCAGCATCAGCTCATTATTCTTCTGTTTCAGTGTTTTTTATCTACACTTACTTGTGTACACAGCCCCTATTTTCTTGTGTGTGAAATATCAGAGAGGAATGCCCAATTTTTTCCTGGTCTTTCTTTTTCTCATTCATTCATTCATTCATTCATTCTCAACTTAACAAACAGTGTAGTCTTGCTTTCAAGAGTAGAACCCAGTGATTCATCTCTTACACATGACACTCAGTGCTTATCCCAAAAAGTGCCCTCCTTAGTGCCCATCACCCATTTAACCCATTGCTCACACCCCCACTGCCATCAACCCTCAGTTTGTTCTCTGTATTTAACAGCCTCTTGTGGTTTGCCTCCTTCTACGTTTGTATTTTTCCTCCCCTTCCCATGTGTTCATCTGTTAAGTTTCTCAAATTTCACATATGCATGAAATCATATGATATCTTTCTCTGACTGACTTATTTTGCTTAACATAATACCCTCCAGTTCCATCCACATTGTTGCAAATGGCAAGATTTCATTCTTTTTCATCATTGAGTAGTATTACATTGTGTGTGTGTGTGTGTGTGTGTGTGTGTGTGTAAATGTACATACATACATACATACCTACATACATACCACATCTTTTTAAAACATTAATCAGTTGTTTTTTCTACCCCGAACTGGGCTGTCTCCAGAGAAGACTGGGTAGTTTCCCACCCCTTACTTATCCAGTGACAAATTGAATTGTTTGTTATTGTGGGATACACAGCAGTTAGTCCTTTACAGACTCCCCAAAGCATAATATAGCTTTCCACAGCCTTAATTTATCAAACGAAGCAACTTGTCAAGGCAACACTGGCTAATCCAAGAGTTCATATTTCGGGTTTTGCCAAATCAAAGATCCTAAGGAAAGCAGGACAATCTGGGGATTAAGAAGTACATTTTTAGTAAAGGTGAAGTGGGTCACATAAAGTCTACCTACTGCCTAAGCAACTGGACTGTTTCATGAATTTCCTACAAAATTCTTACTTGCGTTTTTCCTATTTCCTAAGCCCTCTGGTAGGGGTGATAAACCTCTGGACAAAGAAATCTTTTTTTTTTTTTTTAAGAATTAGTAGTATAATTCCAGCTATTAGGAAAGGGCTGAGCTCATATCCGGTGTAAGCAAGCTGCAGCATTAATGTATGTCAAGTTATCTTTTCTTTCTTTTTGTAGGGATCCCACCATATGGCTTATTTGAGTAATCTTGGCATGTTTTTGAAATGTTTGTTTTGAATGGATGAGTTTCAACAGTAGCAATTTATTACATCAACACTTCTTGCACACCTAGAAAAAGATAGCTCTTTGCAGATATATTGTCTTCTCTTTACCGAGGACCTCTTTTTCTCTTGGTATTTTTCAGATGAGATGAAAGGAATGGAAAAGTTTAGGCCTGAACAGGAGGTCAAAATTGATTGATTGACTGAAAACTAGTCGTGGATGTATAGATTAGATGGTAAATCTCTCTGAAAATATCATTTCTTTCATTCTCTCTCTCTCTCTCTCTGACACACACACACACACACACACACACACACACACACACACACACACATACACACCAAAAGAAAAATTGAAAAACTTCTGGAAAATGATGTTCTCTCTTAACTAGTATATATAATTTTATTTTGTACTTTTCTAATACAGATATTTCAGAAAATGTATTTGTATATCTGTTTTCTAAAATCATTTTGTGAATTTAGCATATTAGAGTACTTTATTTTTTAGATAAGCTACATTTTATTCTTAAAGTCTTGGGGGAAAATATGAAATTTATGTAATATAAATGTTAAATTGAAAGGACATCCTTCTTCATAATTTCCAAACTCTTTATAGTTGTAGATTATTGAATCTGAAAATTAAATACCATTTACCATGGCTGTCCCTAGGTGGCACAGTGTCTTTAACTCAAAGGGGTATGATTTCCCATTGGATATCAAATGCTTTTTTAATTTAATATTATTGTCAAGTTAGCTAATATACAGTGTAGTCTTGACTTCAGGAGTACATTCCCATGATTCCTCACTTACATACAACACCCAGTGCTCATCCCAACAAGTGCCCTCCTCAATGCCCATCACCCATTTTCCCCAACCCCCCCCACTCCCATCAGCCCTCAATTTCTTCTCTGTATTTAAGAGTCTCTATGGTTTGCCTCCCTCTCTGTATCTTATTTTTCTTTCCCTTCCCCTTTGGTCTTATGTTAAGTTTTTCAAATTTCATATATTAGTGAAATCATGTTATCTGTCTTTCTCTGACTGACTTATTTCACTTAGCATAATACCTTCCAGTTCCATCCACATTGTTGCAAATAGCAAGATTTCATTTTTCATCACTGAATAGTATTCCATTGTATTTGTGTGTGTGTGTGTGTGTGTGTGTGTGTGTGTGTGTGTGTGTGTGTCTACACTGCATCTTCTTTATCCATTCATCACTTGGTGGACCCTTGGACTGTTTACATCATTTGGCTATCATTGATAATGCTGCTATAAATGTTGAGGTACATGTGCCCCTATGAATCAGCACTCCTGTATTCTTTGGATAAATTCCTACTAGTGCTATTGCTAGGTCACAGGGTAATTCTATTTTTAATTTTTTGAAGAACCTCCACACTGTTTTCCAGAGTGGCTGCACCATTGTGCATTTCCACCAAAAGTGCAGGAGGGTTCTGCTTTCTTCACATCCTCACCAACATCTGTTGTTTCTGGAGTTGTTAACTTTAGCTACTCTGACTGGTGTGAGGTGGTATCTCAATGAGGTTTTGATTTGCATTTCCCTGATGATGAGTGATGTTGAGCATCTTTTCATGTGTCTGTTTGTCATCTGGATGTCTTCTTTGGAAAAGTGTCTATTCATGTCTTCTTCCCATTTCTTCGTGGGATTATTTGTTTTGTTTGTTTGTTTTCTGGGGGGTGTTGAGTTTGGTCAGTTCTTTATAGATTTTGGATACTAACCCTTTATCCAATATGTAATTTGCAAATGTCTTCACCCATTCCGTGGGTTGACTTTCAGTATTGTTGATTGTTTCCTTTGCTGTGCAGAAGCTTTTTATCTTGATGAAGTCCCAATAGTTCATTTTTGCTTTTATTTTCCTTGCCTTCAGAGACATGTCAAGCAAGAAGTTGCTGTGGCCGAGGTCAAAGTGGTTGCTGCCTGTATTCTCCTCTAGGGTTTTGATGGTTTCCTGTCTCACATTCAGGTCCTTTATCCATTTTGAGTTTATTTTTGTGAATGGTGTAAGAAAGTGGTCTAGGTTCATCCTTCTGCATGTTGCTGTCCAGTTCTCCCAGCACCATTTGTTAAAGAGACTGTCTTTTTTCCATTGGATATTCTTTCCTGCTTTGTCAAAGATTAGTTGGCCATACTTTTGTGGGTTTAGTTCTGTGGTTTCTATTCTATTCAATTGGTCTCTCTATTCAATTGGTCTGTTTTTGTGCCAATACCATGCTGTCTTGATGATTACAGCTTTGTAGTAGAGGCTAAAGTCTGGGATTGTGATGCCTCTTGCTTTGGTCTTCTTCTTCAAAATTACTTAGGCTATTCGGGGTCTTTTGTGGTTCCATACAAATTTTAGGATTGCTTGTTCTGGCTTTGAGAAGAATGCTGGTGCAATTTTGATTGGGATTGCATTGAATGCGTAGATAGCTTTGGGTAGTATTGACATTTTAACAATATTTATGCTTCCAGTCCATGAGCACGGGATGTTTTTCCATTTCTTTGTATCTTCTTCAATTTACTTCATAAACTTTCTATAGTTTTCAACATACAGATCTTTTACATCTTTGGTTAGGTGTCTTCCTAGGTACTTTATGATTCTTGGTACAATTGCAAATGGGATAAGTTTCTTTATTTGTCTTTCTGGTTGCTTCATTATTAGTGTGTAAGAATGCAACTGATTTCTGTACATTAATTTTGTATCCTGCGACTTTGCTGAATTCACCTATGAGTTCTAGCAGACTTTGGGTGGAGTCTCTTGGGTTTTCCATGTATAATATCATGTCATCTGCAAAAAGTTAAAGCTTGACTTCATTTTTGCCATATTTGATGCCTTTGATTTCCTTTTGTTGTCTGATTGCTGATGCTAGAACTTCCAACAGTATGTTAAACAACAGCAGTGAGAGTGGACATCCCTGTCATGTTCCTGATCTCCAGAGGAATGCTCTCAGTTTTTCCCCATTGAGGATGATATTAGTTGTGGGCTTTTCATAAACGGCTTTTATGATGTTAAGGTATGTTCCTTCTATCTGGACTTTCTATTAAGAAAAGATGTTGTATTTTGTCAACTGCTTTTTCTACATCTATTGACAGTATAATATGGTTCTTATCCTTTCTTATATTAATATGATGTATCATGTTGATTGATTTGCAAATATTGAACCAGCCCTGCAGCTCAGGAATGAATCCCACTTGATCATGGTGAACAATTCTTTTAATATACTGTTGAAATCGATTTGCTAATATCTTGTTGAGAATTTTTGTATCCATGTTGATCAGAGATATTGGCATGCAATTCTCCTTTTTAGTGGAGTCTTTGCTTTGGGCATCAAGGTAGTGCTGGCTTCATAGAATAAGTCTGGAAGCTTTCCTTCCATCTCTATTTTTTTGTAACAGCTTGAGAAAAATAGATATTTACTCTGCTTTAAATTTCTGGTAGAATTGCCCTGAGAAGACATCTGGCCCAGGTCTCTTATTTTTTGGGGGGAGATTTTTGATAACTGATTCAATTTCTTCAAAGGTTATGGGTCTTTTCATATCTTTTATTTGTTCCCTTTTGAGTTTTGGTAGTGTGTCTAGGAATTTGTCCATTTGTTCCAGATTGTCTACTTTGCTGACATATAATTTTTCATAGATTTCTTTAATAATTGTTTGTATTTATGTGATATTGGTTGTGATCTCTCCTTTTTCATTCATAATTTTATCTATTGGGTCTCTCTTTTTTGAGAAGTCTGGCTAGGGGTTTATCAGTTTTGTTTTTTCTTTTAAAAAACCAGCTCTTAGATTCATTGATCTGTTCTACTGTGGTTTTTTTTTTTTGGATTATATATTGCCAATTTCTGCTGTAATCTGTATTATATATCTTCTGCTAGCATTGGTATTTGTTTGCTGCTGCCTTTCTACTTCCTTTAGGTGTGAGGTTAGATTATGTATTTGGGAATTTTCTTGCTTCTGGAGATAGGCCTGAATTGCAATCTATTTTCCTCTTTGGACTGCCTTTGCTGCATCCCAAAGGTTTTGAACTGTTATGTTTTCATTTTCATTTGCTTCCATATAATTTTTAATATCTTCTTTAATTTCCTGGTTTTGACCCATTCATTCTTTAGTACGATGTTCCTTAATCTCCATGTATTTGGGGGCTTTCCAAATTTTTTCTTGTGGTTGATTTCAATTTTCCTAGTGCTGTGGTCTGAAAATATGCATAGAATGATCTCAATCTTTTTATACTTGTTTAGGGCTGTTTTGTGACCCAGTATGTTATCTATTTTGGACAGTGTTCCATGTGCACTTGAGAAGAATGTATATTCTGTTGCTTTTGGATGAAAAGTCTGAATTTATCTGTTAAGTCTATCTGGTCCAATGTGTCATTCAGAGCCATTGTTTCCTTATTGGTTTTCTGCCTAGATGATCTGTCCATTGTTGTAAGTGGAGTATTAAAGTTTTCTACAATCATGGTATTTATGTTTGTGAATAAATGATTTATATATCTGGTTTCTTTCATGTTGGGGGCATAAACATTTACAACTGCTAGCTCTTCTTGATGGATATACCCCTTAATTATGATGCAATGCACTTTTTCATCTCTTGTTAAAGTCTTTGTTTTAAAGTCTAGTTTGTCTGATAGAAGTATGGTTACTCCAGCTTTCTCTGGATGATGTCCAGTTGCATATAGATAGTTCTCCTTCCCCTCACTTTCAATGTGTAGGTGTGCTCAGGTCTAAAATGAGTCTCTTGTAGGCAGTATATTATATTATATAATATGATGATATTTATTTATTAAATGTATATATACATATCACTTCTTTCTTTCTTTCTTTCTTTCTTTCTTTCTTTCTTTCTTTCTTTCTTTCTTTCTTTCTTTCTTTCTTTCTTTCTCTGTTCTGGTTGTTTGCTTGCATATATGTATAATGAGAATTGCCCAAAAATCAAATCACAAACTATGGGCCTGATTCCAAAGGACAAAAAAAGAGGAGGGTAGAAAGAAAAAGAAAGGACAAGAGGAGAGAAGGAAAGAAAAGAAAAGAGAAGAAAAGCAGACTAACATACAAAACCACAAGTCAGTTGTCTGTTGGTGTCTGGGACTGGTGACTATGGTGGTCTGGAGGAGAGGCCATCTGGTTTGTTCAGTGTTAGTCCTGCTCCAGTAGATAAACAGTTACAAGGCATGGAGAGGCGGGGTTTGGTGTAAGTCTGTCCCACCTCCCCTGTGGGCCACTGTCCTATTCTTTGAATCCCCACCATGTTGGTGATGGGAAGAAAAATGGTGACACCCTAATCTCTCCTCCCTGGACCAGATGTCCCAAAATACGCTGTTCAGGCAGCCCTCACAGAATAATATGGGCTGGTGGGTTTGTCTTGCTCCATAGTTCTGCTGGGCCTCCCAGGCACTCGGATGGGATTCAAAACTCGATGTCTTAAAGGATCCTACACTATGTGGACCTTGTTCTGGGGTACCACCATTCTGCCTTGCTAAGAAACAGACTCTGGCTGGCGCCTGCAGGGTCTTTTGTCCTTGGGGGGCAATAAACCCTCTTCCCACAGTACTTGAGGGAAGAGACTGTTCTCTCCCAGTGTACCCCTAAGATAGCTACCATGCCCTGGGGCTTGCTCTCTCTCCCTTAGGCATGCACACATGGTGGTGGCTCTGGTCCAGAGGAAGCTGTGTACCCCTGAAAACTCCAATCTATGGTCTGGAGAGGTTTTTCTCTTATCCACACTTCCACAGCCTCTCTTTCTCTCCATTTTATCTCTCTACAGATCCCTTCCCTCTGTACCTCTGACGCCTGCCATTTTATCTCTCCCAATTCACATACATGCACCTCTGTCCCGGGAAGCTGTCTTCATCTACCTGTGGGGACTTTTCTGTCACTTCACAGACTATATTTCTTGGTGTTCCAAGTGTTCTGACCTCAATATAACTGTGTTTGAAAGATGAGGGAAATCCCAGTCCCCTATTTCTCCACCATCTTAACTCCCTCTAGAGTACTTTAATCCTGTTTTAGAAATTATTGTTTTGGTACCTAGGAAGATTATAAGAAACTTATAATTATGGCTGTGAAAAAATTATATATTATATGTGTTCATGTGTGTAATATATACAAAAACGTGCTAAATATAAATTGTTAAACTATGTATTGTCTGAAAAATAACTGGATGCAAAATTTTGAGTGTGACCAAAAATTAGACAAGTATGTTGATCATTATACTACTCTGAAGCAGCTAAGTCTAATGGCCTCTAAGGGGAGAGAAAACACCCTAAAAGCAAAAATGAATGAGGTCAGTTAATCCTATAGAACTATGTAACTATTTTTTATTTCAAGTGAGAAAAATAGGGTATAATTCAACTTTGGCAAAACCTATGGTTGCTGAATCAATATGAAAATGATTATATTTTTTTAACAGCCTGATGTAATTTTGTGACATGGCTCTCCTGTTAAAGTTCCTTGCTATTTGCAGGTCAAACAACTCAAGGGTAAGCTCATCCCTGTCACTGAAAAAGATGATAGTGACAATCCTATATGGATCATCTGGGTAAGGGGCCTCAACCTCAGGCAACCAAGAGTGAAAGTGAACCTAGCTTGAATTGATTAAGCTGTCATGACTTTGTGATGATAGATGGAAGTCTACCAAGTGTACTATGGGGCAAAGATAATAATGAGCACATGTACGGCTAAGTGTAGAGGATATTTCCAAGTAAGTGCATGTTCTCACAATCTCTTTTATAACATTTCTGGAGGATAATATATTTTCTCTGAGTTTTATGGAGATATAATTGACATACAGCATTGTATAAGTTTAAGATGTACAGCATGATGTCTTGATACACATGCATAGTAAAATAATAACCTCATATTTAGTTAGCATTAATTACCTCAAATAATTACAAAACAAATTTTCCTTGTGATGAGAACTTTTAGGATTTGCTGTTTTAACAGCCTTCATATATGTCATATAACATTATTAGCTATAGTCATCAGGATGTACATTACATTCCCACTGCTTATTTATCTTATAACCAGATTTTTGTACCTTTTTGAGCACCTTTACTCAATTCCCCTACCCTCCACCCCCTGCCTCTGACAACCACAAATTTAATCTCTTTCCCTGAATGTGCTTTTTTTTTTTAAGATTCTACATATAAGTGAGATCATACAGTATTTGTTTTTCTCTAACTTATTTTACTTAGCATAATGCCCTCAGGGTCTATCCATGTTTTTGCAAATGACAGGATTTTCTTCTTCTTTATAGCCAAATAGTATTCCCTTGTTTTATTTATCCATTTATGTTTATCTAAGATATCTAAGATAGCCAATGGACAGTTAGCTATCTAAGCTATTGTGAATAATACTGCAGTGAACATGGAGGTGCAGATATCTCTTTGACAGTGATTTTCTTTCCTTCAGCTATATGCCCAGAAGTTAAGTTACTGGGTTATATAGTAGTTCTATTTTTAATTTTTGAGGAACTGCAGTGCTGTTTTCTATAGTGGCTCTACCACTTTACATTTGCACCAACAGTGTACAATGGTTCCCTTTTCTTCACATCCTTGCCAACATTTGTTATCTCTTGTCTTTTTGATAATAGCCACTCTAAAAGGTGTGAGGTGATATCTCATTGTGGTTTGATTTGCATTCTCTGTTGATTAGTGATGTTAAGCACCTTTTTATTTGAAAAACTTCTTTGGAAAAATGTCTATTCAGGTCTTTTGCCCATTTTTTAATTAGATAATTTATTTTTTTGCTATTGAGTTGTATGAATTCTTTATGTATTTTGGATATTAATCCCTTATCAGGTATATGATTTGCAAACGTTTTCTCTTATTCCACAGGTTGCTTTTCGATTCTTTATCCTCATCTCAACCACCTTCTTTTTCTCTGCCCAAAATAATTTGTTGTGATCCTCACTGATTACTGCAAAAATGTGTTGACTCACCACGAATTCATGGTTTGAAAGGTTGATTGTTTTAATAGTATAACGTTTTAACAGCATAATATATGTAGTTCTATATATATTGATACCTTCTCACTGAGGAAAACTAGTTATTGCATATATTTCAGAAATTTGGAAATTTATGATATTCAAACCATTCCCTTTAGTATGATAAGATGTTCAACAGGTGTCTTTCATCACCCCTTTTGCACATTAGTGCTTCAGTACAGTTATTTTACATGACATTGTATATGTTTCTTAGTACTGTTTTATTGGTTTTATTTTCCCATACTTTTTCTGTTCATCTAGATTTTTAAGTCCTTAAATTCAGAAAATATATATTCTATTTTCATGGCTTAGTTTACTATGAATAAACTAAAGAAGGGAGAGAGAAGAAGGATGTTCCTGCTGAATCACAATGTACCAGGCAAAGCAGGAATGGGAATGGGGAAAGGTGATCATAAAAACGGTACATTTACTTGAAGCTGTGTGATCATTTTAACATCTCTCCCTCACTTTCTTTCTGGGGCAGAGTTCAACTAAACTGATTTGGCTTCTTTCTGGAAATTATTATCAGTTATGAGATCAAGGCTCTTAATATCCATTAGGAAGTATAAAATAGGGCAGAGAACAAATCATCTCTGTCTAGGGTTAAAGTTCAAGTTTGCTCATTAATGCTGATCTTTTGAGTCCTTTAACCTTATGGACTCTGAATCTTGTCTGATTACTTATCCATTTATGACCTGCCTGCTGCTCCCCACCTTAACCAACCTCTATAAACATAACCCTTTTATTGCCTACCTAGATGGGTCTCCCACTTACTTAATGGAACATATAGTGCTAGTACCTCCTGACCAGCCACATCTTTTTGTCACCCATACCTCAAGTAACAGAAGCTAAAATGTTGAATTGCACATATTGAGTTAATCTATATACAGGAAGAATAATTTCTTGTTTGGGAATTACCAATGTAGATTGAGGGAGATATGATTATAGCAATATTTACTTTATAAAAGTGATAGGACTATTACAGGAATGACTCCATACGCAGGGCTTGGCACATGATAATAAGTATACAATGAATGCTATTTTAGCTTTTGCAATTTTTTCTAAATTGCTCATCTTTTCTTGCCTAAGATCATAAACATTATAAAGTACTCTGATGATAGTCACACTCCCATACCCACCCACACCCCCACACACACTTCTTTGAAGATCCATTCTTTCCCCCACATTTGTATAACTAAAAGCTGCTGCTGCAGTGGTCAGAACTGAAAGGTCAATGCTTGATCCTTAAACCACACTTGATATGTGGACAGACTTTTTGATAAATTGCCTCTTATATCATTTAGGTTGTATGCTTGTTGACTAATACTGTAGTTAGTTTTGACAAAGGTAGTATCAAAATGACAATGCCTGAGTACAAGGTGTCTCATAGTTTTCTCCTTTCATCAATTATTCAGTGAAATCTCAGTCTTGGTAACATGCAACGAATGAATGAAGTGCTCTTGAAACAGGAGAACTACAACATGACAATCCCATAGATCAGAGCTGATAGTCCAAGAAGCCATTTTTGATATTCAGTGGTGATTTTTCATACTGAAAATTGGGCTAAGAGAGAGCACAATGGCTGGTAAGAATAGAGCTTTCCATTTGTAACTTATGACTACTGTCACTTAAATGGTCTATATTTTACACTAACCTGTTACAGGCCCATGGCACCTAATGCAAAGAAGGTGTCATGCAAATAATTTACAGCCTATTGTATAGGTGATGAAGTGTCTTGCATGTACACTCTTTCCAACTTGCAGATTGAAACAGAGGCTTTCAGAGCCAAGGCTTCCATATACTCATCCACCTACAAGCCAATATTTTCAGTTAGTTAGGTGAATTTCATATTCTCATCAGAACACTGGTAAGGATAAAATTTTGGTTCATTTGACCAATTTTGTAATATTCTTTAACATTGTAACTGTATTTGTTAATCTGTCTAACCATTCTCCCCTAGTCTTAGATGTTTAAAGAAAAAAAGTATTTCAGTTGATATGGTTTTAAGTGTAATGTTAAAGTAGAAATTCTCTTAGGGTACTTTCTACACAAAACAAACAAAATGAGTCTGCCCAACTTCCCTCCTAACTTTCAAATTCAGTATATACTTCTGATGGAAATATGCTGGGACAGCTTTAAAGTAGGATAGAATGGTCATTCTCTTTTACCTTTATCAGCTTTAAGGCAGCTGGACATCCCCCATGCATCTTAACCTCCTTTAATGATCCACAGTTCTATTATCCACAAGGTTTTCAAAACTTTCTTTCATCCTTTATATTTGTAATGTGCACCATATGTTCATTCCCTGTTGTATAAACTAAAAGAGCAACTTGATATTATGGAGATTGAACAAGTAGCTTTTTGTAAAAGGAAGACCTATGATCAGTTCCTTATGGTATACCTTTTTCACTTTATTTGGGCAGTCTAAGGGATGTGTAGACATCTGCCAGTTAGCTGTGATTTTGATCATTATGGACAGCTGAACCAGATAATTCATCTAAATCCAGGTTACACTCTGCAGTTACTGAATAGAAGGGGGTTGGAAATGATTCATGAAGTGTATAGCCTAGGACTCAGTTCATCCTATGGAAGAAGTATAAAGAGCTGATGAGAAAAAGGATAGAGGCTGAATGCTCCTTTTGGTGTTGGAGCAGATGTTTGTACATTTGGACAATACCACAAGAGAGATATGGGCAATCAGTGCCAAGGTCAGTCAGAGCAACAATAAATGTAGCTTTCTGAATTATGGTAAGAAAGTGAAATAGGTTGAAAATAATTCTCCTAAGCAAATAATCTGGAAATTCCTTTAGAAGACCCAGATTGGGGATGCATGGGTACTTCAATTGGTTAAGTGTCCAACTTCAGCTCAGGTCATGATCTTACAGTTCATGGGTTTGAGCTCCACATCAAACTCTCTGCTGTCAGCACAGAGCCTGCTTCAAATCCTCTGTCCCCCTCTCTTTCTGCCCCTTCCCCACTCATTCTCTCTCACCCAGAAAAAAAAAAAAAAGAAGAAGGAAGGTTTAAAAAAAAGAAAAGAAAAGAAGGCCCAGACTGGGCTCTGCCTTCTGGCATCTGTTGTCCATACTTATACAAACAACTAGGTGCTATTTGTAAAGGCAACTAAAATGTGACTATCATTAAATAGAGTCTATGTTCAACTATATTTCTCAATTCTCTTTTCAAAGTGCTTTCATATAATACATCTCGCTTTATATGTGAAGAGATGTCAGCATTTTTCCACAATGAAATTATATAATCCTAGTAGTTAATCCAATCTAAGTGTATTTCTATGAAAATGCATCTTTAAGAGTAAAATTTCCCTTCAGAGTCTACTCTGCCTTTTGGCAGTGAAATGGTTTCAGGTATAGAACCAGGAGCTATAGAACTGTTATGTCTTTCCTGACCACATATGATGATCTTCTGAGTATACATGTTCACATGAGATTAAGCAGGACCATAGTCTGATTTCATTTGGGGTTCAACAAGCAAAAGAGAAAGGTAAATGTGGAAAGGATAGGCTCTTGTCTTGACAAGTGGCACATGTGGGATTTAGGGTTCTATAAAGAGATGTCTTTCCAAGCTAGGGCATAGTTAGTGAATTGAAGGAATTGGGTAATAATATATTTTAATATAGTCATTCTTTATACTCATTCTTTCACTCCCAGGGATAGGAGGTTTTCTTGAAATATCTGTTGTAAGTTGAAAGATTTCTTTGTTAGCATGTACTCTCCTCTTAACTCATGAAAAAGATGACCAAAATGTCCTCACACTAGCAATCTGTATTATGTGTAAAACTATATTATGCATAATATAGTTTATCTCACATATGGTTCTGGGCCCAACGCCAACACTGCTTATATCATAAAAAATATTGATTATAATTACATAATTCATTGGTGTACCATAGAAGGAACAACAGACTGGGATTTAGGGGATCTAACTGCACTGGTCCTAATTGTACCTCCAGATGGCTGTGTGAATGTAAGTTTATCACTTAACCTTTCTAGGGATCTTTTTTTCCTACCTCTGAAATGGGGAGTGGGAATATTGGTCCAGATTAGTAATTTTAAAAGTGGCTTATTTATATGTATGTTTGTGTGTGCATTTTCTCAGCATAAATTTTTCTCTGAATAAAATTGTATATAGAACTCCCACATATAGAACAGAATAAAATAGAGCTGGTCAGCTTGAAGCTGACCTCTATTTCATCAAACCTGTCTGATATGTATCAGCCTTTAGGTTCATTGCAACATAGTTTAAAAATCACTAGTTAGGATCTAAGGCCCCTCATCACTCTGATCTTTCATGATTCCTAGACTTGGCAGTGTTGAGACAGTAGGTCCAAATGATTCAATTAAGGTGAACATTATCTTTATTCACCAGGATTAGAGAAACCATTGACTTATTTAACAGTGCCTAACATGGGGAAGATTCATCCCAACTATTTATTGTGGTAGACACTTAGTGTCACATGTGGTGAATTAATTGTTGCAGCCCTATTTAAAAAATGATCAGAGCTCTATGTTTAATCAGCCACACACTGTGCTAGAAATGAATTTATCCCATTAAGAAGGGGCATCAAGAAATAAAGTCTATCCCAGAGGAAGGCAGCTGGAGAAGTTACTAAATTACTCGTGTATGTGTATGTGTATAATATGTGATGGTAGAGATGTTTGAAGTTTTTACTGCAGTGAGTTTGCGGTGGCCACATTACTTATAAGTGGCAGCACTAGGTGTAAGTTATGCTGGTCTTCCCAAGTAAGTGGCAATAAAAACTTTATAGCACCCCACACCATCATCACATATTTTATTTAAACCACTTATTTTCCTTGGACTTTGTCTCTTTGTCTCTTTGTCTCTTTTAATCCATCTCCTTCTTCTTTATGTTATTCAACGTGGAAATATGGCCTCTTTGGAGTGGGTGGGGTCAAGAACATTTCAAAATGGCAGTGTGGACTCAATTTATGTTCCAGTTAGAAATTTATGCATTGGTGTATGAAGCCCATAGTTTATCTGCTGATGGTTGTGGTCAAATATGGATTAGGAAGAATAAATTATACACCATAATTTATAATAATAAATGTGAAAGGCATTTAATACACTGAAATGGGTATAAAGCTGTTAAGTATCGTTAACTGTTTTCAGTAGCTTTGCTAATTCAATGTGCTTTTTATAGTAGGCTTGGTGAATATACATAATCCAGCCCTCTGGCATAGACAATAACTTTGGCTTTGCTTCTAGATTGAATTAATATTGGAATATAAGCTTCACTGGAGCACATATCGTGTATGTGACTCACCACAGTCCCTAGTGCCTAGAAGACTACCTGGTTCTCAGTATTTTTTGAATGAATGAATAAATGATACAATCCTTATTTTTAACAAGAATTTTTAACAAGAATTTAACAACAATTTTTAACAAGAAAATGCACATTTTTCGCCTGTATCACTGAGTGGGAAAAAACGTTTATCAAACTCTTGCTTGAATCCCTACCAAGCATCTTATGAATCTTTTAACCTCCTCCAAATTTAGAAGTCAGTAGCTTAAAATACATGCAGAATGGAAACCTTGCATCTGTACAGCAGTGAAATGTACCAGAATAGAAAGTTATGATACTTGGCAACCAGACACATCCATTCAGGTAGACTGGGTGATTGGGGATAAATCTAGGTTTCGATGATGGAATAAATTTAACTGAGTTTCCTGATAGTACAATAGAAAATGGTCAGTAGCAAAAAAAAAAAAAAAAAAAAAAAAAATTAAAAAAAAAAAAAAAAAAAAAAAAAAAAAAAAGAAAATGGTCAGTAGCACTCCAGGAAGACCATCAGTATTATCCCATGAGATAACCTAAATGGGAAAAAACAAGCAAAAAATAATAACAACAACATAGAGATGGAGGGCAAATTGTTTCTGTCCTAGAGTCATTATTAATTCATTTATTTTCAATTAAGTATTTATGAGTATCATGTATTAGTCCTCAGTAGAGACACTGTCTCACATTCTCTGGACATTTGATTTTTACCAGATTGAACTTTCATGTCCCTAGCTTTATCTGAATTTCTGTTCTCAACCCATCACCTTTTCTGATGTTAAAGCTTTGTGCTATTCTTTTAGATTCTCTAAATCTTTCAAACTTTCATTCATCTATTCAGTGAGTCAACAAAATATTGTCTAATCATGTACATTACCAGGGATTGAAATTATAGTGATAAAAAGCATAGATAAAGCCCCATCTATCCTAGTGCCTACAGTCTAGACTTTCCTATTCCCCATGCCTAAGTGTGAAAAAATGCCATGACTTTTTCATGTAAAAGTGCTTCTCTTTCCGGGCACCTGGTGGCTCAGTTGGCTAAGTGTCCGACTTTGGTCCAGGTCATGATCTCGCAATTTGTGTGTTTGAGCCCCACGTCGGACTCTGTGCTGACAGCTCAGAGCCTGGAGCCTGCTTCGGATACTATGTCCCCCCTCTCCCTACCTCTCCCCCCCTCAAAAATAACATTAAAAACATTTTTTTTAAAGTGCTTCTCTTTCACCTCTTAACAACGTATTTGTACCTACTCAGCATCATTTCCTTTCCATTTTCTCCATATTTATTTGCTTTGTTTATATAAGCTAAGTCTGTAGGAAAAAAGGGATGCGATGGTTAATTTTATATGTCAACGAGACTGGGCCACAGGGTGGCCAGATATATTGTCAAACTTTATTTTGGATATTTCTTTGAGGATATTTTTGGATGGCATTAACATTTAAATTGGTAAATTGAATAAAGCAGATTGCCCTCATCCAATCATTTGAAGCCCCGAATAGGACAGAAAGGCTGACTTACCCCCAAGTAAGAGAGAATTCTTTGTGCCTGATGGCCGTCATTCTAGAATTTTGGCTTTTTTCCTGCCTTTGCACTCAAACTAAAGCATCAGCCTTTGGGGATTTCTAGCCTGGCGGCCTTGGAATTCAGACTGGAACTAAATCATCTGTTCCTGGGTTGCCAGGACTCATCCTGTAGATCTTGGGGCTTGCCAGCCTCCACAATCACGTGAGCCAATTCCTTGCAGAATCCTGATTAATACAAGGAGCTCCCAGGAAGAAATATCACAAGTATTCTCCCATAATCATACTTCTCAAGTTTAGTTTTCCAAAAGTAGCCTTGTTTAAAGTTTGTGCAAAATATGAGAACATAAATAAAGTCAGTACTCTAACTTTCCTGACGATCATCAGACTTTATTCATGTTTCTTACCAAACTAGAATAATGATTTTACCTAACTCATCACATAGCTTATTTGAGCTAAGCATGCCCTCATAACATGATATATTTATACCATAATTTGGACCCCTAATTAATGAATCATTTTGAAACTTTAAACTTTTTAGTGACCTCAGAAACTGAAGTAATTCAGCCAGGAGGATTCTTTTTGGCCCCAATACCTTTCCCATAGACCTTCATATGAGTGGGGCTATCCCTGTTGACTGCCAATACCACTAATCAATATCAGACATTGAACATATTTCCAAATTATGGCAAAGGATAGTATCATACATGTATATTTGTGTTAAAGGTAATCTGTAATTAAGCCCATGGAATCTCAGCATTAGTGAAATCCTTTATTTCTTCTCTTTTATCTTTGTTTTGGTCTGGATAAAGACCAAGTCATTTTTCATGTTGCAGTCTAGCCATGAAACAGCAGGACTATCATGCAGTGAAATCTGTAAAGTATTACTTCTACAGACTGTCAGAATATATTTAATTGAGTTGATTAAAACATGAGTGATATTTAATATGAATATTTAAAATATGCTGAGTTTGTGATATCTCTTTCTTGTCTTTTCTGCCCCCACCTTTCTACTCTCAAAGGAAGTAACTTTCCCTAGGTCATTATGAGTTAGTTAAAAATGATCTTACTGAGAAAGCGTTAAACTAGACACAAAAGTGATAACATTAGCTCTTCTGGGCTATTGCACATCCCATTTCTACTTTTAATGATTCATATGTTTTCTAAACCTTTGTATAATTAATATTACTTAATAGGTACGGAAATGTTCATAGGGCATTCATCCAAGGGGATTAAATATTTTTTAATGGCTGCAATATAAAACTTTAAGCAAATGAGTTTCTCATATGATACTGTTCTGTGCGTCAAAGTAGATATTTTCAAATAGCGCACATTAAAATTTCAACTGCAGATTTCACCCTTAATGTATGCTTCACTAGCTGCTGGGGGCTGGGAAAAAACATTACTAATTGATATGCCTTAATGACCTGAGACTTGCAAAGTTGGGTGAACACAAGAGAAACGCTAAGAGGTAGATATTTGATTCTAATTATGTCTAGTACATGCTAAAAGTAGGACCATTGTGACAGTTGTATCATTGTCAAATTGCTAGACCTCAGGTTTTCTATTAATTTGACACTATTACCAAACACTATCTTACTGAATTCATGAAAAGAAAAGTGTGATAAAGGATAGGGCAGAGAAAAGTAGGGCTTCATGATCTCTACTTGTTATAGAAATTGCTGAATTAATAGAAAAAGAGGGTGAAAAAAATCAAACCTGAATTTGAGAAATGATATTAATTGACTTTATCCTTATTTTCCTTTATGGCCTTTGTATTATAAACTTGAAAATTGGAAGAGCAGAGATTTGGAAATCCATTTAAATTGTTATTATCAGCCTCCTCATAAAGAATTGCATCTGTTTAGTATTTCCTGGATAATTTAGAGTTCTGGGAGAATTACTACTGGAATCTGCTTTTCCAAAACTGGAAAACATGGTGATGCTTATATGGATGCATTTTTTTCTACCTACACTGATATGCTTTTTTATTTTGGTTTTCTTAAAAGGGTATAAGAGTAGACTTTATTAGCTTTCTCTGACTTGTTGAGATATAGGGATAATTGAATATGTTTTGGAAGAAAATTAAAAGCTAGATGTTAGCTCTTCATTTCTTATGAGAACCATTCTATTACTTTCTAAATATGCCACATATTGAGCAGGAGGATTTCTGGACTTTTTCCTGGTACAATTCTGTTTCTGGAAGAAGTACATAGAGTTATTTCAGATTCATCATCTGAGTAAGCTGAAGGTGTGAAGCCACATTAGAGCCTAAACACTTCCAGATCTGCTTCTCATGACCATTAAATATAAGAGCTCAAAAAGACCCACTTAATACTTTAATCCAACCTTCAAGCACTGGATAAATTTACTTGGATCTATGATTGGTCATGATTAAAATTCTGAAAGTCTTTCATTATTGGCATCAATAATTAATAATAATTGGCCATCAAAGTTAAAGTTTTCAATATTTTAAGCCCTATAACTCCATTAATGAACAAATCAACTACTCTATCATTGATTAATTCAATAAAGAATTATTGAACAATATGAAAGTCACTATCCTTAAGTACCTTTATATATGGTATGGTTTCTGTTCACAAAGAGGGTTACAGTGTAGTATGAGTAATAAAACATGTACACACAAATCTAAAAAAATAAACAAGACATGATGAATATCATAGTCATATAGGTATGATGCTCATATGATATATTATCTAAACTGCAATGCTTTTGAGAGTAAAAGGAGCACTATTAATCAATATACCAGTAAAACATATGTAAAACATGTACTTACTCTGCCTATGAATGATACATGCAAAAAGCTTTCAGAATTCATAAATAATTATGGAAGCCTTTGTGGAGGATATATCATTTGAACTGAACTTTGAAGGATAGATATGATCTTGAGAGGTAGCTGTAGGAGGAGGACATTCTAAGATGTGGGATTACTATGAACAAAGTCCTGGAGGTAGGGATGAGTGCTTGAGGAAAAGCAAGCAGTATACCTTGAATTAAGATAAAACAAAGATAGTAATTGGAATATGAAACTGAAGTAGTTAGTAAGGGACAGAATATGTGAGCCTCACAGCTTTGAATTTCATGCTAAGGGACTTAGACTTTATTTCAGTAGGCATTGTGGCCTATTGCAAATGCAGTCGTGTTACTTGAAAGGTCAGTGATCATTATTGCCTTAACTATTTAGGATTGGTTGTATTTCCTAATTAGCCTCAGCAGTAATCAAGATATTAATGGAAATCAACATGAAATGGGCCCATTTGGTCGGCTAATAGATGATCTTGTTGAGATATTTAGAGCAAAGTTCATCACCATGGGGTGGAGAGCATGGGTATACACTGCATGTTGTTAAGAACAAATGTACAAAGTGTACATTATCATCTATCATTGATATTATTTCTAAACTTATTGGCTGGATGAGCAGGCATGCTTTTATGATGCTTTTTTTAACATTTATTCATTTTTGAGAGACAGAGACAGAGTGTGAGCGTGGGAGGGACAGAGAGAAAGAGAGAGAGAGTGAGAATCTGAAGCAGGCTCCAGGCTCTGAGGTGTCAGCACAGAGCCCAATGTGGGGCTCGAACTCCTGAACCACGAGATCATGACCTGAGCCAAAGTCGGTTGCTCAACCGACTGAGTCACTCAGGTGCCCCTTTTATTATGCATCTTATTTGTTTTTACAATTTCATGTCTTGTACTTTGCTGAGTCAGGTTTTGCTTTTCTTTCACCCAGAATTGACTTTTGTTTGATATGGGCAAATGTAGCCTTATTTTTTAAATTAAGTTTTTATTTAAATTCCAGTTAGTTAACATACAGTGTAATATGAGTTTCAGGTGTAGAATTTAGTGATTCAAGGAATCAACTAATTCACAGCAAGCCCACATATACCAAAACATCCTGTCTTTGTTGGTACTTCAGAAGTAGACAATAATACTTAGGCACAAATCTAGTTGTATGGCTGGACCAACTCTGAGGGGAACAGGGAAAAACTGAAATTTGGAAAATAGATGCAGATTCAAGCCTGAATCTTCTTTATCCATTCATCTATGAATAGACACTTGGGTTGCTTTAATATCTTGGCTATTAATGTAAATAATGCTGCAGTGAATATAGGGGGTGCATATATCTTTTTTAATTAGTGCTTTCATTTTCTTTGGGTAAATACATGTAGTGAAATTACTAGATCATATAGCATTACTATTGGTAATTTTGGAGGAACCCCCATACTGTTTCCTACAGTGGCTGCATCAATTTACATTCCCACTGACTGTGAAGGAGGGTTCCCTTTTTTTCCTCCACATCCTTGGCAACAGTTGTTATTTCTTGTCTTTTTGATACTAGCCATTCAAAAAGGTGTGAGGTAGTATCTCATTGTGGTTTCAATTCACATTTCCTTAATAATTAGTGATGTTGAACATCTTTTCAACTGTTGGCCATCTATATGTCGTCTTTGAGAAAATTTCTATTTAGATCTAAGGCAAATGCTTTATTGGGGAGTGTAATCTCAGGGAAAATGAGTGAGGGAAAAGGTGAATGAGACAAGGAAAGAGGGAAAGCAAATACAAGGGTTACACTGGTCAGCATTTGATATAAGAGCTTGCTCAAGTTCATGGGATTCTCTTATGAGAATCTGTATAAATAAATACTTTTCTTTATAGTAGGTCTAGGGACAGAAAGAGAAATAATTTATTCTCCAGCACCCATTTCCCATTACTCAAAGTTAAGCCCATGGCCTTAATTCCTCCTGCACTTTGAAGTTGTGTTCTAAGAACGTCCCTGGTTTCTCATACCCTGACAAAAATAGTGAAGCCCCAGAAAAAAAAATGGATAGATGCTATCAGGTTTGCCCATATGTAATGGAATAGAATATAGTGTGAGATCAGACTGTGAGTTATTTGTGTCTAATTCTTGATTGCCTTACTGGTTTCTTAATTTGTGTTTTCTCAAGGACTCTCAGTGTAAAGTGTTACCATAGGTTAAAGAGTGTAGTGGGTATAGAGTTTTGTTTCTATGGCATAGCTACAGGTGTTGGAAGTGCTAATTCTTTATGACAATTCTTTTGTAAAGTATGAACGATTTTGATAGTGATTTGGAGATTTACTTTGCAGTTTATTTTGTGTTTGCGTTATTTAACATACAGATTTCTGGGTGTTTACTTTCCACTGGGCTCTATTTTTTTTTTCTTTTCCCACTGCTTTGACAATGTTTCTCTGTATTTCCTTTCTGTTATTTCTCTTTCCTCCACATCCACTTGATTATTCTCCTCCTGCTTTCTCTTCTTTTCCTCTTGATCTCTTCTATTCATTGTCCTTACCATTATTTCCCACTTTTCCTCTTATAAGTTTTCTGCTCTGTACCTTTTAAAAAATGTGTTTTTTTTCCCTCCACTTCTCTTTTGACTTAGTTTTTCTTGACTCCTTAAGAGAGATTAGGCCAGGAGGAAGACCCTGTGGTAATTTATTTTAATTTAAGACGAGGGTAGCTCTGAAATACAAAGTCATGAAATTAACAGAAAGACATGTAATTTTCTGAACAAAACTTTGTAGAAAAGCAAAAGAAATTAAACTGGGTTAAGGTTGAATAACTTATTTCTATCTACAAAATTGTTGTTGCTTTCTGCCTAAAGAAATAAATGCCCACACTTTTAACCTTTAGGATTTTGTAAACCTTTATGTATAGTTGGAGGCTTAAAGTGATTTAGCTTCCTTGTACCTATCACTTCCCATATCCTACCACGCAGACACATGTGCACACACACACACACACACACACACACACATGTGTGCACATCAGATTTATTTTGTGACTGAACATAGTTCCATCACAAATGGATTGCATACAAATTTTATAATTCATTGCCTACTAAGAGAAGATGCTCTTGCATACTGCTTAGGGTAAAGTGTGAGTCACTAAGCCCACAGGCATGCAAAATCGACTACTTGCTTTCCAAAGTTAGAAAATGGATTGATATTCAGATGATTTTGCCTTGGCTTATTGTAACCATTTCCAATGAGGGAAGAATTCTAGAAAGCTTCCTTTGCTCTGTTATATTATTGGGTGATGAAAAGAAATGTTCAGATTATGTTTTGGAGTGTTCAGAGTGCCAGAAGATTGATTTTTTAGGAAACAGTTCTATTGCAGTACAGCATATAACAAGAAAAGTACACAAAACATAAGTATATAGCTCCGTGAATTTTCAGAAAGTAACCACTACCCAGATCAAGAAACAGAACATTTCTGGCACCCCAGAATGCCACGCATTTTCCCTACACCTCAAGGTAGCCACAAGCTTGACTTCCTGAGTTCCAATTCCATAGATAAGATTTACTTGTTTTTGAACTTTATATAAATATAAAATATGTATACAATATGTACTGTTTGTTCAATAGTGTGAGATCCATTCATCTTACAGTAGGTAGCAGTGGTTTATTTATATTGTATATAAACCTAATTGTGGAATTGCTGGGTCATAAAAATGCCTATTTTCAGCTTATAAAGACATTGCCAAAAATTTGCCAAAATGGTCGTGCAATTTTTATTTCTACAAGCATGTATGAGAATTCCAGTTGCTCTACGTTCTCTACAATATATGGTATTTACAGTCCTTAATTTTAAAAAATTTGATGATATATATCACATAATTAAGCATTTTAACAATTTCTAAGTGTACAATTCAGTGGCATTAAGTATATTCACATTGTTTTGAAAACATCACCAGTATCCATATCTGGAAGATTTTCATTATCACAAATTGAAAGTCTGTAATTATGAAATGATAACTTCATAATCCTCTCTTCTCCTACCTCGTGGTAACCACTATTTTACTTTTTGTCTATATTAATTTGATACCTCTTGTAAGTGGAATCATAGAATATTTGTCCTTTTGTGTCTGGTTTATTTCACTTAGCATAATGTGTTTAAGGTTCATTCACATTGTAACATATATCAGAATTTCATTCCATTTTAAAGATTTATTCCTTTCCATTTATTTATTTATTTATTTATTTTTTATTATATGAAATTTATTGTCAAATTAGTTTCCATACAACACCCAGTGCTCATCCCAAATGATGCCCTCTTCAATGCCCATCACCTACCCTCAGTTTGTTCACCTACCCTCAGTTTGTTCTCCCACCCCCCATCAACCCTCAGTTTGTTCTCAGTTTTTAAGAGTCTCTTATGCTTTGGCTCTCTCTCCCACTCTAACCTCTTTTTTTTCTTTTTTTTTCCTTCCCCTCCCCCATGGGTTCCTGTTAAGTTTCTCAGGATCCACATAAGAGTGAAAACAAATGGTATCTGTCTTTCTCTGTATGGCTTATTTCACTTAGTATAACACTCTCCAGTTCCATCCATGTTGCTACAAAGGGCCATATTTCATTCCTTCTCATTGCCACGTAGTACTCCATTGTATATGTAAACCACAATTTCTTTATCCATTCATCAGATTTATTCCTTTTTAATATTCCACTGTAGGTATATACTACATTTTGTTTACCCGTTTTCTGTAAATGGACATTTGGGTTGTTTCTACCTTTTGACTATGTGAATAATGCTGCTATGATGAACATGGGTGTACAAATACCTGTTTGAGTCCTTGCTTTCAATTCCTGTGGGTATATACCTAGAAGTGGAGTTTGCTGGATCATATGGTAATTCTATTTTTAATTTTTTGAGATGTTATCATAGTAGTCTTTTAGTTATAGCCATTTTGATATATGGATGTAATGCTATCTCTGGGATTTTAATTTGCATTTCCCTGGTAACTAATTAATATGAGTATCTTTCATCTCTTTACTTGTGATTTGTATGCCCACTTTCTATTGCATTATCTTTTGCATACTGCTTTGTAGGAGCTTTTATATATTCTGAATATGAATCTTTAATAGAATAAATGAATTGCAGATATTTCTTTACACACCATGGATTGCATTTTCACTCTCTTAATGACATTTTTTTTTGATGAACAAATGATTTTAAAATAGTCCAGTTTATCTTTCCTATATGGCTGATGCTTTAAAATGTTTCCTATTTAGAATATATTTGAACCCAAAGCTAATGAAGATACTGTGCTATGTTATATTCTAAAGACTTTGTTATTTTACTTTTCAGATTTGTATGTACAATCTATCTAGAATTATTTTTTGTATATAGTATGAAATAGAAGTCAGTACTTTTTTCATATATGTGACCAAATGATCTCTTCCACTTGTTTGGGAAAAAAAACAACCCAGCATTTATCCAGTTCATTACATGTCATCTTGCCTTTGATATAAATCAAATCCTTTATATATGTGGATCTGTTTCTGAGACTTCTTTGATTTTTGTATTTGTCTGCCTTTATAGAAAACCCTTTGTTTTAAATATAGTAGTTTAATAAGTCTTAATATCATCTAATATAAGTCCTCCAATTTTGATTATCTTTTAAGATTGTCTCAGTTATCTTTACCTGTTGCATTTCTATGAAACTGTTAGAATCAACTTACAAATTTTCAAAACCAAAAAACCTGCTAGGCTTTGATTGGGATTTCATTTAAATTATAACTTCTTTTTCACAGAATTGTTATGTTTACAATGTTGTCTTCCAGTCCATTACTGTGGTATATCCTTCCTTTTATTTAGGGTTCTTTGATATCTGTCAATATTGGCATGTGATTTTCTGTGTTGAAGTATTGTGAATACATTTCCTTAGATTTATTGCTAGGTGTTTGATGTTTTTACAGTTTTACACATGTTACCTATTTAAAAAAAAATTATAAGAGGAGAATGGTATCTTTATAAAAATTATATTTTCTAATGACAATTCTGTAGAAGTATAATTTTTTTAAGTTTATTTATTTTTGGGTCGGGGGGCAGAGGGAAGGGAAAGAGACAGAGAATCCCAAGCAGGCTCCATGTAGTCAATGCAGAGCTTGATCTCATGAACCATAAGATCATGACCTGAGTCAAAAACCAAGAGTTGGATGCTCAGCTTACTGAGCCACTCAGGCGCCTCTAGAAGTATGTTTTCAAAAATATATATTGACCTTGTATTCTGTGAATAGACTACATTCATTTATTAATTCTAATTTTCTATCTAAAGGTTATTTGGATTTCCTATGTACCCAATCATGTCACCTGAAAATATTAACTACACGTATTATATATTACTTATTGTATTGGCTAGGACCTCCAGTATAATGTTGCATATATTTGGTGATGATAGGATCCTTGTCTTGTTCCCAATTCCAGTTTAAAAACTTTCAATATATTACTATTAAATATAAATCTTGCTATATTTTGGATATACTATCAGATTTTTAAGTTCCCTTCTATCCCTTTGTTAAATGTTGTTTTTATTATCATTGTTAATGGATGATGAATGGTATAAAATACTTTTTCATCATCTACTGACATGATCACATGATTTTTCTTCTTTTGTTACAGAGATAATTGTTTGGTTTTTAGTTCTAACTACCCAAGTTTTTGGGGATGGTGGCAATTTATCTTACTATATTATCTTTAAATTCCTTGGATTCAATTTGTTAATATTTTCTTTACATCATTGATGTATGTGCTTATGAGAAAGAATGCCATATATTTTTTATTTCTGTTAAAGTCCTTTTCAGGTTTTAGTACCTTTAGTTATGGTTGCCTCATAAGACTAGTTGGGAAGTATTTTTTATTTCATCCTTAGAAATATTTAAGAATGATTGAGATTTTTTATTAAATATTTGGAAGAATTTATTGTTTAATTCATTTCTTCCTGGAGGTTTTTTATTTGTTGAATTTTAATTACAGACTTAATTTCCTTAATAGTTATTAAGCTAATCAAATATTTATTTATCTATGTCCCAATATTGGTAAGTTTTTAAAATTGTTTATTTAATGTAAATTTTCATAAATTTTGAGAAAAAAATTTTGTCAGCGTTTTTCATTATACCCTTATAAAATTTATTTATAATTGCATAATAAATTACCCACAAAGTTAGTATCCTAAAACACACATATGCATTATTTCACATTGTTTCAGAAGGTCACAGATCTGGGAGCAGTATATTGGGTGTTTCTGACTCAAAGTCTCTTCATGAGGTTGTAGTCAAGGTGTCAGGTGGGTCTGTAGTCATATGAAGGCTTTACCATGGCTGAAGGGTCTACTCCCAAGATGTCTCACTTACACGACTATTCACAGGAAGTATCATTTGCTCATTGGCTTTGGGTGGAGGCCCCAGTTCCTAGCTTCTCCATAGGTGACTTGGCATCTGTCAAATAACCCAAAAGAGAGAACAATCAAGAAGCTGAAGCACCTTTATAATTTACTCTCCAAAATTGCACACCATCACGTCTCCTTATTCTATTTGGTAAATGTAAGTGGCAAAGTCCAGTCCACACTCAAGCAGACAAGAGAATTTGGATCTACCTCTTAAAAGGAAAAGTATCAAAGAATTTGTGGGCATTTTAAAACCACCACAACACTTTTGTTAATTTTTTCATATCCACAGGATCTGATATTGGTTATTTGCACTTTCTTACTTCTTTTTAAACATCTTATTAGGGATTATCAATTTTATTAATCTTTTCAAAAATTCACTTTTGGTTTACTGATGTTCTCCCTTATGTTTGTTTTCTATTTTATTAAAATCTGCTCTTTGTTATTTCCTTCCTCCTACTTTGCATTTATGTTGCTATTATTTTACCTTCATTTTGAGATAGATAACTGAAATTATTTTTAGGCATCCTTCTTTCTAATATAATATTTAGGCATCCTTCTTATTATTTTTAGGCATCCTTCTTTCTAATATAATATTTTGGGATTATAAATATCTCCATAAGCATATATTTAAAGGTATTCTGTAAGATTTGATATATTCACTATTATTTAGTTCAAGATATTTCATTTCTCATTCTTATTCCTTCTTTTGGGCCCATGGGATATTTAAACATATATATTTTTTTACTTTTTAAGATTTTTGATGATTTTCTAGTTATAATTGTTGTTTATTTCCAGCTTAATTATACTGTGGTCAGAGAACACATGATTTCAGTAATTTGAAAAATGTTGAGATTTGTGATAAGACGCATCTTGTAAGTTTTGGTTAATGTTCCATTTACATTTGAGTAGAATTAATGTTTTCCAATTGCTATGTGTAGCCCTTGTTAAAATGTCATTTAGATTAAGTTTGTCAATCACATTATTCACATCTTATACAGTATTACTGATTTTATATGTGACTATTTTAAGTTAAAATATTTGTGAGTATGGATTTAAAAATTTTTATGCCTATTATTTTTTGTTCTGTATGTTTTTATTTTATATTAAATACTAACATTTTGGGATTGTTAGTACATACATTTTTGATGTATGGGGCCTTTATCATTATAAAGTATCTTTATTTACAACATTTCTCTTAGTATGGCCTAAAAATGATCTAAAACATTGTTTTAGTATTCAGAAAGTTTTTTCATTTCACTTTCATTTTTAAAAGACATTTTCACTAAGTATACACCCCTAGGTTAACAGTTTCATTCTATTATCTTCTGCTTTACCTTTTTTAAAATAAGGCAGTTATAAATCATATTGTTGGTCCTTTGAAATCTATATGTTTTTTTATCTCTGTTTTAAGATTTTATTTCATTGTCTTTGGTTTATGAGATGCTTAGGTATTGTTTTTATTATATTTTTTCTGCTTTTGATTTATAGCAAAACTGGCAAAATTCTTCACTGGTGTATTTTGAAATATTTGTTCTGCCCCATTCACTCTCTTTTCTTTGCCATGTCCTTTATATTCATTATGTTCTCTTCTATGTGTTTTATCTTTATCTCTCTATATATAATTCTAATATGCAGGATCATATGTACTAAGGTATTTTCCAGTTCACTGCTCATTCTTTTTTTAAAAAAATTTTAACATTTTATTTATTTTTGAGAGACAGACAAAGACAGAGTACGAGCAGGGGAGGGGCAGAGGGAGAGGGAGACACAGAATCCAAAGCAGGCTCCAGGCTCTGAGCTGTCAGCACAGAGCCCAAGGCGGGGCTCGAACCCACAAACCGTGAGATCTTGAAGTAAGCTGGAGTCAGACGCTTAACCTACTGAGCCGCCCCAGCTCCCCCACTGCTCATTCTTTAATTGTTTCTAATCTTTTCTGAGACACTGCTCATACTTTTTTTTAATGTATTTTTTTAAATTTACATTTAAGCTAGTTATCATATAGTGCAACAATGATTTCAGGAGTAGATTCCTTAATACCGCTTACCCATTTAGCCCATCCCCCCCTCCCACAACCCCTCCAGTAACCCTGTGTTTGTTAATTCTTTAATTGTTTCTAATCTTTTCTGAGATCAGGCCCATTTATTACATTCTTAATTTCTTCTTTTATTTTTTTAGTTTTATGTTTTACATTTAATTTTTATTGACTGCAGTTTTCTGTTGAACTCCCATTTCATGTATCTTTTAGAACATATTTAACATATGTTTCTTAAGCTATGCTTTGATGATTTCAGTAATTTTATCTCCTTTATATTACTTTATATTGCCTTTTTTATGCTATTATTTTTACTCATTTTATCCTTTTTCTGGCATACTTAGTATTTTGTATTTAATGTAATGATTTTTATTAAAAATTATTATCATAATTTAAGAGTATGGCATATATTTTCTTCCCTCAGAGAGGATTTTCTTTTACATCTAAGGAAAAATTAGAAGAGGACGAGATCACCTTAATCAAGTCTTGAATTTAGTTTATTTTTAAAATCGGTTTTGTTCCCTGTGGGAGCTAGACTAATTCTGATTTCTCCTTATTACTAGAGAGTTGTTTGTCAGGAGTACCAACTGCCATGACCGGCCTGTTTTCAGGGCTGTTCTTCCTTGAGAGGATGTGAATATCATTTCTGAGTTATTCTAATCCATGAGGTTTCTGAAAGCTTGTTTTATCTCCACCACTTGCCATCCACTAATTTCTGTTTGATTTACTAGTCTCTCTGTTGCTGATTAAAAATTGGCAAGTACCTCAATGGGAAAATAGAACTGTATTTTGGCCTCAATTCTTTGTTCTCCATCTCCCGCCTCCAGAATCTTAGACCCTCAAATGTTTATTGTCATAGAAATTATCCAATACATTCAAATAGATTGATTTAATTTTTTTTTCTTTCCTGGTTGCTATTGGCAGGAAGGCATCTATCATAAAGTAGTCTGCTATATCTGGAAGAAGAAGTACTAAGAAAGTTATGAAAATGAGTGAGAAATCAAAGGTTACATGGTGGGGGGAGCCAAGCCACATAGTTTACTTAGTAACTCATTTTATTCATTCACTCAGAAAAAAATTTTTTGAATGTATATTCTAGGCTACACTAAATGTACGGCATTGTGGTGGTTATGTTGGTAAATTTGATATGAACTTCAAACAGATGATGATAGTTTGTCTTCAAATGAGGAGTATGATTATTTTAATTTTTAGTACTGTGTTTCAAGGGAGAGAAAAAACTGTGATTATTCTAAAAAGTTCTTACAGGAAATACAAAACGTGTACATGCATTTCTGATAGAATATAAAAAGTGCCATGGGGGAGAAAAACATAAAGGAATTGGAGGAAAAATTCCTAAAAACGTGAAAATATTCTAGATGGATAATCTGGAAGGTCCATGGATTAGGAAGCATTTAAATGAGACTTTGTAGACTAAGTTGAATTTGGATATGCAGAAATGAGAGAAAGACATATCAGGCAGAGGAAATTATGTTAGCAAGATCATAGGCACATGGGTGGAAAGATGTAAAATATGTTCTTTGGATGAATAGTAGACTAGTTTGCATATAATATAGAATACATAGAGGGGAGTGTTGAAATATGGGTCTGAAAGGGAACGAGATGGATCATGGAATGTTCTAAATACCATTCTTAGGAATTTAGTTTTCACTATTTCAAATGTTAACTTGACTAAGTATTTTACTTCCTCATTCCCTCTTGTAGCAATTTTTTAACTTATTATTTTATTTTGTTTTCTTTTTCATTTTTTTTCCACTGTATTTTTTTTACCACACTCTCTTCATCAAGGCGCTGACAAAATGGGAGAAGTAAAGAATTCATAGGTAGCTGTTGATCATGATTTTTTCCTAAATAGTAGAAGAAAAACTTCAAACAGAGGTAAAGACTTGATAATTATCTGCATCATTTAATAATGGAATGATCATTAACAGTTTAAAACTGTGAATAATGGGGAGACTTCTGGGAATATGGTGGAGTAGGAGGATACTAAGCTCACCTTGTTTCATGGACACACATAGATAACAGCCACATCAGTGCAGCTAACCCAGAAAATGACCCAAAGTCTGACAGGGCAGATTTTTCACAGTTAATCATAGAAAGGAGGCCACATCAAAAAGGGTACAAGGAACAGAGACATAGTTGGGATACAAACTACTAGCAAGACTAACCACAGACAAGAGGGACACCACAAGTACAGAGAAGGGAGAGGACTAGATCCCACCCCAGATGTTGCACTGGGAAAATGAGTCTTCATAACATTTGGCTTTAAAAACAAGTGAGGCTTAACTTCTTTAGCTTTTACATTCAATAGGGCTTAACTCAATGTACTTTAAGAGTAGGCTTCTTCAAGGAGAGCCAGAGAGCAATAGGAAAGCATAGAAGCAGCAGTTGGAAAAGTGCCAGGTTTATACATGAAGAAAATTTATTTACTAATCTGAGGGCAGAAATCTGATCTGCTGCTAACTGTACCCACAAACAAAAAAAAACTCTTGGGGTGCAGCACAGGGAGAAAGCACTACCGTTGAGGGTCACTGCAGTCCTGGCAGATGGACTGGGGGCAGGCATCTGGTTTGACTGCAGGTCCCATTACAATAAAAGTTTCTCAGGGGACAGTGCACAGAGAACTCCCTTTAATTCCATGTGATCACAGCCCCAGAAAATAGGCTGAGACTAGGAATCTTGTCAAACTGCTGACTCCACCTAACTATAAGCCCACTGCAGCCCCAAACTTACCCCTTAACAGCACAGAAACCAAAGCCTGCCCACAAGAGGCAAACTGGACTATTGCACTCGACTGGAGTGAAGACAAATGTACTCAGCTGTAACAGTGAAGGACACACAACCCATATAGGAGACACTCCTGAAGCACCTGGTTCTGGTAAGCAGGGGACATTGCACTATAGAACAAAATAGGACCTCTTTCTCATAAGGCTACCACTTTCAAGATCAGGAGACATAGCTGACTTTCCTAATACATAGAAACAAACAGAATTGGACAAAATGAAGAGAAAGGGAAATATGTCCCAAATGAAAGAATAAGACAAAACCACAGCAAAATAGCTAAATGAAATGGAGGTAAACAACTCACAGTAATGGTCATGAAGATACTTAGTAGACTTGAGAGTGGAGGATCTCAGTGAGACCTTCAATAAAGAGATCGAAAATATGAAAAGAACTAGCCAGAGATGAAGAACTCAATAGCTGAAATTAAAAATACACCAGAAGATTCAATAGCAGATCATAAGAAGCAGAAGAATGGGTAAGTGAGCTAGAAGACACAGTGATGGAAAGTAACCAAGCTGAACAGGAAAAATAAAATATAAAATAAAACAAAACAATAGGTTAAGGGAATTCACTGACATCAAGCATGGTAACATTCACATTATAGGGATCCCAAAAGGAGAAGAAAGAGAAAAGGGGACAGAGAATTTAGTTGAAGAAATAATAGCTGAAAACTTTCTTAGAGACATCCAGGTCCAAGAGACACAGAGAAGCCCCAGCAAAATCAACCCGAGGAGGTCCACACCAACATACATAATTAAAGTGGCAAAAATTAGTGATAGAGAATTTTAAAGTCATCAAGAGAAAACAGTTACATACAAGGGAAACCCCATAAGGCTATCATCTGAGTTTTCAGTAGAAACTTCACAGGTCAGAATGAAGTGGCATGAAATGTTCAAAGTGCTGAAAGGAAAAACCTACAACCAAGATTACCCAGCAAGGCTATCGTTCAGAATACAAGGGGAGCTACATATTTTCCCAGACAAACAAAAGTTAAAGGAGTTCATCACCACTAAAGCAACCTTACAAGAAATGTTAAAGGGAACTCTTTGAGTAGAAAGAAAAGGTCATAATCAGGAGTAGTAAGAAAATTAAGAAAGGAAAATATTTCACAGGTAAATACAAACAAAAAAGAAGTAGATTAATCTCGTATAAAGCCAGTACAGAAGTTAAAACACAAAAGTAGTAAAATAAATTATGTTAATAAAAATCAGTCAAGGGATTCACAAAATAAAAGGACGTTAAGTATGACATCATATACATAAAACATATGGAGAGGGAGTAAAAATTTAGTGTGTTTAGAATGGGTTCAAACTTAAGTGACTATCAACTTCTTATAGACTGCTACATGCATAAGACATTATATATGAACCTAGAAGACAAATATAAAACCTATAATAGATACACCAAAAATAAGGAGAAAGATATCCAAACATATCACTAAAAAAAGCCATCAAACCAAAAGGGAAGAGAAGAATAAAGGAACAGAGAACTACAAAAACAACCATAAAACAAGAAACAAAAGTACATACCTGTTAATAGTTACTTTGAATGTAAATGGATTAAATGCCTCAATCAAAAGACACAGGGTGACTGAATGCATAAAAAAGAAAGATCCATCTACATGCTGCCTACAGGATATTCACTTCAGACCTAAAGACACGTGCAGATTGAAGTGAAATGATGGAAAAATATTTATCATTCATATGGAATAAAAAAGAAAGCTGGGGTAGCAATACTTATATTGGACTGACCAGATGTTAAAATGAAGTGTATGAAAACAGACAAAGAAGAACACTACAATAATGATAAATTATCAAGAGGTTATAACAATTATAAATATCAATGCATCCAAATTGGGAGAACAAAAATACATAATGCAACTATTAATGAATATAAAAGAAGAAACTGACAGGAATGCAATAATACTAGAGGACTTTAACATCCCATTTACATCAATAGATACACAGAAAATGAACAAGTAAGCAGTGGCTTTGAATGATACTCTGGATCAGAAGGACCTAACATATATTCAGAATATTTCAACCCCAAACAACAGAGTAACAATCTTTTAAAGTGCACGCAGAACAGTGTCCAAAATAGACCACATAGTAGGCCACATAACAAATTTCAATTCAAAGTGATTGAAATCATACCATGCATATTTTCTGATTATGAAACTAGAAACCGATCACAGGAAAAAAATATGGAATGAACACAAATACATGCAGGCTAAATAACGTGCTACTAAGCAAAGAATGGGTCAACCAAGAAACCTAAGAAGAAATAAAAATTACATGGAGACAAATTAAGATAAAAACACAGTGGTCCAAATCTTTGGGATGCTGCAAAAGCTATTCTAAGAAAGAAGATTGTAGCAATATAGGCCTACCTCAAGAAGAAGAAAATATCTCAAATAAATAACCTAACATTACACCTAAAGGAGCTAGAAAATGAACAGTAAACACAGTCCAAAGACAGTGACAGGAAGGAAATAATAAATACTAGAGCATAAATAAATGAAATATAAACTAACAAAAACAATAGAACAGATCAATGAAACCAGGAGTTAGTGTTTTGAAAAGATCAACAGATTAATAAAACTTTAATCCAACTCATCGGGAGAGAGACAGATGGAGAGAGAGAGAAGAATTGATATAAAATCAGAAATAAAAGAGGAGAAATAACATAAACCACAGAAATACAAAGGATTATTAGAGAATATTATGAAATATCATATGCCAGCAATTTCCACAAACTAGAAAAAATTGATAAATTACTAGGAACATAAACTTTTGAAACTATGTTGGAACGAAGTAGAAAATTTGAACAGAACCAATTAATAGCAATTAATTTAAATCAGTAATAAAAAAAACTTCCAACAAACAGAATTCCAGCACCAAATGGCTTCACAGGTGAATTCTTCCAAATATTTAAAGGAGAGTTAATACCTATTCTTCTTAAAATAATACAAAAAAATAAAAGAGATGGAATTTAAGAAACAAAACAAATGAACATAGGGGAAGGGAAGGAAAAATAAGGTAAAAACAGAGAGGAGGGCAAACCACAAAAGACTCTTAAATACAAAGAACAAACTGAGGGTTGCTTGAGGGGAGGTGGGTGGTGGGATGGACTAAATGGGTGATGGGAGGGCACTCGTTAGGATGAGCACTGCACATTATGTGTAAGTGATAAATCACTGGGTTCTATTCCTGAAACCAATACTACATGATATGTTAACTAAGTTGAATTTAAATAATATATTAAAAATATGTTAAGCTGAAAAAAGAAAATAAAGGAGGAAGGAAAGCTTCCAAATTCATTCTAGGAGGCCAGCATTACCCTGATACCAAAACATATAAGACACTCCAAAAGAGAAAAATACAGGCCAATGTCTCTGATGAACACAGATGTAAAAATCCTCAAGAAAATATTAGCATATTAAATCCAACAATACATTAAAAAAATCATTCACTCTGATCAAGCAGGATTTATTCCTGCATTGCAAGGGTGGCTCAGTATTTGCAAATTAATCAATGTAATACATCACATTAATAAGAAAGAATAAAAACTATATGATCATCTCACTATATGCATAAAAAGCATTTCACAAAATATAATATTCATTCATGATAAATACTCAACAAAGTAGGTTTAGAGGTAACATACCTTAACACAATAAAGACCTTACATGAAAAAGCCACAGAAAACATACTCTAATGGTGAAAAACTGAGACCTTTTTTTCCTTTAAGATCAGGAAGAAATCAAGGATGTCTATTCTCACCATTTTTATTCAACATAGTACTGGAAGTCCTAGTCCCAGCAATCTCATAGGACATAAACAAAAGGCATCCAAGTTGGTAAAGAAGTAAAACTTTAACCATTTGCATATCACATGATACTATATATAGAAAACCCTAGAGACTCCACTAAATTAATATACAGAAACCTGTTGCATTTTTGTATACTAATAATAAAGTAGCAGAGATTTAAGAAAACAAGGTAATTTACTATTGTAATAGAATAAAATACTTACAAATAAGCATAACCAAGGAGATGAAAGACCCATACTCAGAAAACTATAAAACATTGATGAATTGAGGATGACAGAAACAAATGGAAAGGTATTCCATGCTCATGGATTTAAAGAAAGAATATTATTAAAATGTTCATATTACCTGGGACATCTGGGTATCTCAGGTGGTTAAGCATCCAACTTTTGATTTCAGCTCAGGTCATGACCTCACGGTTCTTGAGTTTGAGCCTCACATGGGGTTCTATGCTGACAGTGCATAGCCTGCTTGGGCTTCTTTTTCTTTCCTTCCCTCCTGCCCCTCCCCTTCTCTCCTTCTCTCTCTGTCTCTCTCTTTCTCTCTGTATCTCTATCTCTCTGTGTCTCTTTCTCTCTCTTTCAAAAATAAAGCCTTTTTATTTTTTTATCTTTTACACTTATACTTTTATTTTTTTAATTTTTTTAAATATATAATTTATTGTCAAATTGGTTTCCATACAACACCCAGTGCTCATCCCAATGCCTCAATACCTCCCTAATACCCTCCCCTTCCTCCCACCCCCCATCAACCCTCAGTTTGTTCTCAATTTTTAAGAGTCTCTCATGCTTTGGCTCCCTCCCTCTCTAAACTAGTTTTTTTCTTCCCCTCTTTTTTTTTTTTCTTCCCCTTTCTTTTTTTGTCTTGCCCTTCCCCATGGACTTCTGTTAAGTTTCTCAGGATCCACATAAGAGTGAAAACATATACTGTCTTTCTCTGTATGACTTCCTTCACTTACCATAACACTTTCCAGTTCCATCCACATTGCTACAAAAGGCCATATTTCATTCTTTCTCATTGCCACGTAGTATTCCATTGTGTATATAAACCACAATTTCTTTCTCCATTCATCAGTTGATGGACATTTAGGCTCTTTCCATAATTTGGCTATTGTTGAGAGTGCTGCTATAAACATTGGGGTACAAGTGCCCCTATGCATCAGCACTCCTGTATCCCTTGGGTAAATTCCTAGCAGTGCTACTGCTGGGTCATAGGGTAGGTCTATTTTTAATCTTTTGAGGAACCTCCACACTGTTTTCCAGAGCGGGTCCACCAATTTGCATTCCCACCAACAGTGCAAGAGGGTTCCCGTTTCTCCACATCCTCGCCAGCATCTATAGTCTCCTGATTTGTTCATTTTAGCCACTCTGACTGGCATGAGGTGGTATCTGAGTGTAGTTTTGGTTTGCATTTCCCTGATGAGGACTGACGTTGAGCATATTTTCATGTGCCTCTTGGACATCCGGATGTCTTCTTTAGAGAAGTGTCTATTCATGTTTTCTGCCCATTTCTTCACTGGGTTATTTGTTTTTCAGGTGTGGAGTTTGGTGAGCTCTTTATAGATTTTGGATACTAGCCCTTTGTCCGATATGTCATTTGCAAATATCTTTTCCCATTCCATTGGTTGCCTTTTAGTTTTGTTGATTGTTTCCTTTGCTGCGCAGAAGCTTTTTATCTTCATGAGGTCCCAATAGTTCATTTTTTATTTTAATTCCCTTGTCTTTGGAGATGTGTCAGTAAGAAATTGCTTCGGCTGAGGTCAGGGAGGTTTTTTCCTGCTTTCTCCTCTAGGGTTTGGATGGTTTCCTGTCTCACATTCAGGTCCTTTATCCATTTTGAGTTTGTTTTGTGAATGGTGTAAGAAAGTGGTCTAGGTTCATCCTTCTGCATGTTGCTGTCCAGTTCTCCCAGCACCATTACTTAAAGAGACTGTCTTTGTTCCATTGGATATTCTTTCCTGCTTTGTCAAAGAATAGTTGGCCATACTTTTGTGGGTCTAGTTCTGGGGTTTCTATTCTATTCCATTGGTCTATGTGTCTGTTTTTGTGCCAATACCATGCTGTCTTGATGATTACAGCTTTGTAGTAGAGGCTAATGTCTGGGATTGTGATGCCTCCTGCTTTGGTCTTCTTCTTCAAAATTACTTTCGCTATTCGAGGCCTTTTGTGGTTCCATACAAATTTTAGGATTGCTTGTTGTAGCTTCGAGAAGAATGCTGGTGCAATTTTGATTGGGATTCCATTGAATGTGTAGATAGCTTTGGGTAGTATTGACATTTTAACAATATTTATTCTTCCAATCCATGAGCATGGAATGTTTTTCCATTTCTTTATATCTTCAATTTCCTTCATAAGCTTTCTATAGTTTTCAGCATACAGATCTTTTACATCTTTGGTTAGGTTTATTCCCAGGTATTTTATGATTCTTGGTGCAGTTGTGAATGGGGTCAGTTTCTTTATTTGTCTTTCTGTTGCTTCATTGTTAGTGTATAAGAATGCAACTGATTTCTGTACGTTGATTTTGTATCCTGTGACTTTACTGAATTCATGTATCAGTTCCATCAGACTTTTGGTGGAGTCTATCGGGTTTTCCATGTATAATATCATGTCCTCTGCAAAAAATGAAGGCTTAACTTCATCTTCGCCAGTTTTGATGCCTTTGCTTTCCTTTTGTTGTCTGATTGCTGATGCTAGAACTTCCAACACTATGTTAAACAACAGCGGTGAGAGTGGACATCCCTGTTGTGTTCCTGATCTCAGGGAGAAAGCTCTCAGTTTTTCCCCATTGAAGATGATGTTAGCTGTAGGCTTTTCATAAATGGCTTTTATGATGTTTAAATATGTTCCTTCTGGGGCGCCTGGGTGGCGCAGTCGGTTGGGCGTCCGACTTCAGCCAGGTCACGATCTCGCAGTCTGTGAGTTCGAGCCCCGCGTCAGGCTCTGGGCTGATGGCTCGGAGCCTGGAGCCTGTTTCCGATTCTGTGTCTCCTTCTCTCTCTGCCCCTCCCCCGTTCATGCTCTCTCTCTGTCCCAAAAATAAATAAAAAACGTTGAAAAAAAAAAAATTTAAAAAAAAAATAAAAAAAAAAATAAATAAATAAATAAATATGTTCCTTCTATCCCGACTTTCTTGAGGGTTTTTATTAAGAAAGGGTGCTTAATTTTGTCAAATGCTTTTCCTGCATCGATTGACAGGATCATATCGTTCTTTTCTTTTACTTATGTGATTTATCACATTGATTGATTTGCCAATGTTGAACCAGTGCAGAGCAGGAATGAATCCCACTTGATCATGGTGAAGAATTCTTTTTATATGCTGTTGAATTCGATTTGCTAGTATCTTATTGAGAATTTTTACATCCATATTCATCAAGGATATTGGCCTGTAGTTCTCTTTTTTTACTGGGTCTCTGTCTGGTTTAGGAATCAAAGTAATGCTGGCTTCATAGAATGAGTCTGGAAGTTTTCCTTCCCTTTCTATTTTTTGGAACAGCTTGAGAAGGATAGGTATTACCTCTGCTTCAAATGTCTGGTAGAATTCCCCAGGGAAGTCATCGGGTCCTGGACTCTTATTTGTTGGGAGATTTTTGATAACTGATTCAATTTCTTCGCTGGTTATGGGTCTGTTCAAGTTTTCTATTTCTTCCTATTTGAGTTTTGGGAGTGTTTGGGTGCTTAGGAATTTGTCCATTGCTTCCAGGTTGTCCAGTTTGTTGGCATATAATTTTTCATAGTATTCCCTGATAATTGCTTGTATCTCTGAGGGATTGGTTGTAATCATTCCATTTTCATTCATGATTTTATCTATTTGGGTCATCTCCCTTTTCTTTTTGAGAAGCCTGGCTAGAGGTTTATCAATTTTGTTTATTTTTTTCAAAAAACCAACTCTTAGCTTCATTGATCTGCTCTACAGTTTTTTTATATTTTATATTGTTTATTTCTGCTATGATCTTTATTATTTCTCTTCTGCTGTGTTTGGGGTGTCTTTGCTGTTCTGCTTCTATTTCCTTTTGGTGTGCTGTTAGATTTTGTATTTGGGATTTTTCTTGTTTCTTGAGATAGGCCTGGATTGCAATGTATTTTCCTCTCAGGACTGCCTTCACTGCATCCCAAAGCATTTGGATTGTTGTATTTTCATCTTCACTTTTTTCCATATATTTTTAATTTCTTCTCTACTTGCCTGGTTGACCCATTCGTTCTTTAGTAGGGTGTTCTTTAACCTCCATGCTGTTGAGGGTTTTCCAGACTTTTTCCTGTGATTCATCTCAAGTTTCATGGCATTGTGGTCTGAAAGTGTAAATACTATGATCTCAGTGCTTTTATAGTAATGAAGGGCTGTTTTGTGACCCAGTATGTGATCTATCTTGGAGAATGTTCCATGTGCACTTGAGAAGAAAGTATACTCTGTTGCTTTGGGATGCAGAATTCTAAATATATCTGTCAAGGCCATCTGATCCAATGTATCATTCAGGGTCCATGTTTCATTATTGATCCTGTCTCTAGATGATCTGTCCATTGTTGTAAGTGGAGTATTAAAGTCCCCTGCAATTACCACATTCTTATCAATAAGGTTGCTTATGTTTGTGATTGTTTCATATATTTGGGGGCTCCCATATTTGGCGCATAGATATTTATAATTGTTAGCCTTTCCTGATGGATAGACCCTGTAATTATTATATAATGCCCATCTTCATCTCTTGTTACAGCCTTTAATTTAGTTTAGTTTTTCTGATATAAGTATGGCTACTCCAGCTTTCTTTTGAGTTTCAGTAGCATGATAGATAGTTCTCCATCCCCTCATTTTCAATCTGAAGGTGTCCTCATGTCTACAATGAGTCTCTTGTAGACAACAAATAGATGGGTCTTGTTTTTTTTTTTATCCATTCTGATACCCTATGTCTTTTGGTTGGAGTATTTAGTCCATTTACATTCAGTGTTATTATAGAAAGATATGGGTTTAGAGTCATTGTGATGTCTGTAGGTTTCATGCTTGTAGTGATGTCTCTGGTACTTTGTGGTCTTTGTAACATTTTACTCACAGAATCCCCCTTAGGATCTCTTATAGGGCTGGTTTAGTGGTGATGAATTCCTTCAGTTTTTGTTTGTTTGGGGAAACCTTTATCTCTCCTATTCTGAATGACAAACTTGCTGGATAAAGGATTCTTGGCTGCATATTTTTTCTGTTCATCACATTGAAGATTTCCTGCCATTCCTTTCTGGCCTGCCAAGTTTCAGTAGATAGGTCTGCCAGTAGTCTTTATGGTTGTCCCTTTGTAGGTTAGAGCGTGTTTATCCCTAGCTGCTTTCAGAATTTTCCCTTTGTCCTTGTATTTTACCAGTTTAACTCTGATATTTCGTGCAGAAGAATGATTCAAGTTACGTTTGAAAGGAGTTCTCTGTGCCTCTTGGATTTCAGTGCCTTTTTCCTTCCCCAGATCAGGGAAGTGCCCAACTATGATTTGTTCAAGTACACCTTCCACTCCTTTCTCTCTCTTTTCCTCTTCTGGAATTCCTATTATAAGGATATTGTTCCATTTGATTGCATCATTTAGTTATATAATTTTCCCCTCATACTCCTGGAGTTTTTGTATCTCTGTTTTTCTCATCTTCATCTTTTTCCATAATTTTATCTTCTAATTCACCTATTCTCTCCTCTGCCTCTTCAATCCGAGCTGTGGTCGCCTCCATTTTATTTTGCAGCTCATTTATAGCATTTTTTTTAGCTCCTCATGACTATTTCTTAGTCCCTTGATCTCTGTGACAATAGATTCTCTGCTGTCCTCTATACTTTTTTTCAAGCCCAGCGATTAATTTTATGACTATTACTCTAAATTTTTGTTCTGTTATATTGCTTAAATCGTTTTTGATCAATTCATTAGCTGTCTCTACTTCCTGGAATTTCTTTTGAGGAGAGTTCTGTTTCGTCATTTTGGGTAGTCCCTGAGGTCGCGCAGGGCACTTCCCCTGTGCTGTCTGGAGTAACTTTTTTGGTGGGCGCGGCCACAGTCATACCAGATGTATGCCCCCAGCCCACTGCTGAGGTCACAGTCAGACTGGTGTGTACCTTATCTTCCCCTCTCCCAGGGGCTGGACTCACTGTGGAGTGGTGTTGCCCCTGTCTGAGCTACTTGCACACTGCCAGGCTTGTGGTGCTGCTTGGATGGAATCAGGCCTATTAGCTGGGGTGCATCAGCAAGTTGCAAAGTGGTGGTGGGGGGAGGAGCATGTTCACCTTGCTTTGCCATGGGTGGTCCCATGCAGGAGGGGCCCTGCAGCACCGGAGGAAGGCAGACCCATTGGAGGGATGTATCCACAGAAGCACAGTGTTGGGTGTTTGTGTGGTTCAAACAAGTTCTTTGAAGGGAACTGGTTCCCTTTGGATTTCAGCTGGGGGATGGGAGAGGGAGATGGTGCTTGCCAGTGACTTTGGTCCCTCACGGAGCTGAGCTCTGTCTCCCGGGGCTCAACAACTCTCCCTACCAGTGTTCTCTCGCCCTCCTGCTCTCCAAGCAGAATGTTGACTTTTAACATTCCAGATGTCAAGTTCCACTGGCTGTCAGAACTCATGCAGTCTGGCTCCTCCGCTTTTGCAAGCCAGGCTTCGGGGGCTCTGCCTTGCCGGGAGGGCTGCCCCTGAACCTCCCTGGTTCCCTCCCACCAGTCCCTATAGCGAGCACTGCCTCTCCGCCTTTCCTACCCTCTTCTGTGGGCCTCTTGTCTACACTTGGCTCCAGAGGGTCCGTTCTGCTAGTTTTCTGGCCGTTTTCTGGGTTATTTAGGAAGGTGTGGGTGGAATCTAAATGATCAGCAGGATGAGGTGAGCCCAGCACCCTCCTATGCCACCATCTTACCCCAAGCAATCTTGAGAAAGAAAAACGCTGAAGGCATCACAATCCTAGATTTCAAGATATATTACAAAGTTGTATTATCCCAAACAGTATTATAGTGGAACAAAAATAGACATATGGGTCAATGGAACAGAATAGAGTATATAAATAAACCCAAATGTTTATTTTTAATTAATCTACAGCGAAGCAGTCAAGAATATACAATGGAAAAAACTCTCTTCGATAAGTGGTGCTGGGGAAACTTTACAGCTACATGCACAAGAATGAAACTGGACCACTTTTTTACTCCACACACAAAAATAAGTTCAAAATGTATTAAAGGCCTAAATATGAGACCTGAAACAATAAAATTCCTAGAATATAGCATAGGCTGTAATTTCCTTTACATCAGCCATAGAAAAATTTCTTAGATATGTTTTATCTGGAAAGGAAACAAAAGAAAAATTGAAATATTGGGACTATGTGAAGACAAAAACTTTTTGCACAGTGAAGGAAATCATCAATGAAATAGAATAACAATCTACTGAATGGGAGTAGATATTTGTAAATGATATATTCAATTAGGAGTTAAAACCTAAAATATATAAAGAATGTGTACAGTAAGATACCAAAAATATATATAATCCAATTAAAATTAGGCACAGAATGGTAACAGACATTTTTTCAAAGAAGACATACAGATGACCAACAGACACAGGAAAAGATGCTCAACATCAGTCATCATCAGGAAAATTTAAATTAAAACCACACTGTGATATCACTTTACTCCTGTCAGAATGGCTAGTATCAAAAAGACAAGAAATACCAAGTGTTGGGAAGGAAGTGGAGAAAAAGGATTTCTCATGCACTGCTGGTGGGAATAAAAATTGGTGTAGGAACTACAGAAAACAGTATCAAGATTCCTCCAAAAATTAAAAATAAAATTACTATATGATCCAATAATTCTACTATTGGGCTTTTACCCAAAGAAAATGCAAACAGTAATTTGAAAAGATATATGCGCCCCTATGTTTATTGTAGTATTATTTACAATAGCCAAGATATGGAAGTAACCCAAATGTCCATCAATAGATACATGGATGAAAAAGATGTGGTTGTATATGTGTGTGTGTGTGTGTGTGTGTGTGTGTGTGTGTGTGTGCGTGACGGATTATTGCTCAGGCACAAAGAATGAAATCTTGTTATTTGCACCAATATGGTTGGAGATAGAGGGTATAGTGTTAAATGAAATGTCAAAGACAAGTACCTTTTGATTTCACTCATATGTGGAATTTAAAAAATAAAACAAAGAAAAAAGCAAGCAAACAAGCAAAATGTTAAATGTGGAGAAGAAACTGGTGGTTGTCAGAGTAGATGTGGGTGGAGAGTGAATGAAAGAGATAAAGGGTATTAAGAGTACACTTATCAGGGCGCCTGGGTGGCTCAGTCGGTTAAGCGTCTGACTTCGGCTCAGGTCATGATCTCGCGGTCCGTGAGTTCGAGCCCCGCGTCGGGCTCTGTGCTGACAGCTCGGAGCCTGGAGCCTGTTTCAGATTCTGTATCTCCCTCTCTCTGACCCTCCCCCATTCATGCTCTGTCTCTCTCTGTCTCAAAAATAAATAAAGGTTAAAAAAATAAAAAAAAAAAAAAGAGTACACTTATCTTAGGGTGCCTGGGTGGCTCAGTCAGTTGAGCATCCAAGGCTTGATTTCAGCTCAGGTCACGATCCTAGGGTCATGGGACTGAGCCCTTCATCCAGTTCCACATCAGGCTTTGTACTGAGCATGAACACTGCTTAAGATTTTCTTTTTCTCCCTCTGCCCTTCTCCCCCACTTGCATGCTCTCTCTCTTTCTCTAAAATAAAATTTTAAAAAAGAGTACAGATATTTTGATGAGCACTGAGAAATGTGTAGAATTGTTCAATCATTATGTTGTACACTTAAAACTACTATAACACTGCATTTTAATTATGCTTGAATGAAGAAAAATATTCATGGAATATTGATGGTAAAACAACAAGAAGAGGTATAAATATAAGAAAAAAAGTTTTATTTTGATGAAAGCCCTGCAAACTTGCCAGTTATCTGTGCCTTGTTTCTAATAATCACGTTATAAAACACTGGCCCATAGTAAACAGTAAATTTTTTACTTTTAAAAAAATCTTATGGCCATTTGTATTAAATATTAAATAAAATGCTTACAATAACTTTTTGATCTTTGTTTATAAATGAGAATGAGTCTTCTTTGAGACAGCCAAATACACGTAGATGTCCTAGTTGAGGTTCATTATTTTTTTGCGTATGTATGTCAAACTGTTTCAATGCCATTTGTTAAAAGATTATCACTTCTTCATTTAATTTCTTGTGCACATTTGTCAAAAAACCCCAATTAACTGTATTTGTGTGGCTCTATTTCTGGATTCTGTTCTATTTCATTGATCAGTGTGTTTATTCCTTGCCAGTACCATACCCTTCTTGATTATTATAGAGTATTTTTTATATCTTAAAATCAGAGTGAGTCTTCCAACTTTATTCTTTTTGAAAATTTTTTTTCTATTCCTGTTCACTTGTAATTCCAAATAAATTTTTAAGTCATCTTGTCTGCATCTCCAAATCCTGCTTGGATTTTTATTAAAGTTGCATTGAATATTTAGATCAATTTGTAAAAAATTGACATCTTGACTACACAGGGACATATTTTCTTACATCTTGACTATTATTTTTTTATTGGGCTACTGGACACTGTTGATGTTGATTCTCTGAATTTAGTCATCTTCTCTTAAAGGTGTTGAATTTTGTTTTGGCAAAAATAAATAACTTGCAGGTCAGTTTGATCCCCTCAAGTCTTGTTTTTTACATTTTTAAGGGAGTTCTAGGTTAATCTTTATTCCCAGGGATACTTCATCTGTGCTACTAAGAAGGAATTCTTCTGGTATCTCCACTCAATATCCCTGGGTTCACCACAGACTCTCTGCTCTGGTCAGTTGAAAATTAAATTTTTCCTCACTTACATGAGATTTACAACTTGCCATCTCAACTTATGGAAATTAGTTAGCTTACAACTGTCTGGTCATTCTTTGCTCAGCTTTTATAAGGTTTTGCATTATGCATTCACAAAAGGATGGCTATATGTATGTCTGGAAATTTTCTTCTGCATAGCTCTCTCTTATTCAAAATTCTGCCTTATAGATTCCAGCCTTCTCAGTATCCCTGAATTCTGAACTCCATCTCTTCAACTCAGCAAAGTCAATTAATTCTGTTTAGATTCTCAACATCTATACATTCACTGTGGGGCTGGGGCTCTCATGAGGTTTACTTTCTATGTTTCCCTTCTCTCAGGGATCCCAGGCCAATGCTGTCCATTGCCCAATATGTGAAAACAGCTGTTTCATATACTTTGTCCAGATTTCTGGTTGCTTATGTTGAGAATCTAAGCATGGTTCTTGTTACTAAAATACAGCCAGAGTATAAATCATTTAATAGTTTGCTGCTGTCTATTATCTTTGTATCTCAATTGATTGGTATCATTATCAGCAGTTCTCTTTCTGAGGCTTCTTTATGATTAACTGCATGAATACTACTATTACAGTATTGATTTAAACAATTAAAGTATAATTTCTAAATTATAACTATAGGCAACTCACTACTTGGGACTAATTTATCCCCCTCGTCTGTTATTCTAACTACCTCATATGTATGCTATGTTCATGTACAATGACAAGTTTTCCCACACCTTGAATATCTTCATCCTTTTCTCCAAATCTTCCCACCCCACCAAGAAGCCTTCTGTAACTGGGTGTTAAACTTGAGTACTTCAATTGGTCAGAAAGCGAATTCAGAAGTGGAGCTATCGAAGCTTAATTCATGTGGAACCATTGATACAGACTATTATGGTCACCTTGCATCACTCAATTATAGAGATCTTTGGCAACTAAAACTAAAGACAATTCAACATTATTAAAAACAAACTGGCATGTAAGTATCTTGAAATATAATCAGAAAGAAAACCAGTTTAGACTATACTAAAGAGGTTTGACAGCTAAGTGGAATGATTTTAGACTGGATACTCAATTAGAAAAAAAATTACATAAATTAAAATATTGGCAATATTTGCATACATAGCTTATATTAGATGATGTAACAAGTTAAATTGTCTAAACTGATAATTTTACATGGTTGGTTAAAAGAATGTCCTTGTTCTTGAGAGATGTATACTGTGGTGTTTGAAGGTAAATATTTACTATATCTCCCACTTGCTCTTAAATAATTTGGTTGGGAGAAAGAGCAAGCAAGAGGCAGAATGAGAAAATGCAATCATGTGCATGCCAATGAGATGAAATGTTAACATTTGGTGAGTCTAGATGAAAATTTGTGGGAATTAATTTTATTATCATTGTAACATATAGCTTAGAACACATTTTTAAAAATAAAACAGGTTGAAAAATAAACAAAACAAGTTGAAACCAAACAAACAAAGCTAAACAGACAAAAATAACACTCTTCTATTAGTAAACAAAATAGACCTATATGTAAGATTTGCTGACAAATTACTGTGACATCTGATTAATCCTTAGAGTGTCTTTTTTTTTTTAGAAGATCTTTTATATGTTTGGATCCTTATGGTATTTGTCTCTACAACACAAGCTTGATTACATTCTACTTTCTCTTGTTTCCTCTATATGTATCTTATTTTTTCACAACTGGATAAGCTGCTTCAGGGCAGGTTCTAATCTCTGTCTTAATTAGGACAGTTCTGAGCATAAAGTGTTCAGTGAATAATTCTTGAATTTGGTAAGTTTACATGAATTTGGTAGGTTAATCAAATGAGAACTTTCTCTATTGTGGGCTGGAGATTCCTATTATCTTTATCATTTTTACTAAAGTATTTACTTCCTAAGCAATAAGGAGAGTCATTTAATATTTCTCCTTTTTAAATTATTTTAAGATTGGAAGAAACTCAATGAGTGTTAGGCTAGGAGGAGGAAATATTCTAGAACACACAAAAATGTCACTATTCTTTTTTTGATATAAAATGTAGGTCACTCTCTCTGTACTTTTATCCCAGGATCAGTAGAAATTCAACAGTGGAGACTTACAGATGTGCCTTAACTAAAAAAGGCTGAACAAAGCACTGACATGTTATTGAAGCTCAAAATGTTTCAATAGAAGAGCCTCTGTTTTCACATTCAAAGGACTGAGTAATATTTAATGTTTTGTTTTTATGGAATGTCTACTCAGAATGTTAGGTCAAGGAGAATTGTAGATCTACTTGTATGGGACTAGTTGGGAAGCTATAATGAATCAACAATTAAGAGTAGCCATGTGCAAGCTGCATTCACGAGTCACTGTTAGGGTATATATATTTTATTATTAAACCCATGTACATTGCCTCTGCCCTGGAGGGCTCAGTCAGTTAAATGTCTGACTCTTGATTTCAGCTCAGGTCATGATCTCACAGTTTGCGAGTTCAAGGCCTGCGTTGGGCTCTCTGCTGACAACATAGAACCTGCTTGGGATTCTCCCACCTCCACTCTTTCTGCCCCTCCCCCCTCGCACTGTCTCTGTCTCTCTCAAAATAAATAAGTAAACTTAAAAAAGAGAAAGTCATGATAAAATGTTCAAAGGATTCTGAAAGACTAATAACGATTACTATAGAAGTATAGAATCCTGGGTATTCCAGACATAATTAAAATTTGCATACACTTATAAGCTCTTTTTCATAAGTTTCCAGTATGTGCTCATTAGAAATAGAGTTGGTGATAGGAAATGACCTCCCTAAGTGGCAGTGAAAAATATATGTAGCTATAGAAAGCACTCAGTAAATCCAAAAGATGACAGAGAAAGAGGAAAAAAGAAGCAAATAGCAGATGGAACAGATTGTAGATTATAATTCAATGATATAAATAATTATATTAAATGTAAATAGCCTAAACACATTAATGGCAGAGATTGTCAAATTATGTTCTTTATATGAAGTCCACCTTAAATATGAAGACAAAGTAAAAGGGTTGAAAAAGTTATTCTATTTAAATAGATAAATTCACATTTAATAGAACTTTTAGGCAAAAAATCAGCAAGGATAAAGAACACTGGAACAATATGGTCAACCAACTTGCATTGATAGACATTTATAGAAAAATTGACAAAGCAGCAGTTGAATACATGTTCTTTTCAAGTAAATATAAAACATTCACAAGCATAGATCATATTCTGGTCTATGAAACAGATCTAAACAAGTTTTTAACCATGTTTTCATTTTTCTTTTTTGTAAATTGCCTTTTATATTTTTAGCCTATTTATCTAAGGAGATGTCAGTGTTTTCACTTCATTTTTTCATTTTTTTTAGTTTATTTGGCGTGCATTTCTAATAGATCTTTACAGGGTAAATATATTAAACTTATTTTATTTTCTGCAAATATTTCTCCAATTTTATTGTTTGCCTTTTAATTTGGGTAACTTTTTACATAAGTTTGTAAAAACATTCATGTAGTCAAATCTTTTGATCTTTTCCTTTGATCCTTCTTCCATTCTGTGTGTTCCTGGAATGTCTGCCATCATTGATAGTTATGATAAATATTTACTTGTATGTTCCCACATATTTCTTCAATTTTGAGTTTTCTGTTTAACTCTTATAGCCATTCTGCATTTGTTTTCCCACATTGTGTAATATATGCATTCAAAAGGTCTTTATTTTTTAAATGAACATTTGCCTCAACACTGTTTATTGACTATTCTATTCCCTGCCCCACTTACTTGTAATGCTTAATTTATGTACATATTAAATTATTATAAATCCAAAAAATAAAGTAAAATCTATTTTGTCTGACATAAGTATGGCCACTCTGGCTTTGTTTTGACATTCATTTGCATAATAAATATTTCTCTATCCCTTCACTGTCAATCTGCAGGTGTCCTTAGATTTAAAATGAATCTCCTGTGGACAGCACATCGATGGGTCTTGTTTTTTTATTCATTCTGTCACCCTATGTCTTTTGAGTAGACTATTTAGTCCATTTACATTCCCAGTAATTACTGATATGTTTTTGTTGCCATTTTATTACTTGTGTTATGGGTTGTTTCTGAAGTTTTTATCTGTTTTTTTTCTTATCTTTCTCTTTTTCATGGTTTGATGGGTTTCTGTAATAATATATTTGTATTTCTTTCTTTTTATTCTCTGCATATCTATTAGTGGTTTTTGATTTGTGGTTCCCATTAGGCTTGTATGTAACATCTTTTGCATATAGCAGTCTGTATTAAGTTGATGATTGTTTAAGTTTGAAGCCATTCTTTACTCCTTCCCCATGATATTGGTAATATGGTGTTATATTTTACAGCCTTTTATTTTGTGATTTCCTTTACTGATTTTTTTACATGAATATTCATTTTTACTGCTTTTGTGTTTCCCACCTTTAAACTGTCACTTTTTATCTCTCCTTTGCACTCAAAAAAAGTCTCCTTTAATATTTCTTTCAGGGCTGGTTTATTGTTCATGAACTCCTTGTTTTTTTCTGAAAAACCTTTTTATCTATCCTGCTCTGAATGATAGCCTTGCTGTTTAGCGTAGTCTTGGCTGCAGATTTTTCCCTTTCAGCACTTTGAATATATTATGCTACTCTCTTCTGCCTTGCAAAGTTTCTACTGACAAATCCCCAATAGCCTTATGGGATTTCCCTTGTGTGTAACTGTCTTCTTTTGTCTTGCTGCTTTTAAACTTTTTTCTTTATCACTACATTTTGCCATTTTAATTACAATATGTTTTGTTGCAGATCTGCTTTCGTTGATTTTGTTGGGGGTTCTCTGTGCTTCCCGGATCTGTATTTATATTTCCTTTCACCAAGTAGGGAGGTTTTCAGGTTATTTCTTCAAATAAATTTTATACTCCCTTTTCTTTCTCTTCTTCTTCTGGGATCCCTATAATACAAATGTCATTACATTTGAGGGAGGCACTGAGTTCCCCAAGTCTATTCTCATCTTGCATAGGTTTTTTTTTCTCTTTTTTTTCAGCTTGATTACTTTTCATTACTCTGTCTTCCAGGTCATTAATTTGTTCCTCTGCTTCTTCCAGCCTGCTGTTCATTCCATCAAGTATGTTTCTCATTTCATTTATTGAACCTTTTATCTTTGCTATATTGTTCCTTATATCTGTGTTAGAGGTTTCATGCATGTCTTCCCCTTTTTTTCTCAAGTCCAGTTTGTATCCTTATGATCATTACTTTAAATTCTCTATCAGGCATGTTACTTTTATCTGTTTTGCTTAGATCTCTGGCTGTGGCCTCGTCCTTTTCTTTCATTTGGAACAAATTTCTGTCTTCTCATTTTGACTAATTCTCTGTGCCTGTTTCTCTGTAATAGGAAAGTAAGCTACATCTCCTTTTCTTGAGGGTAATGGCCTTATGAAGAAGATGTCCTTTAGAGCCCTGCAGTGTAATCTCCTCTGATCCCCAGCACCTGATATTTCCAGGAGTGTCTCCAGTGTATGATGCTTGTGCTCTACTGTTGTGTCCTGGCTGCTTTATTCTTCAGGCCAGTCATCTGCAGAGTCTCTCACAGAGCCTGATGCAGGGCTTAAACCCACAAACCGTGAGATCATGACCTGAGCCAAAGTCAGACATTTAACCAACTGAGCTACCCAGATACCCCGAGGGAATGAGAATCTTAAGCAGGCTCCATACTAGGCATGGAGCCTGATGAGGTGCTTGATTCCACAACCCTGAGATCCTGACCTAAGCCAAAATCAAGAGTCCGATGCTCAACTCACTGAGCCATCTAGGTTCCTTGACAATTTGGTGACTTTTAACTAGGTGTGCTCTGGTATGCTTGTGAAATGAGGCCTGTCACCACTGATATCAGAATTGAGGCCCCACAAAACTCCTGGGTCAGGAGATGCAGTGTTGGCAAGGGGTTGGGCTAGTCTCCTGGGGAAGGGGATCTGCTGGGACTGAGGCAAGTGCGACTGGGATAGGCATTTCCACTGGAGCACAATTAGGGGGTGGGACTTGGTATAAGCAGGTTATATGAGAAGTCTCAGTGCTGTGCTGGTTCCCCCAGGTGGCACTGTGTTTATGCTGAGGAGTAGGGGAAGGAAATGATACCTTCTAGTTCTTTTGTTCCCAAACGGGTCTCTCTGGATGCTGCCTCTCTGGGGCATGCTCTAGGATGAGCAAATAACCTCCCCACTGTGTGCCCCAGGTGGTCTTCAGGTTGCTGTTTTCCACACTGTATGTCAATGGGTTGTTTGCTGTGCCTTTTCTCCTAGAGCAGCCCCAATGCCCTCTGTGCTCTCTCTGAGCCAATCTCATTGATCTTTAAAACTTCAGGCTTTAAATCCCTCTGGTTTCAAGAACTCACAAAATTCAGCCCCTCCTGCTTTCCAAGTCAATTGCTAAGGGTATTCATCTTCCCCATGTGGGCTGCTCTGTGTGCTAGTCTGTCTCCTGCCATTCTCTGGGTCCCTGGCTCCTTTCCCACCACTGGTCACAATCAGATTTCTCTCCTAAATCACGTGTCAACACTTCCTACTTTCTTGGATGTGGCCTCTTCTCTGCCTTTAGTTGTGGAGTTTGTTCTGCCTTTCTTCAACTCTTATTTCAGGGATATTTAATGTAATTTGATAGTTATCTAATTGCACTTGTGGGACAAGGTGGGCCTAGGGTCCTCCTACTCTGCCACCATCTTCCCAACCCACTCCCACAACAACTTAACTTTGCTTGCATACAAGAACACTACACTTTTGCTCCCTCCTCAAATGTTGTATGTTTTTTATGTCATAATTTGCATATTTTTATATTGTGTATCCATTAACAAATTATTATAGCTGTAGTTGTTTTTTAATACTTTTGTTCTTTAAGCTTTATGATAGAGTTAAGTTATAACACACCCTACTGCAATATTAGAGTATTCTAAATCTGGTTATATATTTTTATCAATGTGTTGTATATTTTCATAGGTTCTCATGTTACTAGTTATAGTCCTTGTGTTTCAGCTTTAAGAATTACTTTCAGTATTTCTTGTAAGGCAGGTCTAGTGACAATGAATTTTTTTAGCATTTGTTTGATATACAAAGTCTTTATCTCATTTCATTTTTGAAGAATATTGCTGGGTAAAGTATTTTCGGTTTGCAGTTTTTTCATTAGCACTTTGAATATATCATCCCATTGTCTCCTCAGCTGGAATGTTTCTACTGAGAAATTCACTTATAGACTTATGGGAGTTTTCTTGTATGAAATACTTTGTTTTTTCTTGTTGCTTTTAAAATTATCTCTTTGTCTTTGATTTTAGACAGTTTTACTATAATGTGTCTTGGAGAATGTATTAGATTTAAAATTTAGGGTACTCTGTTAGCTTTATGAACATGAATGTCTAAATATTTGCCCAAGTTTGGGGTTTTCTGAGCCATTATTTCTTAAAATATGCTTTCTGACCCTTTTTCTTTCTCTTCTCTGTCTAGAACTCCAATGATGAATAGACTGTCATAATGTTGCCCTATGATTCCCATAGGCTTTCTTCATTCCTCTTCATTCTTTTTTTTTTTTCTCTTTTTGTTCCATTGACCGGATAATTTCAAAAAAATGTCTTTGAGATCACTAATTCTTTCTTCTGCTTGGTCCAGTCTGATTTTGAAGCTCTATATTGAATTCTTCAGTTTAATCATTGTATTCTTCAGCCCCCAAATTTCTGTTTGTGTGTTGTAAATATTTATTCAGATTCTCACTTAGTTCTTGTATTGTTTTTCTGATTTCATTAAATTGTTTATCTGCATTCTCTTATAGCTCTTTGTGTAGCTGTAGACAATATTTTGATTTATTTGTTTGGAAATTCACATATATCCATTTGTTTGGGGCAAGTAACTGGAAATTTATTATGTTCCTCTGGTGAAGTCATATTTTCTTGGCTCTTCATGATTCCTGTAGCGTTTGTGTAGGTAATCACGCATTTGAAGAAGCAGTTACCTCTTCCACACTTTATGAATTCACTTTGGTAAGAAAGTACCTTAACTTGTAGGTGGGATCATACTGGATCTACTTGTTCAGGTTACGAAATGTGGGAGGGATATGGTGGAGCCATTTCCAAGGGGCATGGTTACCTGACTCATGCCATTGGGGTCCACAGCATTGAAAATTGTGTGGTTCTTGGTGAGCACTGCAGGCTGTTCATCAGAGACTATAAGGGCAGTTTGACTCTCCAGTAGTGATTCCAAGTCCAGTTTCTAGAGATTAGGATAGGCACTGGTAGTGGCTATATCAAGTGGCATGGATATGTTTATCTGTGCAGGTTAGCTGCTGGTGTCTATGTAGTGGCAAGGACTGGTTGTAAACACACATCTAGTGTTGGGGGCCAGAGAAAGCAGCAAGGGTCAAGGCCAACTGCAGGTGCACTGTCATATGCAGGGGGCAGATTTGTGAGCATGCACTAACTACCATAGATGTTCATTCTCACCGAGGGCACATGGCAGTGGAGGCCAATGTCAAGAGTTGGGTTGGGGGCATGTAGGTTTACAGCTGGAAGGGTTAGCAATAAGTGAGTCCAGTGGTATAGGCCAGTGAGAGGAGATAGAGCTGAATCTGGGCTCATACACAGCTGCAGGGACCCTGGCTCTTAGCATGTATTCCGGTGGCTGCACAGTCTCTCCATGGGCATTTACAGATCAGTGGAAGCCCACGACAGTCAGGCCAGGAGTGCACAGGTACACAGATAAGGGGAATAATAGCAGGTGAGCCCAATGGTGCAGGATGGTGACAGAAGACAGGAACAGATACAGGCCTACAAGTCACTGTGGGGCTTTCACTATCAGTGTGCAGTCCTATGGCTGCACAATATTTCTGTGGCTATTCACATAGAAATAACAGCTGGTGATAAGAATTAGAGTAGGGTTGTGCAGGTGGATATCTACAGTGGAGTTTCAGGTGCACCCAAAGGTGCAAGCCTGTGACAGGAGATAGGGCCAAATTGAGGCCCCACATGCAGCTTGAGAGCTTTGGATATTGATGAGGAACTTATATGGCTGTGAGATCTTGCCATGGGTGTGCACACAGCAATGGAAGCTGGTGACAAGTGTCAGGCATGCAGCATGCAAGCACACAGGGCATGAGGCTACCACCAAGTGTGTGTGTGGTGGGGCGTGGCCAGCTGTCTGGTTCTATGCTGGCAAAGTGCAGTCACACAGCTGTAGATGCCTGGGTTGTCTGGTAGTGTGGTTTCTGGACTCTGGTGGGGTTGAAGTTAGGGTAGAGAGCAGAGAGGGGCTCAGATAGCTGGCATTGGCTACCATATAAGCAACAATGAATATCTCATGGAGCAAAATTCAGTAAAAATTGCAGGGGGTCTGTGGTGGCTGTGCTCATCATTGGTTTTATCAGTGATGAAATCTGCTGGGGTCGTCTGCAGAGTAGGTCACTAGTTACTGTGGTTGCTCTCACTGTATAACTGATATTTGTAGCCCCTGCTTTTTTTCCCCTGTTCCTAGCTGTCTCTAGTCAGCTTTACCAGTGCCTGGGTGGAGTGAAGCCAAAGTGAGTCTTTCATGTATGGCCTCAAAAAGCTGGGAAGCTGGTATCTCATTTCATTCTTTATTTCCCAGTGAGGGGAACTCTTTCTAGCTGAGGAGTACCCCCTTGGCACTGAGAAATTCTGGGGATGGGATGATGTAGGCAAAAGAAGGCTGTTCTTCCTGCCTGTTTTGTGTGGTTATTCTCAGGTTTTTTTGTTCCACTCTGTTGAAGTTTAAGTAGACTCCAGAGCTTTCCTAGAGCTGTTTTTGTTCATAGACAGCTGTATAATAGTTGATCTTTTTTGGGGGAGTCAAGAGGCTGAGATCTCTTATTCTGCCATCTTGATGATGTCACTCTTTTCTCAGGAGATAGATATATATATGTATATATTTAGTTCCCTGTTGATTTCTTTGAGCCTGTGATTCTTGAGCAAAATATTTTATCAACAGAGAAATGCAAGTTCAGTTAGATCCAGTATAGTTATGAAATCAACAAACTACTATGTCTGATTATATGAGTCATGAACGATTAGAGAAGTGAATATAGCACCACAAATGGTCATGTCAAGTCTTCCAGGCCAGACACTTCCAATTACTATCAGTGTCATGAAGTTGTTGTCTCTTTCTTCTTCAGTGAGTATTTTTCAAGGAAATTGAGCAAAGAATGAAATGTCTCTTTTTGCTAGCAAAGTTTTGGGGGGAGCATGCTGAAGTCTTATGAAAGTAATATGTATCTTCAACTCAGGAACAGATGACTCATTTCGTTGGGTCTAATAGTAGTCTCTTTATTTTTAAGACAATCTCCTTCCATGGCTCATTGAGGGGAAATTGGTAGTGAACCTTCCAGCTTTGTTTCTGATTCCAGAAACTCCTTTCTCTGCCTACCTACCAAAAGAGTTTTTCAGACAAGTAGGTCTCCCACATTAAACTTTGAACTCTTTTCCAAGCAAAGTCCATGTTGATTAATCTTATATATATATATCCCTCCTAGCATAGTTTCTGACACAGAATAGTTGCTCCACAAATAATAGTTAAGGAAAATCGAAGCCATCTAAGCTTCATGTTATCCCCTCAGAGCTCTGTGGTCCTTAGGAGAAAATGACTATTGATAGGTTAATCAGGTAAAACGGTATGCAAACTAGCTTATGTGTTACATCTCTTGAATAAAAGGCAGCTTAATCTACCTACAATACTCAAATTTCCAGAAAGGCTCTTACCAAGTGAATATAATTGTGGAGATATCATACTAACAGATGACATTAAATATAGTCAATTTTCTGTAAAGACAGAATTCACTTACTTTAGACGTATGGACATTCCTGCTTATAGGCTGCCTTGAAACCATAGCCTACTCATCAGAATAATCTGTAGAGCTTTAAAAAATATAGAGTGATCCATAAATAATTGAAAACTTAGATTTATTTCTCAGTATTTATATTATATATTAGCATGTAATATATACAGAATTATAGAGATATACTTACATTTGCCAATTTTGTGGCTTAGAGCTTGCTGAACTTGGTTCTGTAACTATAGTGCAAAGATCATTCTGTATACTATACAACAAGCTTCCATAGATCCTAACAATGTTCATTGCTGCTCCAGATGGGATGAAAAATATGTATCTGTAAAAGGCATAGGAACAGAGTTGCCTAGTGTGTCTGAAATAGTCAATCACATTGGTATCACCATTAGGAAAATCTAGCAGCGAACCAGACATCCTTCAGCCATTGGTCTGGCACATGTTCTAGAAGTTGATAAAGATGAAACTTGGCCCCTTTCACTTGATGAAGACCCTGATGGAAGCAGATGAGGCAAACTGATATAACTTCTGCCATATTCAAAGTCATATGTAAATGAATCAATTTTTCATATTACTCATAATCAGTGAAGAGGCTGACGTGAAAAAGTCAACCACCATTATTTGCACTTGTGAAACAATGGAAACCAACATGACACATGTAAAAGAGTTGTCAAAAGTTAACATCTTCTGTGCCACGTTTGTATATGGATTTTGGTCTATTTTTTTGTGTACAATGAGGGAAATCTCATATTAGAAATGCTGGTGGAAGGGCACCTGGGTGGCTCAGTCGGTTAAGCATCCAACTTTGGCTCATGATCTCTCAGTTTGTGATCGTGTCAGGCTCTGTGCTGACAGCCAGAGCCTAGAGCCTGCTTCAGATTTTGTGTCTCTTTTTCTCTCTGCCCCTCCCCTGCTCATACTCTGTCTCTCAAAAATAAATAAACTTAAAAAAAAAGGAAGTGCCGGTAGAATGAGAGGTTTTTCTCCACTGTTAAAAGGGGGTCTCCTTCAACTTCACTTTTCAGAAGGATGGGTCTCTGTTTTACTTATGTAACAAGTTTAGAGAGGTCCTAATAAACATCTAACATGGTACCAGATTGGGTATGGTATTGAAAACCTTGGCCAACCTTGAGACCAGTAGCCACCCAGATTCCTAATTGGCATACTGGAAATCTTTCTCCTTGTGGGTTTTGTTCAGGCCTTCATGTTTTGTACTACTTCTTTCTTGAAGACTTGAAATAAAAAAAAATACATCCTGGCTGCTGCTTCTACCATTGACAGTCTGGGATAAATTATAAAACTGAATGTGTGTAGTACACTTACCAAGATGAAATTTTTTTTAATTTTAAAAAGACTAGCAGATAATCAAACCATAAAAGAAAAACAAAACTGAATGTGTGTCTGTGGCAGCAGGAATGAATATAAGCATTCACAATATTATAAAAATAATTATAGTAGATCCTTTATAAATTAGTTTGGCTATATGCTCATATATATATAACATAGTTATTGAGTGATTAATTTTGGAGAGTGTGTAATTATTTCTGAATTAGATATATATTATATATAATATATATAATATATATTATATATATATATTATATATTATATATATATGCCTTGGGTATAATCCTTCATATTATATTAAGCTTGGCTTGGGGCTAACCATCTGCATGTTTAAAATACTCCCAATAAGATGCTGATTTGAAACAAGAGTGGAAAAACCTCTCAGACACAGTCATTTCTACTTGCCCTTATTATTTTCTCCAATATGGACAATAATACTGAATTCTATCCTTTGTGACAGCCACCTAAAATTAGTGCATATGTATACACATACACATACATATGCATCTTGAACCTGAGTATTGGGAGTTGCCAGAGACTAAGTAATATCTCCTTCCAACTGCTCTCTGAAGATCTTTACAACATCACTCTGGTGATATTTTTTAAAAATTATACATCATAATTATGTAACTACACATTGTAATTTTATGATTATATGTATTTACACTCAATAGACAATTAGATATAATCACCCTTAATACATACACACATGATGACAAAAAGTGACTCAATAGAAACCAAGGGTCTACATTGAAAATGAAGTGGATTAAATGTTTTTTTGATCTTGATACTCTGATCCTTTCTGTCTGGTAGTTTATATGAGGTGGGACTAGCAAGACACCTTGCATCAGGATAGAGAAAGAGTTTTGGAAAGTATTTAATTGAAGGATGGAAAAGCAAAATGAAAACAAATGAGTAGAATATTTCTTGGTTAAATTTTCTAGAATCACACTATAAATTACTACTGAAATTAATTTTCAAAATGTATATCCTATTTTATTTAAATACTTGTGGTATTGATAATTAAAAGTATCATTGCATGTAGACAGCATTTTAGAAACAGAGGTATGCACTCCTTTATATTTTCTGACCATTAATTCATTTACTCATTCATTCATTCATCACACATATTCAGTACCAGCCATATACTGGGACATGAGTTAAACACTGATCCATGTCCTTATTTCCAGTCAGCACCCTTGGCCCTGGTCTCTGGGGATGCTTTTATCTTCCATCACAGTGTGTAATGCATTCCTTCCCCATCAAAACTTCCATTTGGTGTCTATCATAGCTGGATTGTCATCTAGGTCATAATGAGTTGTCAGGGTTGTAGAAGTAAAAAAAAAAAAAAAAGGAAAAGGAAGGAAGGAAGGAAGAGAAAGAAAGAAAAGAAGAGGGAGAGGGATAAAGAAGGAGAGCAGGGGAGAGAAGAGGAAGGAAGAGATGATAGGTAGGTAGGTAGGTAGATAGATAGAAAGATTAGATAGATTAGATAGTTCCATGTTGAAGTATTTTGGACCTAAGTGATGATTTCAGTACTGGTACTGATAGTACTCCTGTCTGGAGCTCATCAATATGTTCCAGATGCTGCCTCTACTCTGGCCTAAAGATGCAACCAGAGGCAGCGCATCCAGTCCTCCAGGGAAGCACCCTCCTAAAGCATATGTCCACCATTCCCATTGGACTGTGTGTTCCTTGAGGAAATAGATAGCATGTGAGTAATATCCATTGTATAGCAAAATACCTTTTGTGGGGCACATCTTTTATGTATGCTTGCTTACTTTCTGAATGAAGAGGAGTTAAATAATAAGCAGGGGCTTCCCTGCTCATATTTACTCTCATAATAACCAAAAGTGAAGAATTTTACATGTGAGTACTATTCATATATTTATTAAATATCTATAGTTCATACTTTATTTTGCTTATCAACTAGCAATTATTATCATTATTCTATAGGTGCTAGAGTTAAATATTTGTTAGTTCTTTGATTGGAAACTAATACTACATATCTTGCAGTAACCAGATACTTAAGCCCCAAGGGAATATATTTAAAAATTTTTTGTGGTTAAAATATTTTCTAAAACTGGAATTACAGAGTGTAGAAACTTGGAGTTACATGGCATCTTAGAGTTCATCTGGTCCAATCTTCTAGCTTTCACTGAGTATGGAAATGTATACTGTTATACCCTTGGCAGGTAGGCATTTACTGTGCTTAAACATTTCTAGAGCAAAGGAGTTCAATATTATACAAGGTAATCCTGTACATGGACCTCCTTATGTTGAACTGGAACTTACCTTTTAACTTCTCATTGTTACTGATTCTACTCTGGGAGCTATGCAGAATAAGTGTATATCTTCTTCCACATGGTAGCTGCTCATATAGGTAACTGCCATCTTCTTTCTCTGTTTCTTTGTCACCTAGATATTGTCAGGTTTTCAGATATTTTTTATAAGTCATAGAACTACTTAGAACTACTAAGCCCAGTCCTTTGGATTTTCTTTTGATTTTCAACATCCCTTTGAAAATGTGAGGCCCAAATCTGAATGTCTTATTCTGGATTGACTTGCCAGGTCACAGAACAGAGAGCCTACTAACTTCCTCCTGCTCCTAATTGGGGAAAGTTTTTTTTGTTGTTGTTGTTCTCAAGTGCAGAACTCTTCTTTATTAAATTATGTCATTTGTTCTATCATTTCTCATCTGTTCAGATGCCTTTGAATCATGATTCTGTCATATTAATTATCTGTTTCTACTTTGGCTAATTTGTATATGTGGTCAATTAGTTAACTTTTTGGGACTACTCCAAGTTATTGATAGAGTGTAAAAGATCTATGATAGAAACCTGTTTGCCCAGATTGCAGCTAACTTATTCTTTGGGGTGCATTCTCCGTCAATGGTCCTTCAACTTCCTAAGTATATACTTAAGTGAATCCAGTCAGCATCATTCTGTGTAGTGGCCAGAGCTATCGCATCCATTTCTGAAATCTATACAAACTAATTATAACATTCAGCAAATCTGCCAGCCATTCTGACAGCTAAGTAACAGTATAAAGGAAACAAACATGAATTTTCAGAGAACCCATATTTTCTGCTTTCGTAAATACCGAAAAGTCATCTGCTTAATAACTCTTGAATTTTGCTAGAAATCAACATTTATCTCTCTGGGGTTTTGTTCCAGAGTCCAATATTTTTCTGGTTTTTAAAATTAAGCCATTTACCTATATCTAGTCTTCATATCCCATACCTTTCTCATTGCTGGTCATTTCTCAAAGATTAATATGAGTAGGTTAGCAATTGTAAATACATAATCTTCTGTCCTTCACAAATGAATTAACCAGATTCTTATTTATATTAAACTAGTGCTATTCTCTACAGTCTCTAGATCTTACTTAGGGTTTAATGCCCTCCCAAGAATACTTTTCAAGTCCTTCCAATGTATGGATATCCATATGGAATTCATGTTTAAGGTGTACCTCTTTAAAAGTGCTCCAGCACCTTTGGAATTTTCAATCTTCTTCACACTTACTATACACCAATGATTTCTTTTTCTAAACCTTATGTACCCTTTTTACTGTACCTCTTGTCAGAGATGGAGCCAACAGGTAACCTTTTTTCAGTGCCCTCTTAGTTACCAGCAGAACTTTCCTTTTCCTCTCTTCACCCTACCAGTATCCCATGGTTCTTATACTGATTTCTGAACTCTGAGGACCTTCTTGTGGTGTCCCACTAGAACTAGACAGAGTTTCATACTTTGAACGTTCTCTCAGGCTATTTCTCTCGCATCATCAAATAGTCTCCTTGGGTTCTGCTCTCTGCCACCTGACAGGTAGATTAGCTTTTACAACTACGTTAGCTCAATAGGATGTTACCCATTTCAGGTAAGAGAATCTTTTAATCTTAATGAAATGTGCATGACTCTAAAGACTGTTAAATATTGCTTTGGATGGTATTAATTGTAGGCATCAAGTCATACTGGGGCAGGAGAAGTGAGGGAAGATATATTTTAGAACAAACAAGTCCTCCAGTAGTGTTCCCTAGAATGGAACACTGTTTATAGATACTCACTTACTCTGCCATGACACATTGCAAGCAGCAATGAGTTTGAGGCATTTTCCACTGACTTAACACCATGCTTGTGACAAATTGGAGGATGGAGACAATATGACAGGAAATGTTTCTGACTCAATAGATTGAATTTCAAACACCAGTCTCCTCTGAGCTCTTAACTGCAAGCTATGGTCTGTTTCCTGGGTTATGATATTGTGCTGTAATGTTCTAATATTGGCTCCAGAGGTAGTGAATAGTCTTGTGTCACCTTCTCACACCTCAGTTAGACACAGAGGCTGAGAAAATACTATTCTTGGTCCTGATGGGATGAGGAAGAGTTAATTAGAACAGAATGACTTTTTCTCTTCCCTGCTACAGCTTAAACGTGTCTGCATTTCTTTTTTCTGTATCACCTTTTCTCATTTCCGAACTTTCATGGAGAGGAAAAACAGATGACAGCTGCTTCCTTTATGATAAGTTGCATGTCCAAGTTTGCAGCAATCCTAAGAAATCTGGGTTTTGTTATCTGTGGCATATAATTGACAATATCCCATTTAATGATATCAACTCCTGCTTGGTAATTATTAAGAAAAATCTTGAATAAAAATATAGCCATATGGTCCAATACATTAAATTATTCTCTGCATGCAAAACACATGCATCACACACACACACACACACACACACACACACACACACACTCACATACACACATTACACAAGCATACACATAAGAGCTGAGTTCCTAAATTTCTCCATTTTGTCAACCCTACCATCATAGAATCTGAATTTGGAGTCGGGGGGGGGGGGGAAGGTGCATAGTTGACTTGATATAATAACTCTGGCCTTCTCATTTTGCCTTCTTCTTTCCGTACTTCAGCATAGTTCCACTGAAGTCTCTGATACACTTGGGCAATGAATAGGATCACTTAACATGTTTTAGAAACTCTGAATTTAGAGAGTTTAGTAGTTGGGGACACTGGGGAATTGATAGAATACAGGTAGGTAAAAGTGCTTGCAATAGGTTCTTTGTATTCAGAGCCTGATATGAGGGGATTCAAAGAGGACAATATTCGCCAATAGAAAGATTTGGATTTAAATCTAGCTTCCTGATTTCCTGACTGAACATCTCTGAGCCTCTATTTTGTCTATTAATTGCAGAATTATTGTGAATATTAAAGCAGATATATATGGAAAAAATCTAGTGTAATTTTGGCCACAAAATAACTATTAAAATAAAATTATTTTTTGAGGAAGTAAGGAAAAAGGTAGAAGAAGAATCAACCAATATTCATTGAAATTCTACATGATCACTTGGAAACAAGGGCCAAAGTGACATGGATTATGTAGATTTTGGAATTCTTATTCATTCCCTGCACTAGACTATAAGCTCCCCTATGGCATCAGTGAATGAAAGGAGTAAATATAATTAAAATGGCTCCCTGCTGACTATATAAGCTTGAGGGGCACCATAATGTTTCTGGTGCAAATTTAAAGTTTTCAATATCAGTCATTGTGAAAGGGATTCTGCCCTTATCTGGCTCCCAGGCAAGTTTGGATCCTTGATTATTATGACTATATGATTCAACCAAGGTTTGTAACCTCAAATATCCTTAAAATTTGGACTCTATAACTACAGTTCCCATAGTAGTTTTGTTTTAGTCCTGTGTTTTATTTCATTTAATTTTCATCAGCAATCTTTTTACCACAATGTCTACATTCCTGAGATAATTTATCATATTCATCTTTATTTAACCAAATTTTATCTTCAGGTATTTTTTTTCAAGAAAAACTCAGAGTTGCTATGATATCTGAGTATTTGTTTGCTTAAGACATTCTGTAGCCTTTATTCTGCAGGCAACATGGTGAAGTGTCATATACTTGGGTCACCCTTCATTTCACACAGAACTTGGTAGATAATAGTTTACTGTCTTCTGGCATTGAAGTTGTGGAGAATTCTGGTATCAACTAAATCTTCCCTCTTATGCATAATCTGTTTAATGACTAAATGTATGAATGTTTATTTTATTAACATTGAAAGTCAATGACTCGACCAAATTATGTGTTGATTTGTCTCCTATGTCAATTTCTTTATCATTTTTTTTTTTTTTTTTTTTTGGAACATGATGTGCCGGTGTCTTCTGCAGAGTCAGTTCTTTTTTCAGAGGAATTTTCTTGTGAAGATATATACGTGTGTGTGTGTGTGTGTGTGTGTGTGTGTGTGTGTGTGTGTATATATATATATATGTATATATATATTCCCTGATTAGTCTTTGCCTAATGCACACACATATACACACACTCATAATCTTATCTCTAATTGCTTTAGTATTTATTTTCTTTCTTGGATGCCCTGTGATTATCTCAGGTACTTCTTTTTCAGTAATTTTATTGTAAACCATATCTAGTTTGTTTTGTGAATATTAATGTTTATTATTTCTGTAATGATATTGTTTTGAAACCTGGAATGCTTTGTTATCTCAGTAATCTCAGTTTTCATCTCAATGTTGTATTTTACTTTGTCTCTGAGACCTTATTTTACTGAAATCGTGATCTTAGTAAATTCTTCCATAGTATGAAGCACTCACAGGGAATTTTGTTCCTTTTTATTGGGATATGTATTTTTTTTCACATTGGATTATTAAATCTTCTTTCCATTTCTTATGGTGGGTTCTTTAGAAGCAGCCCTTGAGAGGCAGGATTCTAGGGTAAGTAATTTATTAAAGAAAAAAGTACTGCCAAGGGGAAATCCCAGAGGATGTAAGAAAGGGAGGAGAGAAGTCATGCATAGATGTGTTTTAGGCAAAACCCTATAGAGAATAGATTCAGCCTGTTCATGCAGGGAGATTCTGGAATGTATGTTATAGCTCAGAGTTCCCTCAAACCCTCTTACAGAGAAGAGTTTTCATATTCTTTTCACCCATCAGCCATTGGTTAAATCCTAAATTGTTTGGTATAGAGGGAGGAAGAGCAATACATTTGGGGGTACTTCTGTTTATGCTGAACTGTAGGCAAAGTGAACTCTAGTAGCCCAAGGGCAGACCTCTGAAAAAGAGCCATAGATGCTGATTGTTAGAAACAAATTCACATGAAAGCAAAGCACACACACACACACACACACACACACACACACACACACACAACTTGTAAGAAAGGATTTAAAGGGATCTGGGAAGAGCACCAATACTATCTGCTACACTTGCCATATTACTTTCATGTATTATTTTTAATAGGTTTCATACTTGCCAATAGTTCCTTTTCATATTGCCTTTGGGTCAATACCAACCAATATCATATTCTTCTATCAGGATCTACTTGAATTTTTTAGATCAACCCTACAATTTGTCGTGAAACCCTGAAAATGTCAGCTTTTTCTTGCTTGTGCTGAATCTTGATGATGGTGGGCAAGGACTTCTACTCTTGAAGATTCTATCTTTTCTCTTGGATTCATTAATCTACTTTTCTCCAGATTTGGGGCTTATTCATGAAAATACTCTGAATCTTGTTTATCTACTGCCTCTCTTCATAACAGAATTTATAGGAGCTTCTCTGAACCACACCATAATGCATTCTTTCTTTCTTTGGCTAACATTTTTCATAGTTTATAACATATGGTTTTATTATTTTATCTGGATGCTGCTGTGGAATTTCTTTTGCTCACTTATTTGTTTATTTAGAAGAGAGACTATGTAATCTAGTTTTACTCTGCCATTACAACTGGAATATTTACTCTCTTCTCAGTCAGAAGTTTTACTGTTAGTTTGGTAAATTAGAATGAAATCCCTCTTGTCAAACTTCCTTCATATGTTTGTATCTTTACCTGGAACTTACAGATGTTGAAAATCATGTAATGGTGTTCTTTGCATCAATCAACATTTTAAACTTACCTAAACTGCCTATAATACTTGGGGTTATGAAAATCTAAATTGGATAATAGTTTCTTATGTTATGTTATGTAATGTAATGTTATGTTTGTTATGTTATGCTATGTTATGTTATTTTATTTGAGAGAGAGAGAGAGAGAGAGAGAGAGAGAGAATGTGAGCAGGGGAGAGGGGCAGAGGGAGATAGAGAATCTCAAGCATATTCCATGCTTAGTGTGGAACCCAATGTGGGGCTTGATCTCACGACCCTGGGATCATGACCTGAAGCCAAAATCAAGAGTTGGACACAACTGACTAAGCCACCTAGGTGCCCCGATAATAAAGAGGTTCTTAAAGAGTTCAGTCTCAAATTACACATCAGTTTAGTCATAGATTTTCAGTCTTTTTACCCCAGGAATGCAAAGGAGAATAGTAATCAGGTCTCCCTGAGAACATTTCATGCTGGCTAAATCAGAATATCAGCCACAGCTCTGCTTTGGTTCAAATGTCACTGAAAGTGAATGAATGTTGTATACATGGTGTCTACTTTCATCTCTCTTGATAATGTGCAGGCTGATGAATATGCTATGTAGATTGTGTAATGGCAGAGAAGATGAGGAACTAGAAAAGGACCAATGAAAGATTTCCACTTTGGAAAAGGGGAACTACCTACGTAAACATCTCTGAACATTTAGTCTTTGAATCAGATGTGAAATTGTCCATTGTTTACTCCTATAATGTTAGTAGGCATCATGTAGCAGTAAAGTTTTCCAAGATGATATGTCCTGGTTGATAACTCTCCTCATTATGATACCTCTCTGAAGTCATAGCTACTCTAAGAAGAAGCCTCATTAACTATAACATTTTAGAGAGGATCTTCTTCTTTTGGATTGTTGTTAAAGAGGGCAGCTAACTAAAGTGTGGGCTGCTTGAGATCTTGAAATGGTAAGGAAAACACTAGGCTTTACCTAGATCATTTGATTGTTGTAATTGTGGAACAATTTTGCAGGAAAATTCTCTTGTGTCTATTTATTTCTACTTAGGTTGCTTCAATTTTAAGGGCAGGGAAAAATAAGAGAACTCTGGGCTGGGATAAACTGGATCACCAAAAAGGGAAACAAGATGAAGAGACAATAAAGATTTTTACTGGAATATGTTTTTCAGACAAAGTATTAAGAAAAATACTTGCTGGGATATGTCTTTCTCATTTAGGTCAGATTTTGTTTAGATCATTAGTAGCTAAACAGTTTTGGGATATGTGTTGGTAGTTTCTGTGTGTTTCCAACAGACAGGTGTAAATGATTCCTTTCTGAGCTTGCCCATTCTCAGGAAACTATATTTGTCATCCTGTTGTTGGGGTCATAGAGCCACCCAGTCATCAGCTGCTCACTGCCTATCTGCCTTGACAGGGAAGGAAATTGGAGGTGTTAGTAAAGGTTATTTAGGGTCATTCAGTGAGCGTATTGAAAAGAAACCACAAGAAGTACTTTGGCATATTTGAATTTAGAGGAACATAAGGCCAAGTAGAAAAACAGGAAAGTTGGTTATCAATTGCCTTTTTATAAAAATGATTGAACTGTATCATTTCCTCTGATTATCCATGAGTGTATATTTTTCCTGCCTTTTCCATCAATCATAATTTAAAATATGAAGTGATCAAATTGGCATTTATAATTTGCCACACTATTTTGTTGCACTCCTAATTACCAGAACAAATGTGTATATGTGTATTTATATGTGTATATTTTATTCTAAATCATATGAAATTGCCTTTGTTGTAGATCAAAAGTAAATATTTGAATTTTCATATGATTTAATCTCATATACTGTACATGATTCAAACATTCCCATTTTGGTATATAATTTATGAGTCATCAAAAAGTTAGTTTTAGTGACTTTTTTACTGTAGTAAGGCAAAAATTTAAATTGTATGTTACGTGTGTGTGTGTATGTATATATATATATATATATATATATATATATATATATATGTATATACACATACATATATATATATACACACATATATATATATACACATATAGCAAGAATATATAAAGGAGTACTTAAGTAATGAATGACATGGTCACCAGTATTTGCTTTCATAAAAAATAACATTGTTTTAAATGGAAAAAAAACCTTTGTTTTTTCATCTGTTGCTAAAGGTATATGGAAAAAAGTAAGAAAGTGATGGTTCTTAGTTGGACAAAAGAGTTAGTTGATATATTGAATAATAAAGCATCATATTCCATGGTAGCTCAGTCTATGATGTGAATAATTCACCCTATGCTCTTAGTTCTTATGTGAAACTAAGAAAACTTCACTCCTGAAATTGTTTCAGTCAGTGCTGCAACAAGTGCAAAAAAATTTCATCAAGAGAGAGAAAAATTATTGAGTGCTAAAAGGACACCTAAGTTTTGCTATTGTGGGTTTGCTCTCCACCACTGATTCTCTCCTCTATCATATAACAGCACTCTAAATTTCCTTTAGAAACTATCCTTTCCCTAGCCCACCCATGTTCTTAGCCAAGTGATTTATGTGAGATTGATTCTACATCCAGCTTCAAATTGGTCTAGATTGGCCTAAACTAATCAGTGCATGGCATTTATCTAATAAATGGGTCACAGGTAGGCAAATAATGTGATCCAGTCCCATCATAATGAACACAGAAGTTTTGCTGAGAATGCTGGAATGAAGACTTCCTTTTTTTCCAATGGGTTTAGTACTCTGAGAATTCATGGTTTTGGATTATGGCGACATTGTTGACACCATGAGGAGAGATAGTCTGACAAAGTTTGAAGGAAGAGTAAGAAAGAAAGAGAGTCTTACATGATAACAGAATGGAACCCTGATAATACCTTGGTTTTCTGGATCAAACTCTGTCTAAAGTTAGTCATAGTTTGGGCTAAATAGGTAATGGATATTAAGGAGGGCACTTGTGATGAGCAGTGGGTGTTTATGTAAATGATGAATCAGTAAATTCTATTCCTGAAATCACTATTACACTATATGTTAAATACCTAGAATTTAAATAAAAACTTAAAAAAATTAAAAAAAAATGTCAGTCATAGGTTTGATATTTCTGTTCTCTAAGCCAATCAGTACCCCATTTTGTCAAGACACTTTTATTCAGGTTTACTTCTCACCAGAAATCAAAACCATCCTAACCAATATAGGTGGTTAATTTGAGATTTGAGAAAATGCAAAGGAAACGTGTGATTCTCAATAGAAATGTGATTTAAGAGAAAGCCATGGAACTGGTCAAACAGGTATATGATGTAACTGTTAGAGGAAACACCAAAGCATCTTCTTGAACAGATCTTCATCATGAGTAAAATTTGGACTTTACTCATTTTTCCTGAATATAAATATACATACATACCAATTGAAAAAAAATTTAAAAGTCAAGTTTAAGGCAGAAAACATCAGTCATCTATAACTCTGCCACCCAGGGGAAAACATTGTTGTTATTTTAGCATATTTGCTTCTATTCTACTTTCTATCCATTTTTATGTGGTAGAGATCACACTGTATATACAATTTTTATCCTTCTTTTCTTCATTCAACACCACTTTATTTCATTCAGATAAGTGTTTTCCCACATCATTAACAACTCTTCATGATGAACATGTTTTTCTTCCAAAGGAAATTACACTTGATTTGAGGATGTGATATGAATACACACCGAACAGTGAGTAGTGTAGTAAATTGTGTAATACAATCAATTTGAGAATATTACTATGCTAAATGCAAAAGATATATAACAATGTTATTTAAATATGAGTTTTAGAAGATCTGAAAATTTGTCATGGCATAGGTGGAATTTATAGGGGGATATGGTATGGCTTGGGAGCAGGGGAAGGATTAGACAGTGTAGACCAAGAGAATTACATTTAACATATATTCTAATCCAGTTGAGACATGATCTATGTAGAAGGAACAAAGGCTGAGATGAAGATTTAGTAAGAGTAGTTAAAAATAAGAGTAGATATATATATATATATTTTTTATTTTGGAGGACCTTATAAATCAGACAGAAGTTTCTTCTGTAGACCAATGAAGTGCATATAAACATCTGGATAACTCTAGGACTTATTAGTTTCAGAGGTCCATGTTGTCTTATGTGACGTGTTTTAACTAAGAATTGTGGAGCAAGGAGCCAAATGACATGAAGAGAACTCTTCCAAAAGGACACAATAGACACAATGGTGTTGCTTTTGCTAGAGAATTTGAAATCAAGCACTGTACCTGAATTACGGCAATTACTTAAAATTGTACTCCTGTATGCTTACATTATTTATTTTCCTTACTGTAGACATCATTGTTATTGTTATCTTTATTTCATAAAAGAAGAAACTAAGGCTCAGAGAAATTATACAGACAATAATCCAGCTCAAACTAGCTTAATCTAGCTTAATGTAACTATAACTATGGATTTTAATATGAATATAGTTTGAGTCAGATTATTGATGCTTACAACCAAATAATAATGATGAACACAAATCTTTTCCTATCAATCCTATGTTTTTTCTACCAAACTTTACTTCATTGCTAGTGTTGATATTAGGCACCTGGGTCTTTATCGTAGCAAAAGAATCAGTCTTTTTGTATCATTACTTCCCTGTTTATGAATTCTAAATACTCATTTACAATTTGGGCAGTGGTTATTTAGTCCAAGCATCTATTTTAAGAAATTATATATAATAGTACAATTAAACCTTTTTATTGTCCTATGAGCCTTTGACTATCTGAGACTGTTTATTTACACATGAGATATAATTAGGCTTAGTGTATAATTCTTAGTTCACAATATTTCCCCTCAAAATTCTGTTGATATTGCTTCATTTGTTGCCTTTTGGTACATCGTGTGTATCTGAGATGTTTGAAGTTAGCTTACATTTTTCAGCTTTATAGGTAATCTGCTTATTTTTCTCTCTGGATGCTGGTAGGAATTTTTCTTCATCCTCCTAATATAAATTTGTTTTGGTTAGGAAATATCTAAGTACAGGTCTCTTTTCATTGTCTTTAAAAAAAAACAAAAAAGGTTTCTTTCATCATGTCTTTGATTATTGCTTCTGATATCTTTCTCAGTAACCTCCATAATTATTGGGTTGGATTTCTTTCTTTGTTCTTTATATCTATCATTTATCTCTTCTTTTTATGTTTAACTGTAACATTTTGCTTGTGGGGACCAAGTGTTTGCTACGAGTCTGTGTCTCTGGATATAGACAGAAAAATAGTAATGGTGTGAGAATGGGGAGAAAAAGCACTTTGGTTGCTTTTAAAAGTTATATGCATATACTAGGTGGTCAGCCCTTTTTTACTGAATCATGGGACAGACTGCAAGGGAAGGATTTAGTGTGTTTTGCTCTTCAATTTCAAGTGGGATGCAACAGATGGGCTAGGATTTGCATTTTCTGTTCTGTACAAGAATCCCAGAGGACTACATGGACTGATCTTCCTCATGACCATTGGTTCAGATTTGCAAATTCAGGTTAGTTCTCAGTATTACAAAATAAAAGTTTATTTTAGTGGCCAAATTAATTTTCATAGCTTTATAAATGATTTTTGGCCTATTGTTATGGAATCATAAAGTGAAGTTTTTTTGTAACATTTTAAAAACAGAAATTATATAACATAGGTTCACATATTTGGAATATGTGGAAGTCTCTGGCCATATACCTTAGGAATGTCAAGGCACTAGTATCTTTGATTATTTGAATTTATGTATTTTATAGATTACATTGCAATAATTAACACTTATTGACTGCTTGGTATTTACTATGCATTTGACAAGTACTTTAAATATAATAAGTCATTTAAACCTCATTAAAACTTATGCAAAAAGATAGTAACACAAGATTATTGCAAAGATCTAGGACTAAAACTCTATCCTCTGAAATATAAGTCATGATGGTGAAACTTTACTGGTTCCATATGTTCCTCATTTGCAGAAGTAGATAGGTACAGATTTGTTTATGATAAACCTAACTCAAGCCTGTTGCCCTCTATTGCTTTTTAGAATTAAAGTTATGGTAATTGGGAAAGAATTGAGATGTGATAGTTCTAGATTCTGAAGTTATATTTCCAGTCATTGTCCACTGGACAGTACCATCAAGTTTCCTCTCTGCCAGTCAAGGCTGCAAGAGTGATTGGAATGCTTATGAGTACAGGTGTTCTCAAGTATTTTAGTGTCTATCAAACTGCTTCAAGTTTTCTTTTTTAAAATTGCCTTTTATCCCATTTTCCCACCTTATCAACTCATTCAGAGTGCTTAATCTAGCTATACCCAATGCACTAAATTCTTGGCTAGAAGTGCCCTAACTAGGGTTAGAGAAATGCTAACTTTAGGTCAGTGTGTGACATATTTTTGGCCTGATTCTGTGATAGTTTGTACATTTTCCAGTCCATGGCCTTGACCTTTGATTTGGGTTGAGTTGGAACATTGACTCTTCTCCAGGAATTCTAGTTTTGGTCCTTGACTATACCCTTTGCAATGACTGTACTGTCACTCTTGTCCTCTACATTGTCTTCAGTGTGATTTTTCTAAACCTGACAGTTATTTTCCTACATTAAAACCTTCAATAGATACCCACTGACTAAATGATAAAGTATAAAATTTTATAAATAACAGTATACAAAATTCTTCACAATCTGATCTGTGCCTATCTTTCTAGTTGCATATCTTGCCTAGGATTCTAAAACATGTTTCCTCCCTAGAGGGGCAATAGGAAACACTTGAACTTCTCCATAGTAATCATGCAATCCACATTTGTTGAATTAAATAGGGAGTACAAGATATTGGGCTATGGCATGAAGTGTGGAGAGTGCTGGGCTCCAGGCACTGTCTGGTATCTTAGTTGGGTACCACAATAGGACATCAGAAATACCTTGAATGCTATGGCATGATGGCAGGGCACTAACAAGATGAGTTCAGGGAACCTTCAGAGAAACTTTGCCCATTTCACAGCTCTGCATTATTAATAACATTTCTCTAGTACCTGTTAAGTGAAGTCTATCCCTGGGAAGGGGACTAACTAGGACATACTGTTTTTGAATACCTAGCATTTGACTCATGCCATGTCAATGAATAAATGGACATTTGGCTAATCTATGCACACCTTCCTTTTGCACATCCATACCTGAAACATTAGTGTTCTGCTAAGGCCTTAGACAATAGGATTTGTGCATCTGCAAAGTCAGAATCAAAGACTAATCCATACTTGGTTATTCTGAGTGAATTAAAAAACAGTAATTCATTTTCATTATAGATCAGGCATGCTGAGGAGAGGAACTGATCCTTTACTGAAATCTGTTGTCTGTTCTCCATTAAGCTTGCTGAGGCAAGGGTCAGTCTGACACTTCGCTAGGGAAAGCTGGGGGAGGAGGATCATCCCCAGGAGTGTGAAGTTGGCCATGGTAGTTTGTATTGTATTACTTGGCAGCTGAAAGTGTACTTTAACTAAGTAGTTTCTGTCAAAGCCTTCTATAGTGGTAAATGTGTGGGATGATGACTGAGGAAGCTGCATAAAAGCCAAACATGTGGAAAGGTTGTCTTTATAGAACATAGAAACCAGATTTAAGTACATGTTTGGTCTTCCTTATAAATGGATCCCTATGGGCAAACACAGATTCCAGTGAGGTAAAAAGGATGGTGTCCTCTGCTGCTTTTATCACTCTTAAATATTTGGGAAGCTATGTTAACAGAGCTAATGCAAGAGTAGTTTTCATTTCTTTCCAGGTGGTCATCTCTATTAAGTATTCTTAGCTCTAAAGTTTTTTATTTAAAAAAATTTTTAATTGGTCCCCTCAGCTCTCATGAACCCATATTGCACTACAACTTTGGATGTTTTGTTCCTTTGCCTTGTCATTGTCCTTAATGTTGAGCGCGTATGTTTATCTTTGCTCTCCACTAAAAGTGCAAGCTTCTAACATGCAGAACATTTGGTTATTTTCCTTTCTTTTGCACTCCTCCTGTGCTTTTGGGTCTCTGTAGTACAGAGCTTGCTGTAACTCCCCTTTCCCACCAGACAGTTCAAAAAGCTAGTGCAGAAAAGCCACTTTGGGAGCACCTGGGTGGCTCAGTTCGTTGAATGTCTTACTCTTAGTTTCATCTCAGGTCATGATCTCATAGTGAGTTCGCTGACAGCACAGAGCCTGCTTAGGATTCACTCTCTTCTCTCTCTGCCCTTCCCAAGCTTGCTCTCCATCTCTCTCTCTCAAAATAAATAAATAAACATTTTTTAAAAGAAAAAACATTCTTAAAATTATATCACAGAGACAAATTGGAATAAAATAAAGAGGGTAAATAATGAGTCCTGAGTTTTAACTCTGGGTATGCCACATTCTTCCAAAATTACCTGAGGCAAGTCTGTTTCTATCTCTGTATCTCAGGTTCCTAATAAGAAAATGAGAGGATCAGATACTATGATCTCTAAGGCCCCTTTCACTGCATCTTCTGTAATCTATCATGACTATCCTTTGTTACAGGATATATGGAATTGAGCTAGGGAAGAAATCTGCTATAAGTCAGATTTCTTGAATTCTGACTTGAATAGCTTGGTCCAGCTACCACTTGTTGAGAACCTACTATATACAAAATGTGATTCTGTTCCCCTTATATGCATTTAATCCTCAAAACAACTGAATGAAGCTGACACTATTATTGCTCCATTTTCAGAGGAGAGTTTAAGTAACTTGCTCACTGCTATATGGCTAGAAATTTCTAGGGCCAGAATAAAAAATTGATGTCTGACTCCAAAGCCCTGTTTTTAACTACTGTACTATATCACCTTACTGTACTATGGTTTTTCCAGTTGAGGATATAGGACAAACTCAAGCATACAAACATACATACACATATACAGACAAAAGAACCACAAGAGGCCAAGTGTGAACCTGATATGCTGTGGTTATCTGTGAATGGGTGAATTGTAACCCATTTACTAAGAATTAACCTGTGATCTAGGCCTGCACGGATCTGAAGTTAAAGCTTCCCAACACTTGAAAGTAGCTGAAAAGGGATGTTGAAAAGCAGCATGGAAAATAGGGAGATTCAACTCAGGTCACAAGAACACAACTGCAGGAAACCCTGAACTTGTGCAAGAAAAAAAAAAAAAAGAAGTAGCAGGCAACAGCATGAAGAAAGTCAGAGGAGAATGAGAAAAGAGACAATAGAAATGAATCCAGCACAATTTCCTCCTGATCTCTGCCAAGGTTGGCTCTGTGTACTCCTTTACTACTTGTGTTTTCAATCCCTTAGCTCTAATGATTTCTACTGTAACCTAAATAGGAATTTCAAATTTTCTTAATCAGCTAGTGATGACATAGAGATCATGTATGAACCATGAAAAATTTCTCTGTCTGATCTATAAGCACTGAAATGGAGGGAGATCATAAAGGAGAAATAAAAGGCTGACTGTTCCTAATTTAACATAGTCCTGTGAGATTGAATGAGGAATTGTCCAATAGCTAATCAAAGTGGGAGCCCATCCCTAGCACCAAGGATATATACTATAGAGTCTCTCTCCCCCCCACCCCTCAACTCCACATGGAAGAATAGACCTTTTTTTAGACCATTTATTTTTTTCAAAGTGAGAAAGGATCTTAGTAGTCCATATGGGTTGAGAAGAAAAGGGCTGAGGGGCTGGGGATCGGGGACATGGTACAAAGAGAAGGAAATCTTGTGGTCCATTTCAGCTATTTTTTAAGGCAGGCATGTAGTGAAGTTAAATTGTATTTAGTTGAAAGAGCTCCTGGGGTGAAAAGCAATGGCCTGGGTAGGATAAAATGTTCTGTCTTTGATCTGGGTACTATGAGGGAGGGGCTTAAGGGCTGTTGAGTGGATTTGGAAGGAATTCTTGTAGCAGATTAGAATGAGAAAGAGACTAAAATCTGTTCTGTGTAGAAGTCTCTACCAAGAGGCTACTTCTCTGGCTGGCTGGAGTGCAGCCATTGTATGAAACTTAGCCATTAAGTCCTCAGTTCATATGACTTCAGGTCTTCTGTGTCCTATATTATTCAGCAACTCTCTCAACAAAGCATAGCACATTTTCTGAGGTCATTTGTCTCATTTGGAAGGGCCAACTGAAGTGAGCTGTTAAGAGGATGGAGAAAGTCAGGAAGAAGCTTTCAGAAGGGAAAGGAGACAAAAAAAAAAAAAAAAAAACCTTAGCAAATGCTCCCTGGATCCTGATAGGGCAGTGCCAGAAAAAGAGCAAGAATCATTCTGGAAAAAATAATGGCATTCAAATGAAGTCTTTTTGAAAACCTAAAAGTCAGGGATATAAAATTATTTTCAGTAGATGGAAGGCTTATTTATTATCCTCCACACCTCCTTTTGTGAATAATGTTACATCTCAACTGCTTCCATGTGTATTGTTCACTCTATTGATTAGCTGCTGCCAATTTAGAATGCCCCAGATCCAACATTTTGAGTCTCATAACCCCATAATTTTCATTAGCAAAAGTACCAGTTGTTTTATTAATCCAAACAAAATCCCAGAATGTAAAGCTAGAGCAAAGAAAAAATAATATGTGTACAAATTTCAAACCTCTCAAAACCAGACAAAAATGAATTTGTATAATTGCCTCTTTTAGAATTTTTATGATTCTCTACCCATACTATGAAAAAGTAAGAATTTCTTGGCATTCAGGGTGGATATCTTCAGATAAAGAAGAAAGCATTGAATGGCTGATGTTTTAACTAATGTGATCATCTTTGATGCAAACAAGTTATGTTGTCCCATTAACCTCTGAAGAATATTAAAGCATTCCCAATTATTACAGCTGCATGCTAGGAGGCTCTTTATTTTCCTTCATGGGCACACATGAAAATAAGATTTTCCAGGTATCTTTAGGGGGGGAAAGACAGTTTTGACCTGGTGGTCCTGTGAGACATCTGAGAAATGTGTCTGGGAAAACACAATTTTATGTTATATTCAAGAAACAAAAATGCTTGTACGACAGTGAGCCTCTGGGTGCCACCTAGTTGAAGCAGAAATGTGGAATTTTATATGATTTTTGTTTCTTCCTGTGGAGGCAGGGTGGAGACCTGTGGCATTTATTTTTCTGCTCCATTAGTGACTCATGTTACTAGTGTGACCTCAGGATCAGTTGGAGATCCCTGACATTCTAAAATAATTCATGTATAGGAAATCCCAGAGGCAAGGTAGGATCTGTTTTCAGTCCAGGACAGAGTTAAATCCAGGGACCACAGGCATCACCTGTAAATGTGAGGTAGGATTCACACAACCTGGCTTTTCCTTAGATTTAGAACTGGACTTCAGCACAGTCAAATGAACCTGTAGTTTGTTTGCCTTTTCTGGGTTCCATCTGTCTTTTTTTTATTGTTTCCTAGATACACACAAGAATTCAGAGAAAGAATGATGATCATTGACATTTTGGTTGTGGCTGATAGTATTCAAATCATTTTATGTTTCACTTCTTTCTTTTTTAGCATTTATCAGAACCTACCACATACCAGGCACCATGCTTTAATATATATTGCATTGTTTAATCATATAGATCCTGTCCTGTGGATCTGAGTATTCTCATTGTACAGATAAATTCAAACAGATGAGTTCAAACTGGCACTCAAACATTTAAATAACTCACCTAAGGTCCTGAGGCTTATAAATTGTGGAATATTGACTTGATCTACATCTGCTTGATTCAGAAATGTGTGCTGGTTCCATCACATGCCATGCCAATTTCTGTGATGGTTGGGTATGATTCAAAAGAACACAGAGAGACATGGCCTAACAAATATATATTGCTTTCTTCTCTGTCTTAATCTGCTCACCTCATTTATAATGCCTTTTCATGGCTCAGTTTGTCCAGAGCTAGACTAATCTTTCCACCTATAGTATTGTTCTCACTTTCGAGATGTAATATAGGAAGTACTTATGCAAGTAATGGGAAATAATTTTCATCCCATTCCAACAATGATAGATTGGCAGTAACTGCTTAGAACACTTTTGAGAAGGCTTATGTGGTGGTATCCAGAAACTGGTGCTGTGATTAATTACTGATGGCTGTAGTAGGCATGGCAAAAGAGAGAAGATATTTTATATATTTGCTATCCCTAACTTAAGCAATCTCAAGCTCCACTCCCTAGTACAGGGAGAAGTAAATATATGTCTGTGTTGGTAACGTATACTTACAACCTTTGATGGGGATCCTACTAGCTTTTAACGATGAAGCCTCATGTCTTTTCTTGAGTTAATGTTCACTTCTGTTGCCACCCACTTTCACTACATACCCTTATTGTGATGAAGCAATTCCTTTACTCAACTTCCAAAGGCTAATCTATACTTGAGTTGGTTTTCATGACTTCCTGTTCCTTGACACTAAATGAGACATGACTAAAACACTGAATGTGAAAACTGCCCATCTTGAATCTGCATCTCAAGCCTTCAGCACCTTCTGAAAATTTCACTCATTTGTGAATGCCATGTAGTTCTAATTTCCTGTATCCCAATTGAAATTTGCTTTACCTTGAAGATAACATGACTTGATATACAGTCTAAATTCCTACTGTAATCTCAGCCTCTTAGACCTTATGTGTCCTATCCTAGTGGACAGGTACAGTGCCACATCTTATCCTTTCTGGATCCAGCTCCTGCTGGATTTTGGCACATGAACATTTCTATGATACAGGGATTTCAATCCCAGATACATCAAGGTGTGTTGTTTAAATAACCAAGATTCAATAGTCATGCTGTACTTGGTCTCTATAATATTGGGACTTTGATAACTATAGACCAATTCTGCCAAACAGCAAAACTGTAAAATTGGACCCAACCTCAGGTACCCTTACATCAGTGAAAACATACTAAAATTAGACTCCAGATCTGATTCTGGGTATTTAAAAAATAATTTCAAAAATCTTAATAGATGTTCACAGTGTGAAAAGTCAAAGAATACTAGGACACATATTACCAAAAGCAGAAACTGTTCCTAAACTCTTTTCTACTCAATAAAAATGTAGAGAATTCGGTTGAATTTTTATACACAAATAATGAAGCAACAAAAGAGAAATAAAGAAACTGATCCCATTCACAATTCCACCAAGAATCATAAAACACCTAGGAATAAACCTAACCAAAGATGTAAAAGATCTGTATGCTGAAAACTATAGAAAGCTTATGAAGGAAATTGGAGAAGATACAAAGAAATGGAAAAACATTCCATGTTCATGGATTGGAAGAATAATTATTGTTAAAATGTAAATGCTACCCAAAGCAATCTACACATTCAATGAAATCCCAATCAAAACTGCACCAGCAGGGAGAGAGCCAAGATGGTGGAACAGCATGGAAGTTCTTTGTGTGTCTTGCATCCACGAACTACAGCCAGACCAATCCTAAACCATCCCGTACACCTAGAAAACTAGTCTGAGGATTAACACAATAATCTCTACAACCTGAACTACAGAATTCATCAGGTACATGGCGCAGAGAGGTGAACTTGGGGAGAGAGAAGCTGCAGAGGGCAGGGAGGTGCTTTTGTGTGAGGAAAGAGGACAGAGATGGTGGGGAGATTATGGGAAAAGCACCCCTCCCCAAAAGCACCTAGAGAGAAAGTGGAAAATTGGAAACAACCACAGGGACTAAACTAAAATGGAGAGAGGAGAAAGGAGAATGGAGAGGGTTTAAATTCCATTAAGACTGTAAATAGGGGGAGCACAGGATCTGCAACTCCACAGCTCCACACCTGGCGGTGCTCTGGTGAGAAGGGTGAATCCCCAGGAGCAGAGTGGGGTCCAGGAGGTTCTCGGGCCACACAGGGAGAAGTGGTTCCACTGCTGGAAGGATATTTTGTAGATGCTGTGAGGCCACCTGGGCCCAACAGACCCCAGAAAAGAGCCACATTTGCTGGTGCTGGAACAAGGTCATTAAGGGTGAAGCCCGGTACCAGATATGTGTTGTGAGTTCCTACAGTCATGAAACACTGCTGCTACACTATCTCAAGAATGTTTTCTGGGACAGGCTGGCACCTGGCCTCAGTCTCTAGGCATTGGCAGCAGCACGGTCCCGCAAAATTTCCTGGGTGTGGCTGGCATTCGGTCATTGCTTTGTGAGACCCTCCGCAGAGAGGCAGAATGGGTTAAAGCCACAGTCCCTCAGAAGTAAGGGGCCAGGGAAAACAGCCGCATCTGAGATGAAACTCGGGAGAGAGGTATTACCTACGGCTTGGTCACAGACAGCGTAAAAGGAGGGAGTGGACGAAAGCTGAAGACAAATGATGGGTGGGTGATTGCTGATCAGGAAGAACAGAGTTCCAATACTAGAGACTGGGTAGCTTGGTGGCACCATTTTCACTGCTCCCATGCATGCACATACACACCTGCAAGCGCCAATACAATCCACCCCAGTAGGCTAGCGTTGCCATATAGTGGAGAACAGAGCCATTACACTAAGCCCCACCCAACTTAGCCAACCTCGCTCTTCAAGAAATGTCACAGCCTGCTTAGTTTATGGACTATAAAGCACTTCATAGTCTGACTTCTAGGGGAAAATGAAATCATTTCAGTCATATTTCAGTTTGTTAGAAGGTCCATATATTCAATTTTCTTTCTTTTTTTCCTCTTTTTCATTTCTTTTCCTTTTCTTGAATACAGAAAAAAGAAAAAAATCATTTTTATTTTCAAATTTTATTAAAATATTTTCCTTTAATTTTTTTTACTATATTTTTTACTTTTGTTTAATTTTTTTCAAATTCTAGTTTACTTACATCATTTCATTTTAGTCTACTTTGGTGTATTCAGTTTTTCAAATTTTGAAATGATTTCCTTTCTTTTTTTTCCTTCTTTCTCCTTTTTTCTCTAATCTATCAAGCCACTTTCAACACCAGACCAAAACACACCTAGGATCTAGCATCATCTATTCGATTTTGTGTGTGTGTTTTTAATTCTTTAATTTTAATATTTTTTTAATTTACATTTGTTTACATCATTAATTCCTTTTCTCCCTTAAAAATGACAAAACAAAGGAATTCATCCCAAAGGAAAGAGCAGGATGTAACTACAGCCAGGAACTTAACCAACTCAGATAAAAACAAGACGTCTAAACCAGAATTTAGAATTACAATAATAAGAATATTAGCTGGAGTCAAAAATAGATTATAATTCCTTTCTGTGGGGGTAAAAGAAGTAAAAGCTAGTCAGGATGAAATAAAAATGTTTCAACTGAGCTGCAATCTTGAACGGATGCTGCAGCGGCAAGGATGGATGAGGTAGAACAGAGAATCAGCGATATAGAGGACAAAATAATAGAGAATAATGAAGAAGAAAAAAAGAGGGAGATTAAGGCAAAAGAGCACTATCTAAGAATTAGAGAAATCAGTGACTCATTAAAAAGGAACAACAGCAGAATCATAGGGGTCCCAGAAGAAGAGGAAGAGAGAGAAATAGGGGTAGAATGGTTATGTGAGAAAATCATAGCAGAAAATTTTCCTAACCTGGGGAAAGACACAAACATCAAAATCCAGGAAGCACAGAGGACTCCAATTAGATTCAACAAAAACCAACCATCAACAAGGCATATCATAGTCAAATTCACAAACTACTCAGGCAAGGAGAGAATCATGAAAGCAGCAAGGGAAAAAAAGTCCTTAACCTATCAGGGAAGACAGATCAGGTTTGCAGCAGACCTATCCCCAGAAACATGGCAGGCCAGAAAGGAGTGGCAGGATATATTCAATGTGCTGAATCAAAAATATGCAGCCAAGAATTCTTTACCCAGCAAGACTGTCATTCAAAATAGAGGGAGAGATCAAAATTTTCCCAGGCAAATAAAAATTAAAGGAGTTTGTGACCACTAAACCAGGCCTGCAATAAGTTTTAAGGGGGAATCCCTGAGGGGAGAAAAGATGAAAATATGAATACATACATACATTCATACATACACCAAAAGCAACAAAGATTAGAAAGGACATGACAACACCACCAGAAACTCCAACTCTACAAGCAACATAATGGCAATAAACTCATATCTTTCATTACTCTAAATACCAATGGACTCAATGCTCCAATCAAAAGACATAGGGTAACAGAATGGATAAGAAAACAAGATCCAGGGGCGCCTGGGTGGCGCAGTCGGTTGAGCGTCCGACTTCAGCCAGGTCACGATCTCGCGGTCCGTGAGTTCGAGCCCCGCGTCAGGCTCTGGGCTGATGGCTCGGAGCCTGGAGCCTGCTTCCGATTCTGTGTCTCCCTCTCTCTCTGCCCCTCCCCCGTTCATGCTCTGTCTCTCTCTGTCCCAAAAATAAATTAAAAACGTTGAAAAAAAAAATTTAAAAAAAAAAAAAAAGAAAACAAGATCCATCTATATGCTGTTTACAAGAGACCACTTTAGACGTAAAGACACCTTCAGATTGAAAGTAAGGGGATCTACAACCATCTATCATGCTAATGGTCAACAAAAGAAAGCCAGAGTAGCCATACTTACATCAGACAATATAGACTTTAAAATAAAGACTGAATCAAGAGATGAAGAAGGGCATGATACATAATTAAGGGGTCTATCCACCAAGAAGACCTAACAATTGCAAACATTTATGTGTCAACAGTGGGAGCACCCAAATATATAAATCAATCACAAACATAAAGAAACTCATTGATAATAATACCATAATAGTAGCAGACTTCAACACCCCACTCACAGCAATGCACAGATGTTCTAATCAAATAATCAACAAGGACACAATGGCTTTGAATGACACACTAGACCAGACAGACTTAACAGATATATTCACAACATTTTATCCTAAAGCAGCAGAATATACATTCTTCTCCAGTACACATGGAATGTTATCCAGAATAGACCACATACTGGAACACAAATCAGCCCTCAGCAAGCACAAAAATATCAAGATCATCGTGTGCATATTTTCAGACCACAACGCTATGAAACTCGAAACCAACCACCAGAAAAAATTTGCAAAGGTAACAAATACGTGGAGACTGAAGAACATCCTACTAAAGAATGAATGGCCTAACCAAGAAGTTAAAGAGGAAATTAAAAATTCATGGAAGCCAATGAAAATGATGACACCACAACCCAAAACCTCTGGGATGCAGCAAAGGCGGTCATAAGAGAAAAGTATGTAGCAATCCAGGCCTTCCTAAAGAAGGAAGAAAGGTCTCAGACAAAACCTAACCTTATGCCTTAAAGGCCTGGAAAAAGAACAGCAAATAAATCCCCAAACCAGCAGAAGATAGGAAATAATAAAGATTAGAGCAGAAATTAATGCTATCAAAACAAACAAACAAAAAAACAGTAAAACAGATCAATGAAACCAGAAGCTGGTTCTTTGGAAGAATTAACAAAATTGATAAACCAGTAGCCAGTTTGATCAAAAAGAAAAAGGAAAGAACCCAAATAAATAAAATCAAAAATGAAAGAGGAGAGATCACAACCAACACAGTAGAAATACAAACAATAATAAGAGAATATTATGAGCAATTATATGCCAAAAAAATGGGCAATCTGGAAGAAATAGACAAATTCCTAGAAACAATACACAACCAAAACTGAAACAGGAAAAAATATCAAATTTGAATAGACCCATAAACAGTAACGAAATCAAATTCATAATCAAAAATCTCCCAAAACAAGAGTCCAGACGAGATGGCTTTCCAGGGGAATTCTACCAAACATTTAAGGAAGAGTTGACACCTATTCTCTTGAAGCTGTTCCAAAAAAATAGAAATGGGAGGAACACTTCCAAACTCATTCTCTGAAGCCAGCATTACTTTGACTCCAAAATCAGAGACCCCACTAAAAAGAAGAACTATAGATTAATTTCCCTGATGAACATGGATGCAAAAATCCTCAATAAGATATTAGCCAACTGGATCCAACAATACATTAAAAAAAATTATTCACCATGACCAAGTGGGGTTTATACCTGGGATGTAGGGCTGGTTAAATATCCTCAAAACAATAATGCTATTCATCACATCAATAAAAGAAAGGACAAGAACCACATGATTCTCTCAATAAATGCAGAGAAAGCATTTGACAAAATACCGCATCCTTTCTTGATAAAAACCCTCAAGAAAGTAGGGATAGAAGCATCATACCTCAAGGTCATAAAAGCCATATATGAACGACCCAATGCTAATATCATCCTCAATGGAGAAAAACTGAGAGCTTTCCCCCTAAGGTCAGGAACAAGACAGGGATGTCCACTCTCACCACTGTTATTCAACATAGTATTGGAAGTCTTAGCCTTAAAAATCAGACAACACAAAGAAATAAAAGCCATCCAAATCATCCAGGAGGAGGTCAAACTTTCACTCTTTGCAGATGACATGATACCCTATATGGAACCCAAAAGATTCCTCATAAAAACTGCTAGAATTGATTCATGAATTCAGCAAAGTTACAGGATATAAAATCAATGCACAAAAATCGCTTGAATTCCTATACACCAACAATGAAGCAACAGAAAGAGAAATGAAGGAATTGATCCCATTTACAGTTGCACCAAAACCCATAAAATACCTAGGAATAAATCTCACCAAAGAGGTGAAAAATCTATACACTGAAAACTATAGAAAACTTATGAAAGAAATTGAAGAAGAGACCAAAAAAAAAAAAAAAAAAAAAGGAAAAATATTCCATGCTTCTGGATAGGAAGAACAAATATTGTTAAAATGTCAATACTACCCAAAGCAACCTACATACTCAATGCATTCCCTATCAAAATAACACCAGCATTCTTCGCAGAGCTAGTACAAATAATCCTAAAATTTGTATGGAACCAGAAAAGACCCCAAATAGCCAAAGCAATCTTGAAAAAGAAAACCAAAGCAGGAGGTATCACAATCCCAGACTTCAAGCTATACTACAAAGCTGTAATCATCAAGATAGTATGGTACTGGCACAAGAATAGACATTCATATCAATGGAACAGAACAGAAAGCCCAGAAGTGAACCCACAAACATATGGCCAACTAATCTTTGACAAAGCAGGAAAGAATATCCAATGGAATAAAGACAGTCTTTTCAAGTGGTGCTGGGAAAACTGGAGAGCGACATGCTCTGGAAGAATGAACCTGGACCACTTTCTAAAACCATACACAAAAATAAACTCAAAATGGATGAAAGACCTAAATGTAAGACCTAAATGAAAGACCTAAATGTAAGCCATCAAAATCCTCGATGAGAAAGCAGGCAAAAACCTCTTTGATCTTGGCCACAGTGACTTCTTACTCAACATGTCTCTGGAGGCAAGGGAAACAAAAGAAAAAATGAACTACTGGGACCTCATCAAAATAAAAAGCTTCTGCACAGCGAAGGAAACAACCATCAAAACTAAAAGGCAACCAACAGAAAGGGAGAAGATATTTGCAAATAACATATCAGATAAAGGGTTAGCATCCAAAACCTAAAAAGAGCTTATCAAACTCAACACCCAAAAAACAAATAATCCTGTGAAGAAATGGGCAAAAGACATGATTAGACACTTCTCCAAAGAAGACATCCAAATGGCCCACCGACACATGAAAAAATGCTCAAAATCACTCATCATGAGGGAAATACAAATCAAAACCATAATGAAATATCACTTGACACCTGTCAGAATGGCTAACATTGACAACTCAAGCAACAGCAGATGTTGGCAAGGATGTGGAGAAAGAGGATCTCTTTTGCATTTTTAGTGGGATGCAAGCTGATGCAGCGACTCTGGAAAACAGTATGGAGGTTCCTCAAGAAACTAAAAATAGAACTACCCTACAATCCAGCAATTGCACTACTAGGTATTTATCCAAGGGATACAGGTGTGCTGTTTCAAAGGGACACAAGCACCCCAATGTTTACAGCAGCACTATCAACAATAGCCAACCTATGGAAAGAGCCAAAATGTACATCTATGGATGAATGGATAAAGAAGATGTGGTATGTATATACAATTGAGTATTACTTGGCAATCAAAAAAGAATGAAATCTTGCCATTTGCAACTACATGGATGGAACTGGAGGGTATTATGCTAAGTGAAATTAGTCAGAGAAAGAGAAATATCATATGATGTCACTCATATGAGGACTTTAAAAGACAAAACAGATGAACATGGAAGGGAAACAAAAATCATAAAAACAGGGAGGGGGACAAAACAGAAGAGACTCATAAACATGGGGAACAAACTGAGGGTTACTGGAGGGGGTGTGGGAGGGGGGATGGGCTAAATGGGTAAGTGGCATTAGGGAATCTACTCCTGAAATCATTGTTGCACTATATGCTAACTAATTTGGATGTAAATTAAAAAAAATAAAATTAAACAAAAGATAGTAAAAAAAAAAAAAACTGCACCAGTATTCTTCTCAAGGCTAGAACAAGCAATCCTAAAATTTGCATGGAATCACAAAAGACCCTGAATAGCGAAAGTCGTATTGAAGAGGAAAACCAAAGCTTGATACATCACAATCCTCGACTTTAGCCACTACTACAAAGCTGCAATCATCAAGACAGTGTGGTATTGGCACAAAAACAGACACATAGACTAATGGAATAGAATAGAGACCCCAGAACTGGACCCACAAATGTAAGGCCAACTAATCTTTGACAAAGCAGGAAAGAGTATACTTTGGAAAAAAAGACAGTCTCTTTAACAAATGGTGCTGGGAGAACTGGACAGCAACATGCAGAAGAATGAAACTAGACCACTTTCTTATACCATTCACAATAACAAACTCAAAGTGGATGAAAGCTTTATCTGAATGTTAGACAGGAAACCATCAAAACCCTACAGGAGAAAGCAGGGAAAAACCTCTTTGACCTCGGCCGTAGCAATTTCTTAAGTTGACACATCTCCAAAGGCAAGGGAATTAAAAGCGAAAATGAACTATTTGGGACCTCATCAAGATAAAGACTTCTGCACTGCAAAGGAAACAATCATCAAAACTAAAAGGCAACCAACGGAATGGGAAAATACATTTGCAAATGACATATCGGACAAAAGGCTAGTATCCAAAATCTATAAAGAACTCACCAAACTCCACACCTGAAAAACAAATAATCCAATGAAGCAATGGGCAGAATACATGACTAGATACTTTTCCAAAGAAGACATCCAGATGGCCAACAGATATATGAAAAGATGTTCAACGTCACTCCTCATATGGTAAATATAAATCGGAACCACACTGAGATACCACCTTATGCTGGTCAGAGTGGCTAAAATCAAGAAATTAGGAGACTATAGATGCTGGAGAGGATGTGGAGAAACGGGAACCCTCTTGCAGTGTTGGTGGGAATGCAAACTGGTGTAGCCACTTTGGAAAACAGTGTGGAGGTTCCTCAAAAAATTAAAAATAGATCTACCTTATGACCCAGCAATAGCACTGCTAGGAATTTACCCAACGGATACAGGAGTGCTGATGCATGGAGGCACTTGAACCCTAATGTTTATAGCAGCACTTTCAACAATAGCCAAATTATGAAAAGAGCCTAAATGTCCATCAACTGAGGAATGGATAAAGAAGATGTGGTTTATATATACAATGGAATACTACTTGGCAATGAGAAAGAATGAAATCTGGCCATTTGCAGTAATGTGGATGGAACTGGAGGGTATTATGCTAAGTGAAATGAGTCAAGCAGCGAAATACAGATACCATATGTTTTCACTCATAGGTGGATTTTGAAAAACTTAGCAGAAGACCATGGGGAAGGGGAAGGGGGGAAAAGTTACAGAGAGGGAGAGGGGCAAACCATAAGAGACTCTTAAATACTGAAAACAAACTGAGGGTTGGTGGGGGTTGTGGGAGAGGGGAAAGTGGGTGATGGACATTGAGGAGGGCACTTGTTGGGATGAGCACTGGATATTGTATGGAAACCAATTTGACAATATATTTAATGTAAAAAATGGGGATTAAACTTCCCTCAGGGCTTTTGATTGAACATATTAGTATAGACTTAGTATTCATATTAGACTTGGCCTATCTAATAAGTATTAAATGATATCTGTCATCATCAATATTAAGCTGTGCAGCCTAGTAAAGACTGGAGTGGAAGACAACTTGTTTTCATATTTACCAGAGATCTCTATGGATTTCATTCCCCTCCCCCCAATAAATGGGAATGAAAAGCCTGAAAGCACTGAGAAGTGAACTAGCATGTTTCTTTGTCCAAACTGAGAAAAATTGATTAAAAAATGAAACTTTTCACCCTCTTTTCCTTCCCTATGTGTTCTGAAGAACCCTATTGGCATATATGAAGTTGTCAAGTATAAGGCAGAGTACATGATGATTTGTCTGCTGGAGAGAGGTTTACCTAGGGAAGGATCATTCTGAATATAAAGGAAGAGAAAATCCCCTTTCACTTTCTGATTAATAGTCTTCTTGCATAACAGACACCAAATGCTTAGGAGACTGGGGAAGTCATCTGCTTTTGCAATTTGATCATACCTTCAGATTATCAGGTGATAAATTTGTTATAAGGAATGATAAAAATTTTAATTCTTCCCACCCACACAAATGCATAAAACCAATTTCCCTGTTCAGGTTCCTGAGAAATAAACATGTCAACACGGAAAGGCTATTTATCATGGCTGTCATAATTAGGTCCAATTGGGGAAGTCAGCTTCCTTTTGCAAATGACAAACTTTAAGTTCTAACTCACCAGCACCATTTTGTAGGACATGTCTAATAACCTCCAGTCATTTATCACTATTCCCAAATGCCAGGATCATCAGAGGCAAGGCAGGGGTTCTTCATTCCAGTTCACTAACCTAAAATTGTTGCCATCATTTTACCAGTATGAAGATACTGCCTGGCTTCTGAAATAAGCACATTTTCAAAGGAGATTTTTTGTTTAGTTTTTTTAAGTTTTAAGGGGTACATTTCATAAAAAATTAGTAAGATAGTTTTTCCCCCTGACTGTTGACTTTATAAGTAGGCAGTCAGCTGTTAACTTTAGCCAGGGTATGAACATTTATGAAGTAGGCATTAGGAGACCAGGGGATCAAAGATACTCCAGGTGTATCCCATTCCACTTCTTGCCAGCACAGTGAAAGAAAGAGAACAATGCATGGCTGGAACAACTGTCTGTCAAACCATTGGCTAATAGGCTTTTGCTCTGTCTGCACTTATAGACTAAAGATAGAACTGAAATCTCTGCTTAAAAATCATAACATAAAGATCATACTATATATATTATTTATCACCATTTCAGTTAACAGGAAGGATCAGGGATTGTATGTGTGGTGGCAAAGGGTGTGATTAAAGAAGTATTCTATTTAATGAGATACTCTCATAAACCGAGAAATAGCATTTATCTCTCAGGATTGAAATCTTCCCAAAATAATGCCTGCTCTCTTCATAATAAATGTAGTTTAGTGACCCTTATGGGGTCACCGAAAAAAATCAGGAAAAGAACAGGAGGCTTGGCATCAGCCAATCTGCCACAAACAAGCTGGGTGTACTTAGGCAAGTTGCTCAATTTTTCTGGACTGTGATTTCTTCTTTGATAGAAATACTACTATTTTATGAGAATCCAAGAAGACAATGCATGTGAGGTAAGTAATACATAAGAAGAAAGCAACGCTCAGAAACAATGCATGACTTTCAGAAATGATACGTGACAGCCTGGTTTACATGACTAATACATATCAGAATCAGACTGTAAACCCAGGCATAGTCAGCTCCCTGACCAGTGTTCATGCTTCTCTAATACATTGATATCCTATTTTTCAAGGATTAGAACCAAACAAAAGGCTTTCATGGTTCATTTGGGCAAAAAGATGGCATCTCCTTTGTAATGCTACAGCCCCACAGGTACCTTTCTATCATTGCATTTAATTTATTGTATTTTAGTTATCTATTGCATGTCACTCTCCTCATTACACTGCAGGCTCCTCAATGACAGGGACCGTGTGTTATGGATCTTTCTATTCCCACAGGCTAGTCTGGTGTTCAGCAATATAGTGAAACTGAATTAATGCCTGTGGTAAGAAAAAAAGGAAGGAGGAATAGGTGATTCAGAAGGCACATTGGACACCTTCATTTCTGTTAATTATTTCTTGGAAATAATTCTGACTCTGAACTTTTTGGCAGTTTGAGTTCTGGATAAATGTGAGTTTACAAGGATGCCTAACTAATCTGAACTTCTTGAATGCTTTAGTGATAAAGCAATCAGCTCAGCCAAGTTTCAGGTCATATATCAGCTAATCAATAGGGAATGTTAAGGCTACACCAAGATTTTCTAACAGCTGTCAGGGCTGACTAATCAGTGACTGTTCAAAAATCACATGAAAGAGAAAAACCTTTCTTTTCTCCTGGGAATTTGCTACGAGGAAAGACCCTGGGTAGGAATAAGGTGATTCAATTCTAAAATATCTAATTATTATTAGGAAGACTATGTAGAATGAAGAATCAGGGAGGAGGAAGGGGGGACTGAGGGACTTAATCATGCTCATCATTTCACTCTTATGAACAGATGGGAAAATATATCAGACCCCTGACTTATTAGATTCTCTTAGAGGACTGCAGGAAGTGAGGAATAGGGAAGGGAGAGATGGTTAGGAAATTAGAATAGAGGGCAAGGAAGATACAGAAATAACAGTGGTGTGTGGTGCTTATGCCTCCTACAGGACTTGGAAAAAAGACATTTCCCAGCAGTTATTGGCTTTTTAAAACATTCCTTTGCAGGATTAATGAATTTGAATCACTATGCACACTTCCCACCTCCATTCCTCAAACACATACAATCTTATAAATCTTAGCTCTTCCTGTACCACCTGACATTTTCACACTCCTAGAACTCAGTTCTATTGGTAGTTTTATGGTAAAGGGTCTGTCATTGTTTCCATCATAAACACTGTTTACCCTAGATTTACTAGTTCAACTGTTTCAAATCCCATAAGGCTCAAGTTTGGCACCAAACACAGAGGACAGATGATTTTTAAAATGTTGCTCCTTTTTTAAAAACCTCAAATGATCCAAATATGTTAAAATATTGTTAATTTAGATATGAGAATATATGTCCTTACTTCTGAATTAAAGTTATTTTTTATCCATTCGTTTAAAGATACCTGTTTTAAAAATATTAGCGGTTTTTTTTTTTTTTTGGAAGGAGTGAGGAGGCAAAAGTCCTAGGTGATACCTAACCACAATTTATCATGCAGTGGGTAAGGAAGGAAGTTGGTAAGAAAAAAAGTATGGTGAGATTTGAGTAGATATTTTAAGATTTCATTCTTGGTACTTTGGAGAGAATTTTTCTCTTCATAATTCAGGGAAGGTTATGGGTGACCTCTACCTCTTTCCAAAGTGATGAATTCAATGTCTATCCCTGTAGAATAGATTCAGATGTCATTGAGAAGATTCAATTGCAAAAGATTTCAGTATTCCAACTATTTTGCCAAGAGTAGATGTACCTGTCTCAAACAAGTTGTATACTCTAGTGAAAAGTATGATTATGTTCAATCTGCAGTGCATAAACAATGCCTTTCATCATTTTGTGAAAATAATTATTTACCCATCGTCTTGAGAGTGGGTAAATGAGAGGGGACTACTATTTTTATTTTATTTTATTTTATTTTATTTTATTTTATTTTATTTTATCTTATTTTATTTTATTTTATTTACATTTATTTGTTTTTGATAGAGACAGAGCACAAGTGGGGGAGGGGCAGAGAGAGAAGGAGACACAGAATCCAAAGCAGGCTTCAGGCTCCAAGCTGTCAGCACAGAGCCCAACGCGGGGCTTGAACTCACAAACCGTGAGATCATGACCTGAACCAAAGTTGTATGCTTAACTGACTGAGCCACCAAGGTGCCCCTAGGGGACTACTATTTTTAAAGGACCTGTTTTGTGCCCATGTGTTATGGGATCTGCATATGTTGTTTTATTTCATCTTCACCAAAAAAAAATATGTTAAGTACTACACCAATTTCCAAATGAAGAAACAGAGGTATCACAGTTTGGCCCCAATAAGATGTTTAGATCCTCAAGTTGTCTTCTAAGTCTGGCTATAGAAAGTATATGGGTAGGGACCTGCAAAGATACTGTTTAAATTTGTAGTCTATAGAGAGAGATTGGTAAAGCCAGATCATCTTTCTTTTTAGTGTGTGTGTGTGTGTGTGTGTGTGTGTGTGTATGTGTGTGTGTGTTGAAAGTAAGGGGAATGAAATACCAACTTAGATCCTCCTCGGTGTGATGAAGCTTAGGAGTTAACAAGCTATCACCAACTATGGAGCTTAGGACTTAACAAGCTATCACCAACTACCCCTCTCCCCCTAGGAGTTCCTTCAGCAAGGAGGGGAAAAGAAAACACCACCTGAGCAGCTATTCCAGCATTTGTTTGCAACAGCAAGTTCTAGAATAGTTGATTGCTTTGCCCCCAAATTCATCCTTATTCCTCTTCACCTTTAAGACTCACTTCACTTACCTTTATCACTACTTCTCCATATCATCAATGTTCTCATCAGCTTTTCTATTCAATTAAGAGAAAAAACTTCTGGCCTTAGAATGTGCTAAAATATGTCCAATATCCTGGGACAGATGACTCTGTATACTGGCAATGTCAGCCCAACCCAGAATAGTGCATCTGTCTCCTTTGTCTCTGGAAGATACTATAAAATGGCCTCACTGCTTTGCCTCAGGTCTGGTCCTACAAATGGGAGGTGCTAAAAATAAACATTCCCTAGTACTGGCTGTCAGAGAGATAGGCATTTATTTGGTCCTTTTCCAGTTCTTTATAGCTTTTATTTACTCTATCACTCAGGATAAGATTGCCCCTTTTTCCCCCTGGCAACGCTATTCTGGGCAAGTTGAAATACAATTCTCCATCCCTTAAATGATGTTCCATCTCATAGAAGCCAGAACAATAGCCCTGTACAGTCAGCCTCCCATGATGCTTACTACAAAGTTGCTGCATTAGCGTACTGCCCCCTGACCTCCATGCAAAGGCTGTGTTGTGAGAGCTTTACAGAAATGGAGACTCTTTGAGAAAAGGTGTCCTGATGTTCTGTCTATAGCTCTAAAGTTGCGAACAATACTTGGCTCCCCCAAGTCATCAACATAACCATTTAAGAAGACAGAACAGATTTTATTGCTTCGAATACCACTTCTACAAAACTTCAGCAAGGTCTCAGATAGAGTAAAGGAAAGGTCCGAACTTACTGAGAATTGGAAGTTTGATTTAAGGTGGGACTTATAATGTAGCAACTTGATAAGGAGTGGGTAAACATCATGATACAACAGTAAAAGATAGATGGAAACAACAAACTGAGGGATTTAAAATGAGAGATTCAAAGAATGATAGGGTGTTTTTCACTGAAGAGTTGATGAATATTTCAGGAAGTTCTTGTAGTGAACAATGTGATCAGTTGTTTAGGCAGGCATTCCCAGAAAGGTCAGGAAATGTTAATACAGTGGAGGAGCAAAGCCAATTTTCAGTGACATTAGAAAGACATAGTAACTTATTTTGCTGTTTATTTTGTATTTTATATAGTTATTTCTTTTTGTTCTTTTAGATACATAAGAATTTTTTTCTTGTTATTTTGTTTTGTGTAATGCCAGCCTACCTTAGCTATGGTGAGAAGTAAAGATGGGAATCAGAGGCCATGTTTGGGGTAAAACATTAGTCAGAGCTGAGAGCTCACCTCTGGGCTGTGAACATGGTGTTGACTACAATTATCAAAGAGAGGAATGAGGAAATGCTCTAGGAATAGGAAACCAGCTGTTAGTGTCATTTCTGACTGGTCAGTTGTTTGGAGTTGCCTAGATATCCAGAGCAGCGTGTTTTATTTTAATGAGAATGAGTCAAGCAATTCCTGTACAATGTGGTTTGGCTGCTAAGTACAAATTATGTTTCCATGTTTACCTTCTTGGTTAAATTTATTCCTAGGGATTTTATTTTATTTAAAAATATTTGAGTATAGTTGACACACAATGTTATATTAGTTTCAGGTGTATAACACAGTGATTTGAAAAGTCTGTCACCATACAATGCTATTACAATATCATTGACTGTTAACTATAATCCTTATGCTGTCCCCTTTATTTCCATGACTTATTAATTCTAAAACTGGAAGACAGGCTTCTAGTTATTGTATTCTTTTTAATGCAATTACAAATATGATTGTTTTCTTATTTTCTGTTTCTGATAGTTTGTGATTAGTGCATAGAAATGCAACTGATTTTTGTATGTTGATTTTGGACGGTGCAACTTTACTGAATTCACTGATTAGTTCTAACAGATTTTTGGTGAATCATTAGTGTTTTCTATATATTAGATCATGTCACTGGCAAATAGAGACAGTTTTACTTCTTCCTTTCTGACTTGGATGCTTTTTATTTCTTTTTCTTGCCTAATTAATTTGGGTAGGACTTTCAGTATTAAATTAAATAAAAGTGGTGAGAGTGGGCACCTTTGTCTTGTTCTTGATATTAAAAGAAAATCTGAGTATGATGTTAGTTGTGGGCTTGTCATGTATGATCTTTATTATGTTGAGGTATATTCCCTCAATACTCACTTTGTTGAGAATTTGTATCATAAATGGATGTTGAATTTTGTCAAATGCTTTTTCTGTATCTTTCGAGATGATCATATGATTTTTGCCTCTCATTTTGTTAATGTAGTGTGTCACATTGATTGACTTACAGATATTGAACCATGCTTGCATCCCTGGAATAGAGCCCACTTGATCATGGTATATAATCCTTATACCGTACTGTTGAATTTGGTTTGCTAATATTTTGTTGAGGACTTTTGCATTTATGCTTATCAGAGTTATTGGCCTGTAATTTTCTTTGCTTGTAGTGTGTGTCCCTTTCTGGTTTTGGTATCAGAATTATGCTGGTCTCATAAAATGAGTTTGGAAGTATTGCTTCCTCTTCTATTTTTTGGAAGAGTTTGGAAAGGATTGCATTAATTTTTCTTTAAATATTTGGTAGGATTAACCAGTAAAGTCATGTGATTTTAGACTTTTGTTTGTTAGGGTTTTTGGATTACTTATTCAGTCTCCTTACTAGTAATCATTTTTTTCAGTTGTCTATTTCTTCATGATTGAGTCTTAATAGCTTGTATATTTCTAGGAACTTATCCATTTCTTCTAGGTTATCCAATGTGTTGGTGTAAAATTAGTTACAGTACTCACCCATGAGGCTTTGTATTTATGTGGTATCACAAAGCCATTTTAATGTACACAGTGTCAGGCTAAGTGTAGGAGTGAATGATTCTAGTTCCCAATGCCCTTTAGAGAACTGGGAGGTTGAAGTGAGTCTTTTTTTTTTTCTTTCTGCATCCTCAAAGACTTGATCATTCCAGAATATAGTTCAGTGCTTCTTTTGTTTGTTTGTGTAACCCAGAGCCTATGGTTACGATATATCCGTGGCATATGTTGAAAGAGCACTGAATTTTAGGGAGTCAGAAATACTGGGTTAAAGTATAGGCTCTGTTTCTAACATACTGTATGACCTTAGGAAACATAGTAAACTTTCTGAGTCTTGGTTGGTTTGCAATCCAACTCAGACATGTAAAAAATTTTAAGTTGGACGGCAAAATCTTAAGGGCTATTTTAGCACCGATATTTTGTGACTCTGTCTATATTCGTACTCATAAAAAAGTGGGAAAGAGTTTAGCCTAATTTAAAAATAAAAAAAATATTTTTTAAGTACTCTATACCATGATTTTGAAAAGGCATAATGACAACACAAACTTCTCTACTACTAAAACCAGTCATCTTTGCCAGATGCCTTTTAGATGTCCTAGTTCTAATGCTTAATTAAACCAATTGGTTTGGAGGACAGGCAAAATGAAGAATAAACTATTAAAATTCATTCTGTAGGAAAATTGTTAATCATCTAGAAAAACATCCATGTTTTACTGATAATTGAAAAAAATAGGTTATAAAACATAAGTAGTTTATAGTTATAGTTTTTCTAAAAATATTTAAGTATACATACCTATCTGGAAGAAAAGATAAAGTACAAAAGGCAAAATATATATTAATATGGTTACATTAGTCTTAATTTCTTCTTTAGCTCTTCTACATTTTTCAAGTTTCTACAGTGAATTTTCTACAGTTTCACAAATTGAATTTCTGTTCATATAAACAAATGTATGCTATGAATATATTGGATCATATGAATAAAAATTCAATTCATTTCACTCATATATGGGATCTAAAGAACAAAACAACTAAGTAAACAAAAAGCAGAATCAGACATATATACAGACAGAACAAACTGATGGTTATCAGAGGGAAAGGGGTGGAAAGATGGGCAAAATGGGTGATGGAGAGGTAGGAGATAATGGTTTCCAGTTATGGAATGAATAAGTCACAAAAATAAAAGGCACACCATAGGGAATATAATCAAAAGTTTTGTAAGAGCATTGTATGGTGACAGATGGTAACTACATTTGTGGTGAGCCTAGAATAATATATAGAAAATATGAATCATTGTGTTGTACACTTAAAACTAAATATAACATTGTGTGTCAATAATACTTAAAACATTTTTTAAAATAAAATATTTAAAAAATAATGAAAAAATAAACCAAAAAAAAAAAAATAAAGTAAAAAGAAGAAGAAAGGGGAGAGGGAAAACAGGCTGAAACTTTCTTCTGCATTTCTATTTGCTATGATGGAATTCACCAATCTGCCATAATGCTTGAAATTCCTATTAGTTTGTCTTGCAGTGGGATAAGTCACTCTCTCCAGGAGGTCACGGCTTAAAGGCAACAAGTAGGTTCTTTGGGGTAGAATAAGCCATGAACTCATGACAATTCATTCACAGAGAGCACGGTTGTGAAGGAATGGGAAACAGAAGAGTTGTAGTAAGTTAATGGCAGTGATAATGGTAAGTTCAGTTATTGCCTAACGAGGGTGTGGTAGAGGGTAACCAAGCCCAATGAACAGGGATGGTTGCTAAAATTTGCCAATGTTAGAGCTTTACAGGGGAAGCTGGACTTTTACCTTGTTTTTTTGTTCATATTTTATTGTGTTGTCTGCCTATATTTATGGGTCTTAAAACAAATGAAGTGTACTTCCATGGAAGTTTCATTATATAATCACATTCAATTTTTTATTCTTACAAATTTCACCCATTTCTCATCAAGTCAGAGAAGGAGAAATCATTCCAGTCAGAAATATCACAGTAGATAAGATAATGGAATTTTGATGATGCTTAATTTATTTGCTTGTCCATTGTTTAGGGTTGGGGCATGTGGTGAGAATGGGGAGGACAATGTGTATAAGACAAGTGTAATTTTTTTTTCTCCAGACCTAGGACAATTCTGCCATGATGTGAGATCCTTTATGTGACTTTATCTTATTCCATTATAGTTAAGATAGATGGCAGTGATGATACATGAAGCATTCATATTTCCAAGTATTTCTAGTTATAATATTCCTTAAATTTTTCTTATGTTAAGTAATTCTTTTTTTATTGGGGTATAATACTCTGTGCAAATGAAATAATAGAAATTCCCTTCAGCCTCTCCTTATTAAATAGTTAGTGCCAAACCTCTATCAGCAGCATTAGTGGATAGGAGCAGCCTTTTGGACAAGACCTAAATCACTTTGTTTGGCTTTGGAATGCATCACGTGAGAGGTTTGTTTGTTTTTGTTTTTTTCTTGACTCCAATGTATTTATCTTCCTAAAAAATCTGACTATGTAAATAGTTGACTTTATATTGTATAATTACAGAAAAAATATTGGTAGAGGATAATCATTCAGTCCCAAAATATTACAGTGGCTTAGAGAATAAGCTTAGGAGTGAAATCTAGATTTTAACCTTGTTTTTGTCACTTATTAACTATTGCATTTGGACAAGTTTTACCTTTCTGAGCCTCAGTTTCCTTATTTGTGAGCCAAAAAAAAAAAAAAAGGAGGATAATTCTAGTACCTACCACTGGGAGTGTTTGAGGACAAAAAGAGTTAATGAAGGGAAAATGTGTAGCATTGTGAATGATAGTCATTAACCACTCAATCAAAAGTAGTAATTATTGCATTAAACACTGAAATGGAAGCACATGTTGGATTATCTACAAACAGGATTACACAAAAATGTAGCAGAGATTAGGTGAAGTAATTTGAATAGAGCTTTTTGAATAAATTCTCTATTTGAATAGAGAATTTTTTGATTCAATATGTATCTGCTAAGGCACGACTCAACCTTAAATCCTCAACAAAGTTGTCAAATATGAATATGGACTACTAAATACATTGTGCTCTTGCTGTCGGATTTTCTGTATACAGTGTAGTAAGGCAACTGGCACAAGAATATGACAAGGACTTTTTATTTAGGTAATGAAATGTTCTTCCACAGTATTAATTTTAATAGTTATAGATTATTCCATCATATTGATATGCATCTATCTGTATGTTTAATAAAAAATCTTGGACATTCTGGCTATTTGTAATGTTTCACTGTAGCAGAGACTGAAAGATGTGCATCAATCTCCATTCTCCTCTTACTTATTAATCGAACTCATAGCTTCAGCTGGATTCATGGCTGCCATACTTAAAACTAAATTTCCCACACTCCTTTGCAAATTTAACCATGTGATTATATTCTAGCCTGTGGGATATGAGTGAAGTGGTATATTCCACTTCCAATTTCTTCCTCTAAAAATGAACTAATGCTCTGTGCTTTTCTGACTTTTCCTACTTTCCTTTTGGCTACAAGATGATGAGAACTGGAACAGTAGCCTTGGTTCCAGAGATCAAAACTGTATGTTAAGATTAAAAGTGCTGTTTGTCCAGTTCTGGACTCCTTACATTAAAAAAACAATGTCTCTCCATGCCATATATTTAGGATAGAAAGGTCTCTTTGTTATATAATCTATAACTAAATGCCTTCACAAGCAATGCTATGATTATCACCTTTGTATCTACAAACTTCTAATTATTTTTGTATGATAAATTCCCAAGAGTAGTAATTGTCAATCAAATATTTTGAGGCATTTGGCACATATTTTGAAATAACTTAGCTACAGTGTAGCAGAGTACCAATTTTCGTGTGCCTACACTGACTCCAGGTATTGTTATTTTTGTTTTTATCTTTGTTAGTTGAGAAGATAAAATGTTATTTTTTAATTTGCATTTTCTTGACTACTTGGGTGGTTGAATTACTTTCTTGAACCATTTTTTTTAATGTTGGCACATTTTTAAGCTATTTTTTGACCATCTTGTATGTAATTTTATTTTATTAAAACAATTTTTTTTTGATTCAAGTTTTTATTTAAATTCCAATTAGTTAACATATAGTGTAATATTAGTTTCAGGTGTAGAATTTAGTGATTCATCAATTACATATAACACCCACTGTTCATTACAACAAGTGCCCTCCTTAATATCCATCACCCATTTAACCCATCCGCCTGCCCAATTCCTCTCCAGCAACCCTCAGTACTCTATAGTTAAGTCTGTTTTATGGTATACCTCTCTCTTCCCCACCCCCCCATGTACATTTGTTTTGTTTCTTAAATTCCACATATGAGTGAAATCATATGGTATTTGTCTTTTTCTTAACTTATTTGCTTAGCATAATACATTCTAGTTCCATCCACGTTGTTACAGATTGGAATATTTCATTATTTTTGATGAGTGAGTAATATTCTATTTTATATATATATGCGCATGCACACACACACACTACATCTTCTTTATCCATTCATCAGTCAATGGACGTTTGAGCTGTTTTCATAATTTGGCTCTTGTAGATAGTGCTGCTATAAACATTCTGGTGCATGTGTCTCTTCAAATCAGTATTTTTGTATCCTTTGTGTAAATACCTAGTAGTGAAATTTCTGGGTTGTAGGGTAGTTCTATTTTTAACTTTTGGAGGAAGCTCCATACTGTTTTCCAGAGTGACTATCCCAGTTTGCATTTCCACCAACAGTGTAAGAAGGTTCCCATTTCTCTGCATCCTCCCTGACATCTGTTGTTTCCTGTGTTGTTAATTTTAGTCATTCTGACAGGTGATATCTCATTTTTTTTTTAAATTTTTTTTTTTAATGTTTTTATTTATTTTGTGACAGAGAGAGACAGAACATGAGCAGGGGAGGGCCAGAGAGAGAGGGAGACACAGAATCGGAAGCAGGCTCCAGGCTCTGAGCTGTCAGCACAGAGCCCGATGCGGGGCTCGAACCCACAGACTGTGAGATCATGACCTGAGCCGAAGTCGGACGCTTAACCGACGAGCCACCCAGGCGCCCCAGGTGATATCTCATTTTTAAAAACTTTTTATAATCTAAGGATATTACCTCTTCATTTTGGTTCTATCTTGAGAATGCTTCCCCAGTTTATCACTTACCTGTAATGTTTGTTTAGGATGGTTTAGTGTTAATATCAAATAAAGAACTACCCGTGCTTGTCTTTATGATTAGACCCACTCTAATCATGATCCCAAAGCCCAAGATCAATAATTATTCACAATACTGTCCTAGTGTGATTTCATTTTTTAATGTTTAAATTTTTAGTCCATATGAAATTGTTTTTGTTATATAATCTAACTTTGTTTTTAGTGTTATTTTTTTATAGGTGGGTAGTCAGGTTTTCCCATACCATTTATATACCACTGCTACTCAACTATGAGCAGTATCTCCCCATTAAGATGAATTTATAAATGTGTATATACTTTTTGTATGTCACAGTGACTAGGGAGTGCTTCTGACATTTAGAATCTAGGGACCAATGATGCTAAATATCCTGCAATATGTGGGAGAATGCTGAAGAAAGAAGTGTCCTGCTCAAAATATCAAACATGTCCCACAGAGAAATGCAGATATATTCTTGTCCTAGTGATTACAATTGCCAACTTTACCATAGAATAAATTTCCAAACATTATATATGTATATATACACACTCTCTATTTTGTTCCATCTACTACTTCTGTATTTTAAATGGTCTTTGTTTAATCACATTAAATTGTTATTTTATTATGTTATTCTCTCTTTGTCTAAAATCCCATGTCTATCTTCTTCAAGTATTCTTTAAAATGAATAATTCTGTCAAATTCTATCTTTTCACTTATATAATTTTACATAATGTTGTTTTAAATATGCCCTGTAAAGAACAAATAATTTGATTTTATTTCTATAATTTATATACAAGTCAGTATCTTATAAGAAATTATTTTGGTAATTGTTATATTTGCTTTGACTTCTAATACTATTTTTTTTAAATCTTTTTTTATTTTTTTCTTTGAAAATCTGATCATCTTTTCCTTGGTTGCTTTATATTTAAAAATTCAGAAGTTACAGGCAGGGCACCTGGGTGGCTCAGTTGGTTAAACATCTGATTCTTGGTTTTGGCTCAGGTCATGATCTTATAGTTCATGGGTTCGAGCCCCACATCTGGCCCTGTGCTGAGAGCATGAAGTCTGTTTGGGATTCTGTCTCCTTCTTTGCCTGCCCCTCCCCCACTCACTCTCTATCTCTCTTAAAAATAAATAAATAAGCACTTAAAAAATTCAGAAGTTATATATCCTATTTTTATTGTGATTAGTTTAAAGGATCAAAATAAAAATGGGTAGATGAATAAAAATGGGCAGAAGAGTTGAACAGATAATTCATAGAAGAAAAAAAACATTAAATGGGTAACTAATATAGTCTAATTAATATGGATGTTTAAGTTTGAAATTTGTCTATTGGCTTTGAGTAGATTTTAAAGATATAAATAGTGTTTCTGCTGTTTCTTTTATTCACAATTGGTGGGGGAGTATAATCTTTGAAAGATCACACAATAATATTGAACAATATAAATGTGCATATCCTTTAACTTGCCTATGTCTATAATTCTGTTTCCCCTAATATTTTAATGAAATATTCTGTGACCTATGAAGAGATGATCAAATATTTTAAAATCTCACTTTCATTCAAGAGAATACCAAGGTAAGGGGTGCCTGGGTGGCTCAGTTGGTTAAGCATCTGACTCTAGATTTCACCTCAGGTCATGATATCATGACCTGAGCATCAGGCTCCCTGCTGAGCATGGAGCCTGCATGGGATTCTCTCTCTACCTCTCTCTCTGCCTCTCCTGTGCTTGTTCACCACCCCCCAAAAAAGAAATAAAATAAACACCAAAAGAGAGAATATAAAGGTAATTTTATCTTTCCAATAGCACAGTTGAAGTAGATTTTAATGGTAATTTAGGATGATTCTAAGCATTGGAACTAGTTATTTGTAATTTCACATAAATTTTGAGGATTGAGGTGAATTTTGGAAAAGTTCTATCAAGTTTTTTTTTTCATATGACCCGTAAGATTTGAGCTAATTTTCCACAGACTAGCTTCTAGTTTCCATATCTTTCAAACCTTGCTTCTCCTCTACTTCTGATGCCAGATGCTGGAGAGCATGGAAATGCTTAAATTGTAATGTAATCTGTGTTCCTTTATGCTATGACACCAAGAATACTGGCACAATAGGTACCACAGGTATTTCTGGAAGCCATTCCTGGGATAGCTACTAACAACTATATATGTAAATAACTGTGAACAATATTGTGTATGAGTGTATATAACATATTGTAATATATATTACATATGTATTATAAATTATATATGTAATATATATATATATATATATATATATATATATATATATATATACCTCAGTAAACCCAACAAAATGTATCCCCAACTCACTTTTTCTTTAGGTGACTCCCCAAAATGTCCATGGTTACTTCAATATCCCTGACACAAGGGGGAGTATAATAAAAGAGATGGTGAAGAGAAAACTAACTGTAGCTAAAATATATTATTCTTGCTTTTTTCCTCTAAAACATATGATCTATAAACATATTGTTAGGGGCTGTTCTTTCTAGTATCTTGAGAGGGTTCTGGGCATGTGAAAGGACTTAAAGCTCAAGTTTCATGAGCTTTATTATAAATCTGCCTCTGGTAATCAGAAAAAAATTTAAACTATTTCAGAGCTCTTGAAGCAATTACTTATACTCTACATTTTCCTAAGTTCTTTACTTGTTTGTTTTATAGCATACCCTCTCCATTCTCAAATTAATTATTTTGACTCATATCTTGATCGACTAGAGTAATTTTTTGGATAGAATAATTAGGCAATATACTTTTTCATCCTTGATTATCTGGATATCTTTATTTCTGCTGTCCTTAGAGGTATATAGTAGTTTCTCTGGTTATGGAACTCAATTGCCATTTTGTTTTTCTTCAAAACTCCATAGTTATTGTTTAATTATTTCCCAGCCTTTAATGTTATGGAAGATATGACAAATAAAACTTATATTTGTTTTTCTTTTTAGGTCCCTGTTTTCAATTTGCTTGTTTTCTTGTTGGTTTGTTGGTATGGATATTTATAGGATATAGGAGTTTTGCTTTTACATTAACATGAAAATGTTATTCATAGACATGGATTTACTTAGCAAGTCCTTCCTTTCAAGTAAAGGTGTCATCACTGCCATTTTAATAGGTATTTTATAGATATATAGTTTCATTGAAAATACTCAATTATAAATTACAGATATTCTAACATTTCCTCCTCTTTTTATTTCTTTATTTCTGGTTTATTTGCTTTTAAGTGACTCAATTTCATAGATCATTACAATTCCAGAGGAAATTTTCCCAGGAGAAGAAAACTGATAAACTTATGGCAGACATCCTATTGCTGTTTCATTCAATTTTGTTCTCTCTGTTTATTAGAAACCACTCAAATATCTTCACCTAAATTCATTCTCTTCAGATGGTGTAAGTGCATACTCTTTGACAGGTGTATCTCAGAATTCCTTGTAACAAATAGTTTGTAGCTAATTGCATATTTCTATGTGATAGTTGATTTTAGGAGATGATGGAAGGTTTTCAGTATTATTGACAGTGATTTCATTGATCCAAAAGAGTGGTCACAAACTGTTAACACACTGATTATATTTCATTTGGCCAGTGCATTATTTTTTCCTTTATTTAAATGCCTTTAGACACTGTATGTACTCTTTATTTCTCCACAGTACCAACTATTCTCAATTGGTTTTACACCAGGGTCACTTACTCATTTCTACAACTTGCTTTGTAAGCACTTAAGATTGTGATTCCTAAATTGCTGTAATGTTTGTGCAAGTGGACCTCAGAGTGAAGATCAGTATTGGAGAGAGGCCAGAATACATGCACCAAATATTCACTGAGTATCTACTATGTGCCAGAATTTGAGATCAGTATTAATCATAGGGCAGTAGGCAAAATATACACAGTAATTGGGCCTCTTGGAGCTTATAGTGCAATGAAAGAAAAAGCAAATGAACAAGTTATTCATACAAATGAAAAATTATAGTGGTGATTTACCATTATGGAAGAAAGTAGAAAATGAAAAGGAGACAGACAAAAAGGAAAGTGAAAGAGAAAAAGAAAAAGAGAAGAAAAAAGGGGAGAGAAGGAAGAGGAGGAGAAGGAGGGGTTATATTAAAGAGGAGCCTTAAGCAGGAGGCCAAAGAAATCCTCTAAATGTGTAAGAACATATAATAGCTAAAGAACAACTTAGTGATTTGAGTCTACATAGATATTTAAATGTGAAAGTGATATAATCCTCTACTTACCAGGACAATCATATAATTTGACAATCTGACAATCACCTCTCTATACCTACTGTATTTATTTTGCTTCAAAACAGAACATTTCTGTTGGACATAAAATAGATTTTAATATTGTCACCATATAAACATGTGAAAAAAAACCTGAAAGGCTTAAATCAAATATGGGTAATACAACTTTTGAATAAAAAAAATTTACAGCACACAGAAGTTGTATTTTTCTAGCCCCTTTTCACTGGGATGTATGCAGGGTCAGAATGAAGATTTACATTCTTTATGACTTGCCATGGACATAGCAAAAATAATAGGAATATTCTCTCTAATTCTGGTCTTCTAAGTAATAAAACATTGGTTTTTTTTTTCCTGTGAATCTGGACTCCCTACAAAAACAAATTTATTCCTGATGTCTGTTATGCTAATGGAAGAACATATGTCATTAGCTTTGTGAACATGAAAAATAATGTGAAAAAGATGCTGTTTTTTTTTCTCCACCATGCAAATACTAATATAAAATTGCTTATTTGGTAATTTCTAAGATATTTTTTCTGAATTATGTTTCTTTTAATTCAGCTAGCCAACCCTTCTGACACCTTTGCAGTATTTACAAAGGACAATTTTTCTTCCTTTTTGGAAAATTTCCTTTAACAGTATCTACCTACGTATCTACCTATTCAAATTTATACAAAATCATTCACCTGAATATTGATGAATTATATCTGCCTAGGTGCAGAGGAAAACTTGAATTATGACTAACACATGAAACTCTGACAAAACCTTGATTTTTTTTAAAAAAAAGAAGTTATTAAGAAGTAAATGTCTTCATTTAGACCTAGATTTAAATCCCTGATGTTTTACTTCCTAACTGAGTGATTTGGGACACATTATATAATTTTCCTAGCCTTTGCTTTCAGATCTACAAAGCAGGGACTAAAAGAGTACCTATTCCATAGGGTTGTATGAGAATTGAATGAGACTGTGCATGAAATGTGCTTACTAGTACACAGCCTGTCCCATTGTAAATGCTCAAAAGGTACTTTTAATATTATTAAAATATTCTTCAAGTTCATTAAAAAAGCTATTTAAATTATTATTTAAAAAAATTTAATGAGCTGGTCCATTTACAAGTGGATTGTTTTCTGTACATGGCCAGTGACACAGCTCACTGATTTACTCATCTGATGGCAGTCCAGTTAATCCTCTCTGCTAAACTTTCAACCAGCTGGCTTAACCCAGAGTTTTTCAGCCAGGAATTTATTGAACTGTCTTGCCCAAACAGTATATAGGAGCTTGTGGCTCCCAGCCACATTGGTTTTAGTTATCTAATAAGTCTTGACTATAAGCCACTGCTTATTTTCGATGATGACCTAGCTGATATTCAGTCTGACAGTAATCTGATCAGAATCTATGGTTGCTATGAGGAGACTGAGTTCCTGATAGAAGTTTGTCTGAACTTCTGAAGGCATTCCTATGATACTAGCTCCTGGTACCAGGAGGTATTAGTTATTATTGTTAAACACTTTATTTTTAATATGAGCTAAAGTTGTGCTCCATAGGCCTCTGCATATGGACCCAATTTTAGCTCATATTCAAAATGGATAGACTGTGCTGTTGGCCTATGTCTTTTCCCAGCAGAGCTGCATCTGTAATGTAAACTTTCATTGATCAGGTATTCTATAGCATAGCTTCTTAATTGATCGGGACTTGTGAACATCTGGAACTTAATAATAATAATAGCTAATATCTGTTTGGTACCCATTATACACCAAACATTACAAAGGGCATTTAATTGTATCTTCACAATAGCCCTTTGAAATGGAACTATTATATCCCCATTTTACAGATGAGAAGATGGTGAATCAGAGTGAATTTCCCAAGATATGTGCTAATAATTGATAGAGCTGAGATTTTCAAATCAGGTCTTTATGGCTTTAGTACATGATGTTTTCACAACAATACTACTATCACCAGAATATTAATTTTATATTGCCCTGTACTTATGCAACACTGAAAGATACTAAAGTGGCTTTTGAATCATCAAAGCAGGCTGCTTTTTTCCAACTTAGCAGCATATATCCTATGTATAAATTATTTCCTAGAAATACAAATATAAATATAAGTAGTAATTTATTTTATATTTTTAATCTATATTACATTGCTATAAGGGTTATAGTATCAGTTTAAACAAAGGAATTTCAGAGCACGGATTGGTAGTAGTACTGCAATTGGACCTGATAATGCCAGAAATAATTCTAAGCAGAGAACAGAGATTAGGGAGTTCCATCCAGGGAGAATATCATGAACAAAAGGCCAAAAAGATGTATCCAAATAGATGGCATGTCTCAGGAAAATGACAAGTAATTTGTTGTGTCCAGAGCATAATATGTACTGCTGGTTGAAAGAGTGGGAAAAGGAGAATAAATTGTGAAGCGGCTTGGATGTACCTTATTCTATTAGCATTGGGGTGTGTGTGTGTGTGTGTGTGTGTGTGTGTGTGTGTGTGTGTGTTTTGGGAGGTGGTTGATGCTAAAGTCAATGGGAAAGAATTTTCATAATAATATTAGATCTGCAATATAATCATTGATTCACTGCTTACCCTGTGATGTTAGAGAACTTATCTAATGTTTTTAAGCCTCAGCTTTTTAAAAACAGAGAATATGGTCTTTATCTTGGTCTGTTGTTGAAAACATTAAATGAGATTACATAAACAAAGCACAAACATAGATGCGTAGAAATGATATATGTGCTTTTCAACCTCTTCTGAACTGATTATTTACTTGACTTGAATATGCCATTATTCAATTATATTAGATAAGTAGCAATTTACTATATTTGCACAAGAAAACTTATGAACCAAGTTCTCCTAAGTTGAGTAGTAGCTAACTTCTTTCTCTACTTATATTGGCCCTGCATGTGCACTAATGTGACAGGGTATAAAGAAGAATAAATTACTTTGAAATAATAACTCAGATGCCAAGGGATGAACCTGATGGACAATTACTAAGAACATCACTTCATGAATATAGGTATATGTTTGTCATTCATTTATTTGTACATTCATTGATTCATCCAAAGAACATGTAACAAATACTATATGCCAGGTACCACGCTAAGTGACAGTGAAGCAGAGATGTCTATGAAATGCTTCCTCATCTTACAGAGTTCTCTCGGAGTCTAATTGCATGTAGCCATGATTCATCTTAACCACCTATAAATTATTCACATGCACATTTTTTTTACTTCTAAGGAAATTTATGACCTCAACAATGTATACATGTCACCTATATGTTTTAAGATTTTTTTTCAAGGCCCATACTGAAGATCTAAACATTCTGTGAGCCCATTATAAGCATCCAGTAGCTATTGTTCAAATTTATTTTTTAGTCTGATCCCTAAACCTCAATAATCTCTTTCAAGAATGACTTTACCTCTTTGTCCAATGGAAAGAGGTCACTCTAAGTGCATTTTAATGTGTGCTGAAAACAGGCAGCACAGCTGAAGTCTGATTGAAAATCTGATCTTCTCTCTAATGTCACAAGGACATCCTGAGACAATGACTGAAGAGCTATGCACTAGTACCCAGCTGGATCCCTGATCCTTACATTGACAGATGCATTATCAACAGAGACATTGATTTAGAATGAATTAAGTAACCAATTTCCATTTTCAAGCCTCCAATTCCATTTTAGCACCAGGAGATATTAACCACTATTCTTGTAGGTGAAACCTGATTGTGTTAAGGAGGGTACCTGGACAATTGGAGGGAGCCAGGATAGGAAATTAGAGTCCTAAGTTCTGTTCCCATCTCTAGCCGGCTGGGTCACCTTGAGAAACTTACATTGTGACTGAGTCTCAGTTTCTAAAAAATCAAATAAATGTTACTTTCTCTAATCCTGAAAAAAATTTTGAATTACTGATTTGCTATGTATAACCCTCTCAAGGTAACTATATGCAAGGAATTGCTGTAAATGCAAGATTTTGCAAATTATTGAAACAAAACACTGGATTGGCCTTGAAATATACTACTTTTCATTTGTGTAGCCAGCAAACTAAAGAGCAAAGTGAAGCACATAAATGCTCTCATTTCCAGCATGATTCCAGCAGATTGATTGAGCATAGCAGAGGAGGAAGGGAAGAAAATAAATCTTATGTACAAAGTCATTGTAAGATATACCAAAATATGAATATTGTGTAATAATTCTTCTGGATATAATTGTGCTACATTAAATATTTTAAAGACATGTTGATGCTATTTGTCATCAAAAAAAATTTAAACAACAAAGGTGTAACCAGAATTATATTGAGTCAAATTGTGAATACACCGTTTTACCCTAGAGTATTTTCTCTCTTTCTCACTTTTTCTAATAGCATAATTATATAGTATTTTGTAATTCACATATAAATCAATTCATTTTAGCTAGTATGATTCTCTTTATTTCATACTTGAAGAAATTGAAGCTCAGGGAGATTATTATTTGCTAACATTTCCTATCTAGGACTAAAACTCTTGCATTCTGCATCCATTGCTAGTGATCTGTCTGCCACAGAATGCTGTGTGTACTAAATTGTGGTACAACTAAAAAGAGCTATGACATCCGCGACATTTAAAAGATTAATTTGAGCCAAAGGCCTCACGGAAAGAAGATTTCAGTATTGAAGTGGGATACTTGAAGTATGGCATCTATTCATATCAGAGAACACTCAAACACATGGAGCTTTACCTTATTTTTAACCTCATGATGATACCCATAGTTTCTAAAAGTAAATGGTTCCTGATATTTTATTAGTGGTGTGTTTTATAGACTCTATTTGGGGGAGTTCCATTAAAAACAAGGACAAATACCTTTGGGAAATGTTGCATATAATATCCTTTTCTTGGAGATTGATAGTGCATATTAGTAACATGTTCTGAGAAATCCTGTAAAGAGGAATTTTGTTCAAGTTTGTTAAACTTGGCTTTTCTTTCTTTTTCTTGTTTTAAATCCAACACCTATTAAACTTCTCCTGGAACACTAATATTTACAGGAAATGCAATTTGGAAAATAGAAAGCAATAGTACCATTTCTCTTATTAACTGCATCACTCTTTTTTCTTCCATAATTATCCTTTTTAAAGTATAGTTATTTATTTTTGAGAGAGAGAAGACATAGAGTGTGAAACTGGGGGAGGGACAGAGAGAGAGAGGAAGAGAGAGAATCCCAAACAGGCTCTTCACTGTCAATGCAGAGCCTGATGTGGGGCTCAAACTCACGAACTGTGAGATCATGACCTGGGTCAAAGTCAGATGCTTAACGAACTGAGACACTCAGGTACCGCTAACTATCCTTTTTTAAAAAAATTATTTATTTGTTTTGAGAGAGAGAGAGAGAGAGAGAGAGAGAGAGAGAGAGAGAGAGAGAGGAAACACATACAAGAGCAAACAAATGAAGGTCAGAGAGAGGAAGAGAGAAAATCCCAAGCAGACTCTGTGCTGACAGCTTGCTGACAGCATGGAGCCTGAAGCCTGACTTGGGGCTTGATCTCACGAAGTGTGAAATCAGGATCTGAGCTGAAATCAGGAGTGGGTCACTTAACTAACAGACACCCCCATAATTATCCTTTAAGTGAAAACTAAAAGAATCCAACATAAATTGATGGTGAATATGGCAGTACTCATAGTTAGTATCATTAGAGTGGAAACCTAGGCCAGGATCTGTTTTTCCTATACTTACTAAAGAGCCTCACACATCACAGTTGCTCAATATATCCCAATGATGTTTCTGTAAAATTTATGTATAAATCTGTTCTGCACATTTTTTATCCATGAGAAGAATAAAATATTTCAAGATATTTTGGAAAAATAAGTATTCAAAAATATTAGGCATTTATCTTTCTAAGAGCTGAGAGCTTAAACAGTTGTTTTTTAAAATATTTCCTGCGATTTCATAAACAGGTCATTTTATGGCATCTTTCCATTGCTCTTATTGAACTCTTTAGCTTAATCAAATATTGGTTGTGAGGTAATGATTTCTTTGTTGCTTTCTGGATATAACTCTTTTTGTGGCCTATTGTGATAGATTGAATTTTGCTAATACTGATGTACCTATCAGAATAAAGCCATATACTTGTGTGGTTTGTCGCAACGTCTCGAAATGTTAAATCATCCCTGATGGCCAACCTCTTGGGAAAGGTACATCTATTTTGTACCAGAAACAGAAACTGAGAGGCAGAATTCTGTGTTATAGACTAGGAATCTCTCTCCTTTCAACTTACTAAGATGTCCAATGGTACTTCTAGATGGTGCATTGAAAGATTTTTCCTTTTACATGGAAGAATTCTGGAAGATATGAAATAAGAAATCTAGGCAACATGCTGTTGGTGGTGTACTAGACTTGTGTGACTGATGTACTGATACTGCAAGACCATAAAGAAAATTGGTGCTAAGGCCCTCAAACCCTGGAAAAAAATCCAGACATGGTAGGATTCAAGAGTTGAATGTTTACCTCTCTAGTTTCATTCATTATTTCTCACTTTTTCACCAGACTCCTATGAAACAAATTTATTAAACATATTTCAGAATCTTGAATGGGTTACTCTCCCTCCCATGTTGGTACTTTTCACATTCTATTCCCTCTACCTGGAATATTTTCCCTAGACCCTATTTCCAATCCAACTTGATAAATTCCTACACATGCTTCAATTCTTCCCTCAGATGTTATTTTTTTCCAGGAAGATATTCTTGATGCCTGTATTCTTTCATTTAGGATATAATTTCTTTTTTTTAACATAATTTATTGACAAATAGGTTTCCATAGAACACCCAATGCTCATCCCAGCAAGTGCCCTCCTCAATGCCCATCACCCACCTTCCCCTCTCCCGCACCCCCATGAACCCTCAGTTTCTTCTCAGTATCCAAGAGTCTCTTATGGTTTGCCTCCCTCCCTCTCTGTAATTTCCCCCCCTTTCCCTCCCCCATGGTCTCTGTTAAGTTTTTCAAGATCCACCTATGAGTGAAAACATATGGTATCTGTCTTTCTCTGCCTGAATTATTTCACTTAGCACAATACCCTCCAGTTCCATCCACATTACTGCAAATGGCCAGATTTCATTCTTTCTCATTGCCAAGTAGTATTCCATTGTATATATAAACCACATCTTCTTTATCCATTCCTCAGTTGATGGACATTTAGCCTCTTTCCATAATCTGGCTACTGTTGAAAGTGCTGCTATAAACATTGGGGTACATGTGCCCCTATGCATCAACACTCCTGTATCCGTTGGGTAAATTCCTAGCACTGCTATTGCTGGGTCATAGGGTAGATCTATTTTTAATTTTGGGGGGAACCTCCACACTGTTTTCCAGAGCAGCTACACCAGTTTGCATTCCCACCAACAGTGCAAGAGGGTTCCCATTTCTTCACATACTTTCTAGCATCTATAATCTCCTGATTTCTTGATTTTAGCCACTCTAACTGGCATAAGATGGTACCTCAGTGTGGTTTTGATTTGTATTTCCCTGATAAGGAGTGACGTTGAGCATCTTTTCATGTGCCTGTTGGCCATCTGGATGTCTTCTTTGGAAGACTGTCTATTCACATCTTCTACCCATTTTTTCACTGGATTATTTGTTTTTCGGGTGTGGAGTTTGGTGAGTTCTTTGTAGATTTTGGATACTAGCCCTTTATCTGATATGTCATTTGCAAATATATTTTCCCATTCCATCAGTTGCCTTTTAGTTTTATTGATTGTTTCCTTTGCAGTGCAGAAGATTTTATCTTGATGAGGTCACAATAGTTCATTTTTACTTTTAATTCTCTTGCTTTTGGAGACGTGTAGAGTAAGAAATTGCTGTGGCTGAGGTCAAAGAGGTTTTTCCCTGCTTTCTCCTCTAGGGTTTTGATGGTTTCTTGTCTCACATTCAGGTCCTTTATCCATTTTGAGTTTATTTTTGAGAATGGTGTAAGAAAGTGGTCTAGTTTCATTCTTCTGCATGTTGCTGTCCAGCTCTACTAGCACCACTTGTTAAAGAGACTGTCTTTTTTCCAAAGTATACTCTTTTCTGCTTTGTCAAAGATTAGTTGGCCTTACATTTGTGGGTCCAATTCTGGGGTCTCTATTCTATTCCATTGGTCTATGTGTCTGTTTTTGTTCCAATTTCATGCTGTCTTGATGATTACAGCTTTGTAGTAGAGGCTAAAGCCTGGGATTGTGATGCCTCCTGCTCTGGATTTCTTCCTCAATATTATTACTTTGGCTATTCGGGGTCTTTTATGGTTCCATATAAATTTTAGGATTCTTTGCTCTAGCTTTCAGAAGAATATTGGTGCAATTTTGAATGGGATTGCATTGAATGTGTACGTTGCTTTGGGTAATATTGACATTTTAACAATATTTATTCTTCCAATCCATGAGCACAGAATGTTTTTCCATTTCTTTGTTTATTCAATTTCCTTCATAAGGTTTCTATAGTTTTCAGCATACAGATCTTTTACATCTTTAGTTAGGTTTATTCCTAGGTATTTTATGGTTCTTGGTGCAATTGTGAATGGGATCAGTTTCTTTATTTCTCTTTATATTGCTTCATTTATTGATGTATAAAAATGCAACTGATTGCTGCGCATCAGTTTTGTACCCTGCGACTTTTCTGAATTCATTTATCGGTTCTAGCACACTTTTGGTGGACTCTTCCGGGTTTTCCGTGTAGAGTATGATGTTGTCTGAGACAAGTGAAAATTTGATTTCATCTTTGCCAATTTTGATGCCTTTGATTTCATTTTGTTTTTGGATTGCTGATGCTAGAAATTCCAGCACTATGTTAAACAAAAGCAGTGAGAGTGGACATCTCTGTTGTGTTCCTGATGTCAGGGAGAAAGCTCTCAGTTTTTCCCCATTGAGGATGATATTAGCTGTGGGCTTTTCATAAATGGGTTTTATTTTGTTGAAGTATGTTCCTTCTATCCCGACTTTCTTGAGGGTTTTTATTAAGAAAGGATGCTGTATTTTGTCAAATGCTTTTTTAAAATTCTATTCATAGGATCATATGGTTCTTATTCTTCTATTAATATGATGTCTCACATTGATTGATTTGCAAATATTGAACCAGCCCTGCAGCCCAGGAATGAATCCCACTTGATCATGATGAATAATTCTTTTTATATGCTGTTGAATTAGATTTGCTAGTATCTTGTTGAGAATTTTAACATCCATATTCATCACAGATATTGGCCTGTAATTTTCCTTTTTCGTGGGGTCTCTGTCTGGTTTGGGAATCAAAGTAATGCTGCTTCATAGAATAAGTCTGGAAGTTTTCCTTCCCTTTCTATTTTTTTGGAACAGCTTGAGAAGGATCGGTACTAACTCTGCTTTAAATGTCTGGTAGAATTCCTCTGGGAAGCCATATGGTCCAGGAATCCTATTTGTTGGGATATTTTTGATAAATGATTCAATTTCTTCACTAGTTATGGGTCTGTTCAAATTTTCTATTTCTTCCTGTTTGTGTTTGGGTAGTATGTGTGTATGTTTAGGAATATGTCCATTTCTTCCAGGTTGTCCAATTTGTTGGCATATAATTTTTCATCGTATTTTCTGATAATTGTACTTTTGAGGGATTGGTTGTAATAATTCCATTTCATTCATGATTTTATCTATTTGTGTCTTCTGTCTTATTTTTGAGAAATCTTGCTAGAGGTTTATCAATTTTCTTTAGTTTTTCAAAAACCAGTTGTTAGATTCATTGACCTGTTCTACTGTTTTTTTTTGGGGGGGGGGATTCTATATTGTTTATTTCTGCTCTGATCTTTATTATTTCTCTTCTTTTGCTGGCCTTGGGGTTTCTTTGCTCTTCTGCTTCTACCTCCTTTAGGTGTGCTGTTAGATTTTGTATTTGGGATTTTTCTTGTTTCTTGAGATAGGACTGGATCGCAATGTATTTTCTTCACAGGACTGCCTTTGCTGCGTCCCAGAGTCTGGACTGTCGTGTTTTCATTTTCATTTGTTTCCATATATTTTTTTATTTCTTCTTTAATTGCCTGGTTGACCCATTCATTCTTTTAAAAAAATTAACATTAATTCATTTTTTGAGAGACAGAGACAGAGCGGGAGTGGGGGAGGGGCAGAGAGAGGGAGACACAGAATCTGAAGCAGCCTCCAGGCTCTGAACAGACAGCACAGAGTCCAACTCGGGGCTTGAACCCACAAACCGTGAGATCATGACCTGAGCCAAAGTCGGATGCTTAACCGACTGAGCCACATAGGTGCCCCAACCCATTTATTCTTTAGTAGAATGTTCTTTAACCTCCATGTATATGGAGGTTTTCCAAACTTTTTCCTGTGGTTGATTTCAACTTTCATAGCATTGTGATCTGAAAGTGTGCATGGTATGATCTCAATTCTTTTATATTTATTGAGGGCTGTTTTGTGACCCAGTATGTGATCTATCTTGGAGAATGTTCCATGTGCACCTGAGAAGAATATGTCTTCTGATGATTTTGAATGAAAAGTTCTGAATATATCTGTCAAACCCTTCTGGTCCAGTGTATCATTCAGGGCCATTGTTCCTTTATTGATTTTCTGCCTAGATGATCTGTCCATTGTTGTATGTTGAGTATTAAAGTCCCCTGCAATTATTGTATTCTTATCAATAAGATTGCTTATGTTTGTGATTAATTGTTTTATATATTTGGGTCCTGTCAAATTGGGTACATAAACATTTATAATTGTTAGCTCTTCTTGATGGATAGACCCCATAATTATTATATAATGTTTTTCTTCATCTCTTGTTACAGCCTTCAGTTTAAAATCTAGTTTGTCCAATATAAGTATGGCTACTCCAGCTTTCTTTTGACTTCCAGTAGCATGATAGATGGTTTTCCATCCCCTCACTTTCAATATGAAGGTGTCCACAGATCTAAAATGGGTCTCTTGTAGGCAGCAAATAGATGGGTATTGTTTTTTTTATATCCATTATGATATCCTATCTTTTGGTTGGAGCATTTAGTCCATTTACATTCAGTGTTGTTATTGAAAGATATGGATTTAGTGTCATTGTGTTATCTGTAGGATTCATGCTTGTAGTGATGCCTCTGTTCCTTATAGTCTTTGCAACATTCCACTCACAGAGTCCTCCTTAGGATCTCTTGTAGGGCTGGGTTAATGGTGACAAACTCCTTTAGTTTTTATTTCTCTGGGGAAACCTTTATCTCTCCTTCTATTCTGAATGGCAGTCTTGATGGATAAAACGTTCTTGGCTCCATAGTTTTCCTATTCAGCACATTTAATATTTCCTGCCATTCCCTTCTGACCTGCCAAGTTTCAGTAGATAGGTCTGCTACTACCCTTATGTGTCTACCTTTGTAGGTTAAGGCCCCTTTGTCCCTAGCTGCTTTCAGAATTCTCTCTTTATCTTTGTATTTTGCCAGTTACACTATGATATGCTGTGCAGAAGATTGATTCCTGTTATGTCTGAAGGGAGTTCTCTGTGCCTCCTGGATTTCAGTGTCTGTTTCCTTCCCCAGATTGGGGATGTTCTAAGCTATGATTTGTTCAAGTATACCTTTGGCCTCTTTCTCTCTCTCTTCTTTTTCTGGAACTTCTATGATACAGATATTATATTTTATGGAGTCTCTTCTCTAATTCTCCCCCTCATGGTCCAGAATTTTCTCTCTCTCTTTTTCTCAGCTTCATATGTTTCCATAATTTTGTCTTCTATTTCATCTATTCTCCCCTCTGCCTCTTCTTTCATCGTTGTCAACGCATCTAGTTTATTTTGCACCTCATTTACAGCATTTTTTGTAATCCATCATGACTATTTTTTAGTTCCTTAATCTCTGCAGCAATAGATTCTCTGCTGACTTCTACAAGCCCAACAATTAATCTTATGGCTGTTATTCTAGATTCTTGATCAGATATGTTGTTTATATCTGTTTTGATCAATTCTTCGGCTGTCATTTTTTTCCTGGGGTTTCTTTTGAGAATTCTTCTCTTTTGTCGTTTTGGCTAGTTTTCTGTCCCTTATGTGTTTTAAAAGCTTGTTATGTGTCCTGCACCTGCAAGCACTACTATATTAAAGAAGGGTCATACACTGTCCAGGGCCTGGCCCTTCAGAAGGTGTTTTTTGAAGTGTGTTACTTACTCTCTGTTGTTGTGACTCTGATTGCTTTATCTCCCTACTCCTCATGATGTTTTGGATGCTCCACCATGTTGATTGAAGTTGCCCTGTAAAAAACAAAAACAAAAGGAAAAACAAAAGAAAAACAGAAAACCAAAACAAAAACAAAAAGAAACAATGGGGGGGTGAGGGCAGTGTTGGTGGAAGATTTCTTATCCCATACAAAGAGAGAAATGACAGACAGGGGTGGGGGAAAAGGAAAAGAGAAAAAAAATCGGCCAGGCTGAAAAACTATATGGCTTAATCCAGAGAGTGAGGAAAATAAAGAAGGGGATATAGAAAAGGTATAAAGAAAATAGATTAAATATTTTTGCTTAAACAAACAACCAGAATAGCCAGACTAGAGGAGGGAAGAAATGAGAAGGAGAAATGTAAGAGAAAAAATGTATGTAATAAGAATTGTCCAAGAATTAAACCAGAAAATGCAAAACTGCTGTGTGCTTTAGAACCGGTGGCAGCACTGGTCTGGAGGAGAGGCTGTCTAGTTCATCAGCATCTATCCTGCTCCAGTAGATACACAGTTAACAGGCACAGAGGAACGTGGTTTGGTGTAGGCAGGTCCCACCTCCCCTGTGGGCCCACTGTAGTTCCCTGAAGCCCCACCTTGTTGGTGATGGGGAGAAAAATGGCAACACCCCAGTCTCTCCTCCACAGACCAGGTGTCCAGTACCACTCTGTTCCACCATCTTTGCAGCGCTGTGGGCACGAAAAAGGTGGTTTGTCCATCTCCAATGACGCCCTGCTTCCCTGGCACTCAGCTGGGATTTAAACTCTGATGTCTTAAAGGGTTCTACTCCATGCACCCTGGTTCCAGGGAAGTGCCACTCTGCTCCACTGATAAATGGCCTCTCTCTGGTGGGTGCAGGTAGGGTCCTTCATCCTTTGAATGGTTATATACCTTCTTCCCACAGCCCTCGAAGGAGGATATTGCTTTCTCCCACTGTGGACTGTGCCTCTGAACTAGTTACCAAGCCTGGGGATGGCTCTCCTCCTCCACAGGTGCATGAACAGGGCAGCCAGCCCCAGCCTGGAGAAAACCCCGCAGTTCGAGATTGGATCTTTCTCCATCCTCAGTCCATGGTTTTTCTCTTGTCCAAATACAGTCCTACACTTCCACAGCGTCTCTTTCTCTTTTCTTTGTCTCTCTGCAGAAGGGGATCCCTCCCTTAAGTGCCTACACCGCTTATTTTATCTCTCTCAGTTCCCAGTCATGTACCTTATGACCCGCCCGTTGTCCCCGTAGGCCCCTGGAGATGTGTCTGTCACTCTGAAGCCCAGACTCTTAGAATTGCAAGTTCCTTGGCCTCAACACTGCTGTGTTTGAGGGACGAGGGAACTTTAGGTCCCTCTAATTCTCCATCATGTTGGATCTCCTCCCTAAAGAACTGAGGTGATGCAGACAAGTCCATGCCTTTTTCTCACCCTCCCCAAGACTTTGCGTCTAAGTGGCAGCTGAAGAACCTACATTTGGTATTTTAAAATGCATTTTTCAGATGCATGCAGATAAAGTTTTATCCTCCCTTTCATATGAAGATTTTATTTATTTAAAATATAGGATAAGTGGTTTTCAAAGAAACCCCATTGTTATTTTTTTCTGTCAGCTGCCCATATCTGTCTCTGTTTGTTTGAGACTCTAACCATAACCCTTAAACATAAATGGTGAAAAGGAGGAATCAACCAGGCTAGCAGTTGACAAGGTACTGGGTCAGGGCATAGGGGTGCAAGAGCACATGACTCCAGGGGTACCAAGCAGTCCAGGTGTGGCCACTTGCTGCTAACAAAATCCAATGACAGACGGATGGTGGTGAAAACATGAAAGGAATTTATTTCATTGAGGTCAACACCAGGAAGACAGTGGACTAATGTCTCAATTACTGTCTCCAAAGTGCTGAAAATACATCCATGTTTATATAAGGAAAATGTGTTACAAAAATTGGTGGGTAAATCCAGGTGGGCAGAAAAGGTCAGGTTGATCATTGTCTTAGGTCGATCATTGTGGTATGGCCAGTCCCGGGTGGGGGTCTTGCTGGCTCAGGACCATTCGTATTGCTTGAGGGGGTAGTTTCAGTTCCCATCAGAGAATGCTCTGCCCACAGGGTCTCATGGTACATTTTTCTGGGAAATTGCGTTCAGTAATCTAATGGTTTGGTTATGAAAGGATTAAAAGAAAACAACCTCAGAAGGTTGACAGGTGACATTTTTCTAGAAAGGTGAGACTGTGCTGATGTTTTTTCCCCCTTAACTTCAAACTTTAGTTTCAGATAGGATGAAACTCTCTAAGGTTAAATTGTTTGTTGAATGAATTGAAGAACATTTAATTAATCATCTATTAGTCAATCATTAAGCAAGGGCCATGAAGCTCCTATGCTATGCCTAGGCATTTGCTAGATGTTACAGAAGGTATAACAACATTTCCAGACCTAAAAATGCTTGTTATCCTGTTGGGTAAACAAGCAAGTCTCACAAATAAATCCTGAGATAATTTTACAAATTGTGAGTGTAAGGAATGTATTACAAAATGGATTTTTATGTAAGTTCAAGAAAAATAGAGATCACTGTAGGCTGGGGCCATCAGGAAAATCAGGCAAAGATTCTCCAGAGGATGGAATATCCTAGCTGGGCCTTGAAAGACTGTAGTATGCTTTCACTTGTTAGAGGTTGAATGGACACTTTTCATTTGCTTAAGAAATGTATGTTTAGTTAAAACTTTTAAATTACTAGAAGCAAAGGAGATGAACAGAGATGAGGGGAAGACAAATAATATTCTCTGGGACACAGGAGACTAGCTTGATAAAGGGGCTGGCCTATCATTTTTGTTTGTTTGAATGCAAATTATGACAATAATATACATTAAAGTATAGGCTCATCTACCCACACTCTTCTCTTGTGCCCATTTCTTATGGAAGACAAGACAGATTTAGAACTGTAGCTTAGAATAATAGTAAACACTTATATAGCACTTGCTCTATGTCAGGAACTGTTCTAACCACTTTACAACTATTCATTTATTTCAGCTTCATAACACTGTAAGTATTAATGGAATAAAAAAAAAAAAAAACTAAGGTACAGAGAAGTACAGTAACTTGCCAAGGTCATATAACTAATAACTACCAGAACCAGGATTTGAACCAGGCAGCTTCTTTCCAGTTTTTAAATACTATTCATTGTGGCTTAGGTTATACTTTACTTGCAAAACTTTAGTTGACTTCTAGGTATATCTATATGTGGTTAAACTTCTGTCCTTGGTGCTTCTTGGATCTCTAATTTATTTTTTCCATATATCGTGTAGCTTCTGAGGAAATTTGTTGGGAGTGTTGATCCAGGGATCAGGGAGGAGATTATGTATTTAAGAAAAATAAAACTTTTCAGTATCTCTGCAATCATGATATAAATTATTGAATACTTAGCTGGTTTCTTTGATCAAGCTTTAATGTAGCAGTGAGTTGAGGACTATATTAATCTACCAGCTGACTATATGCCAACACGGTGTAACTTGTACACCCTCAATAGGACAGGTCAGATTCCTACAGCAGATAACTGTCTAGCTGTCTCAGTAGCTCTCCTACAGTGAGCAGACATTCTGAGGAGGTACAAATATTTTTCCACCAGCCTCTGTCTTCTCATTTGTTTGGTCGTCCTCTATCATGGAGTTTTTCTTTTTTTATGTACTTAAGTTTTTTAACGGTTATTTATTTTTGAGGGAGAGAGAGTAACAGAGCGTTAGTGGGGAGTGGCAGAGAGAGAGGGAGACATAGAATTTGAAGCAGGCTCCAGGCTCTGAGCTGTCAGCATAGAGCCAGACATGGGACTTGAACCCACAAGCTGTGAGATCATGACCTGAGCCAAGTTGGGTGCTTAACTGACTGAGCCACCCAGGCACCCCTATCATGGAGTCTTTCTGACAAGATTTATATTTATGAGTAATAACTGTTTCTTATATTTAGCCCTCCAAAAATCCAGACCAACTACAACAAAAGTACTTGCTGGATAAGCTAGTAATGGATAGTAAAGCTATGCTTGATGTAGGTATTGACATTGGATAAGTTTCAATTCCTTTAGTTTTTGAGAACCTGTACCCAAAGCATAAACATCTCTGCCAAGGTCCTTCAGAAATTTTTTTCTGAATTCAAATCTGGATGGAAAAGCTAAGCACATCTGCTAGGGTCATGTTTGCCCAGCATACTGCATAAGGCCTTTGCTCTTTCACCTTCCCCAGTAGCTCAAACTAGTGCCCACCCTCATGCTTTTCTCAGTGCTGATCCTGTTAAAAAAATATCATTTCACACTTCCCCCAACCTGAAAACAGATCTCGAGGCCTGCATTGGAAATAGAAAATAGTTCAGTTTCATTAAAATGCTGAGGTTCTACATCAAAATATTATTTTGTTTATTTTGTCTTTGTTTGGGAAGGCAGAGGAAGGGAATTCCACTATGCTTATCACAGTGATTGACAGAAATGAAGCATGAAAGAGAGCAACTGTGTTTATGAGCCATGGACGTGAAAACTAGACAAGACCTGGATCATATATTTTTAACAACTCAATAAATTTCTTTCACCCATTCCCCAAATCTTCACATTCCAGCCAGAAAAGAATGACATCAGGTTTCAGCTAGAAATGAATTTTTGTTTGTGAAGGTTGGAAAGTTATAAGACTATAAGACATATTTTTTAAATGAAATTGCAGTTTCCTCCAGAGTCTCACTCAAACGTAGTCCTTGGGGCCATGCTATTCATATAGGAAAGAAAACCTTATAGCAAACTCTTTGTGCTACTTCAGGAACTAAATTTTCTTGGACGAGTCTGAGACAGCCTATTTTTATGCCACGGTCTGTATTGTTCTCCCACTGTATTAGAGGAAAGTCTGACTTACCTTACTCTCCTAATCCCTTGACATTACAGTGGACTCAGGAGAGAATTGGCTATGGTAAACACATTTTGTGGAGGACGTTTGAGAAGTTTAGACCCAATCAATGGGCAAACTGTGCCTATGTCTGATAGCCTATGTCTCATTTCTGGGAAGTCCTGATGAAGGACAACATTTGTCTTACAGAGTTAAAATCCATTTTTCCCTTTAATTATATATTCCTCCACCTTAAAGATATTCTGCTACCCTTATTGAGGCAATACATTCAAAAGAACACAGACTTTGAAGGAAAACAGATTGGAAACATGGCTGTGCAAATTAGTAGCTTTGAATGAAGTCTTGGAAAAACAGTGAATAGGTACGACTCTGTTTTTGTCCTCTGTAAATAGCAAATAATAGTACTCATCCTGCAGGATTATTCAGAACAGATGGCATACATATATACAAATGAGATATAAATCTATATAAATATAACAAATACTGAAGTCCCTACTCTATATATTTCTTATGGTGATGTTTCCATTTATCCTCAAATGTGAATGATAGGTCTTAAGAAACGTGTTGTCATTTTCTTCCCTGTTTTCTCTTGTTTCTTACTTTTCACTATGGTTAATTTATTTTGGAAGGTGCTCCTAAGTACATGCTGAATGAATTTGATTGAAAAGAAATGTTACAAGGGACTCTTTTTCCCAAGGACGTTGGTTAATTGTTAGTCATCAAAGTAACAGTTTTCAAAAGGAGAGTGGGTCTCCATTATTATAGTGTAGAACTGCCCTGGATCCTAGACTATAGGCACAAACATCTACATGATGCAATTTGAGAACAGTTAGCAAAAACGTCCGCCCTAACCCTAATGATCTTCATTATAATGGCCTTGCCACCTGCCCCTATCTCCTACCACATGCCTTTTTGTATGGTAAAGAACATATTACATGATGCCAACTTTGTAAATTGTGACACATATGCCATGGTATTCTTTGTCCCCTAACAGTGTAGAAATTGCAAAATGTCCATGACTTTGAAAAAGGAAAGAGGAATAATTGTTATAGTTTTGGATATTTCAGCTGACAGTACCATTTATGAAATATCTACCTGCTAGAAAATCTAGCAGATTTTCTTCCCTCTACCCAGCTCTCATATATTTATTTTTATTAGTTCTTCCATATATTTATTCAGCATATTTTACTTGACACTTTTTATGTATGAGACACTCTTTTAATTGTTGGGAAGAGAATGGAGAACAAGGCAAATGAAGACTGTTCTTAAGGACTTTACATTGTAGTGGAAGGATCAGACAGTAAAAAGTAAACAAATAAGATAATTATAGTTGTGAAAAGAGCTGTGATGAAAATAAACATGCTGATGAGATAGACTGATTGTAAGGCCCTCTTTTATATTGGGTGGTCAAAGTCCTCTCCCATAAGGTGGTATTTAAACTGAGGCATGAATGGTGAGAATAAGCCAGCAGTGCTGAGAAATGGGAAGGCCCTCTGATATGGGAAAGAAATAGACATGCTGAAGAAATCAAACAATTGGTGTGGCTTGATTGTACGACACAAGGAGGTAAGGAGTATGGGTGAGGGGGAGATGAAGCTCTGTAAGCCAAGGTAAACAGTCTGAATTTCATTGTAATGTGAATGGAAGACTATTGTAGAATTCTAACTCACTGACTATTGTCCAATTTACATTTTTAAATGATTATCTTTTGTGTGACTAATGGACTTTAGCTAAACATAGGGAGAAACTGGAAGTCTTGTTATGAGGCAATGAGAGAATTCCAGGTGAAAGATGATGGTGATACAATTTTGGATTCCATGAATTCTATTATAATTCTTGGAATATAATTTTAAAAGTACAGATAGTTAAATGTGTTCAGATTTAGGACATATTTAAGAGATATGGCTGCTAGAAATCATATTGGATTGGATATAGGAGATAAGGGAAAAAGAGAAATCAGGGATGGTTCCTAGGTTTGGAACTTGAACAACAAGTAAACAATTGTTATAGTTGATGTGATAGGGAAGGCAGGAGATGGGAGAATTTTGTTTTGTTTCTTACATGTTATATTTGAGATGCCTATTACATACTCAGAGATGGGAAGTAAGGAAGTGATTTTTAAAAATGGAGGGGATATGACAACATAATGTAGAAGGCAGCCTAATGAAGCTCTCAGTAGCCAAATTTTAGGAAATTTAATCATAAAGAATGATGGGAATGATTTAAAATACATTGATTTTAAAAGTCAGTGACTTTATAAGAATGTTCACATTCACACAAAAAAGGTAATGTAGATAAGAATAGAAATAGCTTTTTTATATTGCATGAATGCATAAATGTAGAAGAAAAATAAAATTTTAAAAATTTGATTTTGCAACCACCAATTTAATAGCTGGTTTGGCAAGGATCATCAAAGGTACTAAAGCCCTAAGGTGAAAAGTTTTTGAGGATTAGGATATTACATTGTCTCAAAGATTAGTCTTCCTTACATTGGAGAAAATGATGGAAACCATTTCCTAAATAAGTAAACAAAATGAACATCAACAACATGGAACAAAGTGACATTATGTGGTTTCTAATAAGAGGCACTGAGAGGAGTGCAATACCACCTACATGATATTCTTGCAAAAATGTTTACACTGAATCCACTTGTGATGAAATGATTAGACAAACCTGTATTGTGGGACATTCTGCAAAAGTGGTATGTAATTCTCAAAATTGTCAGGGTCATCAAGGATATACACACATATACATAAACATAAATTTTGAAGAATATTCTAGATTGAAGGGATTAAAGGAAACTTAAGAAATATGAAAGCTAAAAACATGTGATCCTGAATTGGATTCTAAGGGAAAAGAACTATAAAGGACATTATTAGAATAATTGGAATATTTAAATATGGTTAATATATTTGATAAAATTATATTAATGTTGGCTTTCTCGGTTGCTTTGGTACTGTGGTTATGTAGGGGGATGTCTTTGTTCTTAGGAGATGCACACTAAATTATTTAGGGGTGATGTCTCATGATACCTGCAATGTACTTTCAAATGGTTCATCAAAAAATGCATATGTAGATAGATAAGTATAGGTGTAGATAGATATATACATATATATGAGACAGAGGAAATTAATATAATAAAATGGTAACAGAATTTAGATGAAGGGTAGTATTCAACACCTTGAAATTATGCATAGATTTGGATTTTTTTTTCAAAATAAAATGTTGGGGAAAAATGGGGTATCCCAGTGGATAGTCAGGTAGAATACAGGAAATTCAGGGTTATCTAATATTCAGAGATTTAGCTGGGTAAGTAGACTACACCATGGTAATCTTTCAGCAGATATCAGGTAGTCAGCTTTTCAGTATGCACTTGTTGTGGGTAGACCCTAAGGTGACCCCCAATGATATCCTGACCTGTATTGTCCACAGTTTTGTGTAATTCCTCCCCTTAAGTGTGGGTGAGACCTGTGAATTGCCTCTATCCAATAAGATAAAGTGAGGGGATAATCATTCCTTGATTATATAACATGGAGATTATATAACATGGAGAGTCTTATATAGACTCTCAGCACTGGAATGTGATTCTCCTTGCTGGCTCAATAAAGTAAGCCACCATGTTGCAGGATCCCACATGACAAAAAACTGTAGGGCCTCTAAAAACTGTGAGATCTTTCTAGAATCTGAGGGAAACTTCTGGCTGAGAAAAATCCAGCCAGAAAAATCTAGGGTTATCAGTCATACAAAGAAAAGGAAATTAATTCTACCAACAACTTAACTGAGCCTCCAGATGAGAACACTCCCTGGCCAATACCTTGATTATAGCCTTGTAAGACCCACAGCTGAGGAACCAGATAAACTGTTCCTGGACTTCTGACCCACAGAAACTATAAGATAGTGATATGTATTATTTTGAGCTACTAAATTTGTGGTAATTTGTTTTAGTCTGAACTGAACACTCCAAAAGAATGCAAAGTCAGGGTACGACTAACAGCAAGTGCAATTGAACTTATCTAGGGTCACAGAACTTATAAGTAGGGTAGCTGGCATTTTGAGTTCAGACAGCCTTGGTTCAGAGCCATGCTTGCACACTTAGTCACTCTGTTATACTACTCATTGCTAAGGATTACATTGCATTTTGTTATTAAAGTTCCATAATTTATTTGACAAATTCGTATCTGACTAATTTCGCTTAGCATAAAACCTCTAGTTCTATCCAAGTAGTTGCAAATGGCAAGATTTCATTCTTTTTGATTGCTGAGTAATACTCCATTATATATATATATATACCACATGTTCTTTATCCATTCATCCATTGATGGACATCTGGACATGTGGCTCTTTCCATACATTGGCTATTGTTTATAGTGCTGCTATAAACTTTGGGGTGCATGTGCCCCTTTGAAACACACCTGTATCCCTTGGATAAATACCTAGTCCTGCAATTGCTGAGTCATAGGGTAGTTCTATTTTCAATTTTTTAGGAAACCTCCATACTGTTTTATAGAGTGGCTGCACCAGTTTGCATTCCCACAAACAGTGCAATAGAGATCCTCTTTCTCCGCATCCTTGCCAATATCTGTTGTTGCCTGAGTTGTTAATGTTAGCCATTCTGACAGGTGTCAGGTGGTATCTCATTGTGGTTTTGTTTTGTATTTCCCTGAAGATGAGTGATGTTGAGCATTTATTCATGTGTTGGTAGGCCATTTGGAAGTCTTTTTTGGAGAAGTATCTATTCATGTCTCTTGCCCATATCTTCACTGGATTATTTGTTTTTTGGGTGTTGAGTTTGATAACTTCTTTATAGATTTTGGATACTAACTCTTTATCTGATATGTCATTTGAAAATACCTTCTCCCATTCCATTGGTGGCCTTTTAGTTTTGCTGATTGTTTCCTTTGCTGTACAGAAGACTTTTATTTTGATGAGGTCCCAATAGTTCATTTTTGCTATTGTTTCCCTTGCCTTCAGAGACATGTTAAGAAGTTGCTGCCACCAAGATCAAAGAGGTTTTTGCCTGCTTTCTCCTCAAGGATTTTTATGGCTTCCTGTCTTACATTTAGTCTTTCATCCATTTTGAGTTTATTTTTGTGTATGGTGTCAGAAAGTGGTCCAGGTTCATTTTCTGCATGTCACTGTCTGGTTTTCCCAGCACCACTTGCGAAAGAGACTGTCTTTATTTCATTGGATATTCTTTCCTCCTTTGTTGAAGATTAGTTAGCCATACGTTTGTGGCTCCATTTCTGGGGTTTCTATTCTGTTCCATTGATCTGTGTGTCTGTTTTTGTGCCAGTACAATACTGTCTTGATGATTACAGCTTTGTGATACAGCTTCAAGTCTGGGATTGTGATGCCTCCTGCTTTGGTTTTCTTTTTCAAGATTGCTTTGGCTATTTGGGGTCTTTTCTGGTTCCATACAAATTTTAGGATTGCTTGTTCTAGCTCTGTGAATAATTCTGGTGTTATTTTGATAGGTATTGCATTGAATATGTAGATTGCTTTGGGTAGTATTGACATTTTAACAATATTTGTTCTTCCTATCCAGGAGCATGGAGTCTTGTTTCCATTTTTTTGTGTCTTCTTCAATTTCTTTCATAAGCTTTCTGTAGTTTTCAGTGTATAGAGTTTCTAATTCTTTGGTGAGATTTATTTCTAGGTATTTTATGGGTTTTGGTGCAATTGTAAATGAGATTGATACCTTGATTTCTCTTTCTGTTGCTTCATTATTAGTGTATAGGAATGCAACCAATTTCTGTGCATTGATTTTGTATCCTGCAAATTTGCTGAATTCATGGATCTGTTCTAGCAGTTTTTGGTGGAATCTTTTGGGTTTTCCACATACAATATCATGTCATCTACAAAGGGTGAAAGTTTGAACTCCTCCTGGCTGATTTGGATGCCTTTTATTTCTTTGTGTTGTCTCATTTCTGAGGCTAAGACTTCCAATACTATGTTGATAACAGTGGTGAGAGTGGATATCCCTGTCTTGTTCCTGACCTTGGGGGGAAAGCTCTCAGTTTTTCCCCATTGAGGATGATATTAGTGCTAGGTCTTTTGTATATGGCTTTTATGATCTTGAGGTATGATCCTTCTATCCCTACTTTCTGAGGGTTTTTACCAAGAAAGGATGCTGTATTTTATCAAATACTTTCTCTGCATCTATTGAGAGAATCATGTGATTCTTGTCCTTTCTTTTATTGATGTGATGAATCATATTATTGTTTTGAGGATTTAACCAGCCCTGCATCCCAGGTATAAATCCCACTTGGTCTTGGTGAACAATTTTTTAATGTATTGTTGGATCCGGTTAGCTAATATCTTATGGAGGATTTTTGCATCCATGTTCATTAGGGAAATTGGTCTATAGTTCTTTTTAGTGGGTTCTTTGTCTGGTTTTGGATTCAAGGTAATGCTGGCTTCATAGAAAGAGTCTGGAAGTGTTCCTTCCATTTCTATTTTTTTGGCACAGGTTCAAAAAAATAGGTGTCAACTCTTCCTTAAATGTTTGGTAGAATTCCCCTGGAAAGCCATCTGCCCCTGGACTCTTGTTTTTTGGAAAATTTTTGATTACTAATTCTATTTCTTTACTGGGTGTGGGTCTATTCAAATTTTCTATTTCTTCCTGTTTCAGTTTTGGTAGTTTATACATTACTAGGAATTTTTCCATTTCCTCCAGATTGCCCATTTTATTGGCGTATAATTGCTCATAATATTCTCTTATTATTGTTTGTATTTCTGCTGTGATCTCTCCTCTTTCATTCTTGATTTTATTTATTTAGGTCCTTTCCTTTTTCTATCTGATCAAACTGGCTAGTGGCTTATCAATTTTGTTAATTCTTTCAAAGAACCAGCTTCTGGTTTCATTGATCTGTTTTACTGTTTTGCTTTTTTTTTTTTTTTTTTTTTTTTTTTTGGTTTCAATGGCATTGATTTCTGTTTTAATCTTTATTATTTCCTGTATTCTTCTGGTTTCAGGTTTTATTTGCTGTTCTTTTTCCAGCACCTTAATGTGTAAGGTCAGGTTCTGTATGTGAGACCTTTCTTCCTTCTTTAGGAAGGCCTGGATTGCTATATACTTCCCTCTTATGACCGCCTTTGCTGCATCCCAGAGGTTTTGGGTTGTGGTGTTGTCATTTTCATTGGCTTTCATGTACTTTTTAATTTCCTCTTTAACTTCTTGGTTAGCCCATTCATTCTTTAGTAGGATGTTCTTTAGTCTCCAAGTATTTGTTGTCTTTCCAAATTTTTTTCTTGTGGTTGATTTCGAGTTTCACAGCATTGTGGTCTGAAAATATGCATGGTACAATCTCGATATTTTGTTGAAGGCTGGTTTGTGTCCCAGTATGTAATCTATTCTGCAGAACATTCCATGTGCACTGGAGAAGAATGTGTATTCTGCTTTAGGATGAAATGTTCTGAATGTATCTGTTAAGTCTATCTGGTCCAGTGTGTCATTCAAAGCCATTATTTCCTTGTTGATTTTCTGTTTATATGATCTTTCCATTGGTGTGAGTGGGGTGTTGAAGTCCCCTACTATTTTGGTATTATTATCAATGAGTTTATGTTTGTGATTAATTGATTTATATATTTGGATGCCACCACATTTATAGCATAAATGTTTATAATTGTTAGGTCTTCTTGGTGGATAGGGCCCTTAATTATGATATAATGCCATTCTTCATCTCTTGTTACAGTCTTTATTTTGAAGTCTAGGTTGTCTGATATAAGTATGGCTACTCTGGCTTTCTTTTGTCTACTATTAGCATGATAGATGGTTCTCCATCCCCTTACTTTCAATCTGAAGGTGTCTTTAGGTCTAAAGTGGGTCTAAATGCTTATAAACAGCATAGTTGGATCTTGTTTTCTTATCCATTCTGTTACACTCTGTCTTTTGATTGGGGCATTTTAGTTCAATGACCTTTAGAGTGAGTACTGAAAGATATGAATTTATTGCCATTATGTTGCTTGTAGAGTTGGATTTTCTGGTGGTTTTCTCTGGTCCCTTCTAGTCTTTGTTGTTTTTGGTCTTTTTGGTTTTTTTCCCATCTTTTCTCCCATCAGAGAGCTCCCCTTAAAATTTCTTGCAGGGCTGGTTTAGTGGTCATGGACTCCTTTAATTTTTGTTTGGGAAAATTGTAATCTCTCCTTCTATTTTGAATGACAGCCTTGCTGTATAAAGAATTCTTGACTGCATATTTTTCTGATTCAGCACATTGAATATATCCTGCCACTCCTTTCTGGCCTCCCAAGTTTCTGTGGATAGGTCTGCTGCAAACCTGATCTTTCTTCCCTTGTAGGTTAAGGACTTTTTTTTCCCTTTCTGTTTTCATGATTCTCTCCTTGCCTGAGTATTTTGTGAATTTGACTATGATATGCCTTGTTGATGGTCAGTTTTAGTTGAATCTTATGGGAGTCTTCTGTGTTTTCTGGATTTTTATGTCTGTATCTTTCCCTAGGTTAGGAACATTTTCCACTATGATTTGCTCACATTACCCTTTTACCCCATTTTCTGTGTCTTCATCTTCTGGGAAACCCTATAATTCTTATGTTGTTCCTTTTTTAATGAGTCACTGATTTCTCTAATTCTTAAATCATGCTCTTTTGTCTTAGTCACCCTCTGTTTTTCTGCTTCATTATTCTCCATAAGTTTTTCCTCTATATCGCTGATTCACTGCTCTGCCTCTTCTATCCTTGCCACCATGGCATCCATTTGATATTGCAGCTCAGTTATAGCATTTTTTATTTCATCCTGACTGGCTTTTCATTCTTTTATCTCTGCAGAGAGGGATTCTAATCTATTTTCAACCCCAGTTTGTATTCTTATTATCATGATTTTAAATTCTAGTTCAGACATCTCGCTTGTGTCTGTGTGGATTAAGTCCCTGGCTGTTGTTTCTTCCTGCCCTTTCTTTTGGGGTGAATTCCTTCATTCCATCATTTTGAAAGGAGAAAAGGAATTAATAAGGTAACAAAAACATTAAAATTAAAAAATTAAAAACAACACACACAGAAAAAAATCAAAGAAAAGGTACTAGATCCTAGGTGTATTTTGGTCTGGTTATTGAAAGCAGCTTGATAGATTAGAGAAAAAGGGGAAGAGAAAAAAAAAAAGGAAAACGTTTGAAAATTTGAAAAAATGAATTCAATGAAATCGAACAAAATGAAATGATGGAAGTAAAATAGAATTTGAAAATTTTACAAAAAAGTAAAACATATAGTAGACAAAAATTAAAGAAAAATATTTTTAATAAAAATTGAAAATAAAAATAAAATTTTTATCTTTCCGTGTTCAAGAGAAGTAAAAGAAACAAAAAAGAGAAAAAAAAGAAAATTGAATAGATGGACCAACAAACAGACCCAAATATGATTGAAATTACATCTTTTTCCCCCAGAAGACAGACTCTGAAGCACTTTAGAGTCTGTAAACTAAGCAAGGGGAGAGATTTGTGGTGTTCCTGAAAAGGAGGTGTGCCCAGTTGGGTGGGGCTTAGTGTAACAGCTCCATTCTCCACTAGATGGCGCTGCTTAGCTTATTGGGGTGGATTATTGTGGTGCTTGTAGGTGTGTATGCACATCCACCGGAGGGGTGAAAATGACATCACCCAGCTACCCAATCTCTAGTATTGGAACTCTGTTCTCCCTAGTCAGTTATTGCACACCTGTCCTTTGTCTCTGGTTTCCATCCACTCACCAGTTTTACACTGTTCATGACCAAGCCGTCAGGTTGCCAGGCAGCACCTCCCTCCTGAGTTTTATCTCACATGTGGCTGTGTTTCCCAACCCCTCACTTCTGAAGGACTGCAGCTTTGTCCCACTCAGACCTTCTGGGAGAGGGTCTCACTGAGTAATGGCTAGGTGCCAGCTGCACCTAGGAATGTTTGCAGGACTGTGCTGCTGCCAATGCCCAGAGACTGCAGCTGGGTGCCAGCCTGCCCTAGAAAATGTTCATGCAATCATGTAGCAGCAGCATTTCTGGGATTATGTAAAATCACAACACACATCTGGAACCAGGCTTCAACCTTAGTGACCTTGTTCCAGCACCAGCGAATGTGGTTGTTCTCCAGGGTCTGCTGGCACCTTTCCCTTTGGGGTGGAGGCACACAGCCTCTACCAAATTTCCTCCTCAGAGGGGAACTGCCTGTTCCCATGTGACCCGAGGACTGCCCGGACTTCACTCTGCTCCTGGGGATTCACCCTTCCCACCAGAGCATCACCAGGTATCGACCTGTGGAGTTTCAGACTCTGCGCTCCCCCTGTTTATAGATTCTTAATGAAATTTAAACCCTCTACTTTCTACCTTTTTAGTTCAGTCCCTGTGGCTATTTCCACTTTTCCACTTCCTCTCCAGCTGCTTTTCGGGGGGGGGCGGCGTGCTTTTCCCATACTGTCCCCCTGTCTATGTCCTCTATCCGCAAGCAAAAACAGCTCCCTGCCCTCTGGCTTCTCTCTCCCCCAGTTTACCTCTCCACACCACATATGCTGAGTTCTGTGGTTCAGGTTGTGAAGATTGTTGTGTTAATCCTCAGATCAGTTTTCTAGGTATGCAGGATGTTTTAGTGTTGAACTGGCTTCATTTCAGGGATGAGAGATGCAAAAAAACTCCATGCTGTCCCGTTATCTTGATTCCTTCTCTTTCACTTCCTCGTATTCGCTCTTTCTCAGACATACCTGTACACACACAGTAGAGATGGGTTGTGATAAGTATGTAATTAACATTAGAAATATCCCTAAAGTCAAAGCAGTGAGGTCCATTTGAATGGGTTTTGGTCATTTTTGGTCAGGCCAGGTACTAATTTTATATCAGGCTGGAAAATGTTCATGAGGTGGGATTTGTGGGGCATTACTAAGGCAGTGTCTTTCAAAGGCAGGGTTTCTCTACTTTCACACTATTAAGGTATAGCACTGATGTTTAGCAGTATCCTGAACTTAATCTACTAGAAGCCAGCAGCACCCATCCCCTTTCTGCTTGTGGCCAAAAAAAATGTCTCCAGATATTGCCACATATTCCTGGAGGACAAAATTATCCTCAGCTGAGAACTACTGTTTTAAGGCTGTCTCCTTTCCCCTGCCTCTTCCCCATTGATAATTATCACAGATGCAATAAAACACATTCATTTGAGAATTTTTTTCCAACTAGCCATAGTTAAAAGTACAGACACTTTTTAGGGAAAGAATAAGATAGTCACCATTGATTTTCAATCTTGTCTGCACACACACTGGGATCACTTGTAGATCTTTACAATGTACTGTTGTCTGGGTGGCATTTTTCCCTATGACTCTTATGTTTTGTGTGTGACATGGGTATTGGGATGTTTAAAAACTCTTCCTGTGATTCTAATGTACTTCAAAGTGGGAGAATTACTGTTCTTCATATTTCACTTAGGAAATGAGCATTGAAAATTTAGTCTTGTTAGGAGCTTGATAATATGCGAGTCAAGAAAGCATGGCTTCTGTGCTGGACTATGGACTTTCCAGAGAGGAAAATTATAGATATGAATTGAATGGCAGCTAATGTTGCTACCAGACCACAGAGAGTCTTAGAGATTACTTTGCACCACACTCTGTATTCTGGAAACCCACCCTGACCCTCCTTCAACTTGACACAAATGCATAAAAATGCTATTTTAATCTAGGAGCAACTATTTTTAAGATAAAATTTATTGATGGAAAAACTAATTTTAGGTTAATACCAAGGCAGTAATGAAGGGAAATAAAGTAACCAAAAGACAAGATCTTCCAAAGCAGAGCATGGTATAGAATAGAAAATGGATGAGTTTTCTTAGTCCCAGAGGTAAATGATACATATCTACCTTAGTGTCACACATCTGATTTTATGCAGATAGTGACAGCTAGCAAAGGCATCTCTGTACTCATCTAGCTGCTTCTCTGGATCACAGCCCAGCCACCAGTGACTGCAACAGAATTGGGCTCACAGGGAAGTCTGGCTGAGCACCTGATAGGCATGGAACAGAGAGCTGTGTTTTGTACTTAAAATAATCATTGTAGGTTAACAGTTGACAAAGCAAATATTTCACCATTAACTTAGAGCTTTGTTATGTCCATGCAATAATCAATCATTTTTGCCAAAACCAAAAATGTTATGTAGCTGTAGAATGTCACCAGCTTCACTTACCAGCCTGTTAGGTGTGAATCTGTCATTCTTTTAATTTCCTAATTTCATCTTGGACTAATTTGTGGTTTTAGCTGCTATTTTAGGAAAAATACTTTAATAATCCTAATCTTTTTCATTGGCCCTAAAAATACTTACTAGAATGATAAGTATGAATTATCTATGCCCTTACTAAATGTTACTCATACTGTGGTCAGGGGATTGGCAACAGCAGCATCACTTGGGAGCTTATTAGAAATGCAAAATCAAAGGCCCACTGGCCCAAACTATTGAAAGGTAATCTGAATTTTTAACAAGATCCTCAGGTGATTCTTTTTTAAAATTTTTTTTAAATGTTTATTTATTTTTAAGAGAGAGACAGAGTGTGAGTGGGGGAGAGGCAAAAAGAGAGGGAGATACAGATACAGAATCCGAAACAGGCTCCAGGCTCTGAGCTGTCAGCACAGAGACTGACCTGGGGCTCGAACCCATGAACCAACCACAAGATCATGACTCAGATGATTCTTTATGCACAAGAAAATTTGGGAAACATGTAGCTAGACAAAGTTCTTGTAAGATTCAATGTAGGACACTTAAGTGGCTCAGTTGGTGAAGCATTGACTTTGGCATGATTTCACTGTTCATGAGTTCAGACCCCACATTGGGCTCTCTGCTGTCAATGCAGAGTCCGCTTTGGATCCTCTGTCCCTCTCTCTCTGTGCCCCTCCCCCTCTCAAAAATAAAGAAATTAACTTTAAAAAAAGATTCAATGTGAGGAGCACCTGGGTGGTTCAGTCAGTTGAGCATTCAGCTCTTGATTTCAGCTCAGTTCATGATCTCATGGTCTTTAGATCCAGCCTCTGCTTAGGATTCTCTCTCTCCTTCTCTCTCTGTCCCTCTCCCACTAGCTTGCTTAATCTCTCTCTCTCTCAAAATAAATAAATAAACATTTTAAAAAAAGATTAATTGTGCATTGTGGAATCTCCCTCGGCCTTATTTTTTAGTCTGGTGGATAATTATGAATTTACATTCTTTAGGCTTGATCTTTTTAGCTCACTTCTCCAAATTACCACTAAGTATCTGCTGTCTTCCAAGCACTGGAAAATAGTAGTTAATAAAATATTCTCTGATCTTAAACCTTTGTCATTCTCCTCATGCTCAGGATTACTGGAGTTCTCCTCTTTTGAACCTCTTCCAAATGTTGTGATATGAGTGATGAAGGCCCAATCTGCAGCTGGTGTTAAATGAGAGAAGAGAATTTCCAAGCTGATTACAGGAATATTTTCCTAACTGAGTCTCCCTGCTTCTTCACTTACTCATTCTAATTGTTTATCCAAATTGTTTACGATCTTTTGACACCTCTCATCATTTTCTCCTTGATATCTATGATCTAATCAGAATGGCCTTTCAGTGCCTTGAAAGCATGAAGCTCTGTCATACCTTAGTGACTTCACAAATTTTTTCCTCTTACTGTGGAATCTTCTCATCTGGTTAAATTTCATTAATTCTTTGGGACATATCTTAAGTGGAACATTTTAGAGAAGCTTTCCCTGACTTTCTCTCAACCTAAATTAGCTCCTCTTGGTATCATCTCTAATCCCACTCCTTTATCTTTCTTTTGTAACATTTACAAAATTGTGAATATCGTTTATAATTGTATGTATATTTGGGTGATTGTCTATTAACTGTCTATTTTACCATAATCTAAGCTCCATGAGGATAGGAACTTTGATTCTTTACCTTGAATCCCTATGGCTCAAAGTGTTTGGCACATCATGCATCCTCAATAAATACTTGTTGAATATAGTGTATATTTTCTTTTACCAGCATATCTAATATTAATTCCCCTAGCCACCATTCTTTAACTTATTATCCTATTTTGTTTTATTTATAACAATTATCATCAGATGAAACTTTCTTGTTGATTAATGCATTTTCGTGTTATTGTCTCTCTCCTCCAACTAGACTATCAATTCCATGAGAGTGTAGGCTTTGAAGTAGACCCCCAGGTTTGACTCTCAGCTTTACTACTTAGTGCATATGTACCTGTGAGAAAGTCACTTAAACAAGCTCCCATGCATGCCTCATTATTTAAACGGTGATGATCCTTGTCTCTGTCTCATTAGCCTGTTGTGAGGATTAAATGAAAGATTATGTATAAGCCACCTAGTGGAGTGACTGCCCATAGTAAGCATTATATTAGTTGCTAACTATTATGATAATACTAGTTATTATTATTATTACTATTATTATAGTTATATAATATAGTTATATAATATAGTTATATAATATAGTTATATAATATATAGTTATTTTTCATACTATATTTTTTTAATGTTTATTTATTTTTGAGAGAGAGAAAAAGAGACAGAATATGAGTGGGGAGAGAGCAGAGAGAGAGACACACACAGAATCCAAAGCAGTCTCCCGGCTCTGAGCTGTCAGCACAGAGCCCCATGTGGGGCTCGAACTCATGAACCGTGAGATCATGACCTGAGCTGAAGTCGGACACCGAACCAACTGAGCCACCCAGTCACCCCTTATTCATATTATTATTTGCATTAGTTTTCTTGACAAATTGATCAGTATTAGTCACATAGTTGGTGCTCCATAAAATATTTGGACTATATCAAGGAAAGTGTTATGCTTTATTATCCAGTAAATGATATTTTGTGTGGCTGTTGATGAATAATGCCAGTTTATCAAGTTTCATAGAAGTTATTTATCTGACATGATATACTATAAATTTTCCCATTATGACTATGGGTGGAAGGGAAGTAAGTTAGCCTTTGTTGCTGCACTGCTGATTTTTGAGAAAAAGGATGACACTTCCTAACATCTAGATCCAATTCTAGTCCTTTAGTCAGTGTGACTCTGGATATTCTGCTCTTAGAACAGCTATTCAATTAAGCTCTTAGTACACATCCCATTCCCATCCCCATTTGTCCCATGGTAAATATAAATTTTAAATTTATTTTAATGCTAATGTGAAGACAATTTCTGCCTGAGCAAGAAATGTCTTCTAAGGGTAGAATTGGATGCTAACTTAAATTCTGCTTTTTCCCTTTCTGCAAATGTTTGAACACTGAGACAAGTTTGAGCATGAAGATTCAAGCACTTAATCCAACCCTCTCTATACATATGTGAAATAGAGAAGCTTAGTGATTTATCATACTCTGTGTTTTATTGTACTGCCATATTTTTGTATATTTAAGTTTGGTTAATACAGTCTTGACAGCAGGGTGGAATATAATTTAAATTTTAATATTTTCCGCTACAACAGTGTATTATTTCCACATATGGAAAGATACCAGTTCTCTGATATAGTAGAAGGGACAACTATATATCATCAGGTTACTTTTTTAAATAGAAGTGAAAAATCACCTTATCATGTTGCTGATATCATGACATAATAGACACTTAGAATTATTCACTAAATTTCTTGGTGCCAAAGTTCCCATCAAGTTTTGGATTATATATTGTAGATATTTAAAAAGAATCTTAAAAGGAATTATTTAATTTTCAAAATTGGTTTTTCAACATTACAGAACCATTATAATAAAGTCACTCAATAATACTTGAGTGGATTGAATCATGTCTCTCCAAAGACAAAGTCCCAAATGTAAATATCTTATAAAGCCGATATTCATACTATTTCTGGATATCAGCCTTATAAAGGGGCCCTGCCATGTTGATTTTGCACTACAAAAATGAAATTTTCAGTAGCATCAATTAGAGGTAAGTGAAAATTAGAGAATCAGAGATTGTTTTATCTGGAAACAAATATATATTTGCTTATGTGGAAACAAACATATGCCATAAGTATAGGGCAATAGTTGGCCTACTTTCAGGTCTATGAATCAGACATCTAGTTATTCAAACCCCACAAGCAGGAATCTGCTTTCAGTTCACATGTGCTCTGAGTGAAAGAGGGTGTACTTTTTTTTAGAACTCTGCAGAAATGAGCAGTATTTTACTCAGTTTGGAATAACAATGGATTGATGTGCCAGGTCCTTATTGGTCTTGTTTAACATTGTCTTTACAACTGTGCCTGGTGCATGGTAGATATGAAGTATATATTTGTTGAACGAATAAACAAATTTCTGTTATTTTTAATACTAAAATCACAGAGCCCTTTTTCAGTTATTACTTGGAACTCTAAGACTCTCCCTAGGGCCTAAGATATCCTTGGAGCAAAATTTGAAAACCACAGGTAATGTGATTAATGCATGTAACATTAAAAACTGAGATGAAACAAGTTAAAACTAGATAGTTCTAGTCCTCCTCAATTACTCTGAATCCTAAAGCATCTTCTTGCCTCTGCTGTCCTACTTTCTTATATTGTATCTCCAAGAGTAGAGGAAATATATTTCCTCTATTGTATCTCCAATACAATACAATCTCCAAGAGTAGAGGAAATACTAATAAAGGAGATAAGATGGGGCAAAATGTAGAAAGAAATGTGGAAGCTATGGTGAATTGATTTTCACACTCTGGAAAGGTGAAATGAGATAAAACCTCCTGTAAAGAAAAATAGTATAATTTTTTTTCTGGTATTTTTTATGAATGAATATTTCTGATAGAATATTTTCTGGAGTACAGTAGATCAGTTTAGGTAGAAGTAAGCAGCACATCTGTTTGAACAGGGGGAAAAGGATGCTGGAACGAACCCTAGAATATGGCAATCACAGCTTTCCATCCACCTGAAATAGCATTTTAGATAACTAAGAAAATGAACTGGTATGCATTTTTTAGCTTCTTTTCTGCATGTGAATATGGGTGTGCTATCCAGATTGTCAGGATAGCCAGAGGCTAGTGCCTGACAGCATTAGACTACAGAACTTCCTCTACCATCTGAATTGAAGGTCGTTCTACTTAGGAAAATCATCTGACATGACAGTTTCCCATGATACAGTTTAAACCTAGGTAACTGGTTGCACTATTTAGTTAGGGCATAGTTTTAGTAGATTTCCTATCAAACCAGCCTGAAGCAAAATTGAGAATAAAGGTAGTTGTTTTTTTTTTTTTTTTTTTTTTCTATGCGATCAACTTCTTTCAATCTCAGGTATCCTGCTAACCTGTGTCCACAGTCTCTGGCTTGCAACTCCAATTCTGACTATTCTCTCCCTGAGACAATACTTCAGAATGTTCCACCAAAACTCTATGCCTAGCATGTGCTGCCTGTGTAGGATGGTGTGGTGTGAACCCTAAACATAGAAAAGAACAGTCAAAACTTCAATGAAAAGATAGGTCTAACTCCATCCCTGAAACCAAAGCAGGAAGAGACTTAATAGAGAGGAGAAAAACTCAAAGATGAAATTATGAATATAAAAAATTATTCAAATGAATAAGAAAAATGTAAGAAGAATGATTATAAATGAGTAGCATGAGATATAAGAATAGTAGCAGAAAGACTAAGATTCAGAATGAATGTGGACTTACACAAAGGGCTAAGATTACTGAAAGGGTTTTGAAAGATATACTTGAAATAAGGAAGAGCAAGGAGGGTCTGATGCTTGAAGGCGACAGAGAAAAAACAGAAATGACTTCTCTGCTCCTACTGTGCTTCTGCCTTTTCTGTTTCTGAGGGTAGGCCTCATATCATAATGAGTAGTAGGTACAGGTTAAGGAAGATTTAAATTTCAAGTGAGCTTAAAGAAAGCACCTAGTTGCCTTAAATAATTACATTAAAATATATTAAGGAAATAGCATATTATAATATTAATCTTTCACTGATTTTCTTTGATTAATTTTTCAAGGAAAGATGTAAGGCCTGCAAATAGAACCTTAAGGTTCAAAACAAATTGAAAGTAAATTCTGTACACTGAAGACCAATTGTTTGATATGAAATCTGGGTAAAAAAATAGGCTAAATAATAAAATGGGATTGATGAGCCCTTACCAAATTATTCAGTCACCTTGATGATGAAAATAATTAGATAAATATACCATATTCTTGAACAGGTAGACTCCATAGTATAAACATGTCAGGTTCCCAACAGTCATATATATATTCATTGACATGCCAGTCAAACATGGTTTTCAGGAATCTGACAAACAGATTCTAAAACATAGATGCAAGAACAAAAGGCCAAGAGTAACCAAGATATTCCTAAAGAAGACAAATGTGAAAGAGACACCATAAAATATCAAGATGTACTCTGAAATGCATTTTTAAAAACCATGTGGGGGGTGCCTGGGTGGCTCATTCGGTTCAGCATCCAGCTCCTGGTTTCAGCTGTCATGAACTCATGGTTCATGGATTTGAGCCCCACATGGGACTCTGCTGAAAGTGTGGGGCCTGCTTGGGATTCTCTCTGCCTGTCTCTCTGCCCCTCTCCCCACCCCCCCAACTCATGCACACTCACTGTCTCTCTCAAAATAAATAAACTTTAAAAAATGTGGTGTTTTCACTATGATAGACAAACCAGTGGGGCAGAATATATAGGACTTAAAACAGAATTGACACTGAAGATCAATGGACAAATGAAAGAGTTTGGGTTGTTCATGTGATAGGAAAATATGAAAATCAACCCTAACTTCTAGGATTAAAGTATACATAGAAATTAAATATGAAAAACAAAATTAAAAGTACCTTGAAATTAATAGAGGAGAATAGTTTGAAAACCTCATTGAAGAAACTTAAGACATATAAAGCTCAATTAATAAAGGAAAACAGAAGAAATTTAAGACATATAAAGCTCAATTCATAAAGGAAAACACAAAGATTATTTGAGAAGCAAAAATAGCTCTTGTAAATATATTTAATTTAAGACAATTAAATAAATTGCTATATTGCATATTATATCTAAAGCTAAACTCAGAACTTTTAGGTTTTTTTTCCCCATTTATGGGTGCATAAGGAAAAATAATATTAGACCTCAATGGCTTTATGGCAGTTATTTGTTGCATACCAGAAAGGTTCCAATAAACATGCAAAGATAGAAAATTATATTTTTTATATCCTAGTTAGAAAGAAAACAGGTGCTATTATACCTATGAGATGCAATATCACTAAACTAATTGAAACCGGAAATCTTGAGTACCTAACAAGCTGCTGCAAGTAGGTCTGCTCTAAGCTACATACTATTCTGACACATCTAAAAGGCTTGTCTCTGAAGGAATAGAAATCCGGTGGATGACTACCTATTTTTATACTTAAATAGTGCCTCTGACTGTAGCTACTCAGGCTCCCCACCACCTTACTTAGTTTGGCCTCTGTGTCTACATCATCCAAGAATAAATCCTTTCTGTTTTCTTCCAGCAATTACTTGTCATAATTTTCTTCAAAAGCTAGTGCAGAGGGGCACCTGGGTGGCTCAGTCACTTGAGCGAGTGACTCTTGATTTTGGCTCAGGTCATGATCTCAGGGTTCCAGAGTTTGAGCCCTGTGTTGAGCTCTGCGCTGGCAGTGCAGAGCCTGCTTGGGATTCTCTATCTCCCTGTCTCTGTGCCCCTCCACTGATCATACTTTCTCTTTCTCTCTCTCAAAAGTAAATAAACATTAAGAAAAAGAACTGGTGTAGAAATTGCCTTCTTGAATAAATAGTAATAATAATTACCATTTACTCTGTGCCAGGTTCTGTTCTAAATATTTCCATATATTAAGCCACTTGATCCTTTCAATGATCTTACAAGACTGTTGTTATTCTCACTTTTTATTCAGGAGGTAACTAGTCACAGGGAAACTGAATAAATAATTCAAATTTCATATCTAGCAAGTGGAAGAAGGAAGATGCAAACAGAAAGAAGTCTGTCCCTAGATCTCATGTTTTAACAATTATGCCATGATGCTATGATGGATTTGTTCTGATTTTATTCATACTCATGTATACATTTTAGATATTCTTAATATCTACTATAAGCCAGATACTATGTTATATACTCATAAATGTTATGTCAGTTAATCTTCAAAACATCTCTGAGGTAGGGAGAGAGGTATTGGGTACTTGGTTATTCATAGTTCACACAAATATGTAAAGATTGTACCAAGTTAAAATTATCCATCAAATTTCCTTAAATTGTTCATTAAAAGTATTCATGGTTTTGTGTATGTATCACTGTATGATAATCCTTACGCACATTAAAGTTTGAGAGTCCCTGAGCTAAACTAAGGAAAAGAACAAAAACAAAAGGAAACATTGTATATTGGTGCCAAAAAATTAAAATCTTACTGACTTTGAGATAATTATCAAATCCCTAGAAGAAGATGGCAGATGAGGAAAAAATTCTAATGTTGCTGATGGTCTGCACATTTTACTTTACATTATTTTTATGTTAGTCTCTATAACCTTAACATGTATTATCAGTTTTGTTTGGTATGATGATTACACAAGACAGTGCAATTATACCTCAGGGGTGTTTTAGTTTATTAGAGTTAGCTTCTAAGTTAAATGTATAAATATAATGTGACTCTACCATACTATTATTATCATCATTTGCAGATGAAGAAATTGAGAGTCCAGGAACTTAGGTAACTTGCCAGAGATCACCCAGCTTAGAAGTGATGGAAGTAGATTCTAGCCTGATTGCAAACCACATTCTGTTTCCACTATAACAGGCTTTTTTTTTGGAGGAAGTATACTATGGCTATTAAGAGCTCTGGCTCTGAATCTAGATTGCCTGTGTTTGAAGTCTTGTCTGACATTGAGTGTGAGAAAAGTAAATTCTTTGTGCATCAGCTTCCTTACTGTAAAATGTGAATAGTGAAGATAATGTTAATATTATACTTTCTTCATAACATTGTGAAAATGAAATGAAAAAGAAAGTGCACATAAAACACTTCAAAAATGCATGTCATGTGATAAGTGCAAAATACCTTTTATTATTAATTATCTAGTTTGTGTCCACAGGCCCAACTTCAGTAACATGAGGTGGGGGAAGTAAGTAGAAATTCTATGCTGATTGAACATTAGGAACTTTTGCTTCCTTGTGTCACCCACAATCAGTCTTACAAACAATGGCAAGAAAACACAGCTTTGATTACTGTGCTCTACTATCCAATAAAGGCCAAACCTGCTGTGTTCCCAGTTCAAAAGACCTTATATAAACATCTACTTCTACAATAGCCTTCCCAAATACGTGAATGCAGATGCACTTGCTATATAAATAGCACACCTAAACATAACAGTCTAGGAAGCAGATGGAGACTGTACATAATTGTGCTAACATTTATGTTGTCAGTATATTCTCCTGAGCCACCATTACAAGATTCTTGGGGGTCTCTTTTCCCCTCTTTGGAAAGCTGCAATTCCCATCAACAGTGGCACGAATTATATATTTGCATCAGGAGACACATAAACTTAAAACAAACTGTCAGAATGAGTATACTTGGGCTGTAGTTTGATAAACAAATGTATTACAACAAACACTGAGTAAACCCCATCCTCCTACCTCCTTGTAGGATGATCAAAACAGTTGTAAGTTTTAAACAGTATAGATCATTAAATTGTGCATCACTGAGCCTGATTTTTTCTCTGGAGTTGTGGATATAGGGATGGTGCCTGGGACCCTGAGGCCTTGTGGAGACTGGTTAGTGTTAAAATTATAAAGAGAAGACTTTGGATTCTCTCTGGAAGGAGTGTGTTAGGGCAGTGGGAGACTCACAAGAGGGGTATTGAGAAAAAGCTTCTGTTTAAAGATCAGTAAATGTTAGTCCAGAGCAGTCTTCTTTAACTATGGATAGGTAACAGAATTGTTTCAGATGTTACAAAACACAATCACCAAATTTTATCTCAGACCTATTGAATAAGAATTTTCAGGGTGAGAATATTTTCATCAAAATACTAAAACCTCAGGGCGCCTGGGTGGCTCAGTCAGTTAAGTGTCCAACTCTTGGTTTCGGCTCAAGTCATGATCTCAGGGTTTGTGAGTTCAAGCCCTACATTGGGCTCCATGCTGACAGTGCAAAGCTTGCTTGGGATATTCTCTCTCTCTCTCTCTCTCTCTCTCTCTCTCTCTCTCTCTCTCTCTCAATAAATAAATAAATAAATAAATAAATAAATAAATAAACTGAAAAAAAAATACAAGGTCTTCAGTGAGTCTTCTCTGCACCCTGGATTAACTACCACTGTATTGTGCACCTTAGGATACAGGATTTCCAAAAGAACTTGTCAAAAATTAAAAAGCAATCCCCTTACCCACCCTCAGACTCTGATTAAGATTTTGTGGTGGGCCCTGGAATCTGCACCGCCAGGTGCCAATTTGATTACTAGTGTTTGGAAAGTAATAAATTAAAGCATGATTATAATGAGGATTTTGATCCCTAGAAGAGCCTGGTATATTTGAGAGTTAAATACCTAGGCGTTCAGTAAATACCTGTCTTGTATATAACACTGAGCTAGACTTATCTAACTCAAGAGTGGTGATGGAAAATATGTATAAAATATGGGTCTTGTAAATAGAATATTTCTATGCTCTTGAAAAGACACATTTTGCCTATAGAGACTAATATAGCAGGGATTTGGTTATGAGGAGGTTGGGTGGTAGACATGGTGGATCAGGGGTTGATAGCTCAGTAAAACCCTTTCCACAGCTCCCTTAGCTCCTTCCCTTTATCCTAAATACTTCTACATTGACCACCTCAATTTACAGCTGGCGCTCTGGGCAGTGAACACCATCAAACTTCTGTAACCAGTTTATTCTCAGAGGAATGGATTGGCTTCCCAAACCAAGCTTCTTCATTTCTTTCCCTCTTCTGGCTGTCATCCCTTTCGCTGTAGTAAAGATACTGCCTCTTACCTCTCCAAAACTAGGTGTAAATTGCTCTCTATAGGATACCTGAATGAGTTATCAGTCAAAGAAGGAACAACACCTTTCACTCTAGAAGTGTGACTGCTCTTTGTAGGAGGGAATGAGCACAGTGGTTCTCTCACTTACCTTGCCCAAACATAAAGTCTACACCCTTTCAACTCCAGCCCAAGGCTAAGGCAGATGCTGCATTTCTGCCTTTTAGGGTAATTTTCTCTTGTCAGATTAGTTGCCACTCTGCATTGTGCCACCTTTTACCAATGTTCATTACCATCCATTTTATGCTACAAAGACAACCATTACTGTCACAAACCAAACATGTTGTTTCAAAACCAAGTGACAGATTGGTCTTTGTATTCTGAGTTACAGCTCTATAATGACAAGCTATTTTGTTAGCTTTTTTTTCTGGCTTAAACCTTAAGTAAGTTTTCATAGATCTTCACTCTGTCCATTATCCACTGAATTCTACCTTGATTTACAGACTCTGAGATACTTTCCACATTATACAAATAACCCAAAGAGGAAAACCTGTTTTCTGACAGTCATATGCTTGCATTGTATTTTTAGATATTTTGATATCTGTATTATCCTTGGATTATCACAAAATTCTCAGATATAGGTTAAATAGAGGCAATCACTCCTAGTTTACAGATAAGAAAATTAAAGTAAAATGTTTAAGTGATATATCACTAGTCACACAGTTTAATACTAAATAACACTTTAGGTGAGAACCCAGATCATGTCACATCTGTTTCAGTATTTTTATTGCATTTTTAAGATGAAATAGCAGTTCTATATTGGACTCTAGATATATATTAAGATGGCAGAGACTGCTAGTTACCTAACCTACATCCACTTATCCCATCTTCTTTACCAACAAAACTCTTATATTTTTAGGTGCCATCATATAATGAGCTATAAGATTATAATTCCTAGGGTGTAAGAGATGCTTCATCAAAAATCCACTTCCTTCTGTTTTAAGGCACACAGGTGGACTACATTTTATAGCCTTCTGTGCTATTAGCTTTGATCATGTCAACTGAGTTGTAGCCAAAGGAATGTGAATAGAAGGAATTCCTACCTCTTCTGGGCCTTGGAATTTAATAAAATGATATCTCCAAATTATTTACCCTTTCCAGATGCAATATTTGTGATGAGGGTTTAGGGAATGACAACACCACAAGATGGAAGGAGCCTGAATTCTAGAATCACCATGTGAAAGAGAGCTGTCCACAAATCAGCAAATCTGCCTTAGACAAGAAGTGAGAATGCACGTCTACTGGTGTGTGATTCATCTGTTTTGGCTTTACTAAAATGCAACAGCCTCATCTATTATATTCAGACATTTTTGTGGATTGGTATTGCCATATTGTAAAGTTCTGAAAAGTGATATGGACATAAAATTTATTGGGTGAAATTTCTGATACAGCTCCAGAAATAGGGATCAAATAGGGAAAGTACCCCTTTCATGATTGGAAAAATCTGCTTTCTACATCTTTGAACATGGACACATTGTCTGGGCCTCTAATAGCCACATTAGAACATGAGGTGGATTCAAAGATAAAGCCATATATAAACATTGGTGAAACAAATATACAAGGATCCTAGGTCATTGATTGCCTAGTTGTACCACCATTCTAGCTTTAGAATGTCTGTCTATTGGACTTTTTTATGTGAAAGAATTAACCTTTGTATATTTAAACTACTATTATTTTGGGTTTTCTGCAGAGGCAGATAAACCTAATCTAGATGAAAATGCAAGTCAGACTTTTCCTATCGTAGAATTAATTGAGAAGCCTCTGTAGGTCCAAATCTAACCCTCTCCACCATTTTTTTGGTAGAAAAAAATTTTTGCTAGAAAATCTGAAATCCCATACCACAAGACTAAGCCTTTGATACAAATCCATGATTCTCTAAGAGTTGTTCTTCTACATTACCTATGAGCTTGTTAGAAACACAGATTTAGGGGCTTCACTCTGACTCACTAAATTAAAATCACTGAGAATGGAGCTCAAGAAACTGTCTTCTGACAAGTTCTCTAGGTGATTCTTATGCATTGTAAAATGTGAGTGAGGAATTTTCCCAGAAGCATCTGTTGGTACGCAATTATTATTTGAATTACATAATCATTAACAAATTGATATGGATTAGTGATTTTCACTACAGGCTACACATTAAAATCACCTAAGGAACTTTAAAAAAAAAAAAAAACCTGTTCCAGGGCGAAATTATCACATAAGCTTATGGCACAGTTATAGTTATGGGTGAAGTGTTCTAGCTGGTCACTGGTCATCCAGGAAGCAGAAGGTAGATATCAGACTAAAAGTAGGATGAAAGTACTTGCCTGAATTAGCCTGCAGGGGTTTTGTATGGGCAATGAGTGGAAAGAACTTTGTAAATTGTTGTTTTATTTTACAAATATATTAATTTTCTCAACTTCATTCAGAAGCTAGAAAAATACTATTATTAGTAATGACAACAATAATACCAGATAATTTTTACTGAACATTTTGTAGTATATAACTAGAAGATTTGCTGGCACTCTAGGGATTATTGGTTTCTGTGGTTTTATCCAAATGAGTATGGGCATAATGCAGAAAGCAGTGATTGTTGTTTTTGGAGACTGTTAAAAATGAAGGCTTCAGTTCTCTAAAATACTGTCTACATCCTATAAGGAAACTGGCTTCTTTAAATGGTCATTTACCTGTTGAAGACACATCAGTCTGTTAGTGATTATCCTTCTCCTCCACTAAACAGTATTGAATATTAGAATCCATATTGGGTAAATGCTTTTCTGTTTTTCAGTTATTTCAATTACAATAAATATGCAATAAATAATCTCCAGAGAGTTAAAATTTGATGAGATTTTATGTGCACATATGCACACCCTTTGAATTCATGAGCCCCTTGTTTACTTGGTATCATTAGCCACATGAGATCTTTGTTTTTACCTTTGGTTGCTAATATTTACTGGATCTCCTACAAACAAATCAGATCAATGGAGAGAATTTTTGGAACATGGAATTTTGATGCTGCATTTTTTGCTTCCTATAACTGAAAACAAGGAAAGTAAGAGAGAAAATAAGCAGGAACAATATAGATAGAAATTTAGAACCAGTAAGCTGAAATCCAACTGATGAAACAAAACAAGCTGCATTGATCATTCATAATACTAAAAGGATACTTCAGTTTATAAAAAAATATTTCTGGCTTCTTTATTTAGGAGGCCTCCCAAATGCATTTTAAGTGTTTACATTCTCTTACAGAGCAGATAGGCTGAGAGGAGAGAAAAGGAAAAAAAAAGTTGAAAAGACACATACATGAGGGGGTAACTTTCTCACGTATTCCGTGAAGAAATACTGTGTTGAAACCCTTGCTTTCTTATGTTTGAAAATGCTTTAAATTTTTTTAACGTTTATTTTTGAGACAGAGAGAAACAGAGCATGAACGGGGGAGGGTCAGAGAGAGGGAGACACAGAATCTGAAACAGGCTCCAGGCTCTGAGATGTCAGCACAGAGCCCGACGCGGGGCTTGAACTCACAGACTGCGAAATCATGACCTGAGCCAAAGTTGGCCGCTTAATCAACTGAGCCACCCAGGCGCCCCAAAAATGCTTTAAATGTTCTGAGGAAATAGAGGAGTTCAGGCCCCTCGAAGATAATCTCAAGCAAAAAGTAGCTTTGAAAATTCTAGGAGGGATAAGGGTTATAAAATGCAGTTTAGCTTAATTCTTTCAGAGTTAATTAGCTATTCTTTAGAAAACAGGTAGGAAAGAGAGTTGAGAGAAGTGGGAATTTAGAGAGAAAATGGAAGCTAACCAAGCTGGTAATTTAGTCATCCAGACAGCCATGCCCCTTCTGAAATAAAGGCAGTTATAAGGGACTGTGACTATTAGAAGAAGGAGGAAAAGGGATAGCCTTATCTTTTTCCACATTACATATATATTTATTTGTTGCTTATGACTTAGTGGAGAAACACTCAAAGAATAGGGGTATAGGGAAAAAATAGCAAGTTGAGACCTTATACTTATGCGGCCAGAACTATTTACCAAGAGATAAGCAGAAACAAACAATAAGAAATATGTCAGCAATGACTCAATTGGAGCCAGGCTGCACTGAGTGATAGGAAGTTTTGTGCTGGTGCAAACCTATGGAGAAAAGTACAAGATGGCCTTACATAAGCAGAGCAAGGTCAATCCTGGATGAAACTGAAGCAAAGAGGAACAAGTGTGTAAAAGTGACAGGTTTCCTAGTTCTCGTTGTCTTACCATTTGTAAAGAATTGTGCCATCTATGAGACCAGCCCAAGTAGGCCTCTGATCCTTGGAAGTGACTCAAAATCAGGCCATAACCTTGATTTCATTAAGTAGAGAGCTGTTAGTCATGCCAGTGAGTATTGTCTGGCTATGGGTATTCCAAATGTAAGTGGCTTAAGTAGAATAGAATTTGTTTCCCTTCTATGTAAAGGAATCTGAATGTCCAGTGTTGGTATGTCAGCTGCACATTCATGAAAAACTTGGTCTCATTCTGCCTTGTGAGCTTTATGTCACATGATCCAAGATGGCTATTCAACTCAATAAGAAAGATTAAACTCACTTCCATTAAAGATAAACTCACTTCTCAGATGTTGCCCATGACACTTGTTTATGTATCTCTGTAGCCGGAACATGGCCACCTAGCCACATATAACTTAAAGGAAAACTAGAAATTATAGTCATCATTCCAGGCAGCTATGTTTTCAACTGAAAATCAATATTTAAGTAATTAAGGAACAGGAGTAAAACAGAAATTAGGCAAATGAGGAGTCTTTGCTGTCTCTAACACTTAACATACAAGATTAAAAGAGATTTTTTTTTGTTTTATACTACAAGTTATAAAATGCAAAGAAGAAGATTCTTTGTTGTTTCTTTGCTGGATTCAGTTCAAGAATAGCTTATTTAGCACCTAAAAAAAAAATACAGGAATTTTCAATCCACAGGAGAGGAAAAGCAAAAACAAAAACAAAAAGAAAACAAAAAAAAAAAAAACCCTACAACACAGAAAGTGATAAGCATTATCAGAAATGTTTAAGTGAAATACTGTGCATTCTAAATAAGAGAGAGATAAATTCTAGTGAGAGCATTAGGTAAAGAAACATCTAAGACTAAGGTTAGACAAACTATGGTCTTGGGGGCCAAATATGGCATGCCGCTTGTTTTTATAATAAGGTTTTATTGGAACACAGCTATATTCATTCATTTACATATTGTCTACAGTAGCTTTTACACTATGACAGCAGAGTTGAATAGTTATGACACAGATTATATGGCCCACAAAGCCTGAAATTTAATATCTGGCCTCTTACCAGAGAAAAGTGATATTTGAGACTGCCTTTAAAAAATTCTAATAAGAAAGGCACTGCAAGCAGGAGATAGTTTGAGTAAAGGAAGCAATGTGAGAAAATTCTGGATGTGTTTGTTCATATAAGGAAATTAGAGTAAAATCTATAATACACAATGAGTGGTATCCATAAAAAAAAACTTTACTGTGTAAAATGTGGGTTTTTTGTTTTTGAGAGATTAATGGAAGTACTAGGACAGGCCTATTCAGCTAGCTTGCCAGGGATTTGGTTAAACAGTTCAAATTTTTTCAGGTCCTGGCTGCAGTTTGGCAATACCTGGTGGGTGACTAACAAGGGTCTTCTAGGACAGGAGAAGTAACTTTCAGAATGTATCAATATTTGGCACTTGTTTCATTGGACAGATCCAGGAAGATTGGATAAGGCTGGTGACATGGCCTACATCTCTCTGCTTCCCAAAACTGGGTTTCTTACTTATTCTCCAATCAGGCCAATAGTCTTCTTCACATCTTGCCTCTTACTTTCGTGGCCCAAGCTAAGAACTTTAACTTCACTATTTTCAACTGGGCCTACACAGAAGGTGGGAGGCAGTGGACCATCAAGTTAGGCCTATTTGCTTTATTGTAGGGCATATTACCACAGGGTTTTACATTAGTTTAGTTTGGTTGCAGAGTAGGGTCCTTGGGAGACTGGCTGTCAAACTAAGGCTGGAACACATTATGGAAGGTGTTTAATGACATACTAAGGAATTTGGACTTCATTCTGTAGGTAATGGGGAAAAATTAGATAACATCTTTAAAAATTATTTTTAACTAAGGGATAACTTGTCTCTTATAGATAGAAATAACCAAAGCTGTCAGAGCTTTATTATTTTAAATAATAAAAGGCATATTCATAAAAATTAGAGGATGACAACTCTTGGGAAAAGAATTGCTTTGTATCTTATCATGAAAAGGATAGCAGGCTATGTCCTATATTTTCAAACCTATTTCATTGATAAAAAGCATCTAGAGGCTGCAGGCACATTTGTTGAGCTGATGAAGGAAGTAAAGGAAGTAAAAGAATAAAAGAGGAAGATTTCAAGTCCACAAGATTATGAGCTACCTGAAGGCAGACAATTTCATGTCTGAATCCTCAGAACCTAGTAGCATGCTCAGCATATCCTGTTAATATACAAGGACACTTAGGTATAGATTTTTTATGGATACCACTCATTGTGTATTATAGATTTTACTCTAATTTCCTTTCCATGAACAAATACATCCAGAATTGGTTTTAACGTAGTTGATCCTATCTTGCTTATTTTCCTCAACACAAAGTAAAGGCATATTAGCACATCTGATTAATGAAGCTCCCTTTTCCTAGATCCTAATGACTGAAACTAGGAATCATTTCCTGTACATATGCACCATATGGGTCTGTAACCCATTGGTGACAAGACATCTCCTGAGTGAGTGTGTGTGTGTGTGTGTGTGTGTGTGTGTGTTAATTGGTAAGATTGTATTCTTAACATTCACCTACTGCTCTCTGCTCTGGGATTTTAACTGTTTTAATTGTTTTTAATTAATACCACACAAAGTACACTAAAGTACATTAGACAAATTCTTCCTTCTAAATAAGTATGGGGAACATTTGTGAAATTCAGCTTTCATGCCTTACCTGTATATTCAAAGATAAAAAATAAACTTTCTCAACATCAGTGAAAGTTGCTGTTGAGATTTGGAAAAAGCCTTTGGCTAATTGTCAGCCAAAAGTATGTGATTTTCATCACTCAAAATTCAGCAAATAAAATACCCTACTTCCTTTTGCTTTCTGATGCCTCTCCAGGGCAACATGAATTTTTTTCTAGACTCTACTTTGTAATGTACCAACCAAAAGGCAAAGCGACCTACTTACAATAGTTTCAGATTTCCAATTCCATTAGTGCTTTAGTAGCATATCTGAATCTTTGCAAAGTTGCAAAAGAATGAAGTTTGGCTTCAGGATTTTTGAATTGCCCCATGGGACAGTTTTCTCCAACTGCTTTTAGTTCCTGGTGTCCTCATTATAATTCTGGGTTCCCTGGAGAACCGTGATCCATGCAACAGCCATCTTCTGGTCCTGATGGAAGCATCAAGAAAATTTCAGGAACAGTGTCCTTGACATCACTGAACAATTGAACCAATGTCTGTCACTGTAGTAGTAATACCCTACTTCCAGACAGTTTGTTTGATGAAAAAGAATAAGTCATTATTTTTTAAGCAATTGAGCTCAGTTTCTTTTATTTAGAGATGATAACTGTGCCAAATGACACAGACTTGTTGCCAGCAGAATAGTACAAGCAAGTGTAGGTGCTTTAATAGAAGACTCTAAGACATGAAAAATAGGCACAAGGAAGGGTTTCACCTATGGGCTTTTGCTCTACTTTGGTGAAAATAGTAGTCATATTATATAACAGCTGCAGCAGGAAAAAAAAAGCACGTGTTCTGGCATATGAAGAACTAGGGTTGAATCCCAATTTTGACACATACTGGCATGTAAACTTACATCAACATCAAGATGATTTTGGAGGTTTGAAATAGTAAATAGCCCTGCTGGTGGCTTTCTGTGCACATTGTATTTAGTGTTTTCAAGGCAGAATGCCCATATCCTCATTCTGGAATCCTAATTATATTCCATATTGCATTTTACCTCTTCTCCTCTTCAGGCCTATTTGTAAGCTTCTAGTCTGAGATTCATTCCTCACACATTTTGACATCTGCTGTCAATCACAGAAGGGAAACATCAAATTATATGTTGGGACCAAATGTGATAGGTTTCTCTGGTTCAAGAGAGTTAATTTATAAAAGTTCTAATAAAATACAGAGTTTATTTGAACTTGCCATTCCATGAATAGTAAGCAAATGTCTTTAAACAGTGTGACTTGGGACTGAGAGACATGAATCAAGCATGCTTAAATATGAATGAAGGCTGATTAATGATCTTGCTTTGTTGGTTGTTGCCACTAATGTTTAGTTGCTTGTGTATGCTTTGTTCACATGATTCTCACATCTCTTGTTTTCATAAATATTTCATAAGATATTCAAAGCCAGTCCATGACCAGGTAATAACAAATGTGAGATGACACATTAGGAAGATACATGGACATTTTGAACATAAATTCTATAGCAAAGCTTGATTCACATCTTATGGTCACTCTAAAGAAATAACATTCACAGAGAAGTATGAGTCTACAATTAGCATGGACACCTTAAATTAGTAGACAATTCTCAGTGGAAAAGGAAGAGAATAGCAACTCCATTTTTTCCAGACTTTCTGCATACTCTCCACTATTTAAAAAAATGTATTTAGGGGTGCCTGGGTGGCTTAGTTGGTTAAGCATCTAACTCTTGGTTTCGGCTCAGGTCATGATCTCACAGTTCATGGGTTCAAGCCTTACAGCTCTGTGCTGGCAGTGTGGAGCCTGCTTGGGATTCTCTCTCTCTCTCTCTCTCTCTCTCTCTCTGCCCCTACCCTGAGCATGTGCTTGCACTCTCGCTCTCTCAAAATAAATAAATAAACTTAAAAATATTTTTAAAATTGTATTTAAATTCTAGTTAGTTAACATACAGTGCAATATTGGTTTTAGGACTAGAATTCAGTGATTCATCACTTACATACATACTTACATACAATACCCAGTGTTCATCACAAGTGCCCTCCTTAGTACCCCATCCCTCATTTAGCCCATCCCTCACCCACCTCCCTATTCCCTACTCTTAAGTGTCTAGAAGTTTTATTTCAAGTGTTAAAAAAAAGGACCAAGTTTCATGCACTGTGTGTACTTAATTATCCTCCTTTGGGTAGCATATATTGTATTTTTAGCCACAGGACTTGTCCTTGGTAAAATTTTCAAGTTTCCAAATTAAATGATCTCCCATTTACCTTTTGGTTTCTTGTTCTCTCCTTTGACCCACCCCCCTCTAATGATACTCATGGAGTTCACACTGATGTCTCCACTGTAGAATTGGTCTTTTCTTTCATTTATCCTCAATCCAACTCCACCCTATTCTTCAGAATCCGATTTACCTGGGTATTACCTCTGAATTACTTGGCATCAGCTTCCTGAGAAACTATAGGAGGTGCAAATGTCAATTACCAACATTGGCTTTGTGTGTTTAGTTTCCTATATAGCATGTGTACATTTTGGCTGGGGCTTTCAGAGCCTTAACTCAAAGTATTGATTACTGAGAAAATTCCAAATTCCAAGTACTATGAGGCATCTAATGGGGAGAGATTGTTTTTTAATTTTTTTATGTCTTTTATTTTATTTACAGAGAGAGAGAGAGAGAGAGAGCAAGCAAGTGGGGGAGGGGCAGAGAGAGAGGGAGACACAAATCTGAAGCAGGCTCCAGGCTCTGAGCTGACAACACAGAGCCTGATGTGGGGCTCGAATCCACAGACTGTCTGTCAGATCATGACATGAGCCAACATCAGACATTTAACCAACTGAGCCACCCAGGTGCCCCTAATGGGGGGAGATTTTTCAACAGGAGTGTGTTTTCTGGCATCCTTAAAATCACACCATGTAGACATTGCCTAATTTACCTACACATAAAACTGACCCAACTGAGCAGCAATCTTCTTGAAGCAATCAAGAAGCTGAGATGTTCAGAGGAATGTCTTCTTAAGAGCTTACCTTTCTTAACACGGTGAAATAATACTGATTACTGTAGTTATTTTTATGATTTTTTTCCCTTGAACCACAAAATAGGGATTCAAAAATGCTTCTTTCTGTTGGACATTACCTTGGCCAACTATATTTGATATTCCTCTTTATTTAAATAAAAATTGTTGAGTCATGCAGCCATTAATGGCTAAGTAAATTGAAATGTAGCTCTCTAAAATTGATTTCTTCCTCTCAGGATCCCCCAGTACTTGTTCATTGATTCAAAGAGGCATTTATTAAACACGCCCTGTTATGTGATGAAAACTATGTGAAATCTAGGTACAAAGTGATGACTCACAGTTGCTAGTCTTAACAAGGAGTTCACAGTATAATGAGGAAGATTCTCAAGTAATAAACACATAATGAAGTAGAGAGTGGTAACTTATCTGGTAGGAGGTACATAAGGCTTTGCTATGGGAGATCAGAGACAGTAAGCTGAGCTTCTGGCAGCTGGCCTTACCAAAATTGGGAATGCAGAGTGCTGTGACAGGGTAAGAGATTAGAGACAGTAAAGTGTAACAGCAAAAGCACAATTTTTTTTTTAAATGAGATAGACCTATATTATACAATCTGTTTGAGTCCTTAGTTTAATTGTCTGTACAAGCATGTCCTGCATGACGTTAATTTTTTTCATAAATGTTTATTTACTTTTGAGAGACAGAGTATAAATGGGGAAGGGGCAGAGAGAGAGAGGGAGACATAGACTCTGAAGCAGGCTCCAGGCTCTGAGCTGTCAGGACAGAGCCCAATGCAGGGCTGGTGAGATCATGACCTAAGCCAAAGTTGGATACTTAACTGACTGAGCCACCCACATGCCCCCTGCATGACATTTTAAAATGAGGATTGTAAATGATTTAAAAGGGGTTACTAATTTAGAATTTTCATGTCTTTCAAAACATGCCTCAGACATAAGTCCTAGATTTGGGAGAATCTTCCAAGGAGTCACTGTGGCCCATTTTCTGCTATAATTTTCTCATGATTATAATCATACTAAAGAACTGACAGTCTTACACTTCTACTCTGAGGAGATAGGACGATAGGAAAAGAAATGAATAAAAAAATTCTTGAGTTTGTTAGAAGGGGTATTAACTCGTCCTTCCATAAGAATAAAGCATGTCTCAGATTCAGTAACTTTTAAATCTCTTTGAAAAGGTTAAAATTTTGGTTTTAGAGATTTGAGAGATAACCCTTATTCATCAAAGACTCCATTCTTTGCAATGTATAACATTTGTAATAACTCCACCTTCATTTAACAATGATGTAAAAATGTTCTTAGTGGGTATGTATTTTGGTATGAAAATGTATAAATTAGAGTTATTTATATTAGCAATAACATATGGAGACATTTATAGATATAGATAGATGCAGATAACATTTGGTAATAAAAGACATTACCAAAATTGGTACATTTACATTAAAGATGAAGATAGTTCTTAGAGGGAAATTATCAGGAATACTTAGTTGTTGAGTGCCATAGCAAAAATTCAGAATACTGATAATCTGGTCAGGCTATCTCTGGGGGCAAATAGGGATGTAAGGGCCTTTCTCTAGACAGAGAGTCTGATAGTTGGGGAATAGTTCAGATCCTGACTATGGGTATATCTAATTGAATGGATAAAAGTTTCCAGTAAACCACTTAGGTGGAATAGTTTTAAGGATTGCTTTTTCATTGGAGTTTTACCTGACTACATATCAAAAGAGTTGGTTGGAACTTTTCTTTCCTGTGTAGATGACACCTTTATCTTCAACATTAAGTGAGCCAGTGGAGAGTTGATCAAATAACCATATATTTCTCCCTTCTTATCTGTCTGTGATTCTCTGGGTTCAATAGGTAGGAAAGAGGGAGGGACAATAAAGCACTTGTTCAATCAAATGACAAACTTCTACTTTTGTAGTTATTACTATTACTAGCTTTAGACTGAAACTGTCTGCCATGAACTTCAGCTAAGAGACTTTGATTTGGTGTTTGAAATTTACCTGCAGTGCAGTACTAAATTAAGTTGTGTATGTGTGTTCTGTTGGTGGTGGCAGTATTAGTGGTAAAAGGAAAGGAACAACAAAGGGAGGAGCCAGCAAGGAGTTGCACTTGCCACTATAATGTGCACTAGTCCCTGAAAAAGACAACTTAAATAATGTTCTGTGAACACAATGGAGACTACACATACCAATGACCTGTGGAGCACATGAGGAAGAAGTCTGTGGGGTCTATGATGACTTCTGGGCATTGTTAATAAAACAAAATGTGACTGAATTTATAACTCTAAACTCACTGGTAATATCGAGACTTACCAAATGCCAAAGATGACAAAAGAACAATCAGAACCTCCAAATCTTTTGCATGACCAATATATATTTATCCCTATCACTAGAATAAAAACTCAAACTCACCCTACTGAAAGTAGAATGGGAGAGCTGCCTTTGAGGAAATATTTGTGGTCCTCAAATATTTTCAGGGCCACTGAAAAGTTTCTGATAATGTAGCTATCAATACAAGTAAGGGAGGTGATTTTACATAGAATTGTAGGAATGAAAAGGTATCAATGTTCACTACTCCAAACTCCACTCAGGTTGAGTTCTCATATTATCCTCTAAACAATCAACAAAATCGTTTTTCTTTATCAAAGAGGGTAACATTTTAGTTTTTAACTTAGCCTTCTATTCCTATGGCAGCTAACTGCTGTGATTTTTATAATAGGTTAAAATACCTCAGGACACATAGTGTGATATTATGTATATGTTACCCAGGTTATAGTTAAATTTGGGGGGGGGAATTGATTGTTCAAATTCAAAATCGTTTAGAAAAACAAAGTTTCTATGTTTTCTTTTTACTAGGTCTTTGATTACATAAAGTTGAATCTTAATATTAAAAGACCTAAGTTTTATTAACAACTATGCAACCCTCTGCATTTGCCTTTAGAATCTTTTATTGACATGTTGGCCAAATAGATATTTAGGAAGTTTTGTAATGATCTTATAATCTTATCTAAACATGTGCTTTATTTTTTTTTAAAAAAACATACAGTGTAAAGTTGGTTTCAGGTATACAATATAGTGTTTGAACACTTCAATAAAATACCCAGTGCTCATAGAAATGTAAAAATCTAAAATGATCAGATTTGGGAAAGATTAACCCTCACTCCAGGGGCTGTCAAGTAGCTTCTCTTAGAAAGGCTAGACTTCAGAGCCAGATTTTTTAAGTGCTTCTGTTATTCTATTTCTATCACACCTGAGGCTTTTGCTAATTGTCATACAGAATGTCAGAAATAGTCTTCTATTGGTGAAATTCATTGCTTGTTAATTACCATGATGGATTGTTAGAAATAGGCTATTGCTAGAGAAATGAAAGGTATTTGAGATAAAGGTATGAATATTGGATAAATTATTTTAGCTTTTCTCTTCAGATTTGATGAAAGTGTTTTAGAGTCCGATGAGGCATTCCTGTTAAGTCGATCCCAAACAGTTTGAACAGCCACTGATCTAAGTTCTAGAGAATATCTAGTTGCTTGATGTTGACTATAGACAAACACCCCTTTAGAATAGTGTTGTATCTGCCGTGAGCTTCCTTTCATGCAAGGTAATGTTAGGAGCACCTAAAATGACAGAGAGCTAAGCCTTTATAGAGCATATAGAGCACAGTTATGATCAGTTTCTGCCTGCTTGCTAAAGAATGTTTAATTAATGTATGTGTGACATAATTTGATCTTATACTTGCTTTCATTATAACCTGGCAGTGAGGTTTGGGGAAACTAAGTAAACCTTACTCACCTCAAACTTCCTTAGTGACAACCCTTATCTACAGAAAAGAGTTGTGTGTGATCAAATTGGCTTAAGTCAGTTTGCAATAAAAAATTTTTCTGTAGCTGTGTTGGGTAATAACTCTGTGAAGCAAAAGCTTCACAAAGAGAGGTGAGTCCCAGGTAGGTGTTTTATTTCTGACCCCAGTCTCTTTTTTTTGACAATTGTTGACTTAATGCCTTTAGGGCTGGCCTGTCAGAGGAAGATCAAAGCTCAGGTTCTTATACGAAGTGAAAAAAAAATCCTGCCTTGCTGTATGTATCCTTAATTAAAGCCTTTGAGAAAGATGGATGTAAGGATTAAGTAGAGGTTTTTGTTTTTTAGTCCAGGAACATGCTAAATGTAACAGATTTTCTAGTGCTTTGTTCTCTGTCTGATATAAAACAAAAAAATAATATTCATAAAAAGAAAGAAAGTAGATATCTGCCTTTGATTTCTAGGAGAAAAGAGTGTATGTGAAAGGGGAGGTTGGATGGAAAACTAAACGAAGAAAGGCCTGAGGAGAGAATTGTCCTCTTCATAGACTTACTGCAGGGCCATTTTCTGGCTTGTGAAGTATAAAACAATGGCTTATCAGAAGACAGTACTCTTATTTCTCTCTCTCTCTCTCTCTCTTTCTCTCTCTCTCTGTCTCTCTCTCGTTCTTAACCGTCAGATTGTAAAACAACTGTAATCAATAAAAAGGAACACAGGGACTAGTAGACCAAGTTAGTCTGGAATATACCCAGACCAAAGCTTCAAAGAGTAACTTCAGAGAAGTAGGTGTCCAGAGAATTTTAAGAAAAACCTTGTAGATCCTGAATAACCCAATTAATTCAATGAAAAGTAAGAAGTAGAAAAAGAAAAAAAAAAAAAAGGAAACCTTTAGGATTGCTCGTCTCTGTCTCTGAATAAAGACACACTCTCCCTTGCAAGTCCAAATCTGGACTCAATCCCTCTATGAGTATCACCTGATTAGCACTGAACTATTGCTGCCTCTACCCTTTATTCCCTACTACCACCATGCTCAATTGTTTGTATTCTAGACTCTTAAGCCCCGGTATTTGCATTTCCTTTCAGCTGCATTAGTTTGCATTTGTTAGTATACTTTAAGCTTTCCAAATATTGTTAAATTTTCTCCCCAAATTGGACAGTGAGCTACCACCTCTGAGTACTATGTTGTTTCTATTTTATTATGAAAGTCTATAATAGTCTCTAATTTTACTGCTTTAGAATAGAATGCCAAAATATTAATTATGATTATTTAAATAGCCTGGGATAGATAATTTTATCTGAGAGTAATTAGGAATAAAACTTAGATAAAAGATGAGGCAGTGTTGATAATGCTAATATAAACATTGGGGTGCATGTACCCCTTCGATTCTGTATTTTTGTATACTTTGGGTAAATGCCTACTAGTGCAATTGCTGGATCATAGGGTAGTTCTATTTTTAACTTTTTAAGGAACCTCCATACTGTTCTCCAAAGTGGCTGCACCAGTTTGCATTCCCACCAACAGTTCAAGAGTGTTTCCTTTCTCTGAATCCTCTGCAACACTTATTGTTTCATGTGTTGTTAATTAAGCCATTCTGACAGGTGTTAGGTGGTATCTCATTGTGGTTTTGATTTGTGTTTCCCTGATGATGAGTGATGTTGAGCATCTTTTCATGTGTCTGTTAGCCATCTGGATGTCTTCTTTGGAAAAGTGTATAATTCATGTCTTCTGCCCATTTCTTCACTGGGTTATTTGTTTTTTGGGTGTTGAGTTTGATAAGTTCTTTATAGATTTTAGATACTAACCCTTTATCAGATATGTTGTTTGCAAGTATCTTCTCAGAAAGACAAATACTGTATGATTTCACTCATATGTGGAATTTAAGAAAAAAACAGATGAATATATGGGAAGGGGGAAAAGGATAAGAGAGAGAAACAAACCACAAGAGACTCCCAACAATAGAGAACAGACTGAGGGTTGATGGAGAGAGGTGGGTGGGAGATGGGTTAGATGGGTGATGGGTGTTAAAGAGGGCACTCGTGATGAGCACTGGGTGTTGTAAGTGATGAATCACTGAATTCTACTCCTGAAACCAATATTGTACTATATGTTAACTACTAAAATCTAAATAACAATTAAAAATGAAAACACATACTGCACCCCCTGTCAAAAGAAAGAAGAGGTAGTGGCTGAATTGTAGCTCTCTGATCTCCAAGTGGCTTTTTTGTTTTTCTGCCCCCGGAGGAAGTTAAAACAAACAAACAACAAACAAACAAACAAACAAAAAACAGATGGAGAAAAGGAGAAGAGGAGAGATGGAAGAGAGAGAGAGAAAGAGAAAGGGAGAGGAAAAGGGACAGAGAGGGGGTGGAACAAATTGGTTCTGGTTTGCTTGGCAAAAGAGAGTAGGAGACTCCCATGCAGAACATTTCTGCATAACTTTTGAAAGGAATGGTAGATAAGTAAAGATTAAGTATAGTTCTCATGGAACAATCCCGTTTTGGAACAGCTTGTTCAACAGCATTATCTATGTGTAAAGCCGTTAAATAGGTTATTGACTTGCACTATTTGTCCCAGTTGGGCATCTCCAATTTATTGAGGATCTTGTCCTCCCCACCTGCCCTTTAAGCCCTCCTAATCCATGTTCGGTGAGTTGTGATGATCTGGCCTTTACATATGCTGGCTCTTATTTGACAGTTCAAATAACTTTCTTTGGGCCATTATCTCCACCCACTCTTCATCTTATGCTTCACCTTCATAGCACTGATAAATCTAGTGTCCTTTTCTCCCATATTAGTTGTTAATAGAGATAAATTTATGTCCTTATTTCAAGACTATCACATTTTATAATTTTCATACAAAATAATTTTCATTTATAAGCATTATTTTCATAACATTTATAAGTCAAAGGTGAGGCCATTCCTTGGTGCCATGGGGTAGTGGATGAGGAAGCATCTTCTTGCCTCTCATTTTATTCTTGATAACAAAGGTGCTTTGTGCCTTTGCCATAGTGTGAACTTATTGATTATAGTAGAAAAACGGTTCCTATAAACTCCCTACTAAGCTGATTTGAGTTTTGTTCCTCAAACATTCCTTCCAATGATGAAGATAGGGACATGGAAACAGGCTCTATGAGAAATTCCTTGGCATAACTGTTTGTTGATATATTGTTAGGACATAGGTAAGAATCTTTGTATGAACAAAATAGTCAGTTGTCTGAAAATAAACTTTACAGTCAAGCTATGTTAGAAAGATTTCTGAAATTATTAGCATGATACCTACAAAAGGAGAGAAGATGCCAAAATGAAAGGAAGTCCTATTTTCTATTTGCAAAGCATCCTGCTTACATGTAAAACAACAGATATTTGAGGGCATAATTTATTGGAAATGTAAATATATCAACATTATAGTCTCAATGCTATTGATGCATACTTATTGGACATATGTTTTATGCTTGCTTTAACTGCATGTTGCTCCCTGGTACATTATTATTTTATTGTTTATACATAGATAACAGCCTGTGTTTGCAGCATATCAATACATTTCCTTTTCATATTTTTAGAATTGTATTGTGCCACAAGATCTTATCAGATAAATAGTTAACATTTATTAACTTGGATCTTAGCATTTGCAACCATTTATACAGAGATTGTGCAGAAGGTTACTTTTCCCTTATATATGGAAAATAAAAAAGATTTTCTAAGCAAATGAATACAGGAACAGAGATTAGAAAGGGACTACTTATACTGCCTCGTAAAATGTTTCTTGAGAAAAAATTTGAAGTACTTATTTGCAGTCAAAACTTCGTGTACCTCTCATAATGAACTTTTATCTGCACATTGAAGCAAATTCCCTAGGAAATGACTATGCAATACTATTATAGTCTCATTTATGTTATTATGTTTATTTGAAATAATGGTACTACATTTCTCTCAAAATATTTGTTAATGCACACTGGCCATTCAAATCTATTTTACTGTAGTAAGCTTCATTGTAAAGAACCATTCAAGTTTATTTTACTGTAGTAAGCTCCATTGCAAAGAATAATTGATCAGGAGTCATATAACCTGATTTCCAATCATAGCTGTGCCCATTAACAACTACATGACTTTAGATAAGTCATATAACATCACTAGTCCCTTGCTTTCCAATTTGGAAAAATGAGGAAGTTCTCCTTTGACTCTAAAATGCAATGATTCTATACACTATTGTATGCCAAGTACACTTCAATTTAAAAAAATATACATAAATACAAAAATAAATAAAACTGCTCTTCTAGGTTGTCATAAAAATAAATAAAATGCAATGATTCTATAAAATTGCCTGACTTAATCATAATTTATATTTTTATAATATTTTGTATATAGCAAAGGTATTAACATATTGAACAAAAACCACCTCTAAGTATTTGCTCCACCTTTAAATGTCCATTAACTGGTTGGATTAGAGATGGACACTTGGCCAAAGACAGTCAGTATTCTCTTGCTCTCTTTCTTCCTCTCCTCTCCTCTCCTCTCCTCTCCTCTCCTCTCCTCTCCTCTCCTCTCTTTATTCCCTTCCCTTCTCCCTTGACCCCTTTTCTTTCCTTCATATATATTTTTTAACTTGGACCTGAGGCAAGGGAACAAAAAGCCACTTAGAGATTAGACAGCTACCACTCAAAGTCACTGACTTTTCTTTAATCTGTTTTGTTTCTAATTACTCTCAGAGTAAAATTATCTCTCCCAGTCTAAGTACTCTTAATTAATATTCTGATATTCTATTTCAAAGCAGTCAAATCTTGGTACCCAAGATAATGAACACACTCCCTTAGAATTTAGAATTGAAGCACTTAGAGAATAAGACAATTAAACAAAGCATGCTTAAAGAAAAAGACCATATGAAATTTTGGCCAGAGTCAACTCCAAGACAAGTCTAATTACCATAGTGAGGCTGCAAGTATGGAAGATTAGAGATCCTGAGTAAAAAGAGAAAAGTCTGTAAAGAAAAATAGGAGAATGAAGTATATGCACAGATATAAATAAAGATGAGGGAACATAGGAACCATGAGAGATAGGAAAAGTAGTTTCAGTTCCTGACTTTCCAGTTTCATTCCCACCTGGCTAGATAGTATTTTGGGTTCAATCCTTGGATGTCTTTAAGATTCCCTGTTATATTCATACAATAAGCCTATCTTGACTTATTCTACTCTGATTATAAGAAGATTATAAAATTAATCACAAATTAATTTTTTAATGTTATGTGTTACTAAGACAGTGAGCGCTATGGGAGAAGCAAAACTAAAAATGAAGTTTAAGACATTGTCCTTTTAAATAGAATCTTGGAGGTGAGAACACTAACACTTAGAAAAGAGTGAATAATATTTGCCAATATTTTGTTTAGATATCTGAAAATATATAAGAAAATAAAGCTATAGTAATACGACACACATGTTTCAGTCATTATAGCCTATATATGCTTATAACTGTTATGCTGTGAATAAGGTTAAGTTATGAAAACGTGTACAGGATGATATATTAGCTGTAAATTGTTCTGGGTGGGAGTTGCTTGGAAGATTAGTGGTCATCTCTTTTCATGCATAATTTAGTCACTGGGATTAGTACCTGAGGGAGGAAATCATACATCTTTCAATCCTAGCACCCCTACTTCATATAGAAGTCAAGATGTTAATTTTTTTCATGACCCAAGCTGGATGTATTACAAATAGGGAAACCTGAATTGACCCTATAATGCCATGAGAAATATTTTCAGTCAGTGTCTTTTCTAAACTAATTTTGTAAAGTATGTACTGTTTGTTGTCTGTGGCCACTGAAGTTTCAATACAGTTTGCTTAGTGATCAGCTAATGAATGGACAGAGATTTCCTTAAAAGCCTGGAACCAATGAGTCTCCCAGTCTTAGCCAAGAGTTTGTCTGTTGAGACATACTTTTAATACTTAGGCAGGCAGTTCTCAACTCTGCTTTAGCCTTCACTTCCTGATTGTGCAGACTCAAGGTCAACCTGAAGTGAAAGCATAGGACCGTCAATTTTTCTTAGGCATGTGTACAGCCCTAGGCATGTGCCTTCTTTGTGCTTAGAAATATGTCTGAGCTTTTAAACCCTGCTATGGACATCTCATTCCCCAACTTATCCTTTTAAGCTTTTGGGTTAGGCTAGTGTTTCCTCCATTTCTTATTTATTACTTTGAGCAGCAGTGATGTTCAACAATTGCCTCTGATGATTTATTCCAACAAATTCCCCCGGGGAAAAAAGTCTAGTCACACTGGGCAAGCTCCAAATCAAGTCAAATAACGGCAGAATTGTGAGTGGTGACTTTTAGGGAACCACCAAATCAAATAATGACAATTATCTGGTTATTTGTATTTGAATGAAAATGTCCCCATTCTGTTCCCTCCAGTTGTTGCCAGGCCGCTGGTTTTCACCATGATTGTGCTTGTTGTTTTCAAGGGTAACATAGAATTCCAGAGAAGTTTATAAGAATAAGGTTATTTAAAAACACTACAAAGCTTGATGTTCTTGTTGAGATTCAACCATTTTTCTCGAATAAATACTCCTCAGATTGCTGCTAGCCTCTGGTTAATTTCCAGAGTTCTGAAATGCTGGTTCCGGGGTGTGTGTGTGTGTGTTCTCATTGCTTTTATGAAAGAGAATTTTTAGAGGCCCATACTTTGCAGTTTTCACTGATGTCACCTCCTCTTCTTTTTCTTTCACTCCATTTTCCCTCACCCAGAGAAAACCTTTCTCTGTTTCAGCCTGCATGTATCTAACCTGATCAACCCCACTGCCCCCAAGTTTATTTCACCTTAGTTCAAGTGACAAGTCTATTTAAAAACAAAATCTTACATTTCCCATTCCAAATTGTAGAGAGACATAATCTGATTGCTGAAACTTTTGTGCAGTTACACCTGATTTAATTAAGTTGGTTAGGATGATAGTAACATACAATATTACACCTGATTTAATTAAATGTGGTTAGGATGATAGTATCATAAAACAATAGCATGGAATGGAAGGCATATCTCTAAGAATAGGGATTTATTTGGGCTTGTTAGAAACATCAAGTGGTATCTATTAGATAATTGTTTTCCTAGAACTAGCAGAGAATAGTTAATATATTGTGAAATTATGAGTAAATGAAGCACAAAGGTAAATATTGAGCATTTTTAGTTATCAATACAAAATTATTATTATGAACTTAGAAGAAACAAAAAATAATAAAAAGGGAAGAATCACTTTCATTTTTACTATTCAGAGATGGCCATTGTTAACCTGATACTTATCCTTCTAGTTGCACAGAAATATATTATGAAAAGTCTCCCATATCATTAAATGTCCTTCTAAAATATGAGAATTTAAGTTTTCATTGTATTCTATAATTCCAATATTTTCTAGGCCTCAGTAGTCCATGGTTACTAATGGGTTCACCTTAACCATTACAACAAATTTTATTCGTTATTTTCTTTACATATTTAACGTAGAAATTCCAATATACACAAAATCTTTGCTACTTCCCTAGGAATTGCTTCATCTACAACTATGAACATTATTTTACATAAACCATTGTGTAAACATTTATATGCTTAGAATTAATTCATGGGAGAGATTTTCTGTACTAGTTGGTCAGAGTCTGAATATGTTTGATGCTTTTGATATACCTTCTCTAATTGCTTCATAGACTTGATTTTTAAGGCTTTTTTTGTGATAAGATTTTCTAAAATCTGGTAGGAGAAACTCTTCCACATGTCTAAAATCATTCTTGCATTAACTTAAGTAAACCATTTTCCTAAATATTATACTGTTACTTGAAAAATCTAAATTCACTATGACAAATTGTGTACCTTCAAACACTATTTTGTCAAGTAAAGAACGATAAATTTTCAATTGTTACATAATAATTTTTCACTAATTTACTGTATATTTTCAACATATTTAATGATGATTTTAAAATCTGTTTAAAGAAACTTTGCATTCATGAGTAAAGATACCCCTTATCATATTGCAGCTACTGAAGGAAAGTTACTGAACTCTCTGTAAGTATAGAGATGGCTATATACTACCTCTTAATGATTGCATCTTCTCTGGGTGTAAGCTCTTAGGAAAAGCTTTTAGTCCAATTTTAGTCTTCTATTTCCAAGGCAATGTTCATTCAGTTTATGCTGCTGCATATTCAGAAAGTCAATTTATCAAGAATCTCTGATCTTAGGCAATAATTACACTATACTCTCCAGAGTTACATGTCTCTCATTTGGTTGCTTATTTACACTGGCAAGTCTGTGTTTTTCTTTCTTGGGTTTTCTTGTTTTATTTTATAAATATAAAATTGAAGAAAACTAAAAGTCAGTATGCATAGTAATACCAATGATAAGTGCAAAATTTGAAGGGAACATATACAGGTTATGAATGTGAGACTGAACTTAACTAGATTGAATTGAATTACAGTTTGTTTCAATATGGTTGAGACGAAATGACCAGTCTGTGACTGAGTACTTCATTGGTTATAACACTATACCAAATATTCCTAATATTAGCTATGTTTTTTATTTAATTTCTTTAAGATCTAATCGCTTACATGTTACCAGAAATTGTTCTAGTATCTGGGGTTTTAAAAACATAACATATTCTTTGTCTTTAAGATGCACACCTTTTCTAATTTGGATGTAAATTTTAAAAAATAAAAAATAAAATTAAAAAAAATATGCACACCTTTTCACAAATCTACAGATACGAACAAATTAATGGGTGACACTTTATATAAATGGAAACATCAGCTATGTTAATATAGTTAATACATTAAGTATTATACACACTTAGTTACTTGCATTTCCCAGAATCTCTCTACCCTCTGGACAAAGGAAGCATTGAGAATCAGATTTCACTCACGCTTGCCTTCCTTTATATCAGTCATTTATATTGGTTTCTCTGAGCGAGGTAAAATTCTTTTAGGTGTTATAGTTGCTTCAGCAGTGTCCCAATATTTCGCTGTATGCTAGGCTATTTAGTTGGGTACTTCTATTGTAGCAAAGTTGAGGCACTGAAGGTGCCACAGTATGCTGTAGCAAATCTGTCTCTCTTTTTTTTTTTATGTTATATTCCACTCTGCAACAGAATAATGTGCAAATTAACATTACAAAATTCTGAGTGTGGGAGATGATTGCTCTTTTTCTCTAAGGTCAGCAAGAAGCAGTGACCTATACATACAATTATATATATAAACTAGAATATCCCCTCAAGTAGACTGTTACAAATTTTAGACTGGGGCTGAGGAAGGAGTTTGTAAGCTCATTTTGGCTTTCACATGATGTTATATCTTCCTGCTTGAACTTTTCAGTTACAAAGATGTCTTATTTTTTTTTATCAGTTGTCCCTTTCTTATCAAATGATTTAGAACTTGGGTAGATAGGATAACTGCTATTTTTTGGAGCATTCCAAAGACTCCAAAATCTGTGAGGTGAGGTGATGCTGCTGGTGTCCAAATGTCTCATGGAGTTTTGCATGAACCAGCACTCTTGATTTTTTATGTACATCTCTCCTACTTTCGACAACAATGAGGCATGAGTCCATGGTAGTCTTGGCCGTGAGATCAATCTGCGAGACAGACAACCATGCTGCACAGTGATTGCTCCTCTTTAATCTGATGACTAGGACTTTCACAATGGGTCAGGCTCATCACTCTTGCCTGGCTCCTTATCCAGGGAAGACTCCTCACAAATGAGGCTTCTCAGACTCACATGCTCCATGAGCTCACCAGCTATGTCCAATGAACCTTAATCCTAGTTCATGTTCAAGCTGGGTTGAACCAATGGATTAGCTGGTTTCAGTGTGTAGAAATGTCCTAGGTTAGAGTGAAACCCTGTGAGCCAGGGTGTAAAGTCTGGAACCAGGACACCAAGTCAGGCTGTGGTAACTTGTTTTAGAGATACGTTCTCTTTAACACAGTTTAAAGTGAAACCACTCTGATTAAACTATTCTTTTGTCCAGGCTTTACTAACATAGACTTACTTCCCTCAAAGTTATTTGAATTTGAAAAAGGAGAATATATATAGATACATCAGTAACAAATGCAGCCAAGCTAATGGATCTTAGTCAGTTCTTAGCTGTGGAGAAAACAATTTTAACCTGGGGAATGGATTGGAAATGTGGGAAATGCAGACAGCAGGAAACCAGTGACCTGGGCCACTTAAGTTGGGTTAGAAATGAAATTTCAGACTACACAATGCTTTAAGATTTGGAGGAACTAAGAAATCTAGTGAACCTGGTTTGTTAGAAAAAGTATTAAACATCTTGACTATGGAAGAATAGCATATCCTAAGGGAAATTATAATTAAAGCACAATGGATTATATTTTTCTTTTTTGGAGGAATTGTAAAGAGCAAGATGAATTCAGTGCAGCCTCCCAAAGGACTGTTCAAAGATCTCTAGGTAAAGAAAAATCTGTTCTGGAAATGGGAAAAAAAGGAAAATGGAATAAAATAAGAGTCTACTTTACTGGTTAAGAATTTTAGGAAAGAGATAAATGCAGCAGAAAAGTGAAATGAGTTTGTGCTCACAAAAGTGAAAGCAGTCAGAGATTATAAAGGGCATGCATAATGGGAAGCCTTTATGACTGTATCATAGAGAGATCAGAAACAAAATGGATTGGCTAATAAATTGATGAAAATACAATTAAAGTGACTATTAAGTATGTGCTTTCTCAAAACTATATTTAATAATATTCTAAGAGCTATTTGGACAAGTTGGAGCTAATAGAAACTAGATGGAAAAGTGAACAGCCAAGAACTAGTAATTAAATGAGAAAAGAAGTACATTAAGGAATAGGAAACTTCTAAGTTGCATTCACATCTCTTTTATGTGAGCTCTGCTTTTACCTCTATGTATCAAAGTGTGTTCCTAAGCAGCTAAGTGAAGTAGGAGAGTATCAGTGGAAATCAGGTAAGTGTGTTTAGAATCACAGTTGAATACAGGCCAATATAATAGTATTGGAATTTTACAAATTTCTGAGCATTTAGTAGTCATATATAAGAAAATGTAAGAAAACCATTAAAACTTATATTTGAGGAAAAAATAAAAACAAAAGATTCCCTGTTTTTTTTTTTTTTAAGTTGTATTTGAAAACATAATCAACGACTGCTTTCCAATGGGCTGTTATGAAAGACTTCTGGTAGAACAGACACCATTAACTCCCCAAATTATAGTACTCCAGGGAGAGCCAGTTGCATTTGACATACATGCATCTCTCATGTATTTAAAAAAAATTTTTTTAATGTTTATTTATTTTTGAGAGAGACACACACACACACATACAGAGCATGAACAGGGGACAGGTCAGAGAGACAGAGAGGCACAGCATCTGAAGCAGGCTTCAGGCTCTGAGCTCCAAGATGTCAGCATAGAGCCCGATGCAGGGCTCAAACTCACAAACCGCGAGATCATGACCTGAGCCGAAGTCGGACATTTAACCGACTGAGGCACCCAGGCACCCCTCTCATGTATTTTAGAATAGCCCAAGGCATAATGATGAGAAGGGTAAAACTGTATCTTTTCAATGTTCCTCATCCTGCTCTTAGACTATTTCCAACCAAGGCTGCCATCCAAACTTTCCTAAACCTCCTCCTTATCAAAATCTGATGTATTAATGCCTTAACACATTAGAGTCCTATGTTCAATTAGCAAACTACCCAATTAAACTACACTACTGTGATCATGTGAAGTCATGTTCTTCTGGGTTATCTTTCCCAAGCATTAATCATTTGCAAGCATTCCCAAGCATTACAGAATACTTGGACAGGTGAAGCTTTCAAGCATCCTTATAATCATACTATATAGACTCATATTTGTCTTTGAAACTAAAGTTCATTGAGTATTTCATCATCTGTCTGTCTACTAGGTGCTTTACGTGGATTAACTAATTTAATCTCCACAAAACAACTCTATGGATTAAGTATTATGATTATACTCTGATCAATATATGGATAAATGGACACTTTGATTAACTTGTCACATGTCACACAGCTAGTAAGTTGTAGAGCTGGAACTCATATTTACCTGTTTCTGGTCCCAGCACCTCAGTTCTTAACCACTGCCTATACTGCATATATATTGCATTTCCTTTTCATGGAATGAGGTTTGCTTGAATGTATGTGTTAGGAGATGTGTGGTAGATTAGGAAACACCTAAAACATTTATTTTGAATGTCTGTTTAGGAACATAAGTTAGTAAACTCCTGGCTTCTTTGTGTTTCCCTTATTGACTTCACCTCTTTGAAGAAGAACTGTTCATTATCTAATTGGGAAATTCAAGAGAAAGACAGAATGCAGACCTCAGCACCCTGTCCTTTTCTCTTTAACCTCAGTCTCTTTGCAGAGAACATTCATTTTTCTCAGCTACTTTGTACCATACGTCTTTCAAATCTGGGATATTCTCCTGCAAAGAAAATCCAGCAGTTTACCATACACTGTTATTGGGGTTCAGCATTAAGAATCCCACTTTTGATATACACCTAATCCAAGTTCTTCAATAGCTCCATCAAAAATAATGCTGACATTTGGTTCCAAAGCTGCCTTACTGCTTCTTTAGTTCTCAGAACTCAGTAGTGGAAAAGAAGTGTCAATTATATCATAAAATAATCATATAAAACTACTAAAGTTATTTATATTTAAGATTTAGAAATGTTTTTTGAGTGTCAAAGCAAATAGGCATCAGAATTTGTTGACATGGTAATAGACATCTGGGCAGTTGGATATATCTCGATAATGCTACTGTTTTTCTCTCCACTAATATATCTGACATTGTTTTGTATGTAATGCAAATTGCTTCCTTGATATGATTCTTATTTAATTGTTTTAAAGTATTTCTTTATGAGTTATTCCATGTACGATGGGGAGGGCATCTTAATTTGATATACTATCTCAATAAAGATATAACAAGATTATTTAAGGGAGAATATTTGGCTTGAAAAATTTAAAGGTTTAGATAAACTATAGAGTGGGTTTATGGGGACTGATAGTGTCAAAATGGCCAATTACTTGTAGCACTCAATCTGGCACTTGCATCTGTACTACCTGTACTACCTATCTTCTTTTGTTTACTAATTATCTCATATGTCTCAGTGATGTTTCTCAAATGAGATTATAAAGTCTTCTAGACCAAAGGAACATATTATGCTTCCTTTGCATCTTTCACCCAAATTTTTGGCATTTACATGGCCAAAGTTATGGGTAAAATAAAGTTTTTATGACTTAGAAACTATAAAAAAATTAGTCAAGTTAGTTATCTGTATATCACTAACTTTTCTACCTGAATTATTTAATTTTCAAGCAACTTTTAGAGAAGTATGATGTATGTCATTTTTATACTCTGGCTTTTTGAGAGTACCTTATTGGAAACATATTTTGTTAGCATTTATTCACAAAAGTCCTAATTGGACTCATAAAAATATATTGAAATGTTCATGATATTTCTGAAACTTTAGTAGGACTGAGTAAGGTGGTATAGATGTTATGGAAGGAGGTTGCTTTGATCTGGAAAGCACTTATTCTATGTCACTGTCAGAGTCAGTACATAAATCATCTGCCAGTGTCCCTGGAGAAGTACTGCCATTGATGTAAAATCATATCTTAAGGTTTTCAGTGCTTTTTCCAAGACAGGTGATGAATAGAGGTGGGCCATGCATCTGATATAGGCTACTAGGTTTGGGCTGAAATCAAACATGCAACTTATACAAGGAAGAGCATGCCATATTCTTTTGCAGAATTTCATCTCAGCCTTAACAGTGATGCTCTATATGAATATTTACTCTTTGATACTGCCTGCTGAATAACAAGTATGCAAATCTGCCTTTTAAAAATACATATTTTCTCTATCTCTAAAATAAAAAATGACAAAAATAAAATTTAATTTTTAATGTCAATTTTTGCATAGTATGGATGCAAATGCCAGGTTCCAGGTTTGAAACCCAAATCCTTATTTTCTCATTTTAAGGGGTAACGATTTAAAGATCCCAATAGAAGCTGCTAATTCAGTCTTAGAAAAGCAGAAATGCTAGAGCATCAGGTTTAGATTTCAGTTTTTTGGGGTAGCTGTGGTACTATTTCCCAACTGATATCAGGCCTTTTTCAGGTGTTCAAATGCCAGGTAGGCTTGTGACTTCCTCCAAGTATCTCAAGCATTCTGTACTTCAATTGGTTCATTTGTATATACATAATGATTTCTGAAATTTATCACCTGGCACAGAGCCAAGGTCACCATCAATGAACATTCAATAAATAAATTCTCTATGGTGTTTTAAGGATAATGAAGGCTTTACTAAGAATTTGAAGGTGGGAGTTATAATTTAATATAATTAACAATTATCAAGTATCTAATTGGTATATATCAATTAGAGTAAAAAAATTGTCACAGGTTAATGTGAAGTAGCATTATTCATTGCCAATGCTTTTAATAAGGAGGTCTCAGAACAGCATTATTTAAGAAAATAGATCTTTATTTTGTACTTTTTCATTAAAACTGTTACAAAATGAAACAAAAAGAATGACAATTATGTACAATCCCTGGAGACACATTTTTTAAATTCCATTTTCTTCTTGTGAGTTTTGTAAAATACTGCTTACATTTAAAATCCACTTTGAAGTAAATATGATTAAATAGAGTCCCACATCAAAGTCCTTATTATCTTAAAGCTATAAGGAATAAAATTAGAGTTTTTATATTTGAAGTATCCATAAAATGCTTTTTTTTAAAATAAATTAAATATAATAGAAAATTTCAGGTCTCAAAAAGACAACACAAGGAAAAGAGGGGTAAGAGGAGGAGAGGGAAACATTCTTCAAAAATCATCGATTTCACTCTGTTGTAAATTATTATGCTCTACCACATAGGACAAGCCACACCAAAGTGTGATTGATCATTGAAGACAAAGTATATCGTAAAATACATGGAGACAGAGAAAAGAGAGATAAGAGGTTGAAGAAGAAAACATTTCTTTACCACATTCTTTGTCCTAATTGCTTCATATATGTCATCACTAGTAGCAAAGAACTGAGACCATGAGGACTTCAGGAACTTCAGAGGGGCAGAGTCAAGTGTTAGTGATCTTGTGTCAGATTAATATTTGAATTTATGGATGAATTCAACGTGGACCTCTAGGTGCCTGGAGAGAAGGAGACCAGCTTGGCTACATCAGGGAGACTTTCAGTGAGGAGGACTGTAGGAACTATCTCTTTCCCAGAGATCTTTATGACATTTACTGTCATTATCTCTCTTCTAATTAACAATGCTCCCAGTTACCAATGCAGTTTGTTAGGCTCCCAAAAAATAATAAGACAGTTGTTTTGCTGTATGATATGACTCACTCCTCTTTTACCCCCCAAATCTGCTTATGGAAGTTCCTGTAAGTATCATCCCTTTCTTGTCTTCACCCAACCTTAGCTACCTCAGAGATTTAAGTACACCTTGCCCTTATTAACTAAAAAAACAGAGGAAAAATTTCAATTCAAGAAAATCATGAATTTGGCAAGTTATATAATTGAAACAGACCTTGAAAAATATTCTAGTTATGTTTGATGAATAGAGAAAAATCAGGTATACTTTGTGGATGGCACCTAGAATGTTGAAGTGTCTCTTGTGGAATGTCTGAAGTTCTGTTTTCAGTGCAGCATCCTCCCTGAGGAAGGGATTTTCAAAGGTTCTTTATTTTTTTTTAATTTTTAACGTTTATTTATATATTTTGATAAAGAGCATGCACCTGCGAGCCTAAGTAGGGGGAAGGCAAAGAGAGAGAAGAGAGAGAATTCCAAGCAGGCTCCCCACTGACAAGCAGGCTCTGTTCACTGTCAGAGCCAGACTTGGGGCTTGAATTCACAAATGGTGAAATCATGACCTGAGCGCAAATCAAGAGTCAGATGCTTAACCAACTGAGCCTCCCGGGTGCCCCTCAAAGGTTCTTTTTGACTCTCCATTGTTTTAGCCTTATTTACTTAAGATATGACACTATAAAAATGATGTATGTATATCTACAGTGAAGAGAACCAGATGAATGATAATTAAATCAGCCTGAGTGGAGGTGGAGGAAATTATTAAAGGGGGAAAAAAAGGTTTTCTAAAAGAGCTAAGAGCCAAGTGTTAGTGACTGAGTATGTGAAGAGTCTGAAGGAGGGATTTTTGTGACAACAACACCTCTGTGGTGTGCACATTTTGCAAACTCTAGAGCCTCAGACTGCTATGCATAGAGTTCAGATTACAATAGTTCAAATCAATTGAGAAAAATAAAATTAAGCCTCCAGCAGTGTAAAGATTCTTGATGTGCTATTGAAAATTGACGTCTTATACGTCTCCAGCTGAATCAGTGTTGCAGAAGAAGGAATAAATATGGATGACATGAGTTCACAAACTTTGTTAAAGTTAGGGTTTTCCCCAGGAGAAAAAAAGTCAAACTTTTTCTTTTGACTGGAAAGTAAGTTGTAAATCAGATGTTAATAAGCATCTCTCAAGGGAATCTCTTGTGTTTTGAGATTTTCAATCATGCAATAGGTAGAACTGATTTTTTAATAGCAAGGCATCTTGTAAATATCAGCAGGATATATTTTCAACACAAAGTTATTAGTTGTGTTGCCTACATTAAAAGGAAATGCAAAAAAGAATTAAACTTTCTTGGTTTTTTGGTACTTTTGGACAACTCTTGATCATAGTAAATAATTATACATGTGGAAACTTCTCCGACATTTATATTCTCTTTTCAAATTCTAGTATGTATTCAAAAAAGTGAACTGTCAATTGAGTTGATTCTCTCTTCATAACTGCAATATGCATAAATATCTAGGATGTTTGATTCATTGTTTCTTATAAGTGTCTATATGCCTGTCTATATTGCCTAAACAATAGAGTATAAATTTAAATTCAAACAAATCATATATTTGAAAAATATTGTTTAATTGAAATTCCTTTGTAAATATTAGTCATGTCTGATGAACAAAGGAAAATCTTGTAGTTTGTTGCTGGTCTCTGGAATTTGGACCACATTCTATAGGTTTACTAAGCCAAAAGGAGCCCTGAGCCACTCAATGTGGAAATCGTCTTCACTGAGATGGGTGATTGGTAAGATCTCCAGGTTTTAGGGCAGGCTGAATTTGCACATGAGAAATGTACTTAAAATCCTGCATTCTCTTTCCTTTTGGATTGCAATTTTAAGCCTTATTTCTTCTTTTGCTATGAAAGTTATTTTTCTCTTGTAATATTCTCTTGTAATATTGTAAAACACAATAGAAGAATAATTTATTCTGGACAACATATCTTTATACAGCTTGAGAGAACACATTTTTGCCTCCATACAAGGAGCCCTGCATAACAAATAACCTATGGATGAAAATACATCTTAGTAACCTATTGGATGAAGGTAAAAAGTTGGATGGTCTTATGCACTAGGATTACTAATCAAATTCAGTGAAAATAATCAAGTTGTACATTTGATATCATAAGGGTCTAATTATGTAAACTGGATTTTCAGCTTTTTAACTGGCTCTTTTGGTATCTTCTAAAAGCAGCCAAATTCAAAGTCTGTACTATTTTTAAGGCCTAGATTATGATTTATCACCGACATATTACTAAGTGCCCTGCATGTTCGATTTTTTCTCAGACTTTTTCCTGTGTGCTGCATGTGTACACATACATGCACACATATACTGTCTCCAGCTCTCCATTACACATTTTCTAACATATGGATTTAATTTTTTCTGATTGTCTAATGTACTGTCTTCCCAAATGTCTTGCTAATGAGCTGCTGGAGGATGGTACATTATTCTTTTATATATTTGAATGTAATTGTGTGGTTAGTATAGAGTTGGCCCAAAATAGGTGCTACTTGAATGAGTGAATTGATGGATGAATGAAATGACAAAAAAAGTTGGCTACCTGAGTAAAATAGTAGATATTTTTAGATGTAGTAAAGTCATAGAAAAGTGCTTGCTCCTGCTTCTAAGTATGATCTTCATCTTCTTTAACAGAAATTCAGTGGGGTTTCAGGAGGAGTATACCAAGTAGTGTGGCTGGGGGTAATTATCTTTTTTATAGTGGGAATTAATCTCAGAGGACATTTGTTAAATACTCATCAGCATTGATTCATCCCCCTTCTCACTCTGAGTCATAGCGAAGTACGTCTTCAGTGAAGTAATTGTTTTGTTTGGGCATTCATTCCTGAAAAAGCAAGTAGGCTCTCCAGGTGATATGCCTAATTGCCTTTTTCACTACCAAACTGCTGCACACTTTTCAATGACTTTATCTTTAAAGGAAGCACCTCAACCTGTTTCTCTAATTGAGAGTGAATTCCATCGTCTAATTAAGGGACTTGTCAATGCAAACAATGGGTTCCTAGTGTGTATATTGGGGTAGGCAGAAATTCAGTCTAAGTATGCTTTTTATTTCTCCAGCATTGGGTCAAGCAGTTGTGGGGGTGATTGCTCCCCCCCCCCTTTTTTTTGCCTGCCATTTCTACATTCATGTGAAAGAGACACTTAGGTCCCAATAAATGAAGGCCAATTCATGTGGAATCAGTCCTCTTATAACGACAGCAGGATGGAACATATTTCTGAAACCTTCAGAAGAGGTGAGTCAGCCCTAAACACAGCTTGTGTGAGGCCAGAACCAAGGAAAAGTTGAGATATGTAGGTGCTAGAGAGAATTCACATGTATTATTTTCCCTATTATCTATTGTGTCCAATTGAAAAGATTTTACCTATCAAGAAAGAACTCTCTATGACTTTGTGAAAATAACTTAGATAATTCAAGACATGGATTGTCTTCTTGTTCTTCTAATTATTCCCCCCCCCATACTTTCCTTCAGCCATTGGTACTTTTTACAATGACCCCTCTCTCTATGAAGCAAAACTAATATCCTAACTTTTCCTTATTTTTGCTTAGACTACACTGCTGATGAGAAGCATTTAGTCTTCCTCTCAGTCTGCTTCCATCACATCCTTTGAATACATGGCTTTAATAATAATACCAATAATAACTATGATGGTGACAATGATGATAATCATGATGATAATTATGACTGTAAACCCTGCAGTAGACTATGAATTCCATAAAGACAGGAACTGGATACATCTTCTTTACTATCTTATACAGAAAATTTTAAATAGAGTCTCTGGCTTGAAGAAAGTACTCACTTAAAAAAAATGTTAAGTTAATGAATGATAATGCTAGCAGAGACCATTGACTGAAAAATTGCTAATTTAATCTTTACAACATTTTATTTTTAAAAATTTTTTTTAACGTTTACTTTTGAGACAGAGAGAGACAGAGCATGAATGGGGGAGGGTCAGAGAGAGGGAGACACAGAATTGAAACAGGCTCCGGGCTCTGAGCTGTCAGCACAGGGGCCCGATGCGGGGCTCGAACTCACGGACCGCGAGATCGTGACCCGAGCCGAAGTCGGCGCTCAACCGACTGAGCCACCCAGGCGCCCCCAACATTTTATTTTTATAGCAATCTTTGGAAACAGGTGTTGGCTATACCTATTTTGCAAATGAGGACACTAAGCTTCAAAATGATAATAACCATACCTCCCTTTAAAGTGTAGTGAGAGCAGTGATTCTCAAATTTTAATGTACATATGGATTACCTATAGAAACTTGAAAAAATGCAAATCCCTATTCAGTAGGTCTAGAGTGGACCTAAGTTTCTGCATTTCTTACAAGCTCTCAGGGGATGCCTACATTGCTGGTCTGAATAAAACAACACTCTGAGTAGCAATATTCCTTCAGAATTACCTGCAGATGAGTATGTAAAATTCAGATCCACTGAGATCTACTGAATGATAATTATGGAAATGAGAATCACTGACCTAAACTAAAAGCAATCTGGTAATTATTATAAAGATTAAATGAGTGGGGTGCGTGGATCGCTCAGTTGGTTCAGTGTCTGAGTTTTGCTCAGGTCATGATCTCATGGTTTGTGAGTTCGAGCCCCGTGTCAGGCTCTTTCTTATCAGCATGGAGCCCGCTTCAGATCCTCCATCTCCCTCTCTCTCTGACCCTCCCCCACTTGTGCTCCCTCTCTATCTCAAAAAATAAATAAACTTACAAAAGATTAAGAGAGCAAAGTATATGTGGATCACTTTACAAAACAATAAAATAGTATTTAAATATTAGAATGTCATTGTTATTTTCATAATTCTTACTACTATTGTTATTGCTTATTAGTGATATAAATTTCATTTCTGTACCACTCCAAACATAAATGTTGCTTGAGACTGCTGTTTTTACTGATCCACTTCTACAATACAATGTTCTCAATTAAATCACTAGAATATTCTTGTGGCAGTTTTGGCAAGTATACTGTAAAGAAAAAAGTGCATATGCTGACACTCTTGTTACATCTTACAATGGAAAAATATATATTTATTTTTTAGTATAATATACACTAATCCCTAAAAACTCTAAATTGTTATAATCCCATTGACTTGTTATACATTAAAAGTTAATTAATAAAATATATAAGTAATAAAAGATAATTCCATATATGTGCCTATTCTATGAAATAGAGTCCTACAAATGCATTTGATGCTAAAAAGCAGCAAACAAGCTACCCATAGTGCATTAGAGATTTGGGGCTCATTGAAATTTTTTTTTTTTTTATGTTTTATTTATTTTTTGAGAGAGAGAGACAGACAGAGCATGAGCAGGGGAGAGCCAGAGAGAGGGAGGGAGACACAGAATCTGAAGTAGGCTCCAGGCTCTTAGCTGTTAGCACAGAGCCCAATGCGGGGCTTGGACTCATGAACCACGAGATCATGACCTGAGCCAAAGTTGGACGCCCAACCGACTGAGCCACCCAGGCGCCCTTGGGTTCATTTAAATGAATACATAAATTTGACTGAAAGTCATGTTTGGCGTTTAACTTGGAAAAGAAATGAACAGGTGGCTCTCACATCTTTCATACATTTTATATGTCTTTGCACTTAGATAATTATTCTAAAATATATATTTTTATGGTTGAATTCCAGATTATTTCTGAATTTAACATTTATGTGTTTAATTATGCATCATCACCCTAAGATTAAAATTATCTTTCAACTTTCTTCATCAAAGAATATTGCTGATCTAGATGTCGGAAAAAACACTTGTTTTAGCTTATTTTTAACCTTATAGAATTCCATTTCTGGAAAATCTGACATAGTGCTAAAACAGAGGTTTGGTCTCTTTTCTGTCTTCTCTTTTGTCAGTCTCAGTAGAGTGTTACCTGAAAAGAACTGTGGATGGATTTGATATAATTTAAAACAAGTATATATAAAGGTGTTTAAACATATGAAATGAGAAAAATTTCACTTTTGGATTATGGCATGGTTTGTAAAACTACCTGATCTCCCATGTCAATTCTAATCAGTTTGTAGTGGTTGCTAGAGTACTGGGCTGAAAAAGATGTGACTACCAAGGACATTGGAGAAAAAAGTAGAAGCATACATGCCAAGTATTCTCCAGCTCAGGTTTAGGACAGGATGTCTTCAGAGTGGAGAAGGCACAGGCTTTAGAGTCAGTGATGCCTTGGTTCAAATACCAATCCTTGGTCATGTTATGTGACACTTTTGAGTCTCCAATGTCCACATATGTGAAATTAGAATACAATGTCTCTATCACAGTTTTGTAGTGGGTATTAACTGAGACAACAGAGATAGTGGGTATTAATTGAGACAATAGACAGAGAGAGAGAGAAAGAGAAAGAGAGAGTAAGTAGCAAAGTACCTGAACTCTTCTACCCAGTGCCCCTTAGAAGGGTCACTATTAGATCAAAGCTAGCAAATACATGATTGAATACATTTGCTACCTCATTCTTAGAAGGTTGTCATATATTTGCATACCATCACCTAGCAAATCCTTTAAATAGATGTATTTTAATTGAGGGCAGCAGAAAAAAAAGCCTAGGTTCTTATTTAAAGTTGTTGAGCAGAGAAGAGTGGGACAAAGTAATATACCAGTGAGAGCAGGTAACTTGAAAGCATGGTTTATTTGAAAAGCAAAGAAAAAAAATAGTGCTATAAGAATAGCGCCTGACACAGGAGCAAGACCTATGTACTTACTAACTAAATTTTAAAAAATAGCATCCTCAGACAATATACTACATAAGTAACAAGTCTAACTTCAGAAATACTAGGGATGTTCTGTGCTAGTCTTTTTTTGATATCTTCTGTTTCTCTTTTAGTATTGTAGCGAGACTCCTCACCAATGTGGAAAATAAAAAAAGTAGCAACATTTCTCTGACCATAAAATAATCTTTTTTTCTCAATGTTTGGAAAAACTAGTACAGGAAATAAACAAGAAAATCTTTCAAGATGCCAAACTCTGAATTTCATTTAAGGTAGGATTTCTTTATAATTAATCTACACATTGGGCACTCATAAGTTGTTTTATTACACCATGTATTTTGACCTTAGCACTTACCCTTTTCTTCATTAGTTGTACACTGGTGAACAGTTTTATCTTCCCTAATAACTTTAAACTTCTCTAGGAGAGGGGTTATATCTTATTTATTTTGTATCCTCTGAAGCACCTAGTATATATTGGTACTCAACATATTTTTGTTTAATTATTTTTTAAAATTTTTTTAATGTTTATTTCTTTTTGAGAGAGAGAAAGAAAGAATGCGCAAGCAGGGGAGGGGCAGACAGAGAGGGAGACACAGAATCCCAAGCAGGCTTCAGGCTCTGAGCTGTCAGCACAGAGCCCTATGGGGGGCTTGAACTCATGAGCTGTGAGATCTTGACCTGAGCTGAGGTCAGAGGCTTAACCGACTGAGCCACCCAGGTGCCCCTATTTTTTTGATTAAATGATACATTTCCTTGTTTTTGAGAGCCTATTAGACTAAAAATTTAAAAATAAATTAAAACTGATTAATTTAACCATAGGGTATCTTAATAACCAACTCAATATGATTTCACATTGTTATCACATTGTTATCAAACCACAGGATATCTTAGTAATCAACTCAATATGCCTTCACATGGAGATCCAATACATTTAAGGAAGTTTTGCAGACTACAGTATCCTCATTGGTTCTCAGTATGCCAGTTCCTGTCAAGTTATATGCCATTTCTAGTTATCTTACCTACCATGCCTTTCTCAACTTCTACATGTATGTTAAACTTCACAAGATTAGAATTAATGGCTTGATCTAAATAATAATAAATCATTGTATTGGATAAATGTACTTATTGTTACTTAACTGACTACTGTGCCTTTTTCAAATTTGATTTCTCAAATCACTCAAAATCCGGATCTTGACTTCATAAAGTAGGATCCATGAAGTGAAGTTTATATTTCTGAGTAAGCTCTATTCCCAAAAACGTTCTCATATTCGGGCCTTCCATTATGCGTTCTTAAGAACTATGGGGGCTGTTTAAGCATTAGTTTGGTCTATGTGCTACATGTTTGTTAGATGCCCATGGCACTTTTTAAAGTAGCTACCTACTGTCTCTTCTTTTCTTAAAACTAGAAGTTCTCTGCATTTTTTATTAATATATTCATAGTCATCTCATGTTTCTCTGCTCTCCAAATTTGGATATTAGCCAAGCTCAAATTTAGCCTTGCTTGTCCTTGGGAAAACATAAAGCAAGTCTATGCATTCATTAAGATTGAACAGTCTTTCCTGAGGGACTCTTGGAATTGCACCATGTAGAGTTAGGAGTGTCTGACCTGAATAGATATAAATGTCAAGTCTACTTCACGTTCACCTCAAGTTGAAAGAGTAATAAAAGGTGATCTCATTTGTAGATTTTTTTTAAAAAAATGGAATTGCTACTGTGTGTCAATATCATTATGCACATGTATAGTGTATCTCTGGTCTGACAGTTGTAGCATCCCAATTTCAATGTCTGAGGGGTGTCCTCCAACTTTAAAATTTCAATTTCTCTACATCTTAGACATATTTAATGATCCCTTACTGAATTCTGATTATGTTGTTTAGTCAGGAGATAAATAATTGCAATTATTGTGTCTGCCTGTATGTGTCTATATATATATATATATATATATATATGTATACATATATATATATATATATATATATATTTATAGTATAACAAGATCCACAAATGTTTACCCCTGAAAACTTTTTGTTTTTATTATTGCTGTATAAATGAAAAATAATTTTGTTCCAAAATATTTGGTTCGGTGGCTCTAGCACTTACAGAAGGCCAATACTGATTTGCATTGATTTATCATGTGGAATTTCTAATAATGCAGATAAATAGAAAATTTAAATTGGAGGACTCCCCTCAGACCTGGGAATTGGGGCGCTATAGCTGTCAGACTGAGAATACACTATATACGTGCATAATGATAACAACACACAGTAGCAATTCCATTTTTAAAAATCTATCCATCCATCCATCCATCCACTCATCCATCCATCCACATTTATATTTTGGTTGATATTTCAAGGACAGACCATTGTTATAACCAGAAACCATATTATGCAATAAGTCATATTCTACTTCCTAAAGTATGCAAAATTCACCCCAACACAAGGTGATTCAGATGTCAAAATAAACATAAGAATTGAGGCTACAGTATCATAGAAATATATTTACTACAATCCAGCATCTCTTGTAGGTAAAATATATTTACAAATCAATTTTCCTTGTAAAGACTTGTCTAAGTTGGTTTAGCATTAGGATTGTCATTCTTGCCAATCAGTTCTAGTCTCTCTGTAATCCAGTGCCTAGTGTAGGAGCCTCAACTAAAGAGGATAAAAGAAAATTTGTTGCCCATATTAATATGGGCATATTAATAAAGGTCTAGATTAGTTTAGTTCAGTTTTATTTTTAAAAATTGGTTAGTGAAATCATGTTAAAATGTTATAGTCTTTGAAGCATAAATTCTTAATTTTTCATTTAAACTATTTTATTTTATTTATTTATTTTTAATATAATTTATTGTCGAATTGGCTAACATACAGTGTGTAAAGTGTGCTCTTGGGTTTTGGGGTAGATTCCCATGGTTCATTGCTTACATACAACACCCAGAGCTCATCCCAACAAGTGCCCTCTTCAATGCCCATCACCCATTTACCCCTCTCCCCCAATCCCCCATCAACTGTCAGTTTGTTCTTTGCATTTAAGAGTCTCTTATGGTTTGACTTCCTCCCTCTCTGTTTGTAACTATTTTTTCCCCTTCCCTTCCTCCATGGTCTTCTGTTAAGTTTCTCAATATCCACATATGAGTGAAAAAATATGATATCTGTCCTTCTCTGACTGACTTATTTCACTCGGCATAATACCTTCCAGTACCATCCATGTGGCTACAAATGGCAGGATTTCATTCTTTCTCATTGCCAAGTAGTATTCCATTGTATATATAAACGACATCTTCTTTATCCATTCATCAGCTGATGGACATTTAGGCTCTTTCTATAATTTGGCTATTGTTGAAAACACTACTAGAAACATTGGGGTACATGTGCCCCTATGAATCAGCACTCCTGTATACTTTGGATAAATTCCTAGCCAGATCATAGGGTAGTTCTATTTTTAATTTTTTGAGGAGCCTTCACACTGTTTTCCAGAGCAGCTGCACCAGTTTGCATTCCCACCAACAGAGCAAGAGGGTTCCCATTTCTCCACATCTTTGCCATCATCTGTTGTTTCCTGAGTTAATTTTAGCCATCCTGACCAGTGTGAGATGGTATCTCAGTGTGATTTTGATTTGTATTTCCTTGACGAGTGACATTTAGCATTTTTTCATGTGTCTGTTGGCCATCTGGATGTCTTCTTTAGAAAATTGTCTGTTCATGTCTTCTGCCCATTTTTTCACTGGATTATTTGTTGTTCGGGTGTTGAGTTTGGTAAGTTCTTTATAGATTTTGAATACTAACCCTTTATCTGATGTCATTCTTTTTTATGGCTGAGTAATATATCATTGTGTGTTGTATGTATGCATACATATACCCATGTGGTATACATATGTGTGTGTGTGTATATATATGTATATGTATGTATGTATATATATGTATATGTATGTATGTATGTATATATGTATGTATGTAGGTATGTATATATACCACATCTTTATCCATTCATCAGTCCATGGGAATTTGGGCTCTTTCCATAATTTGGCTTTTGTTGATAATGCTGCTATAAATGTCAGGGTGCATGTGTGACATCAAATTAGTATTTTGGGGTAGATACCTAGTAGTACGATTTCTGGATCATAGGGTAGTTCTGTTTTTAACTTTTTGAGGAAACTCCATACTGTTTTCCAGAGTGGCTGTACCAGTTTGCATTCCTTCCAACAGTGCAAATGGGTTCCCCTTTTTCCACATTGTCACCAACACCTGTTGTTTCTTGTTGTTAATTTTAGCCATTCTGACCAGTGTGAAGTGATATGTCATTGTAGTTTTGATTTGTATTTCCCCGATGATGAGTGATGTTGAGCATCTTTTCATGTGTCTGTTGGCCATCTATATATCTTCTTTGTAAAAATGTTATTAACGTCTTCTACCCATTTTTTAACCGGATTATTTTGGGGTATTGAGTTTTATACATTTGTTTTATACATAGATACTAACCTTTTATGAGATGTGTCATTTGAAAATATATTCTCCTATTCCCTAGGTTGCCTTTTAGTTTTGTTGACTGTTTCCTTTACTGTGCAGAAGCTTTTTATTTTGATCACTTTTAATAGTTTATTTTTGCTTTTGTTTCCTTATGTAATAAGAAGTTGCTATGGCTAATGTTAAAGAGGTTGCTGCCTGTGTTCTCCTCTAGGATTTTAATGGCTTCCTGTCTCACATTTAGGTCTTTAATCCATTTTGAATTTATTTTTGTGTATGGTATAAGATTGACCTTCATTTTTTACATCTTATTGTCCAGTTTTCACAGCACGATTTATTGAAGAGACTGTATTTTTTTCCATTGGATATCCTTTCCTGCTTTGTTGAATATTAATTGACCATATAGATGTGGATTTCCTTCTGGGTTTTCTATTATGTTCCATTAATCTATGTGCCTATTTTTGTTCCAGTACTATACTGTCTTGATCAATATAGCTTTATAATATAACTTGAAGTCTGGAATTGTAATGCTTCCAGGTTTGCTTTCCTTTTTCAAGATTGCTTTTGCTATTCAGGGTTATTTGTGGTTCCATAAAAATTTTAGGATTGTTTGTTCTAGCTCTATAAAAAATGCTGTTATTTTGATAAGGATTGCATTAAATATGTAAATCACTTTGAGTAATAACGACATTTTTACAATATTTATTCTTCTAATCCATGAGCAAGGAATGCTTTTCCATTTCTTTGTGTCATTTTCAATTTCTTTCATCAGTGTTTTATAGTTTTCAGAGTACAGATCTTTTACCCCTTTGGCTAGGTTTATTAATAGGTATCTTATGGGTTTTGGTACAATTGTAAATGGGATTGATTCCTTGATTTCTCTTTCTGCTGCTTCATTATTGGTGTATGGAAATGCAACAGATTAATGTTCATTGATTTTGTATCTTGTGACTTTCCTGAATTCATGTATTGGTTCTAGAAATTTTTTTGGTGGAGTCTTTTGGGTTTTCTATATAGTGTATCATGTCATCTGCAAATAGTGAAAGTCTGGCTTCTTCCTTCCTGATTTGAATGCCTTTTATTTCTTTGTCTTTTTCATTTGTTGTGTCTAAGATTTCAAGTACTATGTTAAATAGTATAGTGGTGAGAGTAGACATCCGTATCTTATCCCTGATCATAGAGGAAAAGCTCTCAGTTTTTCCCCACTGAGGATGATATTAGCTGTGTGTCTTTCATATATGGCCTTTATGATATTGAGGTATCTTCCCTCTAAGCTTACTTTGTTCAGGGTTTTTATCATGAATGGATGTAGTATGTTGTCAAATGCTTTTCTGCATCTGTTGAGAGGATCATATTGTTCTTATCCTTTCTTTTATTAATATGGTGTATCATATTGATTGATTTATGAATATTGAACTACCTTTGCAGTCCAGGAATAAATCCCATTTGATCATAGTGGTTGATTCTTTTAATTTAATGTTGGATTCAATTTGCTACTATTTTATTGAGAATATTTACATCTCTGTTCATCAAGGATATTGGCCTGTAATTCTCTTTTTTAGTGAAGTCATTGTTCGGTTTTGCTATCAGGGTAATGCTGGACTCATAGAATGAATTTGGAAGTTTTCATTTCATTTCAATTTTTTAGAATAGTGTGAGATGAGTAGGTATTAAGTCTTCTTTACATGTTTGGTAGAATTTGCCTGTGGTGCCATCTGGCCCTGGACTTTTCTTTGTTGGGATATTTTTGATTGCTGATTCAATTTTTTTGCTGGTTATGGGTCTGTTCAAGTTTTCTATTTGTTCCTGTTTCAGAGTTGTTAGTTTATATGCTTCTAGGAATTTATCAATTTCTTCCAGGTTATCCTAAATGTTGGCATATAATTTTTTATAATACTCTCTTGTAATTCTTTGTATTTATGTGGTGTTGGTTGTTATTTCTCCTATCTTGTTTGTGATTTTATTTATTTGTTTCCTTTCTTTTTCCTTTTTGATGTGTTTGGCTAGGGGCTTATCAATTTTATTATTTTTTTCACAGAACCAGCTCCTGGTTTTATTGATCTGTTCTATTCTTTTTTCAGTTTCAATGTCATTTATTTCTTCTTTAATCTTTATTATTTTCCTTCTTCTGGTTTTTGTTTGTTTTTTTTATTTTTTCAATATATGAAATTTATTGTCAAATTGGTCTCTATACAACACCCAGTGCTCATCCCAAAAGGTGCCCTCCTCAATACCCATCACCCACACTCCCCTCCCTCCCACCCCCCATCAACCCTCAGTTTGTTCTCAGTTTTTAACGGTCTCTTATGCTTTGGTTCTCTCCCACTCTATCCTCTTTTTTTTCCCCCTTCCCCTCCCCCATGGGTTTCTGTTAAGTTTCTCAGGATCCACATAAGAGTGAAAACATATGGTATCTGTCTTTCTCTGTATGGCTTATTTCACTTAGCATCACACTCTCCAGTTCCATCCACATTGCTACAAAGGGCCATATTTCATTCTTTCTCATTACCACGTAGTACTCCATTGTGTATATAAACCACAATTTCTTTATCCATTCATCAGTTGATGGACATTTAGGCTCTTTCCATAATTTGGCTATTGTTGAGAGTGCTGCTATAAACATTGGGGTACAAGTGCCTCTATGCATCAGTACTCCTGTATCCCTTGGGTAAATTCCTAGCAGTGCTATTTCTGGGTCATAGGGTAGGTCTATTTTTAATTTTTTGAGGAACCTCCACACAGTTTTCCAGAGTGGCTGCACCAATTTGCATTCCCACCAACAGTGCAAGAGGGTTCCCGTTTCTCCACATCCTCTCCAGCATCTATAGTCTCCTGATTTGTTCATTTTGGCCACTCTGACTGGCGTGAGATGATATCTGAGTGTGGTTTTGATTTGTATTTCCCTGATGAGGAGCGACGTTGAGCATCTTTTCATGTGCCTGTTGGCCATCCGGATGTCTTCTTTAGAGAAGTGTCTATTCATGTTTTCTGCCCATTTCTTCACTGGGTTATTTGTTTTCTGGGTGTGGAGTTTGGTGGGCTCTTTATAGATTTTGGATACTAGCCCTTTGTCCGATATGTCATTTGCAAATATCTTTTCCCATTCCGTTGGTTGCCTTTTAGTTTTGTTGGTTGTTTCCTTTGCTGTGCAGAAGCTTTTTATCTTCATAAGGTCCCAGTAGTTCCTTTTTGCTTTTAATTCCCTTGCCTTTGGGGATGTGTCGATAAGAGATTGCTGCGGCTGAGGTCAGAGAGGTCTTTTCCTGCTTTCTCCTCTAGGGTTTTGATGGTTTCCTGTCTCACATTCAGGTCCTTTATCCATTTTGAGTTCATTTTTGTGAATGGTGTACGAAAGTGGTCTAGTTTCAACCTTCTGCATGTTGCTGTCCAGTTCTCCCAGCACCATTTGTTAAAGAGACTGTCTTTTTTTCCATTGGATGTTCTTTCCTGCTTTGTCAAAGATTAGTTGGCCATACGTTTGTGGGTCTAGTTCTGGGGTTTCTATTCTATTCCATTGGTCTATTTGTCTGTTTTTGTGCCAATACCATGCTGTCTTGATGATTACAGCTTTGTAGTAGAGGCTAAAGTCTGGGATTGTGATGCCTCCTGCTTTGGTCTTCTTCTTCAAAATTACTTTGGCTATTCGGGGCCTTTTGTGGTTCCATATGAATTTTAGGATTGCTTGTTCTAGTTTCGAGAAGAATGCTGGTGCAATTTTGATTGGGATTGCGTTGAATGTGTAGATAGCTTTGGGTAGTATTGACATTTTGACAATATTTATTCTTCCAATCCATGAGCAGGGAATGTCTTTCCATTTCTTTATATCTTCTTCAATTACATTCATAAGCTTTCTATAGTTTTCAGCATACAGATCTTTTACATCTTTGGTTAGATTTTTTCCTAGGTATTTTATGCTTCTTGGTGCAATTGTGAATGGGATCAGTTTCTTCATTTGTCTTTCTGTTGCTTCATTATTAGTGTATAAGAATGCAACTGATTTCTGTACATTGATTTTGTATCCTGCGACTTTGCTGAATTCTTGTATCAGTGCTAGCAGACTTTTGGTGGAGTCTATCGGATTTTCTATGTATAGTGTCATGTCATCTGCAAAAACTTAAAGCTTGACTTCATCTTTGCCAATTTTGATGCTTTTGATTTCCTTTTGTTGTCTGATTGGTGATGCTAGAACTTCCAACACTATGTTAAACAACAGCGGTGAGAGTGGGCATCCCTGTCGTGTTCCTGATCTCAGGGAAAAACCTCTCAGTTTTTCCCCATTGAGGATGATGTTAGCTATGGGCTTTTCATAAATGGCTTTTATGATGTTTAAGTATGTTCCTTCTATCCCGTCTTTCTGAAGGGCTTTTATTAAGAAAGGGTGCTGAATTTTGTCAAATGCCTTTTCTGCATCCATTGACAGGATCATATGGTTCTTCTCTTTTCTTTTATTAATGTAATGTATCACATTGATTGATTTGTGAATGATGAACCAGACCTGCATCCCAGGAATGAATCCCACTTGATCATGGTGAAGACTACTTTTTATATGCTGTTGAATTCGATTTGCTAGTATCTTATTGAGAATTTTTGCATCCATATTCATCAGGGATATTGGCCTGTAGTTCTCTTTTTTTTGCTGGGTATCTGTCTGGTTTAGGAATCAAAGTAATACTGGCTTCATAGAATGAGTCTGGAAGTTTTCCTTCCCTTTCTATTTCTTGGAATAGCTTGAGAAGGATAGGTATTATCTCTGCTTTAAACATCTGGTAGAACTCCCCTGGGAAGCCATCTAGTCCTGGACTCTTATTTGTTGGGAGATTTTTGATAACCGATTCAATTTCTTCGCTGGTTATGGGTCTGTTCAAGCTTTCTATTTCCTCCTGATTGAGTTTTGGAAGGGTGTGGGTGTTTAGGAATTTGTCCATTGCTTCCAGGTTGTCCAGTTTGTTAGCATATAATTTTTCATAGTATTCCCTGATAATTGTTTGTATCTCTGAGGGATTGGTTGTAATAATTCCATTTTCATTCATGATTTTATCTATTTGGGTCATCTCCCTTTTCTTTTTGAGAAGCCTGGTTAGAGGTTTGTCAATTTTGTTTATTTTTTCAAAAAGCAACTCTTGGTTTCGTTGATCTGCTCTACCGTTTTTTTAGATTCTATATTGTTTATTTCTGCTCTGATCTTTATTATTTCTCTTCTTCTGCTGGGTTTAGGCTGCCTTTGCTGTTCTGCTTCTATTTCCTTTAGGTGTGCTGTTAGATTTTGTATTTGGGATTTTTCTTGTTTCTGGAGATAGGCCTGGATCGCAATGTATTTTCCTCTCAGGACTGCCTTCGCTGCGTCCCAAAGCGTTTGGATTGTTGTATTTTCATTTTCGTTTGTTTCCAAATATTTTTTAATTTCTTCTCTAATTGCCTGGTTGACCCACTCATTCTTTAGTACGGTGTTCTTTAACCTCCATACTTTTGGAGGTTTTCCAGACTTTTTCCTGTGGTTGATTTCAACCTTCATAGCATTGTGGTCTGAAAGTATGCATGGTATAATTTCAATTCTTGTATACTTATGAAGGGCTGCTTTGTGACCCAGTATGTGATCTATCTTGGAGAATGTTCCATGTGCGCTCGAGAAGAAAGTATATTCTGTTGCTTTGGGATGCAGAGTTCTAACTATATCTGTCAAGTCCATCTGATCCAATGTATCATTCAGGGCCCTTGTTTCTTTATTGACCGTGTGTCTAGATGATCCATCCATTTCTGTAAGTGGAGTGTTAAAGTCCCCTGCAATTACCACATTCTTATCAATAAGGTTGCTTATGTTTGTGAGAAATTGTTTTATATATTTGGGAGCTCCCGTATTCGGCGCATAGACATTTATAATTGTTAGCACTTCCTGATGGATAGACCCTGTAATTATTATATAATGCCCGTCTTCATCTCTTGTTACAGTCTGTAATTTAAAGTCTAGTTTGTCTGATATAAGCATGGCTACTCCAGCTTTCTTTTGGCTTCCAGTAGCATGATAAATAGTTCTCCATCCCCTCACTCTCAATCTAAAGGTGTCCTCAGGTCTAAAATGAGTCTCTTGTAGACAGAAAATAGATGCGTCTTGTTTTTTTATCCATTCTGATACCCTATGTCTTTTGGTTGGCACATTTAGTCCATTTACATTCAGTTTTACTATAGAAAGATACAGGTTTAGAGTCATTGTGATGTCTGTATGTTTTATGCTTCTAGCGATGTCTCTGGTAGTTTGTCTCACAGGATTCCCCTTAGGATCTCTTGTAGGGCTGGTTTAGTGGTGACAAATTCCTTCATTTTTTGTTTGTTTGGGAAGACCTTTATCTCTCCTTCTATTCTAAATGACAGACTTGCTGGATAAAGGATTCTCAGCTGCATATTTGTTCTGTTCAATACATTGAAGGTCTCCTGCCATGCCTTTCTGGCCTGCCAAGTTTCAAAAGAGAGATGAGTCACGAGTCTTATAGGTCTCCCTTTATATGTGAGGGCACGTTTATCCCTTGCTGCTTTCAGAATTTTCTCTTTATCCTTGTATTTTGCCAGTTTCACTATGATATGTCGTGCAGAAGATCGATTCAAGTTACGTCTGAAGGGAGTTCTCTGTGCCTCTTGGTTTTCAATGCCTTTTTCCTTCCCCAGTTCAGGGAAGTTCTCAGCTATAATTTCTTCAAGTACCCCTTCAGCACCTTTCCCTCTCTCTTCCTCCTCTGGGATACCAATTATGCATATATTATTTCTTTTTAGTGTATCACTTAGTTCTCTAATTTTCCCCTCATATTCCTGGATTTTTTATCTCTTTTTTTCTCAGCTTCCTCTTTTTCCATAACTTTATCTTCTAGTTCACCTATTCTCTCCTCTGCCTCTTCAATCCGAGCCGTGGTCATTTCCATTTTATTTTGCATTTTGTTTAAAGCGTTTTTCAGCTTCTCCTGACTGTTCCTTAGTCCCTTGATCTCTGTAGCAAGAGATTCTCTGCTGCCCTTTATACTGTTTTCAAGCCCAGTGATTAATTTTATGACTATTATTCTAAATTCACTTTCTGTTATATTATTTAAATCCTTTTTGATCAGTTCATTAGCTGTTGCTATTTCCTGGAGATTCTTTTGGGGGCAATTCTTCTGTTTGGTCATTTTGGATAGTCCCTGGAGTCGTGCGGACCTGCAGGGCACTTCCCCTGTGCTGTGGTGTATAACTGGAGTTGGTGGGTGGGCCGCAGTCAGACCTGATGTCTGCCCCCAGCCCACCGCTGGGGCCACAGTCAGACTGGTGTGTGCCTTCTCTTCCCCTCTCCTAGGGGCGGGATTCACTGTGGGGTGACGTGGCCCATCTGGGGTACTTGCACACTGTCAGGCTTGTGGTGCTGGGGATCTGGCGTATTAGTTGGGGTGGGTAGGCAAGGTGCACGGGGGCAGGAGGGGCAGGCTTAGCTCACTTCTCCTTAGGTGATCCACTTCAGGAGGCACCCTGTGGCAGCAGGAGGGAGTCAGACCCACTGCCGGAGGGGTGGCTCCACAGAAGCACAGCTTTGGGTGTTTGTGAGGTACAAGCAAGTTCCCTGGCAGGAACTGGTTCCCTTTGGGATTTTGGCTGGGGGATGGGCGAGGGAGATGGCGCTGGTGAGCGCCTTTGTTCCCCACCAAACTGAGCTCTGTCATCCTGGGGCTCAGCAACTCTCCCTCCCTTTGTCCTCCAGCCTTCCTGCTCTCTGAGCAGAGCTGTTAACTTATGACCTCCCAGATGCTAAGTCCTGCTTGCTGTCGGAACACACTCTGTCTGGCCCCTCAGCTTTTGCAAGCCAGACTCGGGGGCTCTGCTCACCCGGCAGGCCGCCCTTCCACCCCGGCTCCCTTCCGCCAGTCCGTGGAGGGTGCACCGCCTCTCCACCCTTCCTACCCTCTTCCGTGGGCCTCTCGTCTGCACTTGGCTTCTGTTCTGCTAGTCTTCTGGCATTTTTCTGGGGTATTTAGGCAGGTGTAGGTGGAATCTAAGTGATCAGCAGGATGTGCGGTGAGCCCAGCGTCCTCCTACGCTGCCACTTCCCTCTCTCTCTTCTGGTTTTTGGCTCTATTTGTTGTTTATTTTCTAGCTCCTTCACATATAAGGTTAGTTTGTTTATTTGAGAATTTTCTTGCTTCTTGAATTAGACCTGTATTGCTATGTACTTCCCTCTTATGACCACTTTTGCTGCATCTCAAAGGTTTTGGACTGTTGTGTTTTCATTTTCATTTGTTTCCATGTATTTTTAAAATTTCTTCTTTGAATTCCTGGTTCATCCATTCATTCTTTAGTAGCATGTTGTTTAGCCCCCATGTATATATGGTCTTTCTGAATTTTTTCTTGTGATTGACTTCAAGTTTCATAGTGTTGTGGTCTGAAAATGTGCATGATTTGATGTGTATTTTTTTAAAAAATATTTTTTATTTTTAAGTAATGTCTGCATCCCACATGGGGCTGGAATCCACAACCCCCAGATCAAGAGTCACATGCTTCACTGACTGAGCAGGCCAGGTGCCCCTGATCTCAATCTTTTTGTACTTGTTGAGGCCTGATTTGTGACCTAGTATGTGATATATTCTGAAGGATGTTCCATGTGCACTTGAAAAGAATGTGTATTTTGCTGTTTTAGGGTGAAATGTTCTGAATATATTTGTTAAGTCCATCTGGTCCAGTGTGCCATTCAAAGCCAATGTTTCCTTGTTTATTTTCTCTTTATTTGATCTGTCCATTAGTATAAGTAGGGTGTTAAAATTCCCTATTATTATTGTATTATTATCAGTGAGTTCTTTGATGTTTATTATTAACTCTTTTTTAAATGTTTATTGATTTTTGAGAAAGAGTTTGAGCAGGGGAGGGACACAGAGAGGAGACAGAGAATCCAAAGCAGACTCTAGGCTCTGAGCTGTCAGCACAGAGCCCGAAGTGGGACTTGAACTCATGAACTGTCAGACCATGATCTGAGCCAAAGTTGGATGCCTAACCAACTGAGCTACCCAGGCGCCCCTGTTATTAACTCTTTGATGTATTTGAGTGCTCCAATGTTGGGTGCATATGTATTTACAACGTTATATCTTCTTATTGGATTGTCCCCTTTATTATTATATAGTTCCCTCCTTTATCTCTTGTTTTAGTATTTCGTTTAAAGTCTACTTTGTCTGATATAAATATTGCTACTCTTTCTTTTGACATCCACTTATATGATAACTGTTTCTCCATCCCCTCACTTTCAATCTGCAAATGCCTTTAGGTCTAAAATGAGTCTCTCGTGGGCAGCATATTTATGAGTCTTATTTTGTTATCCATTCTGACACTGTATGTCTCTTGATTTAAGCATTCAGTCCATTTATTTTAGGGTAATTATTGATAATGTATTTATTTCCATTTTGCTACTTGGTTGTTGTTTTTGGAGATTTTCTCTGTTCCTTTCTTGTCTATGTCACTTTTGTTTTCCCCTTTCTACTCAAAGAGTCCCCTTTAATATTTCCTGCAGGACTGATTCAGTGGTCATGAACTTCTTTAGGTTTTGTTTGTCTGGGAAACTATTTATCTCTCCTTCTATTCTGAATGATAGCCTTGTTGGATAGAATATTTCTGGCTGCAGATTTTCCGATTCAGCACATTTAACATATCATGCCTCTCTCTCTGGCTTGCCAAGATTCTGTTGAGAGATCTGCAGCTAGTTTTATGGGTCTTCCCTTGTAAATTAGAGACTTCTTTTATCTTTTTGCTTTTAGGATTTTTTCATTATCGCTATATTTTACCAGTTTAATTACAATATGTCTTGGTGTTGTCCTGCTTTTGCTGATTTTGGTGGGAGTTCTCTGTGCCTACTGTATCTGATATGATTGTTTCTTTCTCCAGGTTAGGCAAGTTTTCAGCTCTTATTCCCTCAAATAAATTGTCTTCTCCCTTTTTTCTCTCTTCTTCTTCTGGGACTCCTATACGATGAACATTATTTGTTTGACGGAGTCACTGTGTTCCTAAGTCTATTCTCATGTTCTGGAATTCCTCCTTCACTCTTTTGTTCAGCTTCATTATTTTCCATTATTTTTTCTTCTGTGTCACTTATTCATCCCCCTGTTTCTTCCATTCTTGTGTTCATTGCATACAGTCTGTTTTGAATCTCAGTTATAGTACATTTAATTTCTGGCTGATTGTTTTTTAACTCTTTTATTTCTGTGGTAAGGGCCTCTCTGAAGTCTTCCATTCTTTTATCAAGCCCAGTGAGTATCCTTAGAATTGTTTCTTTAAATTGTCCATCAGGCATATTATTTATATCTTTTTTTGCTTACATCTCTGGCCATGACCTTAATTTGTTCTTTCATGTAGGATGAATTCCTCCATCTTGGCATTTTGTCTAAGTCTCTGCCTTCTTGTCTGTTAAAAAAGCCTGTTATGTTTCCTGCTTCTGAGAGTAATGGCTTTATGAAGAAACAGTCACATAGTGCCCAGGGCCTGGTGCTTCAGAGAATGTCTCTGGTGTGTGCTGCATGTACTTTGCTGCTGTGTTTTGGCTATGTTATATTTCAGGCCAATTGCCTGCAGTTTCTTCTTGCCTGCAGTGGGGAGTGTTTGGACCTTGGCCCGAATGTGGTGAATTTTAACCAGGTGTACTATGGTCTGTTAAATGATACATGATCCTACTTCCACTAAAACTGAAGCCTTGAAGAACTCTCTTGTTGGGAGACATAATGTGGCAGTGGCTTCTGCTTGTCTTCTGGGGGTGGGTTCCCCTGAGCTGGGACTGAAGCACACTTGACTGAGATGGGCAGTACTGGCAGAGTGCAGGGGTGTGGGACTTAGTGTAAGCAGGTCTGTGGTATGCTCTTTACTGAAGGTGGTTCTGTGTTTATGCTGAGGGTCAGGGGAGGGAAATGGTGCCTGCCAGTTCCTTTGTCCCTGGAGAGAGTTTTCCTTGCTTGCTGCTCTCAACGACGCACTCCCTAAAGAGCAAACCATCTCCCCCCTGTGCATCCCGGGTGTTTTCAGATTGCCATTTTCAGGCTGTTTACCTCTGGGTTGTTTGCCTGTGTTCTCTCTAGGAGCAGTGCAGTGTCCCCTAGGCTCTATCTTAGCCAACCTGCTGACTTTTAAAGCTCCGTGCTTTAGGAATGTTGTGTGGGTAGAGTCCTGCTCTGGTCTTCTGGGGGAGGATCATACTGTGCTGGGACTGCTGCAGGTTTGACTAAGAAGGGCAGTTGTTCCAGAGAGCAGGGGTGTGAGATTTAGGGCAAGCAGGTTAGGCAGTCAGTGTTGGGGCTTAGCTGCCCCTGGCAGGCAGCTCTGTGCCTATGCTCTAGATGAGAGGAAAAGGTGCTTGCATGATCTTTAGTGCCTGGGTATACTAAAGATAGGCATCTCTGTGAATGTCACCTCTCACTGATATGCTCCAGTGTTTGTCCCCAGGTTGTTTGCCTGCCTTCTCTACAGGAGTAGGGCAGTCCCTTCAGAGCTCTATCCCAGACAAATACACCACTGACCAACATTTAAATCTCCAGTGTTCAAGCCCAGCTGGTTGCAAAAACTTACAGAAATCTCATTATCCCAGCCAATGGCTTTGGGGAAGTGTTCTCATTATCCCAGCCAATGGCTTTGGGGAAGTGTTCTCCTTGTTCAATCCCCTGTATGTTCCTTTCTCTCTCTCTCTCTCTCACCTTTCTCTGCAACCAGGGCTCCCTCCCTTCCACAGCACTGGTGATCTATTTTTCCCCCAAATCTTGTCTCTGTATTTTCTACTTTCCTGTTGCCTTTTCTCTCCCTCTAGTTGTAGGGTTTGTTCTGTCAGTCCTCAGGGTGATTTCTTGGGTATTCAGAATTATTTGATAGTTATCTAGCTGTGTTCAATGGATGAGGCAAACCTGCAGTCCTCCTACTATGCCACCATCTTAGCTCGATCCTCTGATTAGATATACATTTTGACTTGGATCTAACTACTCTACCTAGTTAATAATTAGCTTATTTAGGCATAGTAAGTAATAATTAGTGAGTCAACTTCCCATAAGTTAATCTAGAACAAATTGGGATTTATAAAAAATAGTTGTCCTCTAGGGGAAAAGGTTGGGGTCCAATATCTGACATTACTTTTTTTTTTTTTTTAATGAATGAATTTTCATCTTTTGGTGAGTTGTCATTTATCTCATGCTTCTTAACATGTTAGCAAATGGAAGAGGAAGAATCTTAAGGCTGAGCTAAGTATTACATTTTAACAGTCAGCTTTATTATTCATATCCACCTTGGTTTATAAATGAAAATTACAAACATTTATTTTTCAGTTTTGTGGTTACCCAAATAAAGTGCCAGATGTGTGTGTCATTAAGTCCTGTGAGATTAACCAAATGTACTTTAATTATAATGATTAAAAGTTAAATGGGGCTAGTAGGCATGATATTATGATATTTATCTACACACACGAACTTATTTCATGAAAAAGAAGACACGAAGATAAACAACAATAACACAAATCCTTAAGTTTATCAGTCATAAAATTCAAACAAATTATACATGGAAAATGCTTTTATTTTCCTGAACCTCAAAATTGTGGCTTGTCCTATTAAGAAAATTTAAATATTATTACCTGGACATGTCAGTTACTATGTCTTTTCTATTTAGTAAACTTCAAAAATATAAGTTCTTTTACATTTTTAATGGTTATTTATTTATTTTTGAGAGAGAGAGACAGAGAGACAGAGAGAGAGCAAGCAGGGGAGGGACAGAGAGAGAGGGACAGAGGATCTAAAGCAGGCTCTGTGCTGAGAGCAGAGAACCTGATGTGGGGTTTGAACTCACTAACCATGAGACCATGACCTCAGCCAAAGTTGGACACTTAACCGACTGAGCCACCTAGGCACCCATGTTTTGGTTGGATTAAATTATTTCCTATTCATTTTGTCACTACTCTTCATGTAGGAGCTGAAATTTGTAACTTTTACCATATTCTTGAGAGAGATAGTATTGATTTAAGGAGGAACAAGGCATGGTTATTAATCAAATCAGCATTGTCTTTCTTAAATGAGGTGAAAAATTTTTGAGCAACATTAAAGTTATTCAATTTACCTTAAAAAGTTGTTTATAATGCACATGGTTTCAATTAGAGGTAATAAAATATACAGATTTCTTAAAATATGACAATGTAAGCATGTGAGATTGTATGTGTATTTGTGTGTGTAAACATAAATACAAGATACCTTTGGCACTGGGGCGCCTGGGTGGCTCAGTCAGTTAAGCGGCCGACTTCGGCTCAGGTCATGATCTCGCGGTCCGTGAGTTCGAGCCCCGCGTCGGGCTCTGTGCTGACAGCTCAGAGCCTGGAGCCTGTTTCAGATTCTGTGTCTCCCTCTCTCTGACCCTCCCCTGTTCATGCTCTGTCTCTCCCTGTCTCAAAAATAAATAAAACGTTAAAAAAAATTAAAAAAAAAAGATACCTTTGACACTATTACAAATGGAACAAGTGTTTCTCATAAGTAATTAATATTTCTTAAGTTATATTGTACTATAATGGTTCATAGATAAGTTTCAAGTTTGAAAACTAGCATGATGTTTTACTTTTTATGAAGCTGTTTTATCTTGGCATTTTGTTTTTATTTTAATGATGCATTCAAGCATTTCTTTAACACACATTTATTGAACAAACACTATGTTGATAGATACCATTTTATCACTAGGATATGATGTAACCTAAACAAGCAAGGATTCTGCCTTTACAAATTTTAAAATCTAGAAGGGATACATTGATACTAGATCATATAATTTTAGTATACCTGCAATTACAAAATGATCAATTTTCTCAGTCTTCCACCTACATTCAGTTATTGTATACATATTGTATACAGTTTTTTGGTTGACTCAGAAAAAAATTGTTTTATTGTTTAAATATATCAACATTTTCTATTCTGGATAGATTAAATTCTTTTGAGTGTGGTATCCAGTCATTAAAAGATCCATTAACAACATATGTACTAAAAAGACCAAAAAGACAACAAAATCTGACACCATTAAACTCATACTTTATGTGCAGATTTCCTGTGGTTACAGTTAAACCATTCTCAGAACAAACCCAAGCTAAACTAAAAAATAAATGTGGCTTTGTTTGAGGTTCTGTATAGTTCTTGAAAGTTCATTCTACATCTTTTCAAGAGTACATAATGTATTTACACATTTCAAATAGTATTTATGGATATCTACAAGATTCTTTACAGACTAAAGATGTGTTATTTTCTCCTCAAATCTTTGCTTCGGATGTCTAAATAGCTATTGACATTTAAGTGAATGTTGTTTCCTAAGAGGAGTTGTATAAATGCCAAGGTTTAACTTTACTTTCATCATGTACCTTTCCCTCCTTACCTGTAAATCTGTGTCATACCTAATAAGTCTGTGCTTTAATAATTTCATTCTTCAACAGCATTTATTGGATTTACACTTTGCACAAAATTCCCTAATAAATGCTCTGAAAGAGTAAAAATAGACTTAAAATGCTATTAGGGTACTGGTTTACTACTTCCAATTAAATTTCATGATGGCATAATAACATAGATATGGCATCATTGTAATGTCTTCTTACTACATGGATTTTAATATACTGGATGACACATTAAACTCCTAAAACTGAAAATCCTGTTATTAAAATAGTTGGCCTGTACTTTAGAGGTTTTCCCCAAACATTTTATTTTCTTGTTTTGTAACTGGACATTGCCGTAGAAGATATAGTCACTTTCCTGGAAGTTCTTGAAATCCACCTGTTAGATAGATACCTTATTTGTATAAGATGAACATGAATTTTGGAGATAATAGAGCATTTAGCCAATTAAAGTGTGTTTATAAAAAGTGACAAACTGAAAATATAGCACCTTTTTTTTCACTTCTCGGAGAATATGATAGGATGTAGAAGACAAGATTATATGTCACAGTAACCCAAATAACCAGGTGATCTAAGAGAGAGTACAAGTCATTCTGAGTAGCAGATTCAATTGAACTAAAATTTCAGAACAAAGACCCAAACTGAAACTACCAGCTGTCTCTAGATAGCATAGCATTTATCCACAGGGGGCCACATACATTCATTCAGCAGAGAGGTAAGCATATGGGGGCAATATTTTGACTTCTGTTTTGCTTTGTTTTGTTTCATAAAGTTTGATAGATTGATCTAACTCTTATCGATGACCAAGGCGGTCAGCCTTTTGCACATAATACAATTCTTTTTGGGGATTTTTTTTCACCATAGATTTTTAGAGAGTTTTAATGCTGGTATTTCACCATGAATGCCCCATAATGATTCACTAGTGGAAAATGGTCTCTAACTATTTATCACAAGTTATCCCAGGATACCTAGTTAGTCCTCAGGCAATGGGTAGTTCATGTGGAGGAAATAGCATGCTGATTTGCAGTTATAATTGAAGAAAATTGCTTGAGAGGATTCTGACAGCACAGAAAATAGGCCAATTAGTTACCCAACTCTCATCCTCCTGTGATTCATGATTGTTTCCATTTAATTTTGCTGTCACTTATGAAGTAAGGTTAAGAATAGATTAGCTTCTTTTAGCCACATCTTACAATTATCTTACTCCTTTGCTTTTTTTTTTTTTTTTACAATATGACTGGGTTTAAAAACCAGTATTCTCAGAGCTGTATTCAATAGTTATTCATAATAAAGCACATGATAATATTTAAACCACCTCACTCGGCTCCATAACCTAACAGTCATATTCCAGATAGGTTTTTTCCCACCAAATGATCATCAAATAATACTTCACAATAATTAAAATCAAAGCTAAGATGATGTAATAATCTTGATCAAGTAAATATATATTAATGTTTGAAAATCAATTTTATATTGAGGGGTTCATTACAGGACAAAAGAGCAAAATGAAAGTGTAATATAGAAAAAAACTCACAACTTCCTATAATATAAAATCTAGGGAATCAATATTTTCCTCCATGCCGCTGTTTTTTTATTTTTGTTTTTGGTTTTGTTTTAAGTAGGCTCCATGCCCAACATGGAGCTTGAACTCATGACCCCAGGATCAAGAGTCAGATGTTCTACCTACTGAGCCAGCCAGGCACCCCACCTGTTATTTTTGATTATGCAAAACACCACTTGTACTTGAGAAGAAAAAAATAAATATCATAAGAATATTTCAGTTTATGGGAACACTGGAAGGTCATCACATGTTCTCAAATTTGATATAAATTGGTTAATAAGCTTTGTCTAGCTGAGTATAAAGTGTGTGCCTGTGTGTATGGTGGTGTCTCTCCAAATAATAAAGATGCCTTAAAGAACAGAGTAAGGCTTTTGTTACTATTCTTTTCCAACCAAAGCACCTATTTTGTCTCTGAGCTCACAGCAAGAACTATGTATATACTGTGGGTATAAGAAATCATCAAATGAAATTTATGTACCTTTACCAGGAAGTTTCTCTATTACATGCAGAAGCCACAATATTATTTTCTTTTTTTTTTTCAGTTTGTAAGATTCATTTGCTGATTCTGTTTTTAAATGTGAATATACAGTACATTTTTAATATTAACTATAACAACTAACATTGAACACTACTTAGGTGTCAGACTCTGTAGTAGGCACTTTTTTGGGTATATCCTTCAATCCTAGTGGAATGTTAGCTCCTGAGGTACTATCTTATATTTATTTTTGAGTTTTTATTTTAATTCCAGTTAGTTAACATACAATGCAACATTACATTCAGAAGTACAATTTAGTAATCATCACTTTCAAACAACACTCAGTACTCATCACAAGTGCCCTCCTTAATGCCCATCACTCAGCCCATCCCCCATATCCACCTCCCCTCCAGCAATCTTCAGTTTGTTTTCTGTATTTGAAGGTCTGTTTTCTGGTCTGCCTCTTTTCTTTCCCCCTATGCTCACCTGTGCTGTTTCTTAAATTCCACATATGAGTGATATCATATGGTATTTGTCTTTCTCTGACTGACTTATTTCACTCAGCACAATACACTCTTACTTCATCCATATTGTTGCAAATGGCCAGCTTTCATTTTTTATGGCTGAATAATATTCTGGTGTGTGTGTGTGTGTGTGTGTGTGTGTGTGTGCACATTCCTCAATTGATGGGCACTTGGGCTGCTTCCATAGTTTAGCTATTGTAAATAATGCTGCTATAAACATCGGGGTGCATTTATGCCATCAAATTAGTATTTTTGTATCCTTTGGGTAGATACCTAGTAGTACAATTAATGGATCATAGGGTAGTTATATTTTTAACTTTTTAGGAACTTCCATACTGTTGTCCAGAGTGGATACACCAGTTTGCATTCCCACCAGCCATGCAAGAGGGTTCCCACTTCTCCACATCCTTGCCAACACCTGTTGTTTCATGTGTTGTTGATTTTAGACATTCTGACAGGTATGAGGTTATATCTCATTGTAGTTTTGATTTGTTTTTCCATGATAAGTGATGATGAGCATCTTTTCATTTGCGTGTTGGCCATCCATACAGCTTCTTTGGGAAAATATCTGTTCTTGTGTTCTGCCCATATTTAATTGGATTATTCTTTTTTAGGTGTTGAATTTTATAAATTCTTTATATATTTTGGAAAGTAACCCTTTATTGGATATATGATTTACAAATATCTTCTCCCATTCTGTATGTTGCATTTTAGTTTTATTGATTGTTTCCTTCACTGTGCAGTGGCTTTTTATTTTTTTTTATTTTTTTATTTGTTTAAAGATAAATTTATTTTATTTTATTTATTTATTTTTGCAATATAATTTATTGCCAAATTGGCTAACATACAGTGTATACAGTGTACTCTTGGTTTTGGGGATAGATTTCCATGATTCATTGCTTACATAAAACACCCAGTGCTCATCCCAACAAGTGCCCTCCCAATGCCCATCACCCATTTTCCCCTCTCCCTCGCCCCTCCATCAACCCTCAGTTTGTTCTCTGTATTTAAGAGTCTCTTATGGTGTGCCTCCCTCCATCTCTGTAACTATTTTTCCCCCTCCGTTCCCCCATGGTCTTCTGTTAAGTTTCTCAAGTTCCACATATGATACATGATATCTGTCTTTCTCTGTTTGACTTACTTCATTTAGCATAATACCCTCCAGTTCCATCCACGTTGTACCAAATGGCAGTGTTTCATTCCTTCTCGTTGCCAAGTAGTATTCCATTGTATAAATAAACCGCATCTTCTTTATCCACTCCTCAGTTTATGGACATTTAGGCTCTTTCCATAATTTGGCTATTGTTGAAAGTGCTGCTATAAACATTGGGGTACATGTGTCCCTATGAATCAGCACTCCTGTATCCTTTGGATAAATTCCTAGTAGTGCTATTGCTGGGTAATAGGATAGTTCTATTTTTTCTTAGCGTAGTCCTATTTTTAATTTTTTGAGGAACCTCCACACCTCCAGAGCAGCTGCACCAGTTTGCATTTCTACCAACTGTGCAAGAGGGTTCCCGTTTCTCCACATCCTCACCATCATCTGCTGTTTCCTGAGTTGTTAATTTTAGCCACCCTGACCAGTGTAATATGGTATCTAAGTGTGGTTTTGATTTGTATTTCCCTGATGATGAGTAACATTGAGCATCTTTTCATGTGTCTGTTGGTCATCTGGATGTCTTATTTGGAAAAGTATCTATTCATGTCTTCTGCCCATTTCTTCACTGGATTATTTGTTGTTCAGGTGTTGAGTTTGGTAAGTTCTTTATAAATTTTGGATACTAACCCTTTATCTGATCTGTCATTTGCAAGTATCTTTTCCTATTCCATCAGGAGCCTTTTAGTTTGTTGATTTTTTTTTCTTTTTGCAGTGTAGAAGCTTTTTATCTTGATGAGGTCCCAATAGTTCATTTTTTCTTTTATTTCCCTTGCCTTTGGAGATGTGTCCAGAAGAAATTGCTGCGGCTGAGGTCAAAGAGGTTGTTGCCTGCTTTCTCCTCTAGGGATTTGATGGTTTCCTGTCTAACATTTAGGTCTTTCATCCATTTTGCGTTTATTTTTGTGTATGGCATAAGAAAGTAGTCTAGTTTCATTCTTCTGCATGTCGCTGTCCAGTTCTCCCACCACCATTTGCTAAAGTGACTGTCTTTTTTCCATCGGATACTCTTGGCTGCTTTGTCAAATATTAGTTGTTCATACATTTGTGGGTCCAATTTTGGGTTCTTTATTCTATTCTATTGGTCTATGTGTCTGTTTTTGTGCCAATACCATACTGTCTTGATGATTATAGCATCACAATCCCAGACCTTAGCCTCTACTACAAAGCTGTAATCATCTAGAAGCTTTTTATTTTGATGCTGTACAAATAGTTCACTTTTGCTTTTATTGTCCTTGCCTGAGGAGATGTATCTATAAAGATGTTGCTATAGCCAATGCCAAAGAAGTTACTACCTTTTTTTTGTAGGATTTGTATGGTTTCAATTCTCATATTTAGGTCTTTAATCCATTTTGAATATATTTTTCTTCATGGCATAAGAAAGTAGTCCAGTTTCTTTCTTTTACACGTTGCTGTCCAGTTTTCCCCACGCCATTTGTTGAAAAGTCTGTTTCCCATGCAACATTCGCTCCTGCTTCATCAAAGATTAATTGACCATATAGTGGGTTCATTTCTAAGAATTCTATTCTGATCCATTGATCTATGTGTCTGTTTTTGTGCCATACTGTCTTTATCACCTCAGTTTTGTAATATATTTACAAGTTCTAGAAGTTTTTTAATGGTGTCTTTCAGGTTTTCTATATATAGTATCGTGTCATCTTCAAATAATAAAAGTTGGACTTCTTCCTTACAGATTTGGATGATTTTTATTTATTTTTGTTGTCTGATTGCTGTGGCTAGGACTTCCCATACTATGTTGAATAAAAGTGGTGAGAGTGAATATCCTCGTCTTGTTCCTTACTGATGGAAAGCTCTTAGTATTTCCCTATTGAGGATATTAGCTATGGCTTTTTTCATATATGGAATTTATCATGTTGGGGTATTTTCCCTCTATTCCTATTTTGTTGAGGGTTTTAATCATGAATGTATGTTGTATATCGTCAAATGCTTCTTCTGTGTTTACTAAAATGACCATATGGTTCTTCTCCTGTCTCTTATTGATGTGATGTATCATATTGATTGATTTCCGAATATTGAACCACACGTGCAACCCAGAAATAAATCCCTCTTGATCATGGTGAATGATTTTTTTTATAGTATTGTTGAATTCGGTTCCCTAGTATTTTATTGAGGACTTTTACATCTATGTTCATCAGATATATTCACCTATACTTATCTTTTCCAGTGGTGTCTTTATCTGGTTTTAGTACCAGGATAATGTTGGCCTAAGAGAATGAATTCAGAAGTTTTCCTTCCCCTTTTCTATTTTTTGGAATAGTGTGAGAATAGGTATTAACTCATTAAAAAAATAATGTTTATTTATTTTTGAGAGAGAAAGAGAGACAGGGCACAAACAGGGAAGGGGCAGAGAGAGAGAGGGAGACACAGAATCTGAAGCAGGCTCCAGGCTATAAGCTGTCAGCACAGAGCCCAACACAGGGCTTGAACCACGAACCACACGATTATGATCTGAGCCAAAGTCAGACACTGAACCCACTGAGCCACCCAGATACCCTGGTATTAACTAAATTTTAAATGTTTGATAGAGTTAGCCTGTGAAGCCATCTTGACCTGCACTTTTGTTTGTTGGGAGTTTTTCCTTACTGATTCAATTTATTTGCTAGTTACTGGTTTGTTTGTATTTTCTATTTCTTCCTGTTTCAATTTTAGTAGTTTATGTATTTCTAGGAATTTATCCATTTCTTCTTGGTTGTTAAATTTGTTCCTATATGTTTTTTCATACTATTTTTCTTATAATGGTTTGTATTTCTGTGGTGTTGGTTGTTATTTCTCCTCTCTCATTTCTGATTTTATTTATTGGGTATTTTTTTCTTTTTGATCTCTGGCTAGCGGTTTATAAATTTTATTATTTTTTCAAAGAACCAGCTCCTGGTTTCATTTATTCTATTGTTTATTTTATTTTTTTTTTTAGTTTGTATATAATTTATTTCTGCTCTAATATTTAGTTTCCTTTCTTCTGCTAGTTTTAAGTTTTGCTGTTCTTTTCTTCTGACTCCTTTAGGTGTAAGATTAGGTTGTTTATTTGAAATATTTCTTACTTCTTGATCTAAGCCTGTATTGCTACATACTTCCCTTTTATGACCACTTTTTTTTTTTTTTTTGCATCCCAAAGGTTTTGGACTATTGTGTTTTCATTTTCATTTGTTTCCATGTACTTTTTAATTTCTTCTTTGATTTCCTTGATGACCCATTCATTGTTAATAGCTTGTTATTTAACTTCCATGTATTTGTGGCCCTCCAGATTTTTTCTTGTGGTGACTTTGTTTCATAGCATTGTGTTCAGAAACGTGTATGATAGATCCTTTTAAAGTTTTTAAGGCTTGTTCTGTAGCCTAATGTGTGATCTATCCTGGAAAATGTTCCATGTGCACTTGAAATGATTATTCTGCTGTTTTAGGATGAAATGTTCTGAATATGTCTATTAAGTCCATCTGGTCCAGTATGTCATTCAAAGCCATCGTTTCCTTGTTGGTTTTCTACTTAGATTATCTGTCCATTGATGTAAGTGGAGTTTTAAAATACCCTATTATTATTGCATTATTATCAATGGGTACCTTTATGTTTGTTATTAACTTTTTTATGTATTTGAGTACTCCAATGTTGAGTGCATAAATATTTACAATTGTTATATCTTCTTGTTGGATTGCCCCTTTATTATTATACAGTACCCTTCCGCATCTCTTGTTAAAATCTTTGTTTTAAAGTCTACTTTGTCTGATATAAGTATTGTTGCTCTGGCTTTCTTTTGACATCTATTTGTATGATAACTGTTTCTCCATCCCCTTACTTTCAATCTGCAGGTGACTTTAGGTCAAAAAATGGTGTCTTGTAGGCAGCATATTTATGAGTCTTATTTTGTTATCCATTCTGACAACCTTCGTCTTTTGACTGCAATGGTTAGTCCATTTCCATTCAAAGTAATTATTGATAGTATGTATTTATTGCTATTGTATTAGTTGTTTTCATAGTTTTTCATTTTATTAGTTGTTATCCATTCTGACACCTTATGTCTTTTGATTGGAACATTCAGGTTATTTCCATTCAAAATAATTAATGATAGATATGTACTTATTGTCATTTTATTACTTGTTTTGTGGTTGTTTGTGAAGATTTTCTCTGATCCTTTCTTGTCTTAGTCTCTTTAATGTTTTGGAAACTTTCTTCAGTTATAAATTTGGATTATTTTCTCTTTGTTCTTTGAATATTTATTAGTGGTTTTTGATATATGGTTACATTTAGGTTTGTATATAATCTCTCCTGCATGTGCCAGTATATATTAAATTGATGGTCGTTTAACTTTGAGCTCATTCTTTTCTGTTACCTTCTCCACATTTTACGTATATATTATTGTATTTTATGTCCTTATTTGTGAGTTCCTTGATTAATTTCTTACAGAATTATTCACGTTTACTGCCTTTTTCTTTCCTACCTTTATACTGTTGCTTTTTGTCTCTGCTTTCCACCCAAGTTCCCCTTTTAATATTTCTTCCAGACATGGTGTAGTTGTTATGAACTCCTTTAGTTTCTGTTTTTCTGGGAAACTCTTTATCTCTCCTTTTATTCTGAATGATAGCTTTGCTAGATAGAGTATTCTTAGCTGCAGAATTTTCCCATTCAGCACTTTGAATATATCTTTTCACTCCCTTCTGTCTTGCAACATTTCTGCTGAAAATCTCCTGCTAGCCTTATGGGTTTTCCTTTATAAGTTACTGTCTTCTTTTGTCTTGCTACTTTAAAATGTTTTCTTTATCATTATATTTTGCCAGTTTAATTACAATATGTTTTGGTGTTGGCCTGCTTTTGTTGATTTTGATGGGAGTTCCCTGTACCTCCTGGATCTGGTTATCTATTTCCTTCCCCAGATTAGGAAAGTTTTCAGCTCTTCTTTCTTCAAATAATTTTTCTGCCCCATTTTATCTCTCTTCTTCTCCTTGGACTCCTGAAATGTGAATGTTTTTACATTTGATGTAGTCACTGAGTTCCCTAAGTCTTTCTCATTTAGCATATATTTTTTCCTCTCTTTTGTTCGGCTTATTTACTTTCCATTACTCCATCTTCTAGGTCACTAATTCTTTCCTCTGCTTCTATCCTCCTGGTCATCCTAGCAGGAGTGATTGTCATTTAGTTTATTGAGCCCTTTGTCTTTCCTATATTATTCCTTTTCTCTCCATTAAGGATCTCTTATGTCTTCTTCTCTTTTCTCAAGTCCTATGAGTATCCTTATAATTATTGCTTTCAATTCTCTATCAGGAATGTTACTTTTATCTGTCTTGCTTAGATCTCTGGCCAGGGCCTTGTGCTATTCTTTTATTTGGAATAAATTTCCTTATATACTCATTTTATCTACCTCTCTGTGTCTGTTTTTCTCTGTGAAGAAAGTGAGCTATGTCTTCTGCTTTTAAAAGGAGTGCCTTTTTGAGAGGCCCTGGAGTGCCCTGCAATGCCATGTCTCCTGTTCACCAGAACCTGGCACTTTAGGAGAGCATCCTATGTTTGTTGTTTATGCCTTGCTATTGTGTCCAAGTCACTTTTACTTTCAGTGCAGTCTTCTGCACTGACTCTCTACCTGTGGTGGGCTATGCTTGCCCTCTGTGCTGTTTATTGGGACACAGGAAGGTTAGTTCTGAGGGGTTATGCCCACCGGGGATCTTGAGAGTGGGATGGCAGTATTAGCAAAATTTTTAGGCCAACAGTTCTATGCAAGATTTCACAAAACACTGTGGCACCTGGGAGCTGGGCATTGGGTAGGCTGGTGGCACAAGACTGGGCACAGCACACTATAGCAGTCCTGCACCCAGCAACTGGGCACGGTGTGCAGTTGTGGTGGGACCCTGTGCAATGGCTGGGCACTGGCCAGTGGCTGAAAATGACAAAAGTTGCAGCTGTGCACCTGGCAGTTGGGAGGGACATGTACATGGAAGCTACAATATTACTCTTGTCACTCTAATTGAATTGCATCTTGTCTGAAACAATGTAATTTTAATTACATAGAGTCCTCAAAAGACTTTAATAGGGAGCTATGGTGATCATACAAGTTTTAATTTTAATTTTCATGACAACATTTTCTCTTACTAGTTATCAATTTATTTCTATATCAATCTATCCATTCATCCACATCTATCCATCCAACCAATCTATCTCTCCTCTGTCTATAAATTCAAATTAATTTTTAAAAGTATGTTGTCATATTCCAGAAGCAGGATCAATGGATTACAAGACCAGCTTAAGGCATCTCTAATTTACCCTTCACTTATCTGTTTAATTAATTGGTTATTTGTTCAATTTGTCCAGTTTTCTGGGCCAATAATTATAAAATAGGAGGGAAGATATTTAAATTATAAGGTATTGCTTTTTTATTTGTTTATTATAGTACAGGGATCTTTAAGCCAGGTGTGGAGTCATTTTGTGATATAACTAAAATGAATTATCATTTAATGCCTAAATATCTCTCTTGGAAATTTCTAAAAGTAAGCTGTTATTTGAGGAACAATTTTTTGTGGTTCAAAAATACTTCATCCACATTTTTGGGGATTGTATAAAGTATTCAATTATACCTGAAGACATGTAAATTATTCTAAAATGTCCATTTATATTCAATTTATTCAAGCTAGAAATAAATAAACTATATCAGCATCATCTTGTTTTTCAAGATTCTAATTATTTCTTGTAAGACATAGAACATAATACTATGGACTGAAACAATTTAGAGAAAAAAAATTTAAATACCATCTGCAAAATCTTCTTTGAATTTTAACATTCTACAGGAAAATGGCCTAAAAATCTGAACAGAAGTACCCAATAGAAAAGAGAAACTAATTGTGAATCTTTATTGATTTGAGTTTTAATCTCCCTCAAGTATAAAAACACATTATGGAACAGATTACTCAACAAGTCAAAAAAACAAAATGGAAATACAGTTAAATTGCAAACATTTTCAAAACATCTTCTTGTATCTTATGATAAACAATTTCAAAGAAAATTATATAGCAATCTCACTTGTATATCTTTTCAATTTTATTTGTATCCTATTTCTTAATAATGATTTTGTTTAAGGAAGATACATTTTATAAAATGGACAGAAATATGCTTTGATTTATTTCCAAGATGTCTGTATACATATTTGTTTCCTTTTTGTCACACATAAATATCCATTTGTGAAATGTTTTTTCTATAATTAAGTAATTAATCTATTAGAAAAGAATAGAGTTCTTTAAGTTCAGTAAACAGAATTACATGGAAAAATAAATTTTCTTAACCTCATAAGAAAATTATACTGTTGTTGAGGAGTCAATATTTCTAGGTAAATCCAATCAGAAGAAAGTTTTGCAAATTGAAATTATATATGTTTTATGCAAAGAAGTGAAAAGAAAGTGAAGGATAGAAGAATAAATGTAGGCTGGATTTGTCAGGAAAATTGAGTAAGATTAAATCTGAAGGAAAATTTTCAGTAATCATGATCATCAATTATAATAATTTGAAATGGTTATGATATGTTTATGATTTTATGAACCAAATGTAGTTATTTCTTAATTAATAATAATTTTTAAAACTGAATAAGAAGCAATTTTATATGACACTTCTTGGTTCACAGATTATTTAAATATATATGATACAAAACTTGGAACGTGAAACATTCGATCATGTAAATTATTTTATAAGCTTTAAACCAAATGTAACTATTTAAATTTAATTTTATAAAAAATGAATTAATATAGTCAGATGGGTTTGTAGATTCATTTGGTGCTACATATAAGGAATAATCTATTAATGGACAATTTGCCTTTCTGTGAAAAGTAAAATAAAATGTGAAGATGAATAATAGAGAGACCTGTTAACAGGATGATCATAGCCATATACTATATAATTTAATTAGTGAGTGTTCCATTGTATGAAACTAGCATTAAATTAACTCTCCATTTTTTTCTTAACTGAATAAGATGATGGCATAAGTAATTCCAAAGGTATGTTTGTTTCTTGAGCTAGATTTTAATATAACTTCTGGTTTTGATAACCTAATGCCTCTATTATAAGATTACCCATCAACCTTTCACTTAATGGTTAGAGCTAGCATGACCATATAATTTACCATACAAACTAGGAAACTTTTGAGAATGAAAGAAGATACTAAAGTTAACTAACACTATGTATTTAAAAATATTTATTTATAACCATACTGGTTGGTTTTATTGATGGATCTATGTACAATTTTTCTATTGAAAATATTTTTTAATGAAAATATTTCTAGAAAACTAAACCAACATCTTTGTAAATTAAAGCAAATATTTTATTCATAACAATAATCTAAATATTAAAATTATCCTAAGTATAGCAATTATTAGTACATAGTCATATAATGTAGTTTATTAGCTCTATTTTTCTTTAATGCCATATCAGTGTGTTTTCCCAAATTATATATTTTTATATGGTCTTACTTTATTTTTAGTCATGAAATTTCATTTAATATTCTTTAAAGTTGCATTTTAGGGGCACCTGAGTGGCTCAGTCGGTTAAGCATCTGACTCTTGGTTTTGGTTCAGGTCATGATCTCAGTTTGTGAGATCGATCCCTGCATTGGGCTCTGTGCTAAAAGTGTGGAGCCTGCTTGGAATTCTCTCTCTCCTTCTCTCTCTCTCTCTCTCTGCCCCTCCCCTGCTCTCTGTCTCTCTCTATCAAAATAAATAAGCTTTAAAAAAATAAAAAATAAATCTGTATTTTATAATTCGTAAATTTGAAATTGTTGGCACCACTAATTCACTTGTCTGTAGGCCAAAATATGTTTAATTAAGAGAATGCTTCAATAGCTACAAGGTACTTGATAATCTCTGCGCAAAAGTTTTTTTTAACTGAAGGTTGTTTTCAATTTGACTTTTTCTTTTCAACTTCTTAATTTGAAATGTACAAAATCTGTGGCCCAAATATTTTCATAGGTACTCTCTCAAAAAACTTTTAGGCCTCTCAGTCTCATTGGATCTCACTCCATTAGACAGAAGCCAAACCTACAAATCTTTTCAAGAGTAGCCTTTCTCTACTTTGATACTCTACTCACTGAAGTTCAAAGGTTTTTATTTGTGCTGTATCATAAACTTTGATTTAATATTACTGAATGATTTTGAATTAAGTGCAGCTAATGGTTAGAGAATTCATTTACAAAGAATAATTCAACAGAATTATATTACACTTAAGGTGATTTAAAAGTAGTTCCTTTGAAGGCTCAAACTTCTATGAAAATTTATGGGCAACTCAAAATATTCATACTGACATGTGAAAGAATATTTTGTATTCACATCAAATTTAGCATTAAAACCATGTAGTTCCATTACTCTTTTTGGTACATATTAAAACATTGGTAAATTTTCATGATAACAAATTCTATTTCACTATTATGTTACAGCTAGCTTGAATGAATGAATGAAGTAACATTACATCAATACCAAATCGAAGTATTCTACTTTTTCTTAGGTTTCTTAAAATAATACAACATTTTGACCACATGGTATACTCCAACAAAATTTGTATTATATTATTTCTGCATGAAATGAATGTTTCCATAATTGTTGCATTTTTAAACTGATTTTACAAATTGATATGCAAGTAAATTCGTTCACTACAGTTTTAGATTTTTTGAAATTTGTTTTTTTTTTCTTTTTGATTTAAAATTTTTAATTATCGAAAATATTTAACTTGATCCATAAGGAAAACTGTAAGCCAAGAAACACTGAATGAGAGTAGGAAGATGGCAGAAGAGAAGGAGGACCCTAGGTTCATCTTGTCCCATGAACACAACTAGATAATTATCAAATCATACTAAATACCAAAAAAAAAAATGACATAAAGAATTACAGGACCAACTCCACAACTAAAGAGTAAGAATAGGCCATATCAAAAAGTTTTGATGTGTTTTAGGGGAGAAATAGATCACAGGTACTCTGGACGGTGGAGTACTGTGATTGAAGAGAAGGGCAAGTGAGAGAGGAGCACACAGGGGGACACACAAGAAAAACCTTTCTCCAAAGTCATACGAGAGGAGCTGAAATTCATGAGTTCTTGCAACCAATGAGGCTTAAAGCCTCGGGTTTTAGAGATCATCTGGCTTGGTGGGAATAGAGCATGGAGGGCCCTGTGTTGTTCCTGTATAGAAGGTAGGCCAACAAACCAGGGACAGACAGCATCTGAAGCAATCTAAAGAAAGCATGGGGTGCACAGTGGGTAAGATTATTTGCTATTTTCAGAGCAAGTCATTGAGAGCATTCATGGAGATACTTCTGGAACAAAGAAGATGGCCATCACCATTTCCCTCCCCTGCCCCTCAGCATAAACACAGAGTCACCTGGGGGAAGCAGTGCAGCTTGGGTATTGGCTGCCTAATGTGCTTATACCAAGCCCCACAGCCCTGCACTTTGCCAGTACTGCCCTTCTCAGTCAAGCTTGCCTCAGTCCCAGCTCAGTGGATCCCTCCCTTGAATACCAGCAGAAACACCTGCCCACACCATGTTTCCCAGCCAGAGAGTTCTGCATGGTCCCAGTCTGGTGGAGTTGTGTCAGGTCTCATTTCACAAGAAGGCCAGAGCACACCTAGTTAAAACTTACCACATTCAGGCAGGGACCAAAAACTGTCTACAGAAGGCAAGAAGAGCCTCTTCAGATGACTGGCCTGAAGGATAGAGCAGCCAGAATGCAAGACAAGAGTGCTTGCAACACACACACTAGAGTCACTCCCTAAAGCACCAGGCCCTGGGCACTATATAACCTCTTCTTCATAAGGCCATTACTTTCAGGGACAGGAGACATAAGTAGCTGTAGGAAAACACAAAAGAAGGTGGAGACTTAGACAAAACGTGAAGAACGGGGAGTTTGTCACAAATGAAAGAATAAGATAAGACCATGGCCACAGATCTAGTCAAACAGGTCTAAGGTACACGGCTGAAGGCAAATTGAAAGCAACTTCGGTAAGGATGCTAACTGTGCTTGAGAAAATAAGACATCAGTGAGACCCTTACCAGAGATAAAAGACAAAAAAAAAAAAATAGAATCAGCGATGAAGAGTTCAATAAATAATATTGGAAACAGGTTTGATGCAATGAATACCAGACTGGAAAAAGAAGAGGAATGAATTAGTAACCTAGAGGACAAAATATTGGAAAATAATGAACTTGAGCAAAAGAGGGAAAGAAGAATTATGCAATATAAGAATAGACTGAGGTAACTCAATGACTCCATCAAATGTAATAACATTCATATTATAGGAGTCCCAGAAGAATAAGAAGAGAGAGAAAAGGGTACAGAAAATTTATTTGAAGACATAATCACTGAAAACTTCCTTAATATAGGGATGGAAGCAGACATCCAGAACCAGGAGGCACAGAGAACTCCAATAAAAATCAACAAAAGTAGGCCAACACCAAGATATACTGTAATCAAATTTGCAAAATATAGTGATAAAGAAAAAAATCTTAAAAACAGCAAAAGAAATTAAGTCCTTAAGTTACAAGAGAAAACCCATAAGGCTAGCTGGAAATCTCTCAACAAAAACTTTGCAAGCCAAAAGGGAGTAGCATAATATATTCAATGTGTTGAATGGGAAAAAACAAAACAAAACCCTGCAGTCAGGAATACTATATCCAGCAGGGCTATTATTCAAAATACAAGGAGAGATGAAGAGTTTCCCAAACAAAAACTAAAGGAGTTCATGACTACTAAACTAGCCCTCCAAGAAATATGAAAGGGGACTCTTTGAGGACTAAGGAGAGAATAAAAGTGACAAAGTGAAGAAAGAATCAGCAAGGGGGCACCTGGGTAGCTCAGTTAGTTGAGTGACCAACTCTTGATTTCAGCTCAGGTCATGATTTCATGGTTTGTGGGATCAAGCCCTACATCGAGCTCCATGCTAAGCATGGAACCTGCTTGGGATTCTCTCTCTCTCTCTCTCTCTCTCTCTCTCTCTCTCTCTCTCTGCTCTCTGTCTCTCTCTCTCTCCCCTTCCCCTCTCCCACTCTCTCTCTTTCTCTCTTCTTCTCAAAATAAATAAATAAATAGCCATTTAAATAACTTTAAAAAAGAATCAGAGAAAATCCCCAGAAAAAATGACAAAACAAGTAATAAAATGCCAAAACTACTATCAATACTTGCTTTGAATGTAAATAGACTGAATGCTGTAATCAAAAGACATAGGGTGTCAGGATGGATTCAAAGACAAGACCCATCTATATGCTGCCAAGAAGACATTCATTTTAGATCTAAAGACATCTGCAGATTGAAACTGACAGAATGGAGAAACATCTATCATTCAAATGGAGGCAGAGAGGCTTTGGAAGATGGCAGTGTAGGAGGATGCTGGGCTCACCTCCTCCTGCTGATCACTTAAATTCCACCCACACCTGCCTAAATAACCCAGAAAACCACCAGAAGACTAGCAGAACAGACTCTCTGGAGCCAAGCATAGACAAGAGGCCCACAGAAGAGGGTAGGAAGGGTGGAGAGGTGGTGTACGCTACACGGATTGGCAGGAGGGAGCTGGGGCAGTGGAGGGGTTGCCCCCCCGGCAATCTCTGAGTCTGGCTTGCAAAAGCAGAGGGGCTGGACTACATGAGTTCTGACAGCCAGCGGGACTTAACATCTGGAATGTTAAAGGTGAACAGCTCTGCTCTCTGAGAGCAGGGAGGGTGAGAGGACGCCGGGAGAGAGAGAGTTGTTGAGCCCCACAAGACAGAGCTCAGCTCCGTGAGGAACAAAGGCGCTGGCCAGCACCATCTCCCTCTCCCATCCCAAAACCAAAATCCCAAAGGGAAACAGTTCACCAAACTTGCTTGCACCACACAAACACCCAACACTGTGCAACCTCTGACGGGTTGGCCTCCCTCTGGGTGCTGCAGTGCCCCTCCTGCAGGGGACCAATGATGGCAAAGCTAGCTAAGCTACCTGAGCCTGCCCCTCCCGCCCCTGTGCACTTTGCTGTTCCACCCTGGCTAATACCCCAGATCCCATTAAAGCAGCACCACAAGACTGGCAGTGTGCAAGTAGCCCGGACAGAGGCCACACCACTCCACAGTGAGTCCTGCCCCTGGGGGAGGGTAAGATAAGGTACACACCAGTCTGACTGTAGCTCCAGCGGTGGGATGGGGACAGACATTAGGGCTGACTGCGGCCCCACTTACCAACACAAGTTACTCCAGACAGCACAGGGTAAGTGCCCTGCAGTTCTGCACCACTCCAGGGACTATCCAAAATGATGAAACAGAAGAATTCTCCTGAAAAGAAACTCTAGGATGTAGCGACAGCTAATGAATTGATCAAAAACGATTTAAGCAATATAACGGACCATGAAATTAGAATAATAGTCATAAAATTAATCGCTGGGCTTGAAAAAAGTATAGAGGACAGCAGAGAATCTATTGCTACAAAGATCAAGGGACTAAGAAATAGTCATGAGGAGCTTTAAAAAATGCCATAAATGAGGTGCAAAATAAAATGGAGGCGACCACAGCTCAGATTGAAGAGGCAGAGGAGAGAATAGGTGAATTAGAAGATAAAATTATGGAAAAAGAGGAAGCTGAGAAAAAGGTAAAAAAATCTAGGAATATGAGGGAAGAATTAGAGAACTAAGTGATGCAATCAAACATAACAATATCCGTATCATAGGAATTCCAGAAGAGGAAGAGGGAGAGAAAGGGGCTGAAGGTATACTTGAACAAATCATAGCTGAGAACTTCCCTGATCTGGGGAAGGAAATAGGCATTGAAATCCAAGAGGCACAGAGAACTCCCTTCAGACATAACTTGAATCGATCTTCTGCATGACATATCATAGTGAAACTGGCAAAATACAAGGATAAAGAGAAAATTCTGAAAGCAGCTAGGGATAAACACTCCCTAACTTATAAAGGGAGACAGAAAAGACTAGTGACAGATCTATCTACTGAAACTTGGCAGGCCAGAAAGGAATGGCCGCAAATCTTCAGTGTAATGAACAGAAAAAATATGCAGCCAAGAATCCTTTATCCAGCAAGTCTGTCATTCAGAATAGAAGGAGAGATAAAGGTCTTCCCAAACAAACAAAAACTGAAGGAATTCATCACCACTAAACCAGCCCTACAAGAGATCCTAAGGGGGATTCTGTGAGTGAAATGTTGCAAGGACCACAAAGCATCAGAGACATCACTACAAGCATGAAACCTACAGACATCACAATGACTCTAAACTCTTAATAACACTAAATGTAAATGGACTAAATGCTCCAACCAAAAGACATAGGGTATCAGAATGGATAAAAAAACAAGAGCCATCTATTTGTTGTCACAAGAGACTCATTGTAAACCTGAGGACACCTTCAGATTGAAAGTGAGTGGATGGAGAACTATCTATCATGCTACTGGAACTCAAAAGAAAGCTGGAATAGCCATACTTATATCAGAAAAACTAGACTTTAAAGTAAAGGCTGTAACAAGAGATGAAGAAGGGCATTGTATAAAAATTACAGGGTCTATCCATCAGGAAGAGCTAACAATTATAAATGTCTATGCACCGAATACGGGAGCCCCCAAATATATAAAACAATCACAAACATAAGCATCCTTATTGATAAGAATGTGGTAATTGCAGGGGACTTTAATATCATGCAAATGGATGTTAAAAGAAAGTCAGAATGACAATACTTATATTAGATAAAGTGCACTTTAAAACAAAGACTGTAACAAGAGGCAAAGAAAAACAGCAAATTTGGGGATAATCCAACAATGGGATCTAACACTTTTAAATATTTGTGTACTCAACATGAGAGTACTCAAATACATAAAAGTGTTAATATCAAAGATGAAGGAGGTAATTGATAATAATACAATAGTCATGGACTTTAACATCCCACTTACATCAATGGACAGATTATCTAAACAGAAAATAAATAAGAAACAAAGGCTTTCAATGACGCACTGGACCACATAGACTTAGATATATTCAGAACATTCCATCGTAAAATAGCAGAATACACATTCTTTTCAAATGTACATAGAATATTTTGCAGAATAGATAACATATTAGTTCACAAAATAGGCCTTCACCATTATAAAAGTTTGAAATTATACCATGCATCTTTTCTGACTACAACACTATGAAATTAGAAGTCGCTACAAGAAAAAATCTGGGAAGACCACAAATACATGCAAGTTAAGTAACATGCTACAAAACAATTAATGGGTCAACCAGGAATCAAAGAAGTAATATAAAAATACATGGAAACAAATTAATATGATGACACTATAGTCCAAAACTTTTGGGATGCAGCAGAAGTGGTCATAAAAGGAAGTACATAGCAATACAGGCCTACCTCAAGAAGCAAGTGAAATCTCAAAGAAACAGCCTAACCATACACTAAAGGAGCTAGTCAGTGGACAACAAATGAAACCTAAAGACAGCAGAAAGAGAGACATAATGAAGATGAGAGCAGAAATAAATGATATAGAAACTAAAAAAATAATAGAACAGATCAAGGAAACCAGGAGCTATTTCTTTGAAAAAAATCAATAAAATTGATACAACTCTAACCAGACTTATCAAAAAGAAAAGCGAAAGGACCCAAATAAATAAAATCAGAAATGAGAGAGGAAAAATAACAACCAACACCACACAAATACAATTGTAAGAGAATATTATGAAAAAAATATATGCTAATAAATTGGACAATCTAGAAAAAATGGATAAATTCTTAAAAACATATAACCTACTAAAACTGAAACAGGAAGAACTGAAAGATTTGAATAGACTGATTATTAGTAACGGGATTGAATTAGTAATCAAAAAATTCCCAATAAACAAAAGTCCAGGGCCAGCTGTCTTCACAGATGAATTCCAAGAACATTTAAAGAAGAGTTAATAACTATTCATCTCAAACTACTCCAAATATTTAAAAGGAATGAAAACTTCTAAATTTATTCTGTTTCCAGCATTACTGTGACTTCAAAAATCAGATAAAGGCACCACTAACAAAGAGAACTACACCAATATTGCAAGAGGTTTTCCCTTTCTCCACATCCTCAACAAACACCTGTTGTTTCTTGTGTTATTGTTTTCAACCATTCTAACATGGGTGAGGTGATATCCCATTGTAGTTTTGATTTGTATTTCCCTGATGATCAGTGATATTGTGCATATTTTCATGTGTCTGTTGTCCATCTATATATCTTCTTTGGAAAAGGGTCTATTCATATCATCTGCCCATTTTTTAATTTGAGTATTTATTTTTTCAGTGTTGGGTATTATAAATTCTTTATATACTTTGAATGCTATTCCTTTATCAGATATTTCATTTACAAATATCTTCTCCCATTCCACAGATTGTCTTTTATTTTTGTTGATTGTTTCCTTCATTGCAGAGAGGATATTTATTTTGATGAAATCCCAGTAGTTATTTTGCTTTTGTTTCCCTTGGCTCAGAAGACATCTAGAAAGAATCACTGCAGCAGATGTAAACAAGGTTACTGCTTTTGTTGTAGTCATGGTTTTTTATGGTTAAATAAGTTGTTGTGTCTATATACATACATTTAATGTGTGTGTGTGCATGTGTGTGTGTGTGTATAATGTATATACATGGATATATACATATATATATGATGGAATATTAATCATATAAGAGAATGAAATCTTTCCATTTGAAATAACATGGATATAGCTAGATAGTATTGTGCTAAGCAAAATATGTCAGTCAGAAAGACAGGTTACCACATTATTTCACTCATATGTGGAATTTAAGAAACAAAACAATCGAAGAGAATAAAAAGAGAGGGGGTGTGGCAAACCAAGAAATAAACTTAGCTATAGAGAAGAAACTGATGGTTACAGGAGGGAGGTGTGTGGGGGTTGGGTTAAATAGGTGATGGAAATTAAGTGTGCACTTTGTTGTAATGAGCATGGGGTATTGTATGGAAGTGTTAAATCACTATTTTGTACACATGAAACTATTATTACAATGTATGTTAAATAACTGGAATTTAATAAAACTTTAAAAAAAATAAGGAAAACTTCATGCCAATATCCCTGATGAAGATGGATAGAAATTTCTCAATAAAATTCTTGCAAAGTGCATCTAACCATACATTAAAATAATCATTCACCACATTCAAGTGACATTCCTAGGTTGAAAAGGTGGTTTAATATTAAAAATCAATTAACATGATACACAACATTAATAAAAGAAAGGATAAGAACCATATGATCATTTCAATAGATGTAGAAAAAAACATTTGACAACATACAACATCCATTCATGATAAAAACCTTCAACAAAGTAGGCTTAGAGGGAACATACCTCAACATAATAAAACCCATATTCAAAAAATCCACAGCTAATATCATCCTCAATGGGGAAAAACTGAAAGCTTTTCCTCTATGGTCAGGAACAAGACAGGGATGGCCACTTTTGCCACTAGTGTTTAACATATTGCTAAAAGTCCTAGCCACAGCAATCAACACCAAGAAATAAAATGCATCCATACTGGCAAGGAATAAGTCAAACATTCATTATTTACAGATGACATGATACTGTATATAGAAAATCCTACACACACACACAAACACACACACAAACTTGACAAAAGACTCCACAAAAATCTGCTTGAAGTGATAAACAAATTCAGTACATTTGGAGGTTACAGAATCAACATAGAGAAATCTGTGGTATTGCTGTATGCCAATAATGAAGCAGTAGAAATAGAAATTAATGAATCATTCCCATTTATAGCTGCACAAAAAGTAAGATACCTAGAAATAAACCTAATAGTTGAAAGATCTGCAGTCTAAAAACTCTAAAACACTGATGAAATATATTGAAGATGATACAAATGAAAAGACATTCCATGCTCATGCACTGGAAGAAGAAATAATGTTAAAATGTCTATACCCAAAGTAATCTACACATTTAATGCAATCTCTATCAAATGACCAACAGCATTAGTCACAGTGATGGAAGAAACAATCCTAAAATTTGTATAGAACCACAAAAGACCTGAATATTCAAAGCATCTTTGTAAGAGAAAAGCAAACGTGGAGGTATCACAATTTGTGACTTCAAATTATATTACAAAGCTGTAGTGATCAAGACAGTATGGTACTGGCACAAAAATAGACACCACAGATCAATAGAACAGAATAGAAAACACAGAAATGAACCCTCAACTATATGGTCAATTAATCTTCACAAAAGGCGGAAAGAATACCCAATGGGAAAAAGACAGTCTCTTCAACAAATGGTGTTGGAAAAACTGTCCAGCAACATGCAAAAGAAAGAAACTAGACAACTTTCTTAGGCCACACACACACACACACACGCACATTCAAAATTGATTAAAGACCTAAATGTAAGGCCTGAAACCATAAAAATTCTAGAGGAGAACAGAGGCAGTAACCTCTTTGACGCTGGCTGTAGTGACGTATTTCTAGATATGTCTTCTGAGGCAAGGGAAATAAAAATAATAAACTATTTGGACGTCACCAAAATAAAAAAAAAAAACAACTTCTGTACAGCAAAGAAAGTAATCAGCAAAACTAAAAGGCAACCTATGGAATGGGAGAATATATTTGCAAATGACAAATCTGATAAAGGGTTAGTATCCAAAATATGTCAAGAGCTTATAAAACTCAACATCCAAAAAAATGAATAATCAAATTTTAAAATGGGCAGAAGACATGAATAAACACTTTTCCAAAGAAGACATACAGATGGCCAACAGACACATGAAAAGATGATCAACATCACTAATCATCAGGGAAATACAAATCAAACTACAATGAGTTATTTCACACCTGTCAGAATGGCTAAAATCAACAACACAAGAAACAATAGGTTTTTGTGAGAATGTGGAGAAAGGGAAACTCTTTTGCACTGATGGTGGGAATGCAAACTGGTGCAGTCATTCTGGAGAACAGTATGGAGGTTACTAAAAATGTCAAATATAGAACTACCCTATGATCCAGGAATTGCACTAGTAGGTATTTACCCCAAGAATACACAAATACAAATTTAATGTGATACATGCACCCTGATGTTTATAGTTGCATTATTTATAATTGCCAAATTACTGAAACAACCCAAGTGAGCACTGACTGATAACGAGGAGGTGATGTATATCTACAATGGAATATTACTCAGCCATGTAAAAGCATAAAATCTTGTCATTTGCAAGGACATGGGTAGAGCAAGACAGTTGTATGCTAAGTGAAATAAGTCACTCAGAGAAAGACACATACCATATGGGTTCACTCATACATGCAATTTAAGAAACAAAAGGAGCAAATAGAAAAAAAAAGAGAAACCAAGAAACTGACTCTTACCTATAGAGAACATACTGATGATTACCAGAGGGGAAATGGGTGGGCAGATGAGTGAAGTAGGTAATGGGGATTAAGGAGTGCACTACTTATGATGAGCACCAAGTGTTGTATGGAAATGTTGAGTCACTATATTGTATAGCTGAAACTAATTTTGCACTATATGTTAACAAAATAGAATTTAAATAAAACAAAAAAAATGATTTATATTTTTCTTTTTTTAAAAAAAATGCTTATTTTGAGAAAGAGATAGTGTGTGAAAGTAGAGGAGAGTCAGAGAGAGGGAGAGAGAGATAATCTCAAACAGGTTCCACACAGTGCAGAGCCTTACGCAGGGCTCGATCTCACAAACTGTGAGACCATGACCTGAGCCAAAACCAAGAGTCAGATGCTTAACTGATGGAGCCACCCAGGCACCATTGATTTACATTTTTCATCTCTACCCACCTCATCATCCCTTATTCCCTCATAGTTAATGTTTTTTACTCATTTTAAACTTATCGTTCTATTTTATTTTGAAAAACTTGTGTGCACATATTTCACCTCTTTCTTTAGAAAATGTTAAATAATTTCAATATCTTTGTGAACCAAGCATTTTCTGTCCCAGGACAATAGACAAGTTCTTTAACTTTTTGTTTGGAAATGATTTCAAATTTAAAGAAATAAAATGTTACATAAATAGTTTAAAATACAACCAGAAGTCCATTATCCAGACTCACCTCTTGTCAACATTTTGTCCTGTATGATGTATTGGTTGAGGTCTCCTTCTCTATTTCCACACATGCATATGAATAGGTATTCACATATACATATGCATGTACTTTTTCATGTGTGTATTTGTATGTATACTTAAAATATTTCAGTTATTGTTATTTTTCAGATAATATATGTGTATGGTGGGAACTTTTGTTAAGCTTTTTAAAGGTAATTGTATAGTCACATGCAATTATAGAAATAATATAGAGGGATTCCATTTATCACTTACCTAGCTATATAATGGTAACATCTTATAAAACTGTAGTATGCTATCATAACCAGAATATTGACATTGATTCAATCCACTGATCTCATTCATATTTCTCCAGTTATACTTGAACTCGTGTGTGTGTGTGTGTGTAGTTGTATGCCATTTTATCGCATGTTTATGTTTTTATATCCAATATCACAATCAAAATACTAAGCAGTTTCATCACAAGGATCACTTTTGTTGCTCTTTTATAACATCACTCACTTCCTTCCAGCCACCTTCTATTCCTAAGCCCTGATAACTACTAATCTGTTCTCTATTTCTAAATGGTTATCTTTCAATACTGTTATATATATGGAATCGTGGGGTATGTAATCTTTGGGGATTTAATGTTGTTGTTTTTTTTTTCTCAGCATAACTCCCAGGAGTTGCAGTTCAATTGCATATATTAGTTTGTTAATTAATTCATTCCTTTTTATTGATGAGTACTATTTTATGGAATGGACATACCATGATAGTTTGTTTAAGCATTGACCTATTGAAGGAGATCTGAGTTGATTCCAGTTTGGGGCTATTATGAATAAAACTGTTATGAACATCCATGTATAGATCCTTTTGTAAATATCTTTTCATTTCTCTGGGATAAATGCCCAGATGTAGAATTGCTGAGTCTTGTGATAGTTTTATGTTTGGTTTTATAAGATATTACCAAACTGATGTGTAAAAAGGCTCTATAATTTTACATCACAATCAGTAATACATAAGTAACCAATTCCTCTTCATACTTAGCAATATTTATTGCTGTTACTGTATTTTTTTTAGCTATTATAGGTGTGTATCAATATCTTATTGTGGTTTTACTTTACATTTTTCTAACAGCTAATGATGTTGAATATCTTTTCATGTGCTAATTTGTTCTCCTGTGAAATATCCTGTGTGTATTCTGTGTATATCCTCTTCCGTGAAAGATCTAGTCATTTCTATTGCTCATTTTCTAAATGGTTCATTTCTACTTTTACTACTGAGTTTAGAGAGTTCTTTATATACTGTGAATAGTAGTTCTTTGTTGCATATGTGGTTTGCAAATATTTTCTCCCAGTCTGTAGCTTGACTAGTCACCCTCTAAATAGGATCTTTGCAGGGCAAAAGTTTTTAATTTTGATGGAAGTTAATTTATCAGTTTTTCTAGTAATACATTTTGTTGTTGGTGTCAAGTGAAATAACTGCATCATCATATATCTCAAAGATTTTCTCCTATGCTTCCCCCCCCCAAAATTTATAGTTTTGCATTTCTTATTTAAGTCTGCAACCCATTTTGAGTTAATTTTCATACAAAGTGTGTGGTTTAGGTTTAGATTCATTTTCAGCACCATTAGTTGAACAGGTTATCCTTTCTCAATTTTATTGGTTTTGCACCTTTGTCAAAAATCATTTAAGTATATTTGTATGGGTCTATTTCTGGACTTTACATTCTGTTCCATTGATCTATATATCTGTCTCTTTGCCAATACCGTACTGTCTTCATTATAGCCATAGGGAAGGAGAGTGCTTTCTAGGCAAGTTTACTTGTTATGACAGTATTTCTCCATTGACAATGCTACCCTCTCTTTCTACCTCATATGTCTCAGAGGAGAAGGAGAGCACATTCTTTGATCCTGTATTATTAGCAGGGATCCTGATGGTTACCCCTTACGGTGTTACTGGACTCTCTTGGTGTTGCAACTCCTGTTTTATACAGGGGAGGAATAAACCACCTTCCGATGCTGGGTTGGGTGTCATGAAATGGTTGGCCTTGTCAGGTGTGGGAATCATAAAAATTTTTTCCACTATGTTGTTCTTCCAGTCCTAGGTCCCTGGCAAGTTTGTCTTCCACTTTCCACCAGTATTCTGTTTGTGTTGCCTCTTGCATTAGTTCCAGAATTAATAATTGTACTCAGTGGGGAATACCAATGAGAAAAGACTGTATATCCCTTGTTCAGACTGAAAGTCACCTATGCTTATTTTGTACATTTGTTTATACCAGTAACCAAATACAATGTATCTCCTTCCCTTTCCCTATTCAATATTTGTATTTCTTTTTTTTTCCACAGTGAGAACCATGGTTACAGCTATATGAATGAATTAATTTGCCTGTTGTTTGATCATATAGTCTCAAGTGTTTTCAGAATTACCATACCCCAATTACTGACATATCCTGTTATTAAAAAGTATTCCAGTTCCATTTGCAGTCCTCCTCCCCTACCAATATAGAGTATATAGTTAAATATTATGTTCTTAAATTACTTGGATTAGTAATTATGTTACTTGTTTGAAATATATTTGCCATTCAGTGGTTTAAGTTTGCTTGAGATTTAGGTCTTCATACTTTCAATTTTATTGGTGTTTTAAAGTATACTCAGAGAAGAGTTACTCCTTTCTGTATCACTTCTACTCTGTCACTCCTCCCTTACTCTTCTTACAATAGTGTAGGTAACCAAATTCATTGTTCTATAATTTAGAATTCCTGTTTCTTTTTTAAGTTAAGCAGATATATGTATGTTTTCTTATTTGCCCTCCTTGTAATACAAAAGATAGCATATTATAAATGCACATACACATTTTTAATTAACAATGGCCCTAGGAAATCACATATTTCAGTTAATTGAGATTCATTGTGTGTTTTTATCATACACACATTAAATTTCAAGTTTGTACATTTTGGTAGTATCCAATATTTTTCAATTGTAAATAATGCTGTAGTGAATAATATACATATGTATTTTCATATTTTGTGGGTTTTATCTTTAGAGTCAATCCCTAGAAATGGGTTGTTGGATTGAAAGACAAATACAAATACATTTTTGGTTGATATTACAGAATTCTCCTCCAAACAGATAGCATAGGTTTTTTTTTAATTTTTACTAGCAGTGGAAGAATACTTATTTCCCTCAAGTCTTTTCAAAGAGAATATTTTTAAATATTTTTTTGCCAATATGATGGTTAGAAATGGTATCCTTATTCAATTGTGACTTTAATTTCTCTTATTATAAATAAGATTTACTTTTGTATTTGTTGAAAGAACATTTTTATTTTTTCTGTGAGGTTTTTTATGTCTTGTTTTTTCTATAGATTTTTTTGTTTTTCTACTAAATGTTCAGAAGTTTTACATATTTCAAAAGTTAGTGACTATCCATGATATATATTTTCCCCAGTATATCATTTATTTTTTAATTTATCATGGTGGATTTGTTTTATTTTGATGGAGTAAAATTTCACTTTTTTTCTTTTATTACATCTTGCATTAGTTTCCTATTTCTACCATAATAAATTTAGTAACATGAAACAAAACCCATTTCTTATATTATAGTACTATAGGTGAGAAATCCATAATAGACTCAGATCAGTCTTTTATTTGGAGTCTTTCAAGAATAAAATCAAGATCTTTGCTAGGTGGGTTCTTATCTGGAGCATCTGGGGAAAATTCTACTTGAAAATTCTACTTGAAGCTGTAGGCATAATTCAATATGTTGAAAATGTAGGACTGAAGTCCCTGCTTTCTTGTAGGACTTAAGTCCCTGTTTTCTTGCTGGATGCCAGCTGGAATCATTCTAAGAATCTAGAGGGTATATTTACTGGTGTTCCACTCCATTTTGAAAATTAGCTCACACTTTGAATTTCTTTGACATCTCTTTTTACAACATTTTTCTGAGTTCCTCTTCTGCATTTAAAGGCTCATTTGATTATTTAGGCCTCACTGAAATAATACAAATTAATTTCCCAATTTTATAACTGCAGAGTACTCTGCCATGTATCCTAACATAATTCAGGCATGACATCAGGGAACAAAGGCCATAGGGCCTGAAATTCTTCCAACCACACATCTACATTGTGAGTTTCATTAAGAAAGACTTTTCCTACACCTGTGATAAAGAGGAAAATATACATTTTTTTCCTAAAAATTTTATTGTTGTGTTTCCTACATTTTAGTTCCCAGCCCAGTTGGAGTTTATTCTTGTGCATGTTGTAAAAAATGAATCTAATTTTATTCTTTTTTCCCACTTTGATTCACATTTGTCCCAACAGCATTTACTAAAACGTCCATATTTATTGTTTACTATATTTCTTCATCACTGAATATGTTTCTAGACTCCATTCTATTCTATTGATCTAGACAGCTATGTCTAATGATCAGTCTACTCATGTGCCAATACCATACATTTTAATTATAGAGGCATCAGAGTATATGTTAAGATCTGGTAAATCTAGTTTGTCTCCCATCAGATCACTGCTTTTTCACTCCATTCCTTATTCATCTAGCATTTTTATTTTTACAGATAAAATTTAGAATCAACTCATTTATTTCTTGATATTTTTACTAGGATTACATTAAATTCACAAATTAAGAAGAACTGGACTGAGGCATATTAGTTTTGTGATGGTAGAGGGAGAACAGCAACCACAAAACCTGGGGAGGAAATACGTTAGATCCAGAGTTTACAGAGAGGAGGGCACATTAAAGATCTTTTTTTTTTTTTTTTTCTGCATCACCCTGGAGCCTTCTTTATTAAGTAAAATGACCTGGAATGGTTTTCTCAAACCATTTTAGGCATTTTATTTTTAAATGACTGTAAAGTCAGTCATTATGCACTACTCTGAAAATCATTTTTTCTCTCTCTCTCTCATTAATGGTGACCACCCTTCCTTTTAAACTGAGAAGTCCATCAGAAACAGCAAAGATAGCCTACCTTCTGAGTCTCCCAAAATACACTTTTCAGCACCTTCAGATGTCTCTCATCACCACTACCATAGCCATCTTCTATCATTCATAAATGCAGATAAATGCCATATGGCTGCTATTGACATGGACAAATAGGACAGTTTGGACTGACTGCTCTTTGGCTGTCCCTCTAAATGGAAAGACTAGACTCAATTATTCAAACTGAACTAGGAACCCTAAGCCTTACCAGCTTTCTGGGACACTGTCAACTTGTGCTTCCTCCTCCAGACAATGGAGGTTTGGCTTGTAGACCCCCAACAATTGTAATCAATGTATTTTTTCAGAGACACCATGAAAACTTCCTGGATTTTACTTCTTATAAGAGAGCAAAATATTAACTTGTCTTCCTCCTGTAAACACAATGGCTTGCCCCTCAGGAGTGACAATAAGGGACATTCCAGTGTTTAAAGAAATGTCACAGTAGACCGTATAGCCCTCAATGACTGAAAAGATGTCTCCACACTGAAGTTACACTTAAGGGATCTTACTGGAAGGATAAATGGACTCTAAACACACATCCTGCAAGCCATTATATCTAATACAGGAATTACTTTCAGAAAAGATGGTATAGAGTGTTGCCGTGATGTGTCAGTCAGGATTCAACCAGAGAACCAGATATACACACACACCTCCAGCATCTGACATGGAGACGTGTGTGTGTGTGTGTGTGTGTGTGTGTGTGTGTATACACTTGTTACAGGGAGTAGAAACACATTGTTGTCAGGGATATATTTTTAAGGCTATGTCTCCATGTCAGATGCTGGAGATTTGTTACAGAATTTGATAAATGGAATTGGATTTTTTACAGGGAATTAGCATACATCATTGTTAGCACCATCTCTTTAAGGCTGTGCTGCATGTCAGGTGCTAGATCTTGAAGTCTAGAATTCAGAGAGAGAAAATCATAAGCAGACTGGATCCTCACAACATGAGCATGAAACCCCTCAAGGATAAATAACAACACATGCCCATTATTTTTTATTAATAAAGTTCTATTTATTTACTTTGAGAGAGACAGAGATGGTGTGAGTGGGGGAAGGACAGAGAGAGAGGGAGAGAAAGAGAACCCCAGGCAGGCTCCATGCTGCCAGCACAGAGCCTGATGCAGGGCTTGAACTCACAGACCATGAGATCATGACCCGAGCCAAAACGAAGAGTCAGACATTCAACCAAAGAGACACCCAAGTGTCCCAACACATGTCCATTCTGGTTGCCATTGACCTAGGTACAAGCTGAAGCTGAGGCCCCTTATCATAGAAATAAATATATAAATAAATATAAATATAAATATAAATTCAGGAAAACTGAAAGAGAATCCAGGAAAACTAGAGAAACCATAGGCTTACATGTTGCTTCATGCCAAAAGAGTCAGCAAATCAGGAATAATAATGAAAGTTATGAAATGACTAGTGCCTCCGTCCTGCTCTTCCAAATCTTCTGAATTCCTCTATGTGAACTGTCCTACAAAGAAACATACACTAAAGGGAATCCTTAGAAATTTAGTTTAGCCTAGCCAAGTTGACACATTACAAAGCCATCTGGCAAGATTTAAGCTAAAACGATTGACAACATTGCCCTAGGCCTGCATGATATCCAGGTCAGTCTCAACTTGCTGGCCAGGTTTATTACGGGTAATAGAATTGCCCTAGATTTCCACTTTGTGGGATGAGGCAGAGGCTGTGAAATTAAATAATACATTCTTTGTGCCTGGATTAATGCCTCAGACAGAGTGGAAAAGTCAATAAATAAACTTGAGATGGAAAGAAGAAAAATTATGTCAATTTTTAGATGCCATGATCTTGTGTAGAGGAAACCCTAAGGAATACAATTTTTAAAAGTAGAATGAATAATCAAGTTCTGCAAGATTACAAATTACAACATCAATGTAAAGAAAAAAACTTGTAGTTTTAAACATTTGAAATTCACAGTCCAAAAATGAAATTAAGAAAGCTATTCCATTTACAATAGCATCAGAAATTAAAATATTTAGGAATGAGTTTAACAAAAAAAAGTGTAAAACTTGCACTCCAAAAACTGTAAAACATTACTGGAAGAAATTAAAAATCTTAATAATTGAAAAACCATATGTTCATGGATCAGAAGATAATATTGTTAAAATGACAATGCTCTCCAAATTAATCTAAAGATTCAGTGAATTTCCTGTAAAGATCCAAGCCTGATTATTTGCAGAAAATGACTGATTGTGAAATTCATATACAATTGCAAAGGACCTAAAATAACAAAAGGCTCTAGAAAATAAACAAAAAAAATTAGAATGATTCACACTTCCTGACTTCAAAACTTACTACAAAAAAACAGTAGTCAAGATATCATGGTATTTCCTTAAAAAGATATGTATATATCAGTGGAATACAATTGAGCATCCAGAAATAAACTCATTCATATGTATTCAGTTGATTTTCAACATTGGTGTCAAGATAATTCAAAGGGGGAAATAATGATTTCCAGCAAATGATGCTGGAAAAAATGGATACCTGTAGCAAAAGAATGAAGTTGAGCACCTACTTCAAACCATATACAAAACAACTAAAACTTGAGACCCAAATGTAAGAACTAAAACTATAAAATTCTTAGAAAAAAAAAAAACATAGGAGTAACCCTTTGTGACCTTGGTTCAGGCAATTATTTTTTATATATGGCACCAGAAGCACAATCACTAGAAGACAAAATAGGTAAACTACCTCAAAATTTTTATATATGGCACCAGAATCACAATCACTAAAAGACAAAATAGGTAAACTACCTCAAAACAATAATTTGTTTTCTGTAAATGACTCTCAAAAAGGGGAAAACAGTATAGATCATATGATAGACCACAAAACAAGTCTCAATACATTTATTTAAGAAGATTGAAATCATATCAAGCATCTCTTCTGATTACAATGTCATGACACTAGAAATTAATTTTTAAAAAACTGAAAAATTCACATACATGTGGAGATTAAACATTCTACTTAAAAACCAATGACTCAAGAAAGAAATCAAAAGAAAAATTTAAAAATATATTGAGATAAATTAAAATGGAATTATACCAAAATTTGTGAGATACACAGTTCCAAGAAAGAAATTCTTAGAGATAAATGCCTACCTAAAGAAACAAGATAAATCTCAAATAAAAAACCCAAGTTTACACGTCAAGGAACTAGAAAACGAAGAAAAACTACTGCACAAATTTAGTAGACTAAATGAAATAGAAACACCAGAGTAGAAATAAATGGAAATAGAGAATAAAAAGATAGTACATAATATCAATGAAACTAAGGGCTAGTTCTTTGAAAAGATAAACAAAAATTATGAATCTTTAGACTCACCAGAAAATAAAGGAGAGAAAACTCAAAATCAGAAATGAAAGAGAAGATATTACAACTGATATCACAGAAATACAAAGGATCATAAAAGACTACTATGAAAAATTGTATACCAAGAAACTGGGCAACCTGAAAGAAAAGGAAAATACCTAGAAACATACAACCTCCTAAGACTGAATCATTAAGAGATAGAAAATCTTAATAGACCAATTGTTAGTAATAAGATTGAATCAGTTCCATGGCTTCACTGGTGATTTCTACCAAATATTTAAAAAAGAATTAATGTCAGTCCTCTTCAAACTTTTCCAAAAAAAATGAAGAGACAATTCTGCCAAACTTATTTTATAATACCACCATTACCCTAATACAAAAACCAGACAAGGACATCACAGAGAAAAAAATTACAGGCCAATCTCTCATGAATGCAGATGTAAATATCCTAAACAAAATATTACCAAGCTGAATTCAATAATACATTGAATGGATCATACACAATGGTAAAGTAGCCTTTACTTCAGGGATGCAAGAATGGTTCAACATTGACAAATCAATCAACATGATAAACCACATTAACAAAATGAAGGATAAAAGCCATATGATTTCTCAATAGATCCAGAAAATGTATATGACAAAATTCAACATCCATTTATGATAAAAAAATCTCAGCAAACTGGGTGTTGATAGAACATAACCTCAATGTAATAAAGGACATATATATATGATAAGCCCTTGGCTAACATCATACTCAATTGTGAAATGATTAAGATTTTCCTGTAAGATCAGGAACATGATGAGGATGTCCATCCACTCTCACCACTTTTTTTCTTTTTTTAAGTTTTTATTTAAAGTCTAGTTAGCATACAGTGTAATATTAGTTTCAGGTGTACAATTTAGTGATTCATACTACATCAGTGATACATACAACATCCAGTGCTCATCTCAACAAGTCCCCTCCTTAAAACCCATCACCCATTTAACCCATCCCCCTACCCACCTCCCCTCTGGTAACCATCAATCTGTTTTCTATAGTTAAGAGTCTGTTTTCTGGTTTGCCTCTCTTCCTCACCCCCGTGCTTATCTGTTTTGTCTTAAATTCCACATATGAGTGAAATCATATTGTATTTGTCTTTCTCTGATTTATCTTGCTTAGTGTAATACTCTCTAGTTCCAACCACTTCATGGCAAATGGCAAGATTTCATTCTTTCATGGCTGAGTAATATTCCCTTGTGTATATATACCACATCTGCTTTATCCATTCATCAGTCCATGGACCCTTGGTTTGTTTCCATAGTTTGGTTATTATAAATAATGCTGCTATAAACATTGGGTTTCATGTATCCCTTTCAATTGGTATTTTTGTATTCTTTGGGTAAATACCTAGTAGTACAATTGCTGTATCATAGGGTAGTTCTATTTTTAATTTTTTGAGGAACCTCCTTACTGAACTCCAGAGGGGCTGCACCAGTTTGCATTCCCACCAAAAGTGTAGGAGAGTTTCCCTTTCCCCACATTCTCACCAACACCTGTTATTTCTTGTGTTGTTGACTTTAGCCATTCTGACACATACCTTTTGCCCATTTTTTAATTGATTATTCATTTTTTGGCTGTCGAGTTTTATAAATTCTTTATATATTATGGATACTAACCCTTTATTAGATGTGTCATTTGCAAATATCTTTTCCCATTCCATAGGTTGACTTTTAGTTTTGTTGATTGTTTCCTTTGCTGTGTTGAAGCTTTTTATTTTGATAATGTCTCAGGGTCCTCTTTTAAACTCGTGTGGTCCTTGACTAAATTCATTTACTTGCAACTGTAAAACTCAGAGTAACTTTGTTCTTCAAAGACAACAATGAAGTCTCTCTTCAAGAAGGGCCCAGTCCCTATTTTTAAGAGCTTTTACTTAGTTAAGTCAGGCATATTCAAGATAATATCCATTTCAAGTAAGTCCATTTCAACTATTTTGGACTTAAATTACATCTGCAAAATCCCTCCTTGCTATATAATGTAACCTAATCACAGTAGTGACATTCCATAGTATACTCACTAGTTCCACCTACACTCAAGGTACAGGTTTATACAAGGGTTTGGCTCATTGGAGGTGATATTAGAATTCTACTCACAATAGTCCATCCTGTGTCCATTAATGACTCTTGACTCAACCACATGCAAATTAGATTCACTCCATTATAAGGCTCCCAAATATCATTCCAATATCAACTCAAAATTCAAAAGCATGTCATCTAAATAATAAGGTCTAAGTGTGAATGAGACTTCCTAATGTAATGTAATCAAATTTCTGAGGTCCAATTCCTTTTTCTCATGGACATGTGAAAATAAAGACAAGTTATTTACCCCCAACATAGCATACATAAAATGGTGAGGAAGGCATAATTAGGAAGGGATAGGATAATGGCTGGTGGCATTGAAGTTCAAAAAGGGGAAAATGGAATGTGCAAAGGTATGGCAATTGTGAAATATGGCTGGACAAATATTGGGGTTTTAGTGTTGAGATGTCAAGCCCTAGGAATAATTGTGCATGGATTTCAACTTTATCAACTGAGTCATCTTATATTTTTCATGAAAGGTAACATGTGTTTGCAGCTGACTAGTTTTATTAGTCTGCTTTTTGTTAGTATAAAATTGGAGGTATGGTGGCTTACTTTCATTTTATACTTAGTCTTTTTCTTTCCAAGTTGGCCATGTTTAAGTCTCAAATAAAATCTCAAAAACTTGTGGATCTTGTAGAAATTTGACTTTGTTGACAAAAGCCACACCCACAAACTTATTGGAGATAATCCCTTCTTTAACTTTGATTCCTGCTGAGATGACCAAGTGACAAATCCCTTAACCTTCTAGAAGACCTCTGGTTTGCTTAATGAGGACCTGTGACACACCCCAAATCACCTGAAAGGGTTCTTTTAGTGTTTGAATATTCTGATCTTTCTGAATTGTTGGCAATAGCCTGCATAATCACTGACTTGACTTTGTCCTCATGCCATACTTTAGGCAGCTATTTCTGACATCTTCATCATCTAGAATCTGGAGAGACCTTAAAATTGTCAAAATCATCCAGTAGTTTTTTTTTGTTTTGTTTTGTTTTGTTTTGTTTGCTTCTTTAGTAGCTCTTTCCTCAATTTATCTCTCTCCTCTAACATTTTACTATATTCAATGTTAAGGAACAAAAATTCAACTGAGTAAATTTGGAGATTTAATTGGCTTTATTAAGCAATTCATGAATTAGGCAGTGCCCCATGTAGCAGGTACAGGGGGAGCTACAAGGAGTTTTACAAAATGTACAAAATGTACAAAACTTTTTTATAGGAAGGAGGGTGGGGCCAGAAATTTATTAGCAAAAGAAAAGAAAGGATTGTTCCAGGTAAGGTTACCTTTCCTTAGGTCTAAGAGCAGGGGTTATTAGGTGGATTACCTTATCTTCCTTTGGAAGATAGAGAGGGCCCATGTGACAGATTATCTCATTTGTGCTTATCAGAAAATTACTGATTGACAGGTTAAGACAACATTTCTGGAGGAGGTTGAAACTGCAATTAGGTATTAAGCCCCAGTTTGGTGAGTTGGCCTGGCCCAAGTGATGTCATTTTAGGGCCTGTGGTTTTCTTCTAACAGCATCTAGTATAAACCTGGCAGCACCTTCAGAAGTTGGATGAGAAATCTCTTTTAGGTATATACCCAATTTCAAAAACTTACAAGAAATGCTTTCATGTAACTGCAGGATGCAACTTCCCTTGCTTTCTGATAATACATGAGAAAGATAATTCTTCCTCCAATTTTCAATTACACATTGTTTTTTTTTTTTCCTTTTTAAATTTTTATTTAAATTCTATTTAGTTAACATATAGTACAATATTGTTTTCAGGAGCAAAATTTAGTGATTCATCACTTACATACAACACCCAGTGCTTCTCATAACAAGTGCCCTCCTTAATACCCATCACCCATCTAACCCATCTCCCTACCCACCTCCCTCCATCAACCCACAATTTCTTCTCTATCTTTGAGAGTATCTTATGGGGGGCACCTAGGTAGCTCAGTTGGTTAAGTGTTCAAATTTGGCTCAGGTTATGATTGCACCATTCATGAGTTCGAGCCCCACGTTGGGCTCTTTGCTGACAGCTCAGAGCCTGGAGCCTGCTTCGGATTCTGTGTCTCCCTCTCTCTCTGCCCCTCCTCTGCTGTCTCTCTCTCTCTCTCTCTCAAAAATAACCATTAAAAAATTAAAACAAAAATTCCCTTATGGTTTGTTTCCTTCTATCTCTTTTTCCCCACTCCATATGCTCATCTATTTTGTTTCTTCAATTCCACCTCTGAGTGAAATCATGGTATTTGGCTTTCTCTGACTGACTTCATTTGCTTAGCATAATACACATAAACTCCATCCATGTTGTTTCAAATGGTAAGAATTTATGTTTCTTGATGGCTGAGTAATATTCCATTACACATATTATATATACCACCTTATCTATCCATTCATCAGTCGATGGACATTTGGGGTCTCTCCATAGTTTGGCTATTGTTGAAAGCACTGCTGCAAACATTGGGGGTACATGTGCCCCTATGCATCAGCACTCCTGTATCCCTTGGGTAAATTCCTATCAGTGCTATTGCTGGGTCATAGGGTAGATGTATGTTTAATTTTTTGAGGAACCTCCACACTGTTTTGCAGAGCGGCTGCACCAGTTTGCATTCCCACCAACAGTGCAAGAGGGTTCCCATTTCTCCACATCTTCACCAGCATCTGTAGTTTCCTGAGCTGTTCATTTTAGCCACTCTGAGCAGTGTGAGGTGGTATCTCAGTGTGGTTTTGATTTGTATTTCCCTGATGATGAGTGACGTTGAGTATTGTTTCATGTGTCTGTTGGACATCTGGATGTCTTCTTTGGAAAAGTGTCTATTCATGTACTCTGCCCATTTCTGTTGTTTACTTTTTAAAGCTTTATTCGGAACTTTCTTCCTGAGTTAGTTTTGTTAAATGTATTTCTAAATATATTATTCTTTTTGATGCTACTTTGATAGACTTTTACAATTAATTCTAGCATATAAAATGCAATTGAATTTTGCATATTTATCTTTATATCCTCTGACCTTGCTGGATTCTTATTATTTCTGCTTTTGTTTGTTTTCTTTTTTTTTAATCACTCAAAATTCCTTCATTCAGGATCATGTTTTCTGCAAATGAAGACATAGTTCTACTTCTTTTTTTAAAAAGTTTGAATACATTTTATTTCATATTATTGCTTGATTGTGCACCCTAGAAAATTCAGGAACATGTTGAAGAGAAGTAAATAGAGCAGATATTCCTGTATTTTTCCCTATTTTCAGGGGAATGAGTTCAGACTCACTTTTTACTGGCTTTATGGAGGTATAATTTCATAATACATATAAAGATATTAATAATGTCTGTAATTATTGAAATAATTATAATAAAGTATAACTGACAAAATTTGTACATCTTATTTGTACAAATAAAAATTATACAACAAATAAAAAAGTATACAATGTGGTGATTTGATATCTGTCTACATTATGATATGATTACCCAAATCAAGTTAACTAACATTCATTGTCTCACAGAGTAACCATTTGTGTGTGCATGTATGTGTGTGTGTGTGTGTGTGTGTGTGGTGAGAATACTTAAAATGTACTATGTGCTGAACTGATATATGATAGATTGTGAAATGATTACCATAAGCTAGTAATTATCACATCCATCACCTCACATAGTTACCTTTTATGTATAAATGTAGTGATGACAGTTAAGGTCTATTCTGTCACAAATTTCAAGTATGTAATACAGTATTATTAAATATAATCACCATGCTTTACGTTAGATCTACAAAACTTATAACTGACACTATGTGCTCTTTAACTAATATCCTCCATTTCTATCACCACCCAACCCCTAGAAAACATCTTATATTCTCTGCTTTTGAGTTTGACTTTTCAGATTTCATATGCAAGGTAGATCATACAATACTTGTCTGTTGGTGTCTGGCTTATTTCACTTAGCATAATAGCTTCCAGGTTATCCATGTTGTCGCAAATGGCAAGATTTCCTTCTTTTATATGGCTGAATAATATTCCTGTGTGTGTGTGTGTGTGTGTGTGTGTGTGTGTGTGTGTGATATTTTCTTTATGCATTCCTCTGTTGACAGACACAGGTTGTGTTCTTAACTTGGCAATTGTGAATAATGCTGCAATGAACATAGGAATGCAGATATCTGTTTAATATCCTGCTTTCATTTCCTTCTGATGTATACCAAGAAATGGAATTGCTGGATCATACGGTAGTTATGTTTTTAATTTTTGAGGAACCTTGATACTATTTGCCATAACGGCTGTACCAATTTCCATTCCCACTAATAGCACAAGGCTTTCTTTTTGCAACATCCTTGCTAACACGTGTTATCACTTATCTTTTTAATAATAGCCATCTTAACAGGTGTGAGGTGATATCTCACTGTTGTTCTGATTTCTACTTCCCTGATGATTCATGATACTGAGCACCTTTTCATATACCTAGTATCCATTTGTATGTGAGCACCTTTTCATATACCTATTGTCCATTTGTATATTCTCTTTGCAAAAATGTCTATTCAGGTCCTTTGCCAATTTTTAATCAAGCTATTTGAATCTTTTTGCTACTGAGTTATATGAGATCTTTATGCATTTTGGCTATTAACCTCTTAACAAATATATGGTTTATAAATATTTTCTCCCATTCCATAGTATAGGCTGCTTTTAGTTTTCCTGGTTGTTCCTTTTGCTTTGTATGATATTTTTAGTTTGATGTTTTCCAACTTGTTTTTTGCTGTTCTTCCCTGTGCTTTTGAGGTCATATCCAGAAAAAACCAAACAAGACAACAAAAGACATTGCCAAGACCAATGTCAAGGAGATTTTTTCCTATGTTTCTTTCTAGAATTTTATAATTTTAAGTCACACATTTGATTCTTTAATGTACTTCATGGTATTTTTGTGTGTGTGGATGTCATGTAAGATAAGGGTCCAATTTCAGTGTTTTGCATGTGGATACCCAATTTTGCCTACATCATTTATTGAAAAGACTGACTATTCTCCATTGTCTATTATTAGCATACCTATGAAAAATTAGTTTGCCATATATGCATGGGTTTATTTCTGGACTTTCTATTCTTTTCCATTGGTCTATGTGACTGATTTTATGCTGGCACCATACTATTTTGATTACTATAGCTTTGTAATATATTTGGAAGTCAGAAAGTATGATGCTGCTAACTTTGTTCTTTTTTCTTAAGGCTGATTTACTATCCAGGGTCATTTGTGTTGACATATGAGTTTTAGGGTTGTGTTTCCTATTTCTTAGAGAAATGACAGAATTTTGATAGGGATTGCATTGAATCTACAGATTGCTTTGTGTAGTAAGAGCATTTTAACAATGTTAATTCTTCCAATACAGAGCACAGAATACCTTTTAATTTATCTCTGTGTTCTTAAATTTCTTTAATCAAAGTCTTAACAATTATCGGGTACAGGTCTTTTACCTCCTTGTGTAGGTCATTCCTAAATATTTTATTCTTTTTGATCCAACTGTAAATGGGATCATTGTCTTATTTTTTTATTGGGTAATATATTGTTATTGTATAAAAACACCATTGATAATTTGTATATTGATTCTGTATACTGCAAGGTTACTGAATTTATTCTACAATTTTAAATGGAGTTTAGTTTTTTCTATATAGTAGATCATGTAATCTGCAAACAGAGACATTTTTACTTCTTCCTTTCTGATTTGAATGTCTTTCATTTCTCTTTCTTGACTCTAGCTAGGACTTCTACTACTATGTTGAGTGTAAGTAGTGAGTGTGGGCACCCTTCTTTTGCTCCTGTTCTGAGATAAAATACACTTTTTACTGTTGGCTATGATGTTAGTTGTGGGTTTATCATATATCATTATTATTATGTTGATGTACATTCCTTCCATACCTATTTTTTAGAGTTTTTATAATAGAAAATTTTGAAATTTGTGAAATGCTTTTTCTTCATCTATTCAGATGATCAATGGTTTTTCTTTTTTATTCTTTTATTCTAGCGTATCACTTTTATTGATTTGCATATGATGAACCATCTTTGCATTCAAGGTATAAATTCCACTTATGGTATATTATACTTTTAATGTATGTTGAATTTGATTCACTGGTATTTCATTGAGTATTTTTACATCTCTTTTTTTTATGGGATATTGTCCTGTAATTTTCTTTTGTAGTGTACCATTCTGGATTTGGTATGAGAATAATTCTGGCCACATAAAATAAGCTTGCAAGTATTCCCTTCTCTTCAATTATTTGGAAGAGAATGAGAAATATGGTCCTTAATTTGTCTTTACATCTTTGGTGCAATTCACCTGTGAAGCCATCTGGTTTTGGCCTTTTCTCTGTTTTCAGCACTTTGACTATCATTTCATTCCCTCTTGATGTGGAATGTTTTTGCTGAGAAATCTGCTGATAACGTCATTAGGATTCTTTTGCATGTGATGAGTCTCTTTTTCCTGCTGCTTTCAAAATTTTATTTTTAACTTTGGATAGTTTGATAATTTTGTATTTCAGGGTGGTTTTCTTTTGTTTGATCTTGCTTGGCATCTTTTAAGCTTCATGAATCTATCCAGATTCATATCTCTCCAAGAGTTTGGGACTTTTATACCCATTATCATTTAAAATAAGCTTTCTTCCTCTTTCTCTACTCATGGCATATTTGTTTATTTAATAGTCTTGTATAGGTCCTATATGCTTTCTCTACTCTTTTTTTCTTTTTTTTTATTTCTATTTTTTTTCTCCTCTCGTTGATTAATTTCAAAGGACTTCTTTGGAATTCACTAATTCTTTCTTCTGTGTGATCAAGTCTGCTGTTGAAATATGCTCTTGAATTTTTAATTTCTGTCATTGTATTTTTTCAGCTCTAGGACTTCTATTGGGTTTTTATGGTTTCTATTTCTTTGTTAAACTTCTCATTTTATTTCTACATTTTTACTGATTTTATTTAGTTTATTTTTTTTATTTTTGTTCTTTTGCATCTCTTTGAGCTTCATTAAGATGATTACTTGGAATTCTTTGTCAGACAATTCATAGATCTCCATTTTCAGAAGGTCAGTTATGGGAGATTTATTAGTTCCCTTTAGTGGTGTCTTCTTTGCCTGATATTTCGTTATCCATGTAGCCCCGTACTGATGTCTTTATGCTGGAAGGAACAAACCTTCTTTCAGTCATTATAGACTGGTTTGGCAAGTAAAGACCTTCTCCTGTCAGGTGCTTAGTATGAAGGGATTTACTTCAGAATTGTGGTTATGTGCAGTTGGAGCCAGGTCACATTGTCCAACTGGGTCCACTTTGGGGTCTATCGTAAGCCTATTACCAGGGTCCAGGACTTAAAGATTCTGTCTGGTCTCTGGGAATATGGAACTGCCTCTATGATATTAGACAGTAGGACTGGCTCTGGGAAGAAGGTTCCCATTAGGGCCCATATTTGGGTCTCAGATGGTTGGCCTGTTAACAGGTGCATAGAAGGGTGGGGCTCTGGACAAGTACTGGATTGACTTTTGGTGCTTCACTGGGTAGGTACCTAGGTAGGCAGGATAGACCCCAAGCCATGGCTGAGAGATGTTCAAGCCATGCCACAAGACCACTTCAGTTTCCACAATCAGACCGACTTAATTGGGCCTGCCTCTAGGGACATGGATAGGTGTGTACTTCTCCCTAGCTGGGCAGTACTACTGTACCATAGGTTAAATGGACTGGAGGTGACTTATGAGGCCACCTTAAGAATGCTGTCATACCAAGGTTATTGAGCTTGCATCTGAGTGCACAAAAATGCATCTTCCAGTAGATCCTTAGGACCCAGAACTTTTCCCTGACCGTGGCTAAAAGGGGCTAGAGCTGAGTTGCACGGCTGTTTCTGCATCCCTACTTGGACCAAGATCAGTGGAACTTACTTCTGCACAGAGTGGGGTGTGTCTCCCATTAGGACACTGAAGAGGGAGGACTATTCCCAGACCTCAGCTGAGAGGAGCTGGATCCAGGTCATTGGCCACTTTAGGATCCACAGCCAGGATCACGGTCAGTGGGCCTGTTGCCCAAGAAATGGGTGGGCATGACACTTTCCAGGTCCTTTGGTAGATAGTGAGGGTAACAGGACAAAGACCATACAGAGCTACAGCCATGTACACAAAGAGATGGGACTGTGTCTGGATTTGTAGCCAGGACCGTAATCATCAATCTGCCTTATGAGCACATCTATGTCTTCTCAAAATGACCATTTTGTGTCTTGGGCTCTACTAGTGTTTGACAACCTCCTACCTAGATCCCAAAGTTTCCACAATGGCGCTTTTGTCTATGAATGACTACCAAATTATTGTTAATGTGGAAGTATACAAGTGGAGGATTTCTCATTCCACAATTTTGCTGATGTCATTTCTGAATGATCTTTTTTCACTATTAAATATGATGATACTGTAGGTTGTTTTGTATATGCCCTTTATCAATTTTGTTGAGAGTTTTCATCAGGGCTAGGCATTGGGTTTTGTCAAATGCTTTTTTTTTTCTGTGTATATTGAGATTATGTACTTTTTTTGTGGTTTCTTCTATTATATGGTGTGTTTTGGTGATTAATTTTTGGATGATAAACCAACTTTACATTCTTTGGACAAATTCTGCTTTGTAATATTTTTCCAAAAACTTGTGAGTCTATATTCATCAAGAATATTGGTCTTTAACATTCTTTTATGTTATATTTGCCTGGATTTGGTATCACAGTGATAAGTTGAGAAAAATTTTCCTCCTCCTACCTTGATGTTATGGAAGGTTTTCATTTAATGTTTGATAGAATCCAATACTGAAGCCATCTTGGCCTGGGGAAGAACATTTTTAATTACCAGTGGTATTCATTTAATTTTTATAGGTAAATTCAAATATTCTTTCTTCTTGAGTAAATTTTGATAATTTGTATCTTTCTAAGAATGTGTCCCTTTTATTTAAATTTTCTAGTGAGTTTCCATAAAGTAGTTTATAGTATTTCCTCATAATCTTTTTAAATTTCTTTGTATTGATAGTGATATTCTCTCCTTAATTCTTGATTTTGGTAGTTTGTGTATTTTTTATATTTTACTTAGACTTTTTTATACTTTGTCAAATATTTTTTTGTAATAACTGAATGATCATAATTATTTTTTTTTGTTAACCTGTGGATATAATGGATTACATTGATTTTCTTTTTTTTAAGTTTTTATTATTTAAATTACAGTTACCATACAGCATAATATTAGTTTCAGGTGTAAAATGTACTGATTCAACACTTCCATACATCACTCATTGCTCATCACAAGTGCATTCCTTAATTTCCATTACATATTTAACCCATCCCCAAACTAGTCTCCCTCTGATAACCATCACTTTGTGCTCTGTAGTTAAGAGTCGGTTTCTTCGCTTGCCTCTGTCTCTCTCTTTTTCCCCTTTGCTCATATGTTTTGTTTCTTAAATTCCACATATGAGTGAACTCACATGGTATTTGTTTTTCTCTCACTGTTCTTATTTTACTTAGCATAATCCTCTCTAGCTCCATCCACATTCTTGTATATGTCAAGACTTCATTCTCATTTATGGCTTATATATCATTTATATATTAGTCATATATATATATATATATATATATATATATATTTTGTGAATATATATCTGTACATATGTATACATATATATGGGTAAATCATGGGGAAAATATATATGGCTAATTTGTGGAAACATATCATTGATTATATATAGCACCTATTCTTTTCTGTTTTTGCTGAAATTTGAATTCTTTAATTTTGATCTTAAAATGTAAATCCAAGTTTGTTAACATATAGTATAATAATGATTTCAGGAATAGCATTTAGTGTTTCATCACTTACATATAACACCCAGTGCTCATCCAAACAAGTGTCCTCCTTAATGCCCATCATCCATTTAACACATCCTCCCACCTAGCACCCCACCAGCAACCCTCAGTTTGTTCTCTGTATTTAAGAGTCTCTTATGGTTTGTCTCTCTCTCTCTGTTTTTATATTATTTTTGCCTCTATTCCCTTATGTTCATCTATTTTAGATCTTAAATTCCACATTTGATTGAAATCATATGATATTTGTCTTTCTCTGACTGACTTATTTCGCTTAGCATAATACACTCTGGTTCCATCCACATTGTTGGAAGTGGCAAGATTTTATTCTTTTTGATTGCTGAGTAATATTCCATTGTATATATATATGCCACATGTTCTTTTCCCATTCATCAGTTGATGGACATTTATACCACCTATTATTTATCCATTCATCAATCAATGGAAACTTGAGCTGTTTCCATAATTTTCCTATGGTAGATAATGCTGCTATAAATATTGGGGTGCTTGTATTCCTTTGAGTCAGTATTTTTGTATCCTTTGGGTAAATACTTAGTAGTGCAATTGCTGGATCCTAGGGTAGTTCTATTTTAAGTTTTTGAGGAAACTTCTTACTATTTTCCAGAGTGACTGCACCAGTTTTTATTCCCACCAAAATCATAGGAGGGTTTCCCTATTCCACATCCTCACGAACACCTGTTGTTTCTTGTGTTGTTGATTTTAGTCATTCTGACATGTGTGAAATGATAACTCACCGTAGTTTTGATTTGTAGTTCCTTGATGATAAATGATCTAGAGCATCTTTTCATGTGTCTATTGACCAACTGTATATCTTCTTTGAAAATATGTCTATTAATATATTCTGTTCATTTTTAATTTGATTACTTTGGCAGTATTGAGTTTTATAAGTTCTTTATAGATTTTGGATAATAACCATTGATTAGATTTGTCATTTAGAAATATCTTCTTTCATTTCATAGGTTGCCTTTTAGTTTTCTTGATTGTTTCCTTTGCTATGTAGAAGCTTTTTATTTTGTTGTAGTCTGCAGAGTTTATTTTTGCTTTTGCTTTTGTTGCCTCAGGAGAGATATCTAGAAAGAAGTTTCTATGTCTGATATCAAAGAGGTTATTGCTTGTGTTCTCCTCTAGGATTTTTATGGTTTCATGTCTCACATTTAGGTCTTTAATAAATTTGAATTTATTTTTGTGTATGGTGTAAGTTATCCAATTTTATTCTTTGCATGTTTCTGTCCAGTTTTCCCAATACCATTTGTGGAAGAGACTGTTTTTTTTTTTCCCCATTGGATATAATTTCCTGCTTTGTTGAAGATTAATTGACCATATAATTGTGGATTCACTTATAGGTTTTCTATTCTATTCCATTGATATTTGTTTATTTTTGTGCATGTACCATACTGTTTCAATCACCACAGACTCGTAATATAACTTGAAGTCTAGAATTATGATTCCTCCAGCATTTCTTTTGTTTTTCAAGTTTGCTTTGGCTATTCAAGGTCTTTTGTGGTTTGATACAAAGTTTAGGATTATTTCTTCTAGCACTGTGAAAAATGCTATTGGCATTTCATGGCAATTGCATTAAATGTGTAGTTTGATTTGGATATTACAGACATTTTAACAATATTTGTTCTTCCAATCCATGAGCATGGAACGTCTTTCCATTTCTTTGTGTTGTCTTCAATTTCTTTTATCACTGGCCTTAATGTTTTCTGGTCTTAATAGGTCTTTCACCTCTTTGGTTAGATTTATTCCTGGGTATCTTATTGTTTATGATGCAATTGTAAGTGGGATTGATTCCTTAAGTTCTCTTTCTGCTGCTTCATTATTGGTGTATAGAATTGCAATAGATTTCTGTATATTTCTTTTGTATTCTACAACTTTTCTGAATTTGTCAGTTATGGAAGTTTTTTGGTGGAGTCTTTTGGGTTTTCTATATATCGTATCATGTCATCTGCAAATAGTGAAAGTTCGACTTCCTTATTGCAAATTTAGATGCCTGTTGTTGTTGTTGTCTGATTGCCGTGGCTAGGATTTCCAGTACTCTGTTGAATAAAAAGCAGTGAGTGTGGACGTTCCCGTCTTGTTTCTGACCATAGAGGAAAAGATCTCAGTTTTTCACCATTGAGCATGATATTATATGGGGTTTTTCATATATGGCCTTTGTTATGTTGAGGTGTTTCCTTTGTTAAGGTTTTTTTTTCATGAATAGATGTTGTACTTTGTCAAATGCCTTTTATGCATCTACTGAGATGAGCATGTAGTTCTTATCCTTTCTTTTACTGAGTGATGTATTACGTTGATCAATTTGCAAATATAGGTCCATACTTGCAACAAAGGAATAGGTACCAGTTCATTGTGGTGAATGATTTTTTATTATACTGTTAGATTTGGTTTGCTGGTATTTTGTTGAGGAATTTTGCAACTATGTTCATCAGAGATACTGGCCTGTAGTTCTCTATCTTTGTGGTATCTTTATCCGGTTTTAGTATCAGGGTAATGCTGGCTTCATAGAATTAATTTGGAAAGTTTTCTCCATTTCTATTTTATGGAATAGTTTGAGAATAATAGGTATTAACTCTTCTTTAAATGTTTAGTATAAATCACCTATAATGCCATCTGGAAGTTTTTTGATTACTAATTCAATTTCTTTGCTTCTTATCAGTGTGTTCAATTTTTCCTTTTCTTCCTTTTTCATTTTTGTTAATTTATGTTTCTAGACATATATCCATTTCTTCTAGGTTGTCCAATTTCCTGACATAATTTTCCATATTATTCTCTTATAATTGCTTGTAATTCCGTGGTGTTGTTTGTTTGTTTGTTTCTTCTTTCTTTCTTTCTTTCTTTCTTTCTTTCTTTCTTTCTTTTGTTGTTATTTCTCCTCTCTCATTTCTGATTTAATTTATTTGGTTCTTTCTTTTTCCTTTTTGATAGGTCTGGCTAGAGATTTATCAATTTTATAATTTTTTTAAAGAACCAGCTCCTGTTTTCATTGATACGTTCTATTGTTTTGTTGTTGTTGTTTCCATATTATTTATTTTTGCTCTAATCTTTATTATTTTCTCCCTTATTCTAGATTTAGGCTTCATTTCTTGTTCTTTTTCTTTCTAGCTTCTTTAAGTGTAAGGTTAGGTGGTTTATTTGATATTTTTCTAGCTGCTTGGGGTAAACCTGTATTGCTATTTCATTCCCTCTTATGACTGCTTTTGCCGCATCACAAAGGTTTGGGATTGTTGTGTTTTCATTTTTATTTGTTTCCATGTACTTTTTAACTTCTTTAATTTCCTCATTGACCCATTCATTGTTTAATAGCATGTTATTTAACATCCATGTGTATTTGTCATCTTTCCTGTTTTTGTTTTTCTTGTCATTGACTTCTAGTTTCATAGCATTGTGGTCAGAAAACGTGTATAATATAACTTCAATATTCTTATATGTGTTAATGCCTATTTTGTGGCCTAATATGTGATCTATTTTGCATAATGTTCCATGTGTACTTGAAAATGATGTGTATTCTGATGTTTTAGGATGGAATGTTCTGAATATATCTGTTAAATCCATCTGGTCTAGTGTGTCATTCAAAGCCATTGTTTCTTTGCTGGTTCTATTTAGGTGATATGTTCATTGATGTAAGTGAGGTGTTAATGTCTGTTCTTATTATATTATTATCAATTAGTTTATATTTGTTATTGTGGGTGCTCCCTCAATGAGTGCATAGTTACAATGTTTATATCCTCTTGGTGGATTGTCCCCTTTGTTATTATATAGTGTCCTTCTTGCATCTTTTTACAGACTTTGTGTTGAAGTCTAGTTTGTGTGAGGTCACCTGATTGGCTCAGTCAATTAAGTGATCAGCTCTTGGTTTAGACTCAGGCCATGATCTCATGGTTCATGCGTTCAAGCCCTATGTCAGGCTCCACAGCTGATGGCGTGGAGCCTGCTTGGGATTCTCTCTCTCTCTCTCTCTCTCTCTCTGCCCATCCCCCACTTGCATTGTCTCTGTCTCTCTCACAATAAATAAACTTTAAAAAATAAAAGAAAAATAAACTCTAGTCTGTGTGACATGAGTATTGCTCCTATGTCTTTCTTTTGGCATCCATTTGCATGACAAATGTTTCTCCCTCCCTTACTTTTAATCTTCAGGTGTCTTTAAGTCTGAAATATTTCTCTCATAGGCAGCATGTAGATGGGTCTTGCTTTTTATCCATTCTGACACCCTATGTCTTTTGATTGGAGCATTTAGTCCATTTACATTCACAATATTTATTGAGAGATAAGTTTTTATTGTCATTTTATTACTTGTTTTGTGGTTGTTTCTGGAGATTTTCCCTGATCCTTTCTTGTCTTTCTCTTTGTTATTTTGCTTGTTTTCTACAGTGATATATTTGGATTTCTTTCTTTTTATTCTTTGCATGTTCATTAGTGACTTCTGATGTACTCTTATCATTAGGTTTGTATATAACCTGACGTGCAATTAGCAGCCTAAATTAATTTGAGGTCTTTGCTAAATCCAAATTCTTTGCCCCAAAGAAAAATTCCTTCACTTGTTTTTCTTTTCCTGTGTATGGGCCACACTTTCCTGTTTTCTTGCATATCTCATAACGTATTTTTAAGAACTTAAAATTTCAGATAATATATTGTAACAACTCTGGATTCTCATCCCTTCCTGGTGCTTTTGTTATTATTTTGTTTGTTTGTTTAATAGCTCTCCTTGACTAATTCTGTGTGGAATCTTTTCTCCACAGTATGTGGCCTCGGATGCCTCTACATTAATTATTGTTTTTATTTTAAACCTTGCTTCAGATGAAAAACACCTGGGTCATCATAGCTTCTGTGTGAACAGAGTTTGGGCCCAATTAATTTGAGCTACTGAGACTTCCACCATTTGCCAATGATCTAATTGTAGCTGGAGAATATTTTCAAATTTCAGGCAATTTAAAAGTTTACAAGTATGCTTGCGGTTTAACTTTCAGCATTTATAAGGCTTCGTTGTCAGCCAGGCTGATTAAGTTAGTAGGATCCTCTCTAGCTTCTCCTACGAACAATGTGCAACCTTATGTATTTTCAGAACATTCCAGAAAACTGTAAATATATGGAAACTTAATAAGAACTTAACTAGATCTTAACTATAGCTGTCTTATTTTTTAGATATCTCTTTCATTTATTTTTGGCTAATCTTCTCTTATATTGCTTACTGAAACCAGTAAGCCCCATAGTCCTGGGCAGACTATGATATTGGCCTTCTCCAGTTGCATGCCAACATGTAACAAGTGTTTCCTACTATGCACTTCCACATAGACATAGACCCAAATCAAGTCACTGTCCTCTGGTGGAGAAGTTGCTCATTTGCATAGATTTTCCAGTCTCATTGAATTACTCTATCTGTAAAGTTTGGTATGGAGTGAAGTGGTCAGAATAGCCCCAGGATAAAAATTCCTATAAGATTAGACTACAGTAACCTCATGTTCAATACTTTTTTCTTGAATAAATGGCTTCTAATTTGTTGTATGCCTTGGAAGGATTTCCAGGGTCCTGTAAAAACTACCATTTCAGGTAATTTTTGACAATTTTGTCCATTTTTGTCATTTGAGGGGAGATGATTGCTGAGGCATTCATTCTGCCATTCCAGAAACCCTTCCTCTGTGAGTCTCTGATTTTGTATTTTGTTTCTAATGTTGGATCTTGATCTTGGTATTTTGTCATGTCATTAAGTTGGTGTCTTTTTATTATAAGGTAATAATTGTAAATTTGTTGGACATCTTTAAAGCCCAGATTTAATTGATTTCTTCTAGAAAATATTTGAATTTTCTTCAACCAGTGCTTGGAAATATTGTGAACTCAGAAATATATTAAACTAAACTGTCTGCCTTTAATTTCTTGTGGCCATAGTATTATTCTGTTGTTAAGAACTTTCAAAGAAAAATATTTTTCTCTTCTACTCAGGGACATATTTGAATCACTTTTGATTCTTATATGGCACGTTTTCCTCTTGTTCTCTGTTTCAATTAGCCTTTAAGAGCTCCGACTTTATGCAAGAGCCTCTTTTTAGCTTTCTACTTTGCAGGATATTGGGCTCTTATCCACTTTTACTAGTATGCTGGGATAATAAATTTGAAATCACCAGCATACCACAGATCTGAAGATACTATCAGGGAAGCAGTATGCTGAAGATCTGGGTTGTCCTTCTGTATTTATGCTTTCTCAGTGTTTTGGCCTTTCTTAGTGGTAGACAGGATAATAGCTCCCCCAAAATATCCATATCCCAATTCATTGTATCTGTTAATATGTTAAGTAATATGGCAAAGACAAATTAAAGTTGCAGGTAAGAATTAAGGGTGGTAATCAGTTGATTTTGAGATGGGCAGATTATCCTGGATTACGCATGTGGGTTCAGTGTCATTAGAAAAGTCCTTATAAGGGGAAGAGTAAGGCAGAATACTAAGATCCAGAGAGATGACCGCATGAGAAAGACTCAGCCCAATGATGCTGGTTTTGAAGATGGGGCCAAGAACCAAGGAAAGAAGTCAGCCACTAAAAGCTAGGAAAGTAAAAGAAATATATTATATAGAGTCTCCAGAAAGAGATGCAATACCTTTGAAACCTTGATTTTAGCCCAGTAGGACACATTTCAGACTTCTGACATTTATAAATGTAAAGTGATATATTTTTGTTATATAAAGACAACAATTTTGTGGTGAGTTGTTATAGAAACTATGTGAAACTGATATAAGCTTAAGAAGACATTACTTTCTTCATGGCTCAGTTATGAATTTTTATATATTTTAGACAGTTTATCCAGTGTTTTCAATTGTTATTTTTCATGAGGTTTACTCATTATATATTAGTCTTCTATATTGTTAGAAATATTAATCCAGAAAATTTCTTCAGTAAAATGAAAATTGTTCACCTGTTGATGAATGTGGTTTCAGAATACTAAGGTCCATCTCTAGTGATTATGGAAAAAGAACAAGTTGTTTGTCTTAGAGAGGGCATGAAGTAGTGTATCTTTTATATATAACATCTCATGTCCCTATTGTCTTCAACAAATTACTCTCCACACTGACATTATTATCCGGTCTCCATATTCACTTTCAGACTCTCTCTTACTTTTAGTTAGCTAAACAATTCCAGAGTTACTGCTTGGTTCCTGTATTTTTCTTGGTTTTGTTTTATTTCTGTTGTTCCCAAGAAGATTCAGAATTATCACAAATAATGCTTAGCTCCCCTTCCTCACACAGTACCCTTACTAAAAATATACATCAGGGTCATCTTTCATTTTATTTATAAAATATCTGAGGGTTTTAATCAGTGGGAAATCCTCTACACTTCTTAGTATAATTTAGTAAAATAGACTTGACTGATCCAGACTATCTGAATGTGGTCCCTTTAATGAACTATGGATATGAGTACAAAAATAATCTAACCTGTTCTACTTATTTGTTGGGTCTAAGTTTTGTAGTCCTCAAATAGTTTCATAAGAAAGAACTCTTTTTATCTTTAGACATTTTCCTTTATGGTTTCATAAGGCCATGGTGTTTCAGTTGGAACACATTTGCTTTTAAGTTTTTATTTAAATTCCAGTTACTTACACGTACAGGTGTACAATACAATGATTAAACACTTGCTTACAACAGCTGGTGCTCATCACAAGTGCAATCCTTAATCTGTATCACCTGTATAATCCATCCCACCACCCACTTCCATTATGGTAACCATTAGTTTGTTACCTATAGTTAAGAGTTTGTTTCTTGATTTGTCTCTCTCTCTCATTTTTGCTCTATGCTCACTTGTTTTGTTTATTAAATTCCACATATGAATGAAATCATATGGTATTTGTCTTTCTCTGACTGACATTTCATTTAGCATAATAATCTCTAGCTCCTTCTATATTGTAAATGACACAATTTCATTGTTTTTTTATGGCTGAGTAATATTCCAGTGTGTGTGTGTGTGTGTGTGTGTGTGTGTGTGTGTGTATGAGTAATATTCCATTGTATGTATGTATGTGTATACATCCATCATCAGTTGATGGAAACTTGGGCTGTTTACATAATTTGGCTATTGTAGATAATACTATAAACATTGGGGTGCACGTATCCCTTTGAATTAATATTGTTGTACTCTTTGTGTAAATACCTGGTAGTGCAATTGCTGGATCAAAAACTTTATGGTACTGGAACAAAAATAGAGACATCAATCAATGGAACAGAATAGAAAACCAGAAATAAACCCATAATTATATGGTCAATTAATCTTTAACAAAGCAGTAAAATATATCCAGTGGGGGAAAAAAAGTTTCTTCAACAAATGGTATTGGGAAAACTGGACAGCAACATGCAAGAGAATGAAACTGGACCACTTTCTTACACCATACACAAAAATAAATTCACAATGGATTAAAGACCTAGATGTGAGACCTGAAATGATAGAAATCCTAGAGGACAACACAGGCAGTAACCTCTTTGACATCAGTTGAAACAACGTCTTTCTAGATATGTCTCCTGATGCAAAGGAAACAAAAGCACAAATAAATTATTGGGACATCATCAGAAAAAAAGGCTTCTGTGCAGTGAAAAAAACAATCAGGAAAAGTAAAAGGCAACCTATGGAATGGGAAAATATATTTGCAAATGATGTATCTGATAAGGGGGTAGTATCCAAAATACATAAAGAAGTTATAAAACTAGGGGCACCTGGGTGGCTCTGTGAGTTGAGCATCTGACTCTTCATTACAGCTCAGGTCATAATCCCAAGGTAATGGGATCAAGCCCTGCTTCAGGCTCTGCACTGGACTTGGAGCCTGCTTAAGATTCTCTCACTCTCCCTTTGCCTCTCCTCTCTCTCTCTCTCTCTCTCTCTCTCTCTCATAAAAATTTAAAAGCAAAGAACTTATAGATGTCAACACCCAGAAATGAATCATCAAATTTAAAAAAAAAATAGGCAAAAGACATGAATAGACATTTTTCCAAAGAAGACAGATGCTCAACAGACACATAAAAAGATGCTCAATATTACTGATCATAAGGGAAATACAAATCAAAACTACAATGAGATATCATCTCACACCTGTCAGAATGACTAAAATCAACAACATGAGAAATAACAGGTGTTTGGAAAGATGTGGCAAAAGGGGAACCCTCTTGCACTGTTGGTGCGAATATAAACAGGTGCAGCCACTCTGGGAAACAGTATGGAGGTCCTCCATTTGCTTTTTATTTTCCATAAATTTTTGAAAATATCTTCCCTGCTTCTAGTATCACTTCTTTATGTTTTGAAAAATTATGAAAATGTTTTTAAATGCATGTGTTTTTAATAATTTCACTTGCATTTTGAGTTAGAAAGTTATGTGTGAATGACAACATATTAAAATTTCAACTTCATTTGTATAGTACGTTTAAATTGGGAGCTCCCATATTCCTTTTTTTGAGTCACATTAACTGAATTATTCTACATATATACAATGGAATACCTTGCAGCCATAAATATGTTATTTCACTATACAAGGAAACAGATGTTCATCAGCTACTGTTGAAAGACTTGAAGCAAAGCACTGGGCATTCTATTTGGAATAATTTCATTTAGGTAAAATTAAATATACAAACACATCAAAGATGAGTTTAACTCAGATAAAAATATTAGTGATCATCACTATTATGGATATTGATAATCATGCGACTATCCCTTACACTGAAAATGTGAGAAAACTCAAAGTTGAATTATTATAAAGGCTGTGCAATGGAACACATTGGAATGCTGGCAATAAGAGAAAAACATAAAACACATTATAGACAAATTTTAATTTAAATCATTAAATATAAACTATGATTATATGAAAACACTTAATTTGCTATTTTCAGTTTATCTGTAATCTTAAAGACAATCCAGTGAATATTTTAATTAGGATTCCAATTGGGGAAGAATTAATTCTGCAAGTATATTTCTATGTATGTATCATATATCAGTTTTCCTATGTGTAAAATGGTGATAATAATAGTACCTACGTAACAGGATTCTTGTGAGGAATAAATTAATTAATACAAATTACATACCGAAGGGGCACCTGGGTGGCTCAGTCCGTTAAGTGTCTGACTTCAACTCAGGTCATGGTCTCACAGTTTGTGGATTCGAGCCCTGTGTCAGGCTCTGTGCTGACAGCTCAGAGCCTGGAGCCTGCTTCAGATTCTGTGTCTTCCTCTCTCTCTGCCCCTCCCCCATACATCCCCTGTCTCTGTCTCTTTCAAAAATGAATAAATGTAAAAAAAAATAAAAAACAAATTACATACTTAAAATATCACTCAGCTAATATGTTCTGTGTAAGTGCTAGGTATGATATAGATAATAGTAATTATTATTGTCATTCAAAAATATTACATATCTAATGCATATATAATAAAGAAAAATATACAATAAGGAAAAAAGAGGAATGCAGGAAAATGTAAAGCAAAAAGCTAAATGCTGAGCATAGTGGAGTGGTAAGTAAAATTATTTGGTCCCATCCTTGAAAAGGCCTGCCTTTCAAGGTAAAGGATATTTCGGGGGGGGGGGGGGTGGAAACTAATCCAAATAATGAAATAAACAAAAACCACAAGATGAAAGAGGTTCTGGTGGTGGTGTTTCGTGAAAGTGGAGTTTGGTGCAATTTTGCTGAGTACTATATTCAAATATTGGTATTATACTGTGCTGTTTTTAGTCATTTCTCAGTAGTATGTTTGGTATTAGTTTTAACTATGTGTGCAGGCAAGAGAATGAATCAGTTGGAAGAGTTTCTCATATACTATAGAAGGATATTGATCAATTTTATTGGTCCTAGGCAACTGCTGTGTAGTAGGCCAAATAAATTGGAACCATCTCAAAGTGTGATTTAATACATTAAGGTGATTAGAAAACAACCTCCTAGTTCTTAGAATGGAAGAAGAGGGGATGGAGCTAGCTACTTGGATTTATAGTATGGATGAATTTGTTACAACAAATTATGGCAACAAGACTTATGGCATTAGGTCTACATCATAGAATGATACAAGACTACCAGACTTTCTAAGGCACTTTGAAGATTTCTGAATGAAATTTCTGAAGTATATAACAGGAAACAAAAACCATGAGGATTTCACGTTGTGACATACATATACTTTAAAAAGTATTTTTTATCTTCTAGGATTCTTGTGGTTAAAGTGAGAAATGGGATTTTCTATTCTCAAATATAAAGATAAAAGAGGAGGAAGTTTTATTTCAGCTTTTTAATAGCAAAAAATAAAGTAAACCACAAGATTTTTTTCTTGACTTACGTTTACCTCTTTCATTTTAGACTAACAAGAAACTGTAAATGATTACCTCAGTAGTATTTATTATATAAATTGATAATATGGAAAATGAATATTTTTTTCATTACTGACTTGCATTTAAAACAACAAGAAAGAAGCACCCACTGCTCCTATGATTTATGTCAGATGCCTAGAGGAAGTTTTTCCTTAAGACCAACATAAGTGAAGGACAGCTTTCTTACTGGCAAAGTTGTGTTGAAAAAGAAAATAAATACATGTTTTTTTTTTTCTTTTTCACATCTGAGTGTCTTTGCTTCATTTTGACTACCTAATGACTGCACATGACAGACAAAGACACTTTACAAATACCTAGACAAGTAGTTGATATTCCTAGGATAAATCATTCATTTTCTGTTATCAATACAAATCATTCATTCTCAGTATCAATCAATGTTTGCAGCTACTATAATTCTTTCCAAAAGCCACATGTGAAAGTTGGACTAAAATATTTCTGTTAAATTAATTATCCTTTATAAATTCATAATGTAAACACAGGTAAAACTAGCTTTCTAAATATATATCTGTATACACAAAAGTATTGAATTAACTGGATTATAGAATACAACATTTGGTTTTCATGGGTGCTTTAACATCTCTTTGAGCATTGAGACAGCACATTAGGGACTGTCCTTTCCTTTCATCTGTAGTTTATGTTATAGGTGACTTTCTTTAAAGGTCAGAACAACCCCAAATACTGCTCACTATTGAGTGACTGAGAATACACCTAATCTCAGAGAATGAGTTAATTAGCCATTTTGGCAATTAGCCTTCTTTCCTCATTTTGAGTATATTTAGTGATCATTTGAGGATTCACATTTTTGAATCAAGAGACAGAAAGATCAAAATGAGTCAAGTAATCAAAATGAGAAAAAAAATTGGAAAGTTAGGAAAAATGTTTATCTTCTATATCATATTTTATTTTTTTAAAATCTCCATTACATGAGCTTGTTAATAAACTAAGTATGCTTCCTCCAGACCTTACTATGAAAGTTTAAGTGGGCATGTTCACACACTCAGATTTAGTATTCAAAGATTCAGGACGCTGTTCATGTGTCTCAAATTCCCCCCACCCTGGGACCATTTTTTTTCCCTCCTGGAGGAACTCAACCTGAATAAAGTTAATCAGACTTCAAAATTTGTCAGAAAGGTTAAATAAACAATTCAGATTAATAGGAGTCAAATCACATAAAAGTGAAAAATCTTTGGCTTTATTATTAATGCTGAAACCCAGAGGTACCCAGGTGAGATTACAGTGCAGACAGAAGAGGGTGTGACATGAAGAAAGGGAGTTAGAACTATGCCTGGTCTTGAGCTTTTTCATGAATCCTGAAATGTGTTGTATTTACCAAAGTATCATTGTCTTTATAGAAAAACCACTAGTAAAAGCATAGTTGGTCTAAATTTTAGTAAGTTATTCTTTGTGCCATATAATAAAAGCTAAAGAGGAGAACAAAAACAACTTTTGATTTGAAGGAAGTTAATGACATTTCACTAACAAACTGTAAATAGTAACAGCATAAGCTGGATGGGAAGCTGCTTTCACAGGCCATAAATGCTTAATGTTTATTACCAATAAAATGAAAGGAGCATTTAGTAAAGCAGTTTACCAAACAAACATTAAATACTTAATGTATTAGCTTCAGTGGACAGAATCAGTCTATTTAATTAGCAATGAGTAATCTGTTAAGCTTTGATTCACCACAAATGATCTGCAGCTTAATACGGGATGATAGCCTTTAAAAGGAAGTGATAAGGGTAAAAATCAGTTGGGGGATAAGAAGTTGACATTCTTGAAAGCAATAGAGGATAAAGACCAGTTTGGATGTAGTTTAACCTCATACAAAACTAAAAATATAAGAATACTTACTTGTTTTATGCTGAATGATGTGATAGAAATAAAATAACTCTCCACTTCTAACCTTTATAATTTTAAGACAATTTACTACCTAAGTTACAATTTCTTCATCTGCAAAATGAATCATGTATCACTGGATGGCTTTGAAGATTAATAATAACATATGCATTGGTTTGGGATATAATGAAGACACATGTAATTTTACATTATTTTGATTCTTCTGTCTCCATTGCTTCTGCTATATACTTAGTACTACTACTGCTACTATATTTGTGTCACTTAATGAGAACACATAAGTCAAGCTATAAAATTCTTTGTGTTTCAAGGACAATAAAATCATAGATTACCTTTAGTGATAGACATTTATTGCAAGGACTTGGAAAAAATAATCTCATTTGCCACATTGTCAACATAGATCTCAAAATTTTTTAACATTTCGGTATGTACTGGTCTTCAAAGAAAAAAGGAAACACTATTCATTACCATTTGGAACAGCTACCTAAGCTGAGTAATAAACCTTCTTTTTATTCATCTAACATTTGTGCTTCCCCAAAGATATTTTTGTTGGATTTGTTTGTTACCACTCATTGTGGGAGAGTTAATGACAAACCACCTTGGAAATGATTATCTATCTTCGTGTCAAACCAGGTTTAAAAACATGGCCTTTCTTATACTGTTTGTTAGGTGAATCAGAACAGCTTATGCAGGAAAGATACTGCTGGAGCCACTTTTCTTAAAATAGAGAAGTGTATTTAATGGGAAGTTGAGAAGTTTTATGGAGATGTACTCACATGTATTATGAAGATGTAATATATTCTAGATAAAACACTAAGGAATTTATATACATTAACTCTGTTGCAATGACCCTGTGAGATAGTTATTATCCCCTTTTTATAGATGAGAAAAAATGAGGCTCTAAAAAAATTTAAGACCAAACATCTAGTCAATGACATTGGTAGGATTCAAATCCAAGCTTGACCATTGCTCATTCTATCATTTGATTCTCACATAATAGTAGCAGTTCTGCCATTAAATCAGGAATCTTGTGTAAGTCACTCTCTCACATCTAGGCCTTTATTTCCTTATGTGAAAATAAAAGATCAAATTATATCACCAATATTCTGTTTTTTGAAAAATTGCATAGAATCCCTTATTTTATTTAAAATCTTATACAAAAATTATACATAAACTGAAAAAGATAGCAGAACTTTTCTTGCTGAAGGAGGTCTGCTAATGTTTTACTGGATTATTTAACTGCCTTTCTCTATATTGATATGTCTAAGTTCCACTCATTACTCAAGGCCATGCTCAAAATGCCACCTTTCCCATTTAGTCTTTCATCATTTACTAAGCCATAAAGCAATCCCATACTCTTCTGAAAGTTTGTAATATTTAATATGTAGCTTCTTATGACTATATCATTTTCTACCTTATTGTTATTTGTATAAATGTCCTAACTTATGCAGTTAACTGGCCATTGGTGAAGAACAGGAGCTCTCTCACATTCATGTATGTATCCTTCACACCATCTGGCACAGTGTCTGACATATACTAAGGTTAAGGATAAAAAATAGATTGCATTTTATATTATAATTCCAATAAATTGATAGTTGCACTATGGTGAATAAAAGATCATAACACTGTGCAAAGGTTCATAATGAATAGTAATAATGTATAATGTGAAGTATCGTTTAGGAGTTTTTATGTTACAAGTCACAGAATACATCCCAAAACATCCTTAATAAAAATAAATAGATCACATCAATGAATGGTTCTATGCTCTGGGGCTATATCTAGTTTTATATACTGAAACATTATCAAGGCTTCTCTTCAGATTCTTTGCAATTATCTTGGATCTCTTCAACACTATGTGTCAGGCTCATTTTCATGTTGTCATGTTGCCAAAAATGGCTTCTTCATGATGTCAAAAATGGCTATAATAGTGCCAGATGTTACCTCTTTAAACAATACCACCCAGCATATTGATGAAGCCTCCAGAAATACCTTCTTGTGTCTTATGCTTCCACATTGGCTTAGACATACATCCCTGTATGCACTTTTGTGGTCAAACATTAGGACCAATTGATTTAAATCAGTTAGATACCAATTCCTTAAGAATATGAACTATATGGAGGGGGAAAATGGCTTTTGGGAATGAAGTCACAGAAAGAGATGTGAATAGGTTGGGCTTATCAGGAAAAGAGAGGCAGAAGGGTTACAATCCCTCAGCCTAAAGTTCTGCCAGAGAACCATAAAACAATTATTTCTCAATTGATGCAAAAGTAAAATTAGAGATTGATGAAAATGTTGTGACTTGTTTTTACTAACTTTAATTTTATACATACAGAAAAGTTGAAAAACAGTACAAAGTATCCTTTTATCCTTCATCTTTCTTCTCCTAATGCTAACTTCTTACACAGTCATTGTATAGTTATTAAGAACAACAAAAAACATTAATATATTATTATTAACTAAACTACAGACATTCTAATTTTACCAAACTTCCTCCCATTCTCCTTATTTGTACCATAGTTCCATCCAGGATCACAGATTGCATTGGTTCTTATTTCTCCTTAGTCTCCTCCAACCTGTAGCAGTTATTTAATTTAACCATGTCTTTCATGACTTTTATCATTTTAAAGGGCATCAATCAGTTATTTTGTAAGATGTTTCTCAATTTAGGTTTTTCTAATGATTGAGGACAGGTTATTTTTGTAAGAATATCATGCAAATGACACATAATTCTCAGTGCATCATATTAAGTGTTTTTTGATATTTACATGTCATCACTGATAATGTTAACCTTGCTCACTTGATTAAGTTGGGGTCTGTTCAGTTTCTCCAATGTAAAATGACTTTTTCATTGTAGTTAAGTATTTGGGGTAAGATACTTTAAGACTTTGCAAATTCTCTTTCTCCTCAAACTTGAACGCACTAATTTGGGCATCCATTGGTGGATCATATATTCAGTTTACTACTATGGTGTTTGCCTAATGGTAATTCTCTATCTCCCCATTTTCTTTACATGTATTAACTTGAAGTTTATTGTAAGAAAGAGCTCTCTTTTCTCCAATATACATTTACGTATTTACTTAATCATTTCTTTATATTAGTATGGATTTATGGATACACAATTTATACTCTAGGTTAAAATCCTATAGTATAATTATTTTGTTCCTAAGATTTTTCTAACTTTGGCTATTGGCTTTTTCTGATTGATGCTTGTGTTTTGTTTTGGTGTGTGCTATTTTTCTTTTTTATCTTTTTAATTAAATTTTTCATCGTTGGGAGCAACTGGGTGGCTCAGTTGGTTAAGCATCTGACTCTTGATTTTGGCTCAGGTCATGATCTTATGGCTTGTGAGTTTGAGGCCTGTGTCAAGCTCTACACTGGGCATGGAGCCTGCTTAAGATTCTCTCTCCCCCTCTATGTCTGCCCTTCCCCTGCTCTCTCTCTGTCTCTCTCTTAAAAAAAAAATATCTTTGTGGTGCCTGGGTGGCTAAGTCAGTTAAGTGCCTGACCCTTGATCTCAGCTCAGGTCATGATCTCATGGTTCCGTCAGGCTCTGTGTGGATAGCATGGAGTCTGCTTGGAATTCTTTCTCCCTCTCTTTCTCTCCCTAGCCCATTCATGCTCTCTCTCTCTCTCTCTTTCTCCCTCTGACTCTCTCTCTCTCTCTGATATCTCAAAATAAATAAACTTAAAAGATAAAAATAAATAAAAATAAAAAATTATCTTTGGAAAATTATAGACTAACACGCAATTCTAAGAAGTAATACAATAGACTATTACTCAGCTTTAAAAAAGAGTAAGATCTTGCCATTTGCAACAATATGCATGGATCTTGAGCCTATAATGCTAAGTGAAATAATTCAGAGAAAGACAAATACCGTATTATTTTACTTGTATGTGAAATTTAAGAAACAAAACAAATGAACAAAGAAAAAAGAGATAAGCCAAGAGACAGACTTAATTATAGACAACAAACTGGTGGTTATCAGAGAGAAGGTGGGTGGGGAGGATGGATGAAGTAGATGAAGAGGATTAAGAGTACACTTATCATGATGAACACTGTGTAATGTATAGAATTGTCAAATCATTGCATTGTATACCCAAACCAATACAACTATGTATGTTAGTTATACTGTAATTAAAAATTGTTTAAAAGTAATACAGAGAAATTCATATTTCCTTGATTAAGTCCAATGGTAACATCTTGCAAAAATATGTTACAATATTACAACCAGGATATTGACATTGATACAGTCCATTGATTTTATTCAGATTTCTGCAGATTTACTTGTTCTCATTTCAGTGATTGTGTGTGTATGTCTATATTTAACACCATGAAATTTTCTCACATGTGCAAGTTTCTGTATTGAGAGTCAGAATACAAAACAGTTACATCACCATAAATATCCCTAGTACTGCTCTTTTATGAACTATGTCCCCTGCAAACATCCTCCCTCTGTAACCCCTGTTAATTACTACTCTGTTCTTCATTTCTGTAATTTTGTCATTTCAGGTATGTTAAATAAATTGAATCAAACAGTATATAACTTTTTCTTATTAGCTTATTTATCTCAGCTCAATTCCTTGTATATTCACTTAAGTTGTTGTATGCATTAATAGTTTCTGCCCCATTTTTACTGAGTAGTGTTCTATGGTGTATTAGCGTTTTTAGTGAGCTTTTATCAAAAAATTTGGCCTGATCCAACTTTATGTTCCTTCCACCATTATCCAACACTGTTAGTATCTATCCCTATACATCTTCCCCAGATTTCTGTCAATATAAATTAGAAAACTTAAGTACTTCTTTTGGAGAGTAGTGTAATTTTTCATAGTTCACGCTTCATACCTCACCTTTAGAGGGCCGCTGGGGCTTTAGTCTAGTTACAAGTCTAGAAGCAAAGAAAAATATTGGGGGTGGATCCTAAGGAGACATAGCAATATCTTGCATGGCAACTGCCTTGGGGAAGGCCATTAAAATTTCTTCAGGCAATCATGGTTAATCCTATAAAAGAGAGGTGAAAAGGCTACTTCCACTGGGGATGGAGAGGCCTCTTTCACTGGCAAAGAAGACTCATCATAATGCTCAATATCCCCAGCTTCATCAAAGCGTCTCCATTCATTCCAATTCCAATTTTCACGATCCTATTCCTTCACAATCAATGCCTTACTGTAACAGTAGATACCCAATGAGGCTAGGAGTTCAACTTACATTATAATTCAACTAGTTGTAAGATGAGGGTATGTATTTGATTTTTCAGCAATCTCAGACCTGCAGCCATAGGGCATGTGGTCTTCTTCAAGACACTATAAAAAATTAAAATGCTATATGCAGCAATTGACCTAGGAATTTGAACGCTTAGCTCATCTTTTTCTTTCTCCACTTTCTCTAGCAACATTAGTTAAAACCAGTCTCATATGCATTATTTTGAGAAAAATATTCAAAAGTATCATATGCATACCCACCCAGATCCTTGCTTCTTATAAGTGGTTGATGAGGGGTATCCAATGGTGATATTTTATATGTCTTTACTGCTAGATCACACCATGGACTATCAATACACTCTTCACTACTGGAAATAGTCATTAACATATAAGTCTAATCAAATTTGAGTGCCAGTTTCAAAATCCTCAGAACCGATTCTGAAAACTCATCCTTAAAATTCTGTTCTTCTATAACCACTGTTACCAAAATCTGTATTAGGGTTTTCCACTGAAACAAAAACAATAAGATATACTTTCCTTCCTTCCTTCCTTCCTTCCTTCCTTCCTTCCTTCCTTCCTTCAAGTTCCAAGATCTGCAGTAAGCAATCTGGATTGTGTGTACATCTAGTCCAAGTTTGAAGCCCTGTGAATCAGGAGAGTCAGTGATATAGTTCTAGTTCAAAGGCCTGTGGGCTGGAGAGCCAAGAAGAGTAAATGTTTCTATTCAGTACCAAAAGTAGAAAAAAAATCAGCATGGAGCTCAAAGACAGGTAGGAATAATTCCCTTTTACTTGTGGAAGGCCAGCTTTTTGTTTTCCTCTGGTTTTTAACCAATTGGATGGGGCTCACCCATGTTAGAATGGGCAATCTGTTTTAAACAGTCTATCACTTCAAATGTTAATATCATTCAGAAATATCCTCACAGTCACACCCAGAATAACATTTTTTTTCAATATATGAAATTTATTGTCAAATTGGTTTCCATACAACACCCAGTGCTCATCCCAAAAGTTACCCTCCTCAATACCCATCACCCACCCTCCCCTCCCTCCCACCCCCTATCAACCCTCAGTTTGTTCTCAGTTTTTAAGAGTGTCTTATGCTTTGGCTCTTTCCCACTCTAACCTCTTCTTTTTTTCTCCTTCCCCTCCCCCATGGGTTTCTGTTAAGTTTCTCAGGATCCACATAAGAGTGAAAACATATGGTATCTGTCTTTCTCTGTGTGGCTTATTTCACTTAGCATCACACTCTCCAGTTCCATCCACGTTGCTACAAAGGGCCAGGAGTATGAGGGGAAAATTAGAGAACTAAGTGATACACTAAAAAGAAATAATATACGCATAATTGGTATCCCACAGAATAACATTTGACCGAAGTCTTGACATTTTGTGGCCAATCAAGTTGACACATAAAATTGACCATCAAACATCATATGGACATACTACAAGTTATTTAACTATTCACTTATTAAAAGACATATGAGCTGTTTCTAATTTTTTACTATTAGAAGTAAAACTCCTAGGAACATTTGTGTACAGTTTTTTTTTTAACTGATCATAAGTTTTTATTTTTCTGAGAAATGAAGTTCAATTGCTGGGTTGGATGGCAATTACAAGTTTTGTTTTAAAAAGAAATGAAAAACTATTTTCCAGAGTCATTGTGCCATTTACATTACTAACAGCTGCATATAAGCAAACCACTTTCTCTGGATCCTCATCAACATTTGGTTTTATCACTATTTTTCATTTTAGCCATTCTTATCTCTAGTGGGGTCTAATTATAATTTTAATCTTCATTTCCTGATAGATAATGATATTGAACATCTTTTTATGTGCTTATATGCCATCTGTAAATCCTCTTTGGTGAAACAGGTGTTCATATCTTTTGCCCATTTTCTAATTAGATTGTTTGCTTACCGTTGAGATTAGAGAGTTCTTTTTTATATTCTGGACATAATTCCCTTACTGAATATGTAATTTGAAAATAATTTCTCCCAGTATCTGGCTTGTCTTTCTATCTTCCATACAGATTATTTCACAGAGCAAAATTGCTTAATCTTGATGAGTTCCAAATTATTTTTCCCTTTTACAGATCATGCTTTTGGTGTCAAGTCTAAGAACTTTTCACCAAGATGTAGATTCTGAAGATTTTCTCCTATGTTTTTTCCTAAAAATTTTATAGTTTTATATTTATAATTGAGTTGCATGAACCACTTTAGGTTTTTTTTTTTATAAGGTGTACAGTGCCTAGGTTTAAGTTTATTTACTTGTGTTATTTTTGTGGGTTTTTGTTGTTGTTGTTGTTGTTGTTAGATATCCAGAATCATTAGTTTAAAAAAATGATCCTTTATCTAATGTACTTTTTATTTTTTGTCAAGATCAGCTGAGCATATTTTTGTGTGTTTCTTGGTTTTATTCATTCTATTTTATTTATCTATGTTTTATTCCTCCATAATACCACACTGTATTGGTTATTATAGCTATATAGTAGGCCTTAATGTTGGGTAGACTGATTTCTCCCACCGTGTTCCTCTTTGTCAAGATTACTTTGCTATTCTAGGACCCATGCCTTTCTGTATAAATTTGGATTAACTTTTCTATATCTCGATGGTTACCACATTAAACACACAGATCCATTTGGAGGATAATTCACATGTTCCAATCCAGTAATGTGGTATTTTGGTCATATTATTTTAGTGTTCTTTGATTTCTTTATTATCATTTTTCAATTTTAAATGTAGATTCTGTACATGTTTTGTGATGTTCATATGTAAGATTTTAGTTTTCATGGGAAGAAATCTGAATGGTATTATGCTTTTAATTTGTTTCTACATGTTCATTGTGAGTATATAAAATTTATTGATTTTTGCTATCTGATCTTATATCGTTTCACCTTTATGTATTCACTTATTATTTCTAAAAACTTTGCTTAATTTATTTGATATTTTCTACATAGATAATTATGTCATACATAAATAATAGCATTTTCATTTCTTCATTGCTAATCTGTATGCCTTTTATTTCTTTTTCTTCTCCTATTACTATGGCTAGAAGTTCCAATAATACACTGAATAATAGTGGTGAAAAGGTATTATTAGGAGTGGTGGAACAGCTGTTTCCTTCAGATATAAAGTATTGAAAACAAAAAAAAAAAATCAGGATCTAAGTGTCATATTTAAACCTATAATTTCTGCCCAGAAATTAATAGTGGTTTATATATTCTTTAAGCAAGAGCAATGTACCAAGTAAGAGAAGCAAGTTGTGTTGATCAGTGACTTTGGTAAAGACTAGGAAGTTGAAACAAGTTTGCAGATGATACACAACTTCTAAGCTGAGACAACTTCTTGAAATACATGACTTACAGGTTGTTAAAGTCTGTAATTAATAGTAAAAATATTGACTAACTTTAAGTCACCAATATTGTGACATAGATCATTCCCAATGCTAGTTTTCCTTATAAGAAGGGCAACTATCAACTATCCATAAATAAGACACCATTATCAAAATCCAAGAACCAGAGGGTGAGGCTGAACCACCTCCTGGATTACAGAGGCCAAGAAGGTCCACATTAGATGGTAAGAGGAACAGTTTCACTTTCACCACATTGCCCCTTCCCTAGGCTGTCACAGTGCCACACTAAGAGGGCCCCTCTAGGCCTATGCTATATCCAGTGGGAAAAGAGAGCCTGATGTAGACATAGAACTTCTTCAGCACTGTGGGACACTTCCAAGAAAGCCCAATCAGGTCTTCCTTCATGGGGATCATTGGGGGAATCCATAGAGCTTGAAAATTGGTGATCACAAAGAAACAGACAAAGGGCAAGAATTATAGCAACCAGGACTCAGATATTACCAGATGGCATTCCTGCCTATAGCAATCAATACCCAATTAAAGAGCTTAGCTAGTGGCTCTGCCCATCTGTAGAGCTGAGCCAGTGGTTCCATCTGGCTAATAAGCATGGTTGGCAGTTGTACTTGGTTTGATTTCCTAGTTAATAGACAGTAGCAAGTGTGAAGCCTATTCTATTATTCTTCCCAAGCAGTGAACCAAGTCTGAAGTCTTTCCCAATTGGTGAGCATAGCTTCCAGGCCGGCCCAAACAGAAAGCTTGACAAGAGAACCTGGGAAGCTGTGGAATCCATCCTATAGCCTCACACTGGGCAGGGAGCCAAGACAGCAACCCTATCCAATTATTGACCAGTCTCACCCTGAATAGTGACCCTGGCAGACTTTGAGCTGAGCCCATTGTACCTCCCAGTCATAGATCTCAGCCTACATCCTCACCCAGCAGCAAAACTTAACCTAAGGCACTATCTCATTACTAAACATAGCCTGGATGAAAATGATGCTTGACCACTGCATTCAGCCTCAAACCCTACCCAATGTCAGGATATGCTGGAGGGCCCACCTGACCAGAAAGTTGACCAGTGACCTTGCTCTACTGTGGAGTACAGCTAATGGCTTTTCTGATCCCAAATCATAACCTGTTATCCTAACCACATTCTGAGCACAACCTGTAGCCATGACTAATCACAAAGTACAGCTCAAGGGCCCATCTTGACCATGAGGCCCTGCCTGCAGCCCTGCCTGTATATGGAATCCAGCCAGTGACACCATTTAATTATGGAGAACAGCCTGGTCCAGTTAACTTTTTGAAAATACATTTGTTATAATGATCTTTTAGATTATATTTCTAATTTCAATATTATTGATTTTTACTCTAATCTTTAGTTTTTTATTTTTAATTTTATTGGGTTTATTTTCTTCTTCTAGTATTTTGGGAAAGATTATTGATTTGAGGCCCCTCACGTTTTATATTTTATTTTTTCTTATTAAGTTTACTTTAATTCCAATGAAGTTAACAAAGTATTATATGAGTTTCTGGGTGTACAATATAGTTATTCGACAATTCTATACATTACTCAGTACTCATCATAATAAGCATACTCTTGAATCCACATCACCTATTCCATCCATCCTCCCACCAACCTCCCCCCTGTTAACCATCAGTTCTCTATAGCTAAGAGTCTGTTTCTGTTTCTTGGTTTGTCTCTTTCTTTTTTTCCTTTGTTCATTTGTTTTGTTTCTTAAATTTCACATGAGTGAAATCATATGGTAGTTGTCTTTTTCTGACTGGCTTATCTTGTTTAGCATTATACTCTAGCTCGATGTTGTCAGAAATGGCAAAACTTCATATAGATACCACCGCTTCTTTATTCATTCATGTATCCATGGACAATTGGGCTGCTTCCATAACTTGGTTATTGTAAATAATGCTATAAACCTAAGGGTGCATGTATCACTTTGAATTAATGTTTTTGTAATTTGGGGGTAAATACCCAGTAGTGGAATTCCTGGATCATAAGGTAGTTCTTTTTTTTTTTTTTTTTTTTTTTTAGTGTTTATTGATTTGAGAGAGAGAGAGAGAGAGAGCGAGCGAGCAGGGGAGGGGCAGAGAGAGAGGGAGGCCAAGGATCCAAAGTGGGCTCCAAGCTGTCAGTGCAGAGCCCGATGGGCTAAAATTCATGAATGGTGAGATCATGACCTGAGCCAAAGTCAGATGCTTAACCGACTGAGCCACCCAGGTGCCCCATAGGTAGTTCTATTTTTAACTTTTTGAGGAACCTCCATACTGTCTTCCACAGTGGCTGCACCAGTTTGCATTCCCACCAACAGTGCACAGGTTTCCTTTCTCCCCACATCCCCACCAATACTTTTTTCTTGTGTTTTTGGCTTTAGTCATTCTGAAAGGTGTAAAATAATATCTCACTGTAGTTTTGATTTGTATTTCCCTGATGATGAGTGATGTTGAGCAACTTTTCATGTGTCTGTTGGCCACCTGGATGTCTTCTTAAATTTCACAGATACTTCTGGAGAAGTATCTATTCATGTCTTCTGCCTATTTTTAATTGGAATATTTGTGGCCTTTTTTATATTGAATTGTATAAGTTCTTTATATATTTTGGATACTGACTCTTTATCTGATATGTCATTTGCAAATATCTTTTCCCATTCAGTAGGTTGTTTTTTTAATTTTGTTGATTGTTTCCTTTGCTATGTAGAAGCTTTTTATTTTGATGTAGTCCCGACAGTTTATTTTTGCTTTTGTTTCCTTGCCTCAGCCTTGTCTAGTAAGATGTTGCTATAGCCAATGTCAAATAAATTACTACTTGTGCTCTGTTCTAGGATTTTTATAGTTTTAGGTCTCATATTTAGGTCTTTCATCCATTTTGAATTTATTTTTGTTTATGGTGTATGAAAGTGGTCCAAGTTTCATTCTTGTGCATGTAGATATCCAATTTTCCCAATACCATTTGTTGAAGAGATTGTACTTTTCCCATTAAATATTGTTTCCTGCTTTGTCAAATATTAATTGACCATACAATTGTGGGGTTAGTTCTGGGTTTTTTGTTCTATTTTATTGATCTATGTGTCTATTTTCATTCCAATACCATACTGTTTTGATTACTACAGCTATGTAATATAACTTGAAGCCTGGAATTGTGATACCCCCAATTTTATTTTTCTTTTCCAAGATATTTTTGGCAATTTGAGGTCTTTTGGGTTCCACACAAATATGAGAATTATTTGTTCTATAAATGTAAAATATGTTGTTGATATTTTGATAGGTATTTCATTGAATCTGTAGATGGCTTTGTTAGTAAAATATGGACAATTTTACAATGTTTGTTCTTCCAATCCATGAGCATGAAATGTCTTTCAATTTTTTTTATGTTGTCTTCAATTTCTTTCATCATTGTATAGTTTTCAGAGTTCAATTCTTTCACCTCTTTTTAGGTTTATTCCTAGGTATATTATTGTTTTGGGTATAATTGTAAATGGTATAGTTTTCTTAATTTGTCTTTCTTCTGTTTCATTATTAGTGTATGAAAATGCAACAGATTTCTGTAGATTGATTTTTTTATCTTGCAAGTTTACTGAATTCACTTATTAGTATTAGTAGTTTTTTTGGTAGAATCTTTGATATATATCTACATATAGATATGGATAAATATAATATATATCTATTACATATAGTATCATGCCATCTACAAAGGGTGAAACTTTGACTCCTACCTTAAGAATTTATATGCCTTTTATTTCTTTTTCTGTCTGATTGCTGTGGCTGTGATTTCCAGTATTATGTTGAATTAATGTAGTGAGTGGACTTCCTTGTCTTGTTCTTGACCTTAGGGGAAAAGCTCTCAGTATTTTCTCATTGAGTATGATGTCTGCTATGGGTTATTCATAAGGCCTTTATTATGTTGAGGTATGGTCCCTCTAAACCTTTGTTGAGGGTTTTTATCATGGATGGATATTGTACTTTGTCAAATGCTTTTTGTGCATCTATTGAAATGATCATATGGTTTATACCTTTTCTGTTATTTATGTGATGTATCAAATTGATTGATTTGCAAATATTGAACCACCCTTGCATCCTAGAAATAAATCCCACTTGATCATGGTGAATGATTTTCTAAGTGTATTGTTGGATTCAGTTTGCTAGTATTTTTTTAAATTTTTAAATGTTTATTTAGTTTTAAGAGAGAGAGAGAGAGCATAAGTGGGGGCAGAACAGACACACAATCTGAAACAGGCTCCAGGCTCTGAGCTGTCAGCACAAAGCCCGATGCGGGGCTCAAACCCATGGACTGTGAGATCATGACCTGAGCTGAGTTGGATGCTTAACTGACTGAGCCACCCAGGCGCCCCAGTTTGCTAGTATTTTCTTGAGGATTTTTGCATCTATGTTTATCAGAGATATTGGCCTATAGTTCTATTTATAAGTGATTTCTTTATCTAGTTTTGGTATCAGGGTAATGCTGGCCTCATATAATAAATTTGAAAGTTTTCCTTCCTCTCCTACTTTTTGGAATATTTTGAGGAGCATAGGTATTAACTCTTTTTAAATGTTTGGTAGAATTCACTTGTGAATCCATCTGGTTATTAACTTTTTTAATTTTGGTAGTTTTTTTATTACTCATTCAATTTTATTACTTGTAACTGGTGTATTCAGATTTCCTATTTCTTCCTGCTTCAGTTTTGGTAGGTTATATGTTTCTAGGAATTTACTGATTTCTCCTATAGTGTCCAAGTTTTTGGTATGTGATTTTTCATAATATTTACTTACAGTTGTTTGTATTTCTGTGGTGTCAATTGTTATTTCTTCTCTTTAATTTGTGGTTTTGTTTTTTGAGTACTCTTTTTTTTTATGACTCTGGCTAGAGGTTTATCAATTTTGTTGATCATTTCAAAGAACCAGCTCCTGGAGTCATTGATCTGTCCTATTGCTTTTTTAGTTCCTGTATTATTTATTTCTCCTCTAATCTTTATTATCTCCTTCCTTCTACTGGCTCTAGATTTTGTTTGTTGTTCTTCTAGCTTCTTTAAATGTAAGGTTAGGTTATTTGAGATTTTTATTGCTTCTTTAGGTAGACCTGTATTGCTATAAAATTCTCTCTCTTCCCGAAGAGTTTGGACCATTATGTTTTCATTTTCATTTGTCTACATGTAACTTTTGATTTATTCTTTGATTTCTAGGTTGACCCATTCATTGTTTAGTAACATGTTATTTAACTTCTATGTATTTGTGGTCCTTCCAGATTTTTTTCTTATAGTTGATATCTAGTTTCATAGAGTCATAGTCAAAAAAGATGCATGATATGTCTTCAATATTTTTGGATTTTGGTAGCCTTCTTTGGTGACCTAATATGTAATTTCTTCTGGAGAATGTTCCGTGTGCACTTGAAGAAAAGGTATATCCTGCTGTTTTAGGATGGAATGTTCTCAGTATATCTGTGAAATCCATCTGGTAGAGTGTGTCGTTCAAAACCACTGTTTCCTTGTTGATTTTCTGTTTGAATGATCTGCTCATCAAGTTAAATGGGATATTAAGGTCCCATATTATTATTGTATTGGTATAAATTATTTCCTTTATATATGTTATTAACTATTTCATGTATTTGGGTGCTCCCGTATTGAGTGAACAAATATTTACACTTGTTAATTCTTCTTGGATTTCCCCTTATTACAATGGTCCTCTTATTACAGACTTTGTTTTAAAGTCTGTTTTTTCTGATGTAAATATCACTATACCAACTTCATTTTATTTACTATTTCCATGATAGATGTTTCTCTATCCCCTCATTATATCCCCTCACTATACAGTTTTATTTTATTTACCATTTCCATGATAAATGTTTCTCTATCCCCTCACTTTCAATCTGCATGTGTCTTTAGGCATGGAATGAGTCTCTTGTAGGCAGCATATAGATGGCTACTGTTTCTTCAATCCAGTCTTTCATGCTATCTTTTTATTGGAGCATTTTGTCCATTAACATTCAAAGTTATTACCAATATATATGTATTTATTGCCAATATGTTACTTGTTTTGTGTTATTTATTTATTTATTTATTTATTTATTTATAGTTTTTTTCGCAATCCTTTTCTTTCCTCTTGCTCTCTTTCATGGTTTGCTGGCTTTCCTTAATGACGTACTTGGATTTCTTTCTCCTTATTCTTGCATATTTATTACTGGTTTTTGCTTTGTGCTCACCGTTTGGCTTATATATAATAACCTATGTATAAAACAGTCTATATTAGGTTGATTGTCAATCTGGAAGCAATTCTTTCTTTCTTCCCCTCCCCATTTTAGGTATATGGTTTCACATGTTACATCCTTTTATTTTGTGAATACCTTGACTTATTTTTACAGATATACTTATTTTTACTGCTTTTGTGTCTCCTACTTTTCATACTCTCATTTATGATCTTTCCTTTCCATTCAAAGAGTCTCCTTTAACATTTATTTTAAGGCTCATTTAATGATCATGAATTCCTTTAGTTTTTATTTGTCTGAGAAGCTCTTTATCTCTCTTACTATTGTGAATGATAGCCTTGCTGGATAGAATATTGACTGCAGATTTTTTTTTTCCTTTCAGAAGTTTGAATATACCATGATACTCCCTTCTGACCATGTAGTTTCAGCTGAAAAAATCTGCTAATAGCCTTATGGGGTTTCCCTTGCATGTAAGTGTCTTCTTTTCTCTTGCTGCTTTAATTTTTTTTCTTTATCAGCATTTTTTTTTTGCCATTTTAATTACTATGTGTCTTGGTGTTATCCTCCTTTTATTGACCTTTTGGGGAGGGTTTTCTGTGCTTCCTGGATCTGTATGTCTGTTTCCTTCCCCAGATTAGTTTTCAGCTATTATTTCTTCAAATAAATTTTCTGACCCCCTTTCTCTCTTCTTCTGTGATCCCTTCAATGTAAATGTTATGCTTGATGGACTCATTGAGTTTCATAAGTTTATTCTCATATTACATAGTTTTCCCTTTCAGCTGCTCAGCTTGATTACTTTTCTTTATTTTGTCTTCCAGGTCATTACTTCATTCTTTTACTTCCTCTAGCCTGTTATTTATTCCATCTAGTTTAATTTTATTTATTGTGTTATTTATGATTGTTTCTTTTTTATCCCTTGATCAATGGTTCACTGAAAACCTACATTTTTTTCTCAAGTCCAGTGAGTATCTTTAAGATTATTACTTTACATTCTCTATCTGGCATGTTACTTATATCGTTTTCAGTTTGGTCTCTTGCTGTGGTTTTGTCCTATTCTTTCATTTGAGACATATTCCTCTGCCTCCTCATTTTGTCAGTTACATTTCCTGCTTTTGAAAGTCATGGGCAGGACATGCACTTTTAACAGGGTGACACTGGTCCTCTTCCACAGGAAACATGTAATTGTTCTAGACACCAGGAGGCCCCTCCTCTTTTAAATGTAAGCTTTAAGTGATTAAAAACTCCTTCCTACCAGTGCTTTCACTGTATCCACACATTTTAATATGTTATATTTTCATGTACATTTAGTTATATATATATATATATATTTTTATTTCCTTTGATACCTTCTTTTTGTCCCATATATTATTTAGAAACATGTTTATTTCCAAGTGTTTAATAATTTTCAAATGCCTTTCTACTATTCACTTCCTATTGTATTTCATTATGCCAGAGAATAAATTTTGTATGATTTTAATTCCTATATATATGTTGTAGTTTTTTTATGGATAGTCAACCTTTGTGAGTGTTTCACGAACACTTGAAAAAATTAGTGTACATTCTATATATGTCAATTGCATCCTGTTGGTAGATCGCATCATTCGTATCTTCTATATCCTTATGTTGTAAGTCAGAGGATTTCAGGGTAGATCAAGAAGGAGACAAACCACAAGCATAAGTAACACATAACAAGACTTATTGGGCAGTACTTGTACAAGGTTGAGTAAGAGACCCTCCAGAGACAGTGGTGTAAGGGCACCAAACACAAGGGGAATAGAACAAGGGACTTCCCAGGAGAAAGAAGATTTGAGAGGGGGCTTATTTTAGGGATGTCACTCAGTAGCAAGATGAAGAGTTTCTGAGCCAGAGAGCTTCAAAGGGCAGCAATAATTTGGGTTCTTATACCTACAGTGTTTGTCTTATCTATGGTAAGCTTATGTGAGGCGTAATTCTCAGGGTATAAGAAGTAGATATGCTCTAAATGGCTAAATGTTTATTGGCTATGTTTATTTGCAATTTCCATATTGTTTATAGTTTATTAAACATATATGTTTATTTCTTTATATTGAGAGAGAGAGTGAGGGAGGGGCAGAGAGAGAAGGAGAGAGAGAATCCCAAGCAGGCTCTCTACCATCAGTGCAGAGCTCGATGTGGGGCTCAAACTCATGAATTATGAGACAAAACAAGAGTCAGACACAGGCTGAACCACACAGGCACCCCTATTAAATATTTTTAAAGCAATTTGATGTGTACAAATTTGAGTTTGATTTTCAGACTTTGGGTAACTATTCTAGTCTGATGTGAAGGAGTAAGCAGCATGGTGGCCATTTTAAGCCTATGCACGGAAGATATCTCTGGCCCATTTATTAATATTTTGCTGGTTTCCTATCACTTCTTTCATTTTCTTTGAGAGGATTTTGAAGTTCCCATCTACAATTATGAATATGCCTATTTTTCTTTGAGCTCTTTGGCTTTTGTTTCATATAATTTGGTATTTTATTGTCTGGTGCATATACACCATGATAACTGTAGATTTTTGGTGAATCAAAAATTTTATCATTATATAATATTTCTCTTTATCTCTAATAATTTTCTTTGCTATGAAATCTATTTACCAGATACTAGTAAAGCCACTACCACCCATTAAAAATTAAACTATGTATGCTGTATCAATTTCCATCCTTTTGTTTTCAGCCTTATAGGTCATTGAATTTTAGTTCAATTTCTTACAAGCAGAATATAGTTAGGAAGTGTTCTTTTTATTTACGTTGCTAATGTCTTACTTTTAATTGTTATATTTAGACTCTACATTTAAGATAATCATTGACATACTAGTATTTAGATCTGTCATTTTTTAATTTGTTTTCTGTTTGTATCCAATTTTTTCATCCTTCTATTTTTCTAGTCTTGTACATTATTCAGCTACTTTTTAGGATTCCATCTATTATATTTATAATTGTTGGTTATAGGCTTTGTAGAATGTTCTCAGCGATTACCCTATTATAATAATATTTATATTATAAAATTATATAATATAATATATAATATATTATATAATAATATATGATAATATTATTATAGTCTACTGGTGTACAGATTTTATTACTTCAAGTGGAGTACAGAAGCTTTATTTCTATTTATTTAAAAAAAATTTTTTTAGTGTTTATTTATTTTTGACAGAGAGAGACAGAGCATGAGTGGGGGAGGGTCAGAGAGAGAGGGAGGGAGACACAGAATCTGAAGCAGGCTCCAGGCTCTGAGCTGTCAGCACAGAGCCTTATGTGGGGCTCGAACTCACAAATCGCAAGATCATGACCTGAACCAAAGTCAGACACTCAACCAACTGAGCCACCCAGGGTCCCCGCTTTATTTCTATTTAGTTAACTATAGCTTTCTTTTAAATATTATTGTTTTGAGTTTCAGATTGTGTTATATTTTGTTTCAATCATCAAATATGAGTGACTCACGAAGTCAAATGAACCTATTCACTTTTCTTTCTGTTGTTTCTTCCTTATTGCTCAAATATTCTTTCTTTTATTATTTACTTTCATTTTCATGAAATTACTTTAGTATTCTTTAATAGTTGTTTAGTATTCTAAAATAGTTTGTTGGTGACAAAGTATTTTAGTTTTCCTTCATCTGCATATGTCTTTATTTCCTCTTTTTTTCCAGAAGTATATTGTTTCTCAATTGATAGTTCTTTACTCTCAGTACTTGAAAACTATTGTACCATTTCCCTCTTGTCCTGAGGGTTTCAGATGACAAATATTTTGTCATTGGAAATGGTGTTACCCTATATGTAATATGCAAGTACTCTTTGGCTGCTTTCAAGATTCTCTTTTTTAAAATTTATTTATTGTTTAATTTACATCTAAGTTAGTTAGCATATGGTGCAACAGTGATTTCAGGAGTAGATTCCTTAATGCCCCTTACCCTTTTAGGCCATCCCCCCTCCCACAACACCTCAAGCAACCCTCTGTTTGTTCTCTATATTTAAGAATCTTTAATGTTTTGTCCTCCTCACTGTTTTTATATTATTTTTGCTTTCCTTCACTTATGTTCATCTGTTTTATATCCTAAATTCCTCATATGAGTGAAGTCATATGATATTTGTATTTCTCTGACTGACTAATTCCACTTAGCATAATACCCTCCAGTTCCACTCATGTTATTGCAAGTGGCAAAATTTTATTGTTTTTGATTGACGAGTAATACTCCATTGTATACATATACCACATCTTCTTTATCCATTGATTTATCCATCGATGGACATTTGGGCTCTTTCCATGCTTTGGCTATTGTCAATAGCGCTGCTTTAACATTGGGGTGCATGTGCCCCTTCGAAACATCACACCTGTATCCCTTGGATAAATACCTAGTAGTGAAAATGCTGGGTCATAGGGAATTTCTATTTTTAAGGAACCTCCTTTTTGAGGAATCTCCATAATGTTTTCCAGAGGGGCTGGACCAGTTTGCATTCCTGCCAGCAGTGCAAAAGAGGTCTTTCTAAGCATCCTCACCAACATATGTTGTTGCCTGAGTTGTTAATTTTAGACATTCTGACAGCTGTGAGGTGGTATCTCATTGTGGTTTTGATTTATATTTCCCTGATGATGAGTCATGTTGAGCAATTTTCATGTGTCTGTTCACCATCTGGATGTCTTCTTTGGAGAAGTGTCTATTTATGTCTTTTGCCCATTCCTTCACTGGATTTTTTTCTTTTGATGTTGAGTTTGATAAGTTCTTTATCTAGTATCTTTCATACTAACCTTTTATCTGATATGTCATTTGCAAATATCTTCTCCCATTTTGCCAGTTGCCTTTTAGTTTTGCTGATTGTTTCCTTTGCTGTGCAGAAGCTTTTTATTTTGATGAGGTCCTAATGGTTCATTTTTGCTATTGTTTCCCTTGCCTCTGGAGACATTTTGAGTAAGAAGTTGCTACGGCCAAGGTTAGATGTTTTCGCCTGCTTACTCCTCTAGGATTTTGATGGCTTCCTGTCTTAAATTAAGGTCTTTCATCCATTTTGAGTTATTTTTGTGTATGGTGTAAGAAGTGGTCCAGTGTTTTTTTCCTGCATGTCGCTGTCCAATTTTCCCAGCACCATTTGCTTACGAGACTGTCTTTATTCCATTGGATATTCTTTCCTACTTTGTCAAAGATTAGTTGATCATACATTTATAAGTCCATTTTGGGGTTCTCTATCCTGTTCCATTGATCTGAGTGTCTGTTCTTGTGCCAGTACCATACTGTCTTGATGATTACAACTTTGTAATACATGTTGGAGTTGGGGAGTGTGAGGCCTCCAGCTTTGGTTTTCTTTTTCAAGATTGCTTTTGATATTCAGGGTCATTTCTGGTTCCATACAAATTTTAGGATTGGTTTTTCTAGCTCTGTGAAGAATTCTGGTGTTATTTTGATAGGGATTGCATTGAATATGTAGATTGTTTTGTGTATTACTGACATTTTCACAATGTTTGTTCTTGCAATCCAGGAACATGGAATATTTTTCCATTTTTTTATGTCTTCTTCAATTTCTTTAATAAGCTTTCTATAGTTTTCAGTGTATAGATTTTTCACCTCCTTGGTTATGTTTATTCCTAGGTATTTTATGTTTTTTGGTTCAATCGTAAATGGGATCGACTCTTTGATTTCTTTTTCTATTGCTTCATTATTGGTGTATAGGAATGCAACCGATTTCTGTACATTGATTTTATATCCTGCAACTCTCATGAATTCATGGATCAGTTCTAGCAGTTTTTGGTGGAATCTTTTGGGTTTTCATGCAGAGTATCATGCCATCTGTGAAGAGTGAAAGTTTGACTTCCTCCTGGCCAATTTGGATGATTTTTTTTCCTTTGTGTTGTCTGATTACTGAGGCTAAGACTTCCAAACCTATGTTGAGTAACAGCAGCCAGAGTGGACATCCCTGTTGTGTTCCTGACCTTAGGGGGAGAGCTCTCAGTTTTTCCCCATTAAGCATTTTCCCATTAATCCCATTACAGATTAATGATATTAACATTGGGTCTTTCATATATGGATTTTATGATCTTGAGGTATGACCCTTCCTTCCATCCCTACTTTCTTGAGGGTTTTTATTAAGAAAGGATGCTGTATTTAGGGGTGCCTGTGTGGCTCCATTGGTTAAGTGTCCAACTTTGGCTCAGGTCATGATCTCGTGGTTCATGAGTTTGAGCCCTCCAATGGGCTCTGTGCTGATAGCTCAGAGCCTGGAGCCTGCTTCAGATTCTATGTCTCCCTCTCTCTCTGCCCCTCTCCTACTCACACTCTGTCTCTGTCTCTCAAAAATAAATAAAACATTAACGAAAGGATGGTGTATTTTGTCAAGTGCTTTCCTTGCATCTGTTGAGAGGATCATGTGGTTTCTGTCCTTTATTTTACTGATGTGATGAATCACGTTGATTGTTTTGTGGATATTGAACCAACCCTGCATCCCAGGTATAAATCCACTTGGTCATAGTGAATAATTTTTTTAATGTATTGTTGGATCCAGTTGTCTGGTATCTTGTTGAGGATCTTTGCATCTATGTTCATTTGGGAAATTGGTCTATAGTTCCCCTTTTTAGTGGGGTCTTTGGTTTTGGAATCAATGTAAAGCTGGCTTTGGAATCAATGTAAAGCTGGCTTCATAGAAAGAGTCTGGAACTTTTTCTTCCATTTCTATTTTTTGGAACATCTTCAAGACAGTAGGTGTTAATTCTTTAAATTTTTTGTAGAATTCCCATATAAAGCCATCCATCCTGGACTCTTGTTTTTTGGGAGATTTTCTATTACTTATTCTTTTTCTTTAATTTTTAACGTTTATTTATTATTGAGAGACAGAGAGAGACACAGCATGAATATGGGAGGGGCAGGGAGATGGGGAGACACAGAATCTGAATTAGGCTCCAGGCTCTGAGTTTTTATTTTTTTTTATTTTTTTTAAATTTTTCAATATATGAAGTTTATTGTCAGATTGGTTTCCATACAACACCCAGTGCTCATCCCAAAAGGTGCCCTCCTCAATACCCATCACCCACCCTCCCCCCCTCCCACCCCCCATCAACCCTCAGTTTGTTCAGGTTCTGAGTTTTTAGCATAGAGTATGATGCAGTGTTCAAACTCAGAAAGTGCAAGATCATGACCTGAGCCTAAGTCATATGCCTAACCGACTGAGCCACCCAGGTGCCCATTTGGTTACTAATTCTATTTCTTTGCTGCTTATGGCGCTGACCAAACTTTCTATTTCTTTCTGTTTCAATTTTGATAGTTTGTATGTTTCTAGGAATTTGTCCATTTCTTCCAAATTGCCCATTTTATTGGTGTATCAATTGTTCATAATATTCTCTTATTATTATTTGTATTGCTGCAGTACTGGTTGTGATCTCTCATCTTTCATTCTTGATTTTATTTATTTGGGTCCTTTCCTTTTTCTATTTGATCAAAATGGATAGGGGTTTATCAATTTTGTCAATTCTTTCAAGGAACCAGCTCTTGGTCTGTTCTATTGATTTATTTTGGTTTTGATAACATTGATTTCTGCTTTAATCCTTCTTATTTCCCAACTTCTGCTGGTTTGGGGTCTTACTTGCTGTTCTTTTTCCATCTCTTTGAGGTGTAAGGTTAGTTTGTATGTCTGAGACCATTCTTCCTTCTTTAGGAAGGCTTGGATTACTATATAGTTCCCTCTTGTGACAACCTTTGCTGCATCCCAGGCGTTTGGGCTGTGGTGTTATCATTTTAATTGGCTTCTATGTACTTTTTTTTAATGTTTTTATTTATTTTTGAAGGAGAGAGAGAGACAGAGCCTGAGCGGGGGAGGAGCAGAGAGAGGGGGGTACACAGAATCCAAAGCAGGCTCCAGGCTCCGAGCTGTCAGCACAGAGCCTGATGCAGGCCTTGAACTCACAAACTGTGAGATCATGACCTGAGCTGAAGTTGGATGCTTAACCGACTGAGCTACCCAGATGCCCCGGCTTCTATGTATTTTGAATTTCCTCTTTACTTTCTTGATTAGCCAATTCATTATTTAGTAGGATGTTCTTTAATCTCCATGTATTTTTTATCTTTCCAAATTTTTTCTGTGGTTGATTTTGAGTTTCATAGCATTGTGTTCTGAAAATATATACAGTGTTATCTCGATCTTCTTGTACTTGTTGGGTGCTGATTTGTGTCCTAGTATGTGATCTATTATGGAGAATGTTCCTTGTGTACTTGAGAATAATGTGTATTCTGCTGTGTTGTAGACTCTGCGTCTAAAGTTCTTTCTTGTTTAGCAAAAGAGTGGGATGCACGATTGAAAGCAATAGATGGCTAATGTCTGGGAAAACATAAGAGACCCAAATAAGGGTCCTTGCCCCGTATTTATTCAGATTAGGTTTACAAACATGATGGGTGTGCATAAAGAGACAAAGAAACTGGGAACATTAACTTGGGTACGTGAGGGAAAAGGTGGGTTTTGAATATATACAGTGTTTCGGGTTGGGTCAATATAAAACAAAATCCTGGTGCCAGGCAGACAGGCAGATGGTTGTTAACAGCAGACAGGAGGCACCATGTCTGTTTAACTTAGTTAGCCTAGGGGATGAGACAGATAGGGGGAATAACCTCAGGGTTAATTAGGCACATTCTTTTGTTAACCATCTCCACACTGGGCTCTTTGCCTGCATCGCAGTGGTCCATGGTCCAATTCACCAGTTTACCTAACTTTGCCCTTTCCTCCTATGAAAGCAACTTTTCTTCTATAGTACTAAATTTTTGCCCTGCATGCCTAATCTTGCTTTCCTCATATACCTATGTGTTGGGAGACTTTGTGCCCATTCCTATTTTGGGCCTTTGCCCCTCCCTTTCTACTCTGGGGACTCTGCACCCCCTTTCTATTTTGGGTTGCCTTTTCACCTCCCTATTCTTGGGGTACCAATCTGATTTATCCAAACTCAGTTGTGAGCATTTTATGGCTTTGTATTTCTTTATTCCTTGTTAACCCATTGGTGTAAGCCCAGGGGATTCCTAAGCTTATCCCCCACACTGCTGCTTTAGGATGAAATGTTCTGAATATATCTGTTAAGTCCATCTGGTCCATTGTGTCATTTAAAGCCATTGTTTCTTTGTTGATTTTCTGTTAAATGATCTGTCCATTGCTGTCAGTGTGGTGTTGAAGTCCCCTACTATTATGGTATTACTATCAATGAGTTTCTTTATGTTTGTGATTATTTGATTTATATATTTGGGTGCTTCACATTTGGCGGACAAATGTCTACAATTGTTAGGTATTGGTGGATAGACCCCTTAATTATGATATAATGCCCTTCTTCATCTCTTGTTACAGTCTTTATTTAAAAATCTAGATTGTCTGATGTAACTATGGCTACTCTGGCTTTCTGTTGTTGACCATTAGCATGATAGGTGGTTTACCATCCCCTTATTTTCAATCTGAAGGTGACTTTAGGTATAAAATGGGTCTCTTGTAAACATCATATAGATGGATCTTGTTTCCTTATCCACTCTCTTACCCTATGTCTTTTGATTGGAGTGTTTAGACAATTGATATTTGGAGTGAGTACTGAAAGATATGAATTTATTGCCATTATGTTGCCTGTAGAGTTGGAGCTTCCAGTGGTGTTCTCTGGTTCTTTCTAGTCTTTGTTGCTTTTGGTCTTTTTTTTTTTTTTTCCATCTTTTCTCCCCTCAGAGAGTCTGCCTTAAAATTTCTTGCAGGGCTGGTTTAATGGACATTAACTCCTATAATTTTTGTTTGTCTGGGAAAATTTTTATCTCTCCTATTTGGAATCCAGCCTTGATGGATAAAGCATTTTTTGCTACATATTTTATGATACACCACATAAATATATCCTGCCACTCCTTTCAAGTTTCTGTGGATAGGTCTGCTGCAAACCTTATCTGTCTTCCCTTGTAGGTTAAGGGCTCTTTTTCCCCTGCTGATTTCATGATTCTTTCCTTGCCAGAGTATTTTGTGAATTTGACTATGATATGCCTTGTTGATGGTCCATTTTTTTGAATCTAATGGGAGTCTTCTGTGTGTCCTGGATTTTGATGTCTATGTCTTTTCCCAGGTTAGGAAAGTTTCCTGCTATGATTTGCTCACATAAAACTTGTACCCCTTTTTGTTTCTCTTCATCTTCTGAGAACCCTATGATTCTGATTTTGTTCCTTTTTCATGGTCACCAAGTACTCTTTTATTTCATGCTCTTTTGCCTTAATCTCCCTCTTAATTAATTTTTTTAATGTTTTTATTTTTTTTTTTTGAGAGAGAGAGAGAGAGAACAAGCAGGGGAAGGGCAGAGAGAGAGAGGGAGACACAGAAACCAAAGCAGGCTCCAAGCTCCAAGCTGTCAGAACAGAGCCTTATGTGGGGCTTAAACCCATGAACCGTGAGATCATGACTTGAGCTGAAAGTCGAACACTTAACCAACTGAGCCACCCAGGCACCGCTGCCATAGTCTCCCTCTTTTTTTCTGCATTATTCTCCATAAATTTGTCCTCTATATCGCTAAGTTTGTTGCTCTGCCTCATCAATCCTTGCCGCATGGCATCCATTTGAGATTGCAGCTCAGTTATAGCATTTTTGATTTCATCCTGACCAGATTTACTTCTTTTATCTCCTCAGAAAAGGATTCTAATCTATTTTCAACCCCAGTTAGTATTCTTATTATCGTGATTCTAAACTCTGGTTCAGACATCTTGCTTGTATCTGTGTTGATTCAGTCCCTGGCTGTCATTTCTTTCTGTTCTTTGTTTTAGGGTGAATTCCTTCATTTTGTCATTTTGGAGAAGAAAGTGAATTAATAAAGTAAAAATAAATTAAAATTTAAAAAAATAAAAACAACACAAGGAAATCAAGTAAAGGATGCTAGATGCTAGGTGTGTTTTGGTCTGGTTGTTGAAAGAAACTTGCTAGATTAGAGAAAAAAGGGAAAGATATGAAAAAAAGGAAAAAAAAAAGGAAAACATTTGAAAATTTGAAACAATGAATACAATAAAATAGAATAAAATGGAATGGTGAAAGTAAAATAGAATTTTAAAAATTTACAAAAAAATACAGTCAAAAAATTAAAGAAAAACGTTTTTATTTTTTTTTATTTTTTTATTTTATTTTTATTTATTTATTTATTTATTTTTTTAATATATGAAATTTACTGTCAAATTGGTTTCCATACAACACCCAGTGCTCATCCCAAAAGGTGCCCTCCTCAATACCCATCACCCACCCTGCCCTCCCTCCCACCCCCCATCAACCCTCAGTTTGTTCTCAGTTTTTAACAGTCTCTTATGCTTTGGCTCTCTCCCACTCTAACCTCTTTTTTTTTTTATTTTTTTTTCCTTCCCCTCCCCCATGGGTTTCTGTTACGTTTCTCAAGATCCACATAAGAGTGAAACCATATGGTATCTGTCTTTCTCTGTATGGCTTATTTCACTTAGCATCACACTCTCCAGTTCCATCCACGTTGCTACGAAAGGCCATATTTCATTTTTTCTCATTGCCACGTAGTATTCCATTGTGTATATAAACCACAATTTCTTTACCCATTCATCAGTTGATGGACATTTAGGCTCTTTCCATAATTTGGCTATTGTTGAGAGTGCCGCTATAAACATTGGGGTACAAGTGCCCCTATGCATCAGTACTCCTGTATCCCTTGGATAAATTCCTAGCAGTGCTATTGCTGGGTCATAGGGTAGGTCTATTTTTAATTTTCTGAGGAACCTCCACATTGCTTTCCAGAGCGGCTGCACCAATTTCATTCCCACCAACAGTGCAAGAGGGTTCCCGTTTCTCCACATCCTCTCCAACATCTATAGTCTCCTGATTTGTTCATTTTGGCCACTCTGACTGGCGTGAGGTGATATCTGAGTGTGGTTTTGATTTGTATTTCCCTGATAAGGAGCGACGTTGAACATCTTTTCATGTGCCTGTTGGCCATCCGGATGTCTTCTTTAGAGAAGTGTCTATTCATGTTTTCTGCCCATTTCTTCACTGGGTTATTTGTTTTTTGGGTGTGGAGTTTGGTGAGCTCTTTATAGATTTTGGATACTAGCCCTTTGTCCGATATGCCATTTGCAAATATCTTTTCCCATTCCGTTGGTTGCCTTTTAGTTTTGTTGGTTGTTTCCTTTGCTGTGCAGAAGCTTTTTATCTTCATAAGGTCCCAGTAATTCACTTTTGCTTTTAATTCCCTTGCCTTTGGGGATGTGCCGAGTAAGAGATTGCTACGGCTGAGGTCAGAGAGGTCTTTTCCTGCTAAGAAAAACGTTTTTAATAAAAATGGAAAATAAAATAGTTTTTTTCTTTCTGTATTCAAGAATAAAAAAAGAAAAAAAAAGAATAAAGGAGTAGTGAACAGAATGAAGTATGACTGAAATTACATCTGGTGTCCCATAGTAGAAGTCAAGTTATGAAGGACTTCATAGTCCGTAAACATAGCAGGTGGATATATTTGTGTTTGTTGAGAGAACTGTTGGCCCAGTTGGGTGAGGTTTAGTGCAATGGCTCCGTTCTCCAGTAGATGGCACTGCTCAGCTTACTGGGGGGGATTGCTGTGGTGTGTGTAGGCTCATCTGCACATGTACTGGAAGGGTGAAAATGGCATCACCCAGCTACCCAGTCTCTAGTATTGGAACTCTATGCTTTCCACAACTGGCAATGAAGCACCATTCCTTTGTCTCTGCCTTCTGCCTGCCCTCCAGTTCTACCCTGTCTGTGACCAAGTTGTCAGGCTTCCAGAAGACACCTCCCTCCTGAGTTTTATCTCAAATGTGGCCGTGTTTCCCAATCCTCACTTCTGAAGGACTGTGGCTCTGACCAGCTCAGATCCTCTGGGGGATGGTCTCATTGAGCAATGGCCACATGTCGGCCCACCCCCAGGAATGTTTGTGGGACCATGCTGCTGCCGATGTCCAGTAACTGTGGCTGGGTGCCAGCCCACCCCAGAAAAAGTTTGCGCGATCTTGTAGCAGCAGCGTTTCAGGGTTTATGGAAAATTGTAACACACATCTGGCGCCAGGCTTCACCCTTAATGTCCTTGTTCCAACACCAGCTAATATGTTTGTTCTCCGGGGTCCTCTGGGACCTTTGCCTGTGAGGTGGCTGCACAGCCATCTACCAAATGTCTTCCCAGCAGGGTAACCGCGTCTTCCTATGTAGCCCGAGGACCCCTCAGGCCTCACTCTCTGCTCCTGGGGATTTGCCCTTCCCACCAGAGCACTGCCAGGTATCAAGCTGCAGAGTTTCAGACTGTGCGCTCCCCCGTTTATAGAGTTTTGATGGAATTTAAACCCTCTCTTTTCTCCTTTCTCCCTTTTAAGTTCAGTCCCTGAGGCTGTTTCCACTTTTCCACTTTCTCTCCAGCTGCTTTTTGGGGGGGGGTGCTTTTCCCATATTCCCCCCATCTCCATCCTCTCTCCACAAGCAAAATAGCTCCCTGCCCTCTGTGGCTTCTTTCTCCCACAGTTTAGCTCTCTGTGCTTCATACCTGCTGGATTCTGTGGTTCAGGTTGTGCAGATTGTGTTAATCCTCAAATCAGTTTTGTAGGTGTGCAGGATGGTTTAGTGTTGATCTGGCTGCATTTCAGGGACAAGAGATGGAAAAAAAAAAACCTTCCACACTGTTCTGCCATCTTGGTCCTTCCTCTTTTTGTTTTTATTAGAATTTTAATTACAATGTGTCTTGACATAAAGTTATTTGGGTTTACTTATGTGGGCTTCATTCAGCTTCTTGAATCTGTGGATTTATGTAATTCACATATTTTGGAAAGTTTTCTTTCATTATTTCTTCAAATACTCTTTAAACTTATTTTTATCTTTCTCATATCTGTCTGAGACTCTGATGATATGAATATTGGATCTTTTGTTATTGTCCCTGAAGTCCCTAATGCTCTGTTCATTTTTTTTTCTATATTGTTTCTCTCTCTTGTTCAAATTGAATAGGTGAAATCTACTGTTCTGTTCTTAAGTTCACTAATTCTGTAATCTGTTATTTCTGTTCTATTATTGAGTACAACCATTGTGTTGTCAGTATTGAATTTTTCAGTTCTAAAATTTGCATTACGTTCTTTTTCTATAATTCTTTCATGCGATTTCTGACTTTTTCATTGGCTTTAAGAGAAATTGTAATTGCTTTATAAAGGTTTTGATGATGATTGCTTTAAAATATTTGTCAGGTGATTCCAACTTCCATATCTTCTTGTTGTTGGTGTCTGCTGTCTTTTCTCATGGATGTTATGAGTTTTCTGGGTCTTGAGATGACTGATGATTTTAATAATTGTATTCCTGACCTTTTAGTACTATAGTAGGAGACTCTGGGTCTTATTAAATATTTTATCAGGCAGTTTGAGTTTAGCACATAGATTATGGCTTATTTTTGTGGGCTATGGTTCCAATGACAATTTACTTTCAAAGTCCTTTTGGTTCTGTTTTGTTCTGATTTGTTTATCTGGTTCATCAGAGTCTCCAACTGGTTCTTGCTGGTAAAACTTGAGAGTGCAGAAGGAACTTCTCTGGGTCTTGCCACCTTGTGACTCTGGATGAAGTAATGGAGTCTCCAGCCCAGGGATAAAGCATATTTCCAAGACTAGATGTTCTTGTGGCAAATTCCCTCTTTTAGTGCTGTTTTGCTGCTAAGTGTCTCTAGGTGGGAAAAGGGATTTTCTGTCCCTTGGATATAAATAATGCTTCCTGGGCCAGGGATTTATTTGGGCTGGATATTTTTTTTCCAGTAGCACCAAACCACCTGTCCATGTGATGTTTCTAGGTTGAATAAAGGATTCTCCAGGTTGCAGAAATGAGGGGTAATTTTGGGCCCAGGCTGTTGTTTTGTTCAGGAAACCCTAGCTGTGTGTCTACTTGTGGAAAGGGCTTCTCTGACTCATGAAGATTATAAGTGTGTATAGTTCTGGAGACTATAATGATTGGATCTCCCTTGCCTGAACCACCTGGCCTCCTGGTATACCTAGATAGGGAAATCAAGTGTCAGGACTGGTGGAGATGATGAAGCTTCCAGAGTGGGGTACTTGTTGTGGCAGGACCCCCTTGACAGTGCTGCTACTGCTACCTGCCTGACCAATGTGTCTAGATATGGGAAGTGAGATCTCCTGTCTTCCAGGGAAGGACAGTGGTTATCCTAGACACTTAATTTCAGTTGACTAGTGATTGGTCTTTTTTGCCAGTGCTCCTGAGTTTGCCTGGTTTTTTTGGTAAAACTCCATTACCTTCTGGATAAGAATGAGCATACCTGAGCTCATTGCTAGGTTTTGTTGCTATATTGGCTATCAGGACTCTCTGGACCTAAACTACTTGTGCTTTTAGGTCAGTCATCCTAAGACACATTGCTACTATGTTCTTTCTCTAGACCTTGGGTCTTTAGGCATTCTATCTTCCCCTTATTACTTTCCCAGGTTATCCTTTGGTTGACTCTCATGATTTTTACAAGGTTTATAGTTGTACTTAATGGAAATAGCAGGGACAAATGAATCTATTCCATGTAGTGAGACCAGAATTCTTTCCTGTATTCTTTTTACAGGCCCTATCTTTTTTAAAGCATTTTATTACTTTCTGTGAAGCACAAATTACTTCAATCTGCTCTTGCATTTTCCCTGTCGTAGACCTGGATCCATCACCACTTTTCCTGAGGCCTCTCATAACTTTTATTGAAGAATGGTATTTAGAGACCAAGATCTGGATGCTAGGTATACTCATTGTACTGGGTTCCATTATCTACAGTATTTGCAGACTTTATTAACATGATTTATTTTCCCGGTTCCTTTAGTGAAGTTGTGTCATTTATTTATAAATTGGATCCATTCATTACTGTTTGAATTTCATTTGAGCCCCCTCCCCTTATTTCTGGTTGGTTTTAATTATTTGTTTATGTTTAGCATATGAAGTTTATATGAGACATTAATAGAGTTCTAAGATTCAGACTTTCTGAAAAGTATCATTCTTCCTAATCTCTGCTACACAATTCCAATTCCTCCATTATTGCCACTTCTTTTCCACCTGCCATGTATAGATAACCAATCTATTCAGTTTTCAGTATATTTTATATTTTGCACAAATGAGCAGATAAATGTTTATTTTTATTTTTTTAAGTTTATATATTTTGAGTGACAGACCACATGAGTGAGCGGGAGAGGGGCATAGAGATAAAGAGAGAGAATCCTGAGCAGGCTCTGTGCTGTCAACATGACACCTAATCCGGGACTCCATCTCATAAATTGTGAGATCAAGACCTGACCTCAAATCAAGAGTTGGGCACTTAACCAACTGAGTCACCCAGGCAACCCCATGTTTATTTTTTATATCCCCATTTCTTAAAGAGTAAGATAGTCTTGTTTTTGTTTGTTTGTTTGTTTGTTTGTTTGTTTTTTTCACTTAATACTATGTCCTGGAAATCATTCCATATATGTTCATAAATTTTTAGTTACAATTAGGAAGATTTTCCCTATATAAAATTTAAAGGATATCTCACTCATATTCTCTTCTAGTACTTACTTGGCTTTAATATTTTCTTTTACATCTAAATCTCTACTACATTTGCAATTTATTCTTGTGTTATAGTAAGATATGGACACTCTTGTCTCTGCACTATTTATTTAAAAGTCTATCTTTAGTAATTTGAGATGTGGTGATAGCGTGTGAATTGAGAAGAAATGAACCATATCAAAGTAAAATAGTGCAGAGCACACACAGAGTAAACTAACCCACCACAGGAGGGATTAGGGAGCTAGAGATAACTCGGGAATTATGGTGTAATTCAGTTTAAAAGTTGGGGTCTAGGAGATGAATATGAGAGGATTTGGTTTGAGAGGTCACATCAGCAAGAGTAAGGAGGAAATGGGTCAATCACTGATTTTATTTATAGGAATATTTGAAAGGCTCCATGAAATAAAAGTAGTTTCACTGAGCATATTATTCATGAAATGTGGACATCATTGTTGTAAACTTTTTAAGGTAGAAGGCATAGAGAAAAGAGCAAATGTTATGTTAGGATTTTACTTTACAAACTGAATTTGGGATTTTATTTCATGGACTTTCATTCTATGGCAGTTTATGATTATAATAATCATGTAGCTAATGTTCTGTAATTCAATTACTGAACTGTTGTGAACATTAACAATCATGTAGCAGATCTGAAGAGCAATGGGACAAATGGGTAATATTCATATTTCAGTTAGTTACAGCCTATTGCGTAATTACTTAAGATAAGTTGCCATTTGTACAAAAAGTGATGTTGGCATTGAATTGCAGCAATTAATTTTGTGACTAATGCATCCTCTTGAAGTTGGTAGTAGGCACTAAAGGGAATTTATGGAACAAATGAAGATACATATCTTGTTATAAATCATCATGATACAAAAAATATTGGTGTTTGAAAATTTTTAGAGTAAAATTATATCTCTTGCTTGCCTATAGTTACAACTATGTTGCAATGTGTATATTAACTGTATTTCATGGATGTTTTGTTGTAACCTGAAATAAAATATCCTCCATTTTGACATGTGGTTATCATGATAGACTTGGGAGATACTCTTCTTTTTTTAATTTTAACTGGAGAAAGCTATACTCATTTTAAATGAGTTTGTGAAATATACCTTATATATTTCAGGTATCTATGTTTCCCACTAAGGTTAAAAATAATTAAAATATTTGAAAATATTGTAGAAATCATTATATTTTAATGACACTGTTTTAAAAGAGTATATAGAGTAAATTTCTAAAATATATGAAAATGGGTGATGGGCATTGAGGAGGGCACTTGTTGGAATGAGCACTCGGGTGTTATATGTAAGCAAAGAATCATGGGAATCTACCACCAAAATCAAGAGCACACTGCATACACTGTGTGTTAGCCAACTTGACAATAAATTATATTAAAAATAAACAAATAAAATACTGAAACATGAATATATTAATTACAGAATCTATAACATTTGTATTTTAATTATGTTCCTTTTACTATGCTTTTAGGTAAGTATGTTTAGTTCCAGGAAGAAAAAGATTTTTTTTTCTTTTTGCTAGATAATTTTAGGAAAATATTATAAGTTCTTATTGAACCATCATCATCTCCTATTTTTTGTATGTTATTTTTTCCTCTGGTGTATGTGTGTGTTTGTAGAAATGTGTTGAATTACTCTAAATATTTAATTATAAATTTATCCTGAAAAGTGCACAGATAATAGACTTTCATGAAAAATGGTTTGCTCTTGTTAGTCTAGAAGCCAAAGTGGTCCCGACTGAGTCATAGTTAAACCAAGGTGTAAGGAAAATGGGCTACTCATTACAAAACATCACTTAAATAACCATTTCCTATTATTATACATTTTAGTATTATATTTATACTTCTTTATAGTACCCAGAGCACCTAGCACAATGCTGGGTACACAGCATATACCAAGTAAGTTTTTATTCATTGATTACAGGATAAATCTGCATTAGACTGCTTAAGAAGTTGTTATAAGGAAGCTGGGAATAGATAAAAGCACTTTGTAAAAGATATAAGTACAACTCAATAAAAAATATCACTATAGAAATGATAGTCCTGGTAGAATGTTACAGAAAAAAAAGTCATTCTTTATCTTTTCTCTTTATGTAATGTGATGCCTTATTTTTTTTTAAATATTAGGCCACTGATAATTGAAAAAGTCCAGTATCTCACAAGACAGAATTTTGAGCCACCATCATAATGGCTACATTAATGATCTTATCTATCTTTTTTGTTAGTTTGAATTAACGATAAATTATTTTTAACAGTGCCTACATTGTGTTTGGAAGGGTAATATTATATAATGCTTCAGTGATGTTTTAATGGGATCTTATGACACCACTTCAGGGAAATGCTTCACTTCATATGTAACCATGGTTTATTACTCATTGAGATATGAAACTTCTCAGCCATTCTGGAATCCATAGTCCTTTAAAAATCAGGGTAATTGAAAGATTGATGTACCAAACTATTTATAAATATATGTGTATGATGAAAAATTTTAAATCAATATTCAGATTTATAAATAGACCAGGTAAATGTGTCCCTACACATTAGGGCTTAGGAATAAACTACTGAGGTAATAAGATTAAAGTTAGGCTTATTAGGCTAAAATAAAAATTGCTGCTGCATTGGGGTGCCTGGGTGGCTCAGGTGGTTCAGCGTACGACTTCAGCTCAGGTCATGGTCATGCAGTTCATGAGTTCGAGCCCTGTGTCAGGCTCTGTGCTAACAAACAGTTCAGAACCTGGAGCCTGCTTCAGATTCTGTCTCTCTCTCTCCCCCCTTCCCCTGCTCATGCTCTGCCTCTCTGTGTCTGTCAATAAATAAATAAATAAATAAATAAATGTTAAAAAATTTTAAAAATCAATAAATTGATGCTGCATTATGTGAAAATCCTAACTGAACTTTATAAAAAGAATAAAATTTGTCTAAGTACTTGCACTGTGCTGCTTATCTTTGTAGGATGAAAAACATTTAAAAAATATGTTACTTTTGCAACTAAAGTGACTGATTGTAATTCTAATCTGAGAGTCCTGGAAACTCTGCTTAACATTTCTCACTACTTAATAACTATTTATAAATGTTAAGTATATCATTAAGTTATTCTTTCCTTTTTATATGTAGAAAGATTTTTTTTTTACTTTAAATATCTTAAATTCTGGTGTAAGAGTCAGCCACTGTGTGCATGAAACATCATGAATAAAGAAGAGAAAGATAATGACATAAAGCTAACCTATTATTGAGGCTTTAGTATGGGATCCAAAAATATTTATTCAGTAAATGTTTTATAAGAACCATATATGTTTTGATTCTGAGCTTGCACCTGAATTTACAGATATAGATGTCCCATGGTTTTCATTTAAGTACTTCACAGTTTGCCACAGGAGAGAGACTGTTAAACAGTAAGTAAGGTATGTAACGGAGTAAGAGAAGTCTCAGAGCATATGGGAAACTTTACTGTTTTACATTGGTAAAAAAAAATAGGTAAAATTTCATTTTAGAGGATCTTTAAAACATCTTTAACACTAAAATATTTTTTAAAAAATACACACCTTTCCAAGAAAGGATTGTTATGCTCTGTCAAATTTAGTAACACCTTTCTAAACATTTAAGGGTGTCTTCTTACTTATGTTCCTGCCTTCTCGCTAGACAATATTTAACTGTTGGATTTGATGAACTAAATTTTAAATTTATAGAGAAGTGTTTTTTTGGGGGAGCTCTGTTAAACACCTATTTTCCTCACCATGAGAATCCATAAAATAGAACTTGTTGAGGCAAAAGAATGCATAGTAGCCAATAGAGGAATAGCTTTTATAAGTTTTTTTTTCCTCCCAGACACCAAGGGGGAGAATACCATCTATGAAATACACATACTTATAGAATGTGAACAGCAGCATTCAAATCCCTAGTTGAATGTGTACAATTTTTTAGTTTTGATTAATGATACTGTATTATCCGAAGTAGAAACAGCATTAGAAATATGGCATGAGGAAGCAGTCATGTAGAAAGTTGGCAAGGGACACCACCCTGAAATTCCTCATTCCTGAAAAGTATGGAGGAAGAAATTTAAATTTGTTACTGTCCTTGTATTAAGGGTCACACAGGATAAGAGGAGTTTGGAGAATGTAGGCTTAGAGCGACTATTGCAGTATGGAGCAAAAGTACGTACATCAGAGAAACAACACACTGCTGTGAGAAGTAGCTAAATCTCAATATTAGAAAGAACGTTTTTCAGTGTCAGTTGCCAATACCTGTCCACGTGAAACCTCAAAGTCTAGACAAGAAGCTAGAGTAGCATTTTGATTAAGTAAGGCTATGACTGAAATCATGTCAGAGTAGGCACCTCAGGGGACTATATTTTTTAATCCTTTTTGTATTATTTTTCCCAATAGCAGAATTGCATTCTCAGGGTAAGGACGAGGATTTGGAAGAGGTAAAACTTCCCCATCCCTTCTGGCATTATCAATTATCTTGGAGAGAGAAGTGGGTGGCAGTGGGCATTAAAGGAGAACTTGGAAATGAATAAGGGATTAAATTTTAATATGACTAGGATAAGACAATTGAAATGAGACAACTTTCATATCTAAAAATTATGGAAATTGTGGAATTTAACTGAGATGATTTTTAAAAATTTTTTTATTCATTATTTTTGAGAGAGAGAGAGAGAGAGAGAGAGAGAGAGACTGAGAACAAGCAGGGAAGGGGCAGAGAGAGAGGGAGACAGAATCGGAAGCAGGCTCCAGGCTCTGAGCACTCAGGACAGAGCCTGACATGGGGCTCAAACTCACAGACCACGAGATCATGACCTGAGCTGTAGTCGGCCATCCAACCAACTGAGACACCCAGGCGCCCCTAACTGAGATGTTAAGGGACACCTATCCCTAGGAAGAAATCAAGAATTGAACTGAAAACAGTTGATAGCACTTCTTGGAAAAAATCAAATTATCTCATATTTATAACCCAAGACTTGAGATCTTTCACTAATCTGGGTTATAGATATTAACAAGACACCTTATTGTTTAATGAAATATATTGCAATTTTAGGTTAAAAACCCTAACAACATATTTCAAATACACCATTTTACAACCAGTATGATTTAAATATTTTTAACGTCAAAATCATTCCTGTGAGCAAATACTTGAGATAAAATTTCAACAAAGGCAGTTGTAGTAATCCGAAGACAAAGCATTTACTTATAATCAAATCAAATTATAATCAAATGTGTTATTCATATATTAATTTAAAAACTGAACATGTATAATTTTTAGTAACTTTCTAGATGCTAGGAATATCACAGTAAAAAACCAAAGCTTTTCTTGTGGAGCTCATATCTGAATGGTGTGGAGAGAAAGAAAAACAAAATAAAGAAGTAAATATATATAATGTCAGATGGTGATAAGTGCTGGGCAGAAAAATTAAGGAAGGAAAATAGAATATGACATCCTGATTTTTGAGGATACATTGGTCAGGAAAGATTTCACGAATATGACATTTCAGCAGAGACCTGAAGAAAGTGATACATTTCAAGATTTTAGGTTTTTCTCTTTTCCAAAAGCACAACTCAAAACATTTCTTAAAATGTTAAACATACAAAATGTTAAACATTCAAAACATTTCTTAAAAATTTCAAGCTTAAGCTTGGTCTCCAAAACACATGTGCCCATAAAAGAATATCATAGTTTCTTTCACAATTATGGTTATCCTCAAGGGGAATTTTTCAATGTTGCCTACAACTATGTTTCCTATATAAAGATACCATAACACTGTAGTAAGATTTTTCCACAATGGTGGTTGTTTTATAATTTTGTAAATTCAAAAAACATAGTATAAATGGACTCATGCAATGTATAACATTTTGAGATTGACTTCTTCACTCAGCATAATTTCCTGGAGATTCATTCAAGTTGTATGTCTATTTTTTTTCATTACTGAGTAGTATTCCATGGTATGGATATACCACAGCTTGTTTAACCATTCACTTGTTTAGGGATTTTGGACTAATTTCTATTTTTGGATATTAGGGATATAACTTTTATGAAGATTTGTGTAGAGATATTTTTTGTAAAAATAAGTTTTCATTCTTCTGGGATAAGTTCCAAGAGTTCAACTGCTGGATTGTATGGCAATTATATGTTTTATTTCATAAGTACTGCAAAATTATTCTCCAGAAAATGTTATACCATATTACATTCTCACCAACAATGTATGAGCAATCCACTTTCTCTGAATTCTCATCAGCATTTGCAATTTACACTGTCATTATCTCTCTGTATCTATCTATCTATCTATCTATCATCTCTATATCTACCTATGTATGTATTAATATCTCATTGTGGTTTTATTTTTAATTCTCATGATGGTTAATGATGTTGAACATATTTTTATGTGTTTATTTGCCATCTATTTATCCTGTTCAGTAAATGTCTGTCCATGTCTTTTGCCTGTTTTCCAATTGGATTGTTAATTTTTGTAACTATTTTATTGGTAAAATTTATTGAGATCAAATTCAGTTAACATAAAATTAACCATTTTGAAGTATACAATATAGTACATTTACAATGTTGTACAATCACTCCCTTTATCTAATTTCAACCATTTTCATGTCCCAAAAAGAAAACCCCATGCTCATTAAGCAGTCACTCCCAATTTCCCTCTCCCACCATCCCCTAGCAACTACTAATCAACTTTCTGTCTCTATATATTTGAATGTCCTGAAAACTTTATACCAGTGGAATAATGCAATAGCTGGTCTTTTGAGTTTGGCATCTTTTACTTGTCATAATATTTTTGAGGTCCATCCATGTTATAACATACTTTATCTTTAGGGGTGGAATTGTTGAATGATATATATTGTTTGTATTTTTGAGGAACTACAAAACTGTTTTCTATAGCAGCTCAACCATGTACATTCTCAGCAACAATGAAGGGTTCTAATTCTTCTGCATGCTTACCAACAATTGATGTACTTTCTTTTTTAATTATAAGCAACCTAGAGTGTGAAGTGATATCTTTTTGTGGTTTTGATGTGCATTTCTATCATGACTAATGTCGAGCATCTTTTCACATGTTCACCATTCATATATTTTCTTGGAAAATATGTCTATTCAAGATCTTTGCCAATTTTACTTGGGTTGCTTGCTTTTTTCTTGTTGAATTTTAAGGGTTTTTATATATTATAAATTTTAGAAACTAGACCTTTATCAGATATATAATTTACAAGTATTTTCTATAGGATATCTTTATTTCATGATTTCCTTGATGCATAGAATTCTTTAGTAATGATAGATCTAATTTGTCCATATTTTTCCCCTTTTTTCCTTTTGCTTTTGGTGTCTTATCTAGAATCCATTGCAAATCTGTGATCATACAAATTTGCCCCTATGGGTCTTTTAAGAGTTTTATAATTTTAGCTAATACATTTAGGTCTTTGTTCCATATTGATTTAATTTTTAAATATGGTTTGAGAAGTGCTTGGGTGATTCAGTTGGTTAAGCATCCAACTTTGGTTGGGTTCATGATCTCGCAGTTAATGACTTCAAGCCCCTCATATTGTGGAGCATGCTTGATATTCTCTCTTTCTCCCTCTCTCTCTGTGCCCCTCCTTCACTTGCTCTCTCCTTTCTCTCTCTCTCAAAATAAATAAATAAATAAATAAAGTGTGAGATAGCAGCCCAACTTCATTACTTAGTATGTGAATATCCAGTTACACCAAGAGAATATTCTATCAAAAATCATTTGATAAAGGAAGTATTAGCTTATTTCTTTACTCTCAATTATATTCCATTGAGTTATATATCCATTTTTTGCCAGTTCCATATTATTTTGATTCCCATAGCTTTGTACCATATTTTAAAATCAGAAAGTATGAATCCTACAAGTTTGTTTTTCTTATGCAAGATTGTTTTTGCTATTCTTTATGAAATTTAGGATCAACTTTTGTATTTTTGCAAAACAGATCATTGTCATTTTGATAGGGATTGCATTGAGTCTGCAGATTGCTTTCTACAACAGTATTAGTCTTCTAGTTAAGAACATGGGGTGACTTTTCATTTGTATAGATATTTAATTTCTTTTAGCAGTTTTTTTTATAATTTTTAACGTGCATATCTTGTATTTCTATAGTTAAGTGTATTGCTAAGTATTATTTTGATGCTATTGTGCATGAATTTTCTCTTAATTTTATTTTCAGATTGTTTTTTGTAATGTATAGAAATATAACTTATTTTTTTGCAATGATATTGTTTCATCCAGAATTTCCGAATTATTTTTATTGGCTATATTAGTTTTTTCATGGATTCTTTAGGATTTTCTATCTTTAAAATTATGCTTTATGAAAAAAGAGATTCTTTCAACTCATCCTTTCCAATTTTATTTTATTTATTTTATTTCTTTTTCTTGACTAATTTCTCTGGCTAGAACTCCCAGTACAATAGTTAAATAGAAATACTTAAAGTGAGCATACCTGTTTTGTATTCTTTCTTATCTTAAAAGCTAAGCTATCAATTTTAATTGTGGATGTTAATGTTAACTGCATATTTTTCATTAATTTTCTACATCAAGTTGAGAAAGTTTCTTTTTATTCCTTTTTTTGTTAAGTCATTTTATCATGAAAATGTGCAGGATTTTCTCAAGTGTTTTTTCTGCATGAACTCAGATTAAAATATGTATTTTTCATTCCTTTTATTGATGTGGTTTATTACATTGATTGATACTTCTATGTTGACATTGACTGATACTTCTATGTTGGAATTTCCATTGATTCCTGAGATAAATTCTACTTGATCTTTGCAGATAATCCTCTTCATATGATGCTGGTTTCACTTTGCTAGTTTTTTTGTGGAGAATTTTTTCATCTATAGTCATTTATTTTAGGTATATTTATCTATTACTTTTTATTGTGATATTTATATCTGGATTTGGTATCAGGGTAATTCTTGCCTCATAGAAGCAGTTAGGAAGTGTCCCCTCTTGTCTTGTTCAACTTGGGCTGCCATAATAAAATACCATAGACTGGGTAGCTTAAAAAAACATAAATTTATTTCTCACAGTTCTCATGGCTGGAAGTCTAAGATCAGGGTAGCAGCATGATCTGGTTCTGGTGAAAGTTCTTTTCTTCGCTTTCAGATGGTTACCTTCTCTGTGTGGGTTCACATGATCTCTATTTTGTTCATACATGGTGGGAGACAGCAAGCAATCTGGTATCTCTTATTATAAGAGATACTAATACCATCATGCGTGTTCTATACTTATGACCTCATGTAATCTCAGTTACCTCCCAAAAGTCCCATTTCCCAATACCTCACATTGGGGTTTAGGACTTTAACATAAATTTGGGGGAGACAAACATTCAGCCCATAACCCTACTTTTTATATTTTTTGGAAGAGTTCAAAAATTATTGATGTTAATTCTTTAAATATTTGATAGAATTCAGTGAAGTTACCTGGCTCTGGATTTTTCTTTATTGGGAAGAATTTTATTACTGATTCAATGTATTTGTAATAGGCCTGGTAATATTTTCTATTTCTTCTTGTATCTCTTTTTGTAGTTTGTGTGTTTCTAGTGAATTGTCTATTTCAAAAATGATGTCTAATTTTTGGCTTAGAATTGTTCATAGTATTCTTTCATAAACATTTTTGTTTCTGTAAGTTCTATAATAATGTCCCCATTTTAACTTCTGGTTTTAGCAGTTTGTATCTTCTCTATTTTTTAAAGTACTCTAACTAAAGTTTTATCAATTTTGTTTCTCTTTTCACATAATTAACTTTTGTTTTTGTTGATTTTCTCTATTGTTTTTCTCTTCTCTATTTATTTTATCTACCCTATAACTTTTATTGTGTTCTTGTTTCTGTTAGTTTTACATTTAATTTGCTCTTATTTTTTAAGTTCCTTGTGGTATAAAGTTATATTATTGATTTGGGATCCTTTTCTATTTTAGTGTAGGTATTTAGTACTATAAATTTCCCTCTGAATACTGCCTTTGTGGCAACCCATAAGATATATTACGTTCTATTTTCATTCCCATTTATCTTAAGGTGTATTTTAATTTTGCACGCGTTTATTCCTTGACCCACTGGTTATCTAAGTGTTTTTTTTTTTTTTTTCATTTGCACATATTTGTGATTTATCCAGTTTTCTTCTGTTGTTAATTTCTGGTTTCATTTTATCATGGTGAAAGAAGACACTCTGTATGATTTCATTCTTTTTTAAAGTTATTGAAACTTGTTGTATAATGTAGAATGTGGTCTATCCTTGAGAATTTCATGTTTAATTGACAAGAAATATTTATTATCTTGGATGAGGTGACTTGTTTTGTATAAGCCTGTAGGTCTAGTTAGTTTATAGTATTATTTACATCCTCTATTTACTTAGTGATCTTCTGTCTAGTTGTTGAATGGAGTATTGAAAGCAGGGCATTGAATTCTCCAGTTTTATTGTAGACCTATATCTCCCTTTAATTCTATCGATTTCTGTTTTATGTACTTTGGGGCTCTGTTGTTTTATGTGTTTATAATTGCTACATCTTCTGGATTGATCCTTCTATTAATAATATCAATACTTTGTCTTCTGTAATATTTTTGTCATAAAATCTATTTTATATGATATTATTATAGCTACTCTAGAAATCTTTTACTATCTACATGGAATATTTTTTCCTCATTCTTTGTCTTTGGATGTAAAATAAGTCTGTTGTAGAAAACATGTAATTGGCTCATGTATGTTTTAATCCACTCTGCATGTCTCAGCCTTTTAATTGGATACTTTAATCCATTTATATTTTAGATAATTGTTTATAAAGAAGGATGTACTTCTGCCATTTTCCTATTTGTTTTCCTTTTCCAAAGTTTTTATTTAAATTCCAGATAGTTAAGATACAATGCAACATTAGTTACAGGTATACAATCATTGCTTACATATAATACCCAGTGCTCATCACAAGTGCCCTCCTTAATACCCATCTCCTCACCCACCTCTCCTCCAGTAACCCTCAGTGTTTTTTTTATAGTTAAGAGTCTATTTTCTGGTTTGTATCTCTTTTTTCCTCTATGTTAATCTGTTTTGTTTCTTAAATTCCCCATGTGAGTGAAATCATATGGTATTTGTCTTTCTCTGACTTATTTTGATTAACATAATACTCTCCAGCTCCATCCATGTAATTGTAAATGGCAAGATCTCATTCTTTTTTATGGCTGAGTAATATTATATTGTATATATATATACCACATCTAGTTGTTTTCTATATGTCATATCTTTTATGCTTTTCAATTTATCCGTTAATGCTTTGCTTTGTGATTATTATTATTCTATAATGGGATTCACTTTCTTTTTCTGTATATTTGTTTAGGGATTACCTTGAGAATGAAATACCATCTGAACTTTACAATATTCCAGTTTTACTCAATAGCAACTTTCTTCCAGTACTGTATAAAATAGCTCTTTTACAGCTCTATCCCTCATTATGTTATTATAACAATTTACATTTTTACACAGTATGTGCCTATTAATGCACATTCATACTTGTTTTATGAATTTGTCATTTAAAAAGAGGATACATACCTAAAATATAATAATATCATCTTTTATATTTAGCTATGTGACTATTTTTTTTTACCATTGTTCTTTATTCCCTTTATGGCTTAAGGATGCTGTCTAGAGTCCTTACATTTCAACCTGAAAAATACCCTTTAGCATTTCTTTTATGTGGCTCTACTAGTGATTTGTTTATCTGTGGATGTGCTCATTTCTCCTCTAGGTTTAAAGGGTAGGTTTGAAACACATAGAACTCTTTGTTGACATTTTTATTGCATTTTAAATAAATATTTCATCCCACTGCCTTAGGGCTTCCATGGATTGTTAAAAGAAACTTACTGTTAATCTTATTGAGGGGCCCATGTATATAACAAGTAGCTTCTGTCTACTGGTTTCAAGATTCATTGTCTTTTAGACTCCACATGTTTGTATTTTTTTCCAGTTTTTTTCTTGTGATTTATTTCTAGTTTCTTACCACTGTGGTCAGAAAAGGTGCATAATATGATTTCAAGCTTCTTAAATTTATTAAGGCTTGTTTTATGGCCTAATATGTGATCTATTCTGGACAAAGTTGCATGTGCACTTGAAAAGAATGTGTATTCTATTGTCTTTAGATGGAGTGTTCTGTATATGTTATGTCCATCTGGTCCAAAGTATCATACAAAGATGTTGTTTCCTTACTGATTTCCCATCTAGATAATCTATCCATTCATGTAAGTGGAGTGTTTAGGTCTTCTACTATTATAATATTACCATCGATTATCTCTTGTTATGTCAGCTAAAAACCAATGGGTCAATGAAGCAATCAAAGAAGAAATAAGAAGTATATGGAGACAGATGAAAATGAAAACATAATGATCTGCTGTGTTTCTGGTATACACTGAAAGCAGTTTTAAGAGGGAAGTATACAGCAATACAGGCCTACATCAAGAAACAAGATAATACAATCTGACCTTATACCTAAAGGACTAGAAAAAGAAAAAGCAAAGCTGAAGGTGAGTAGAAAAAAGGAAATAGTAAAGATCAGAAGAGAAGTAAATGACATAAACATTAAAAAACAATAGAAAAAATTAATGAAACCAAGAGCTGGTTCTTTGAAGAGATGAATAATTTTGTCAAATCTTTAACCAGACTAATTAAGAAAAAAGGAGAAAGGTCCCATATAAATAAAATTAGAAATGAGAGACAAGTAACAACTGATACCACAGAAATAGAAAGGATTATAAGAGAATACTGTGAAAAATTATATGCCAACAAACTGGACAAATTAGAAGAAATGGATAAATTCCTAGAAACACACAATCTTCCAAAACTGAACCAAGAAGAAATAGGAAATCTGAATATACCAATTACAAGTGATCACATTCAATGAGTAATTAAAAAAAACTACCAAAAATTAAAAATACACAATGAGATTAATTCACAAGTGAATTCTACCAGACACTTAAAGAAGAGTTAATACTTATTCTCCTCAAACTATTCCAAAAAATATAGGAAGGAAAGCTTCAAAATACATCTTTTGAGGTCAGAATTACCCTAATAACAAAACCAAAGACACTACAAAAATTTAAAACTACAGGCCAATATCCCTGATGAAAATATATGCCAAAATGCACAACAAAATATTAGCAGACAGCATACAACAATACATTAAAAATATCATTCACCACAGTCAGGTTGGATTTATTCCTAGGATGCAAGGATGATTCAATATTCACAAATCAATCAATATCATATACCACATAAACAAAACAAAGAATAAAAATCATATGATCATCTCAATAGATACAGAAAAAAACATTTGACAAGATTCAACACCCATTCATGATTAAAACTCTCAACAAAATGGGTTCAGAGGAAGCATATCTTTTTTTTGAGAGAGGGCACAAGTGAGCAAGGGGCAGAGCGAGAGAGAGAGGGAGAGAGAGAGAAGTGGGGCTCACCCAAACTGGGGCTTAAGATCACCTGAAGCAGGGCTTGAGCTCACCCAAAGTGGGGCTCATGCTCACACAGTGTGGGGCTTGTGTTAACCTGAGGTGGGGCTTGAGCTCACCTGATGTGGGACTCAAACTCACAAACTGTGAAATCTTGACCCAAGCCAAAGTCAGATACTTACCGACTGAGCTACCCAGGCGTCCCTAGAGGGAACATATCTTAAAGACACACAACTATCATCATCTTCAATGAGGAAAAACTGAGCTATCCTGTAATTCCAGAAATAAGACAAAGATGTCCACTCTCACCACTTTTATTCAACATAATGCTAGAAAAACTAGCCTCAGCAATCAGACAAGAAAAAAAAAAGAGGCATCCATATTGGTAAAGAATGGCTTATACTGTCACTATTAACAGATGACCTGATACTATATATAGAAATTCCTAAAGATTCCATTGAAAAAACTACTAGAAGTAGTAAACAAATTCAGTAAAGTGCCAGGATACAAAACTAACACTCAGAAATTGGCAGCATTTCTATACACTAAACAATGAAGTAACAGAGAAATTTAAAAAAAACAACAATAACACTTACAATTGCAGCAAAAAAACAACTAGGAATAGAGGTGAAAGACCTATACTCTGAAAACTATAAAACACTGATGAAAGAAATTGAAGATGACACAAATAGAAAGATGTTCCATGCTCATGGATTAAAAGAATTAATATTGTCAAAATGTCCATATTACACAACCTACACATTTAATATAATTCCTATAAAAATGCCAATATTTTTTTTCACAGAAATAGAATAATACTAAAATTTTTATGAAACCACAGAAGATCCTGAATAGCCATAGCAATACTTATAAAGAAGAACAAATCTGGAAGTATCACAATTCCAGATTTTAATAAATACTACAAAGCTGTAGTAATCAAAACAGTATGGTTACTGGCTTGAGGTCAGAATTACTGATCTATGGTTCCATAGATCAATGGAACAGGGTAGAGACCCCATAAATAACACCGTATTTATATGTTTGATTAATCTATGATGAGAGGCAATAATATACAATGGAGAAAAGACAGTCTCTTCAATAAATGGTGCTGGGAAAACTGGACTACATGTAAAAAAAATGAAACTGGACTACTTTCTAACATCACACACAAAAATAAACTCAAAGTGTGTTAAATACCTAGACATCAGACTTGAAACCATAAAAATCCTAGAAGAGAAAACAGGCAATAATTTCTCTGACACCTACCATAGCAACATTTTTATAGATATATCTCCTAAGACAAGGGAAACAAAATCAAGAATAAACTATCAGGACTATATCCAAATAAAAAGCTTATGCAAAACAAAGGAAACTATCAGCAAAGCAAAAAGACAACCTACTGATTGGGAGAACATATTTGCAAATGATATATCTGATAAGGGGTTAATATCCAAATTATATAAAGATCTCATATAACTCAACACCAAAACAATAAAAAATCCAGTGAAAAAATGGGCAGAGGACTTGAATAGACATTTTTCTAAAGAAGACATACATATTGCTAATAGACACATGAAAAGATGTTTAATATCACTAGTCATCAGGGAAATGCAAATTAAAACCACAATATATCACTTCACACCTGTTAGAACGACTAAAATCAAGGAGGCAAGAAACAACTAGTGTTTGCTAGTACGTGAAGAAAAAGAAACCCTTGTGCACTGTTGGTGGTAATGTACATTAGTACAACACTGTAGAAAAAAATATGGATGTTCCTTAAAAATTAGAAATACCATATGGCCCAGTAATCCCACTATTGGTATTTACCCAGGGAAAAAGCAAAACACAAAGTGGAAAAGATGTATGCATCCCTATCTTTATTGCAGCATTATTTAAAATAAACAAGACATGGAAGCCATCTAATAGACAAATGGATAAGAATATATATACACAAAAGAATATTACATGGCCATAAAAAAAAACATGATATCATGCCATTTGAGACAAGATGGACAGACTAAGTATTATGCTAAGTGAAATAAGTCAGACTGAGAAAGACAAATACTATTTGATTTTACTCATGAATGGAATGTAAAAAATGAGTAACAAGAAGCAGAATCAGAACTATACATACAGAGAACAAACTGATAACAGGGAAAGAAGGTGGGGGATTGGGCAAAATGGGTGAAGGAGAGAGGGAGATACAGGCCTCCAGTTACAGAATAAGTCACAGGATAAAAAGAGAGCATAGGGAATACAGTTAATGATATTGTAATAGCAATTAATGGGACAGATGGTAGCTATACTACTGGGGAACATAACATAATGTGTAAACTTATCAAATCACTAAGCAGTATACCTGACACTAATGGTAACATTTTGTGTCAACCATACTCCTCCCCCACCAAAATAATTCTTTGTCTTTACCTTTCAACAATTTGACTATAATGTATATTAGTATGGATCTCTTTGAATTTTTCTTTCTGTATAGTTTGTTGATCTTCTTGGCTATGTATATATCATATTTTTCACCAAATTTGGGAGGTTCTTCACCATTATTTCTTGAAATACATCATTTTCTCTCCTGTCTCTTTTAGTGACATATTTTGTTCCCTTGATCTCTTATGGTTTATTTACTTTTCTTTATTCTTTTTTCTTTCCTCTCCTCATTTTGGTTTTTTTTTTTTTGCTTTTATTTTTTAATTTTTATTTTTTAATATATGAAATTTATTGTCAAATTGGTTTCCCTACAACACCCAATGCTCATCCCCAAAGATGCCCTCTTTAATGCCCATCACCTACCCTCTCCTCTCTCCCACCCCCCATCAACCCTCAGTTTGTTCTCAGTTTTTAAGAGTCTCTTATGCTTTGGCTCTCTCCCACTCTAACCTCTTCTTTTTTTTTTTTCCTTCCCCTCCCCCATGGGTTTCTATTAAGTTTCTCAGGATCCACCTAAGAGTGAAAACATATGGTATCTGTCTTTCTCTGTATGGCTTATTTCACTTAGCATCACACTCTCCAGTTCCATCCACATTGCTACAAAGGGCCGTATTTCATTCTTTCTCATTGCCACGTAGTACTCCGTTGTGTATATAAACCACAATTTCTTTTTTTTTTTTTTTTTTTTTATGTCTAATTGCATTGCTTTTATTATCTAATTTAAACTTTATTTTATTTTTTTTTAATTTTTTTAATATATGAAATTTACTGTCAAATTGGTTTCCATACAACACCCAGTGCTCATCCCAAAAGGTGCCCTCCTCAATACCCATCACCCACCCTGCCCTCCCTCCCACCCCCCATCAACCCTCAGTTTGTTCTCAGTTTTTAACAGTCTCTAATGCTTTGGCTCTCTCCCACTCTAACCTCTTTTTTTTTTTTTTTTCCTTCCCCTCCCCCATGGGTTTCTGTTATGTTTCTCAGGATCCACATAAGAGTGAAACCATATGGTATCTGTCTTTCTCTGTATGGCTTATTTCACTTAGCATCACACTCTCCAGTTCCATCCATGTTGCTACAAAAGGCCATATTTCATTTTTTCTCATTGCCACGTAGTATTCCATTGTGTATATAAACCACAATTTCTTTATCCATTCATCAGTTGATGGACATTTAGGCTCTTTCCATAATTTGGCTATTGTTGAGAGTGCCGCTATAAACATTGGGGTACAGGTGCCCCTATGCATCAGTACTCCTGTATCCCTTGGATAAATTCCTAGCAGTGCTATTGCTGGGTCATAGGGTAGGTCTATTTTTAATTTTCTGAGGAACCTCCACACTGCTTTCCAGAGCGGCTGCACCAATTTGCATTCCCACCAACAGTGCAAGAGGGTTCCCGTTTCTCCACATCCTCTCCAGCATCTATAGTCTCCTGATTTCTTCATTTTGGCCACTCTGACTGGCGTGAGGTGGTATCTGAGTGTGGTTTTGATTTGTATTTCCCTGATAAGGAGCGACGTTGAACATCTTTTCATGTGCCTGTTGGCCATCCGGATGTCTTCTTTAGAGAAGTGTCTATTCATGTTTTCTGCCCATTTCTTCACTGGGTTATTTGTTTTTCGGGTGTGGAGTTTGATGAGCTCTTTATAGATTTTGGATACTAGCCCTTTGTCCGATGTGTCATTTGCAAATATCTTTTCCCATTCCGTTGGTTGCCTTTTAGTTTTGTTGGTTGTTTCCTTTGCTGTGCAGAAGCTTTTTATCTTCATAAGGTCCCAGTAATTCACTTTTGCTTTTAATTCCCTTGCCTTTGGGGATGTGCCGAGTAAGAGATTGCTACGGCTGAGGTCAGAGAGGTCTTTTCCTGCTTTCTCCTCTAAGGTTTTGATGGTTTCCTGTCTCACATTCAGGTCCTTTATCCATTTTGAGTTTATTTTTGTGAATGGTGTGAGAAAGTGGTCTAGTTTCAGCCTTCTGCATGTTGCTGTCCAGTTCTCCCAGCACCATTTGTTAAAGAGACTGTCTTTTTTCCATTGGATGTTCTTTCCTGCTTTGTCAAAGATGAGTTGGCCATACGTTTGTGGGTCTAGTTCTGGGGTTTCTATTCTATTCCATTGGTCTATGTGTCTGTTTTTATGCCAATACCATGCTGTCTTGATGATGACAGCTTTGTAGTAGAGGCTAAAGTCTGGGATTGTGATGCCTCCTGCTTTGGTCTTCTTCTTCAAAATTACTTTGGCTATTCGGGGCCTTTTGTGGTTCCATATGAATTTTAGGATTGCTTGTTCTAGTTTCGAGAAGAATGCTGGTGCAATTTTGATTGGGATTGCATTGAATGTGTAGATAGCTTTGGGTAGTATTGACATTTTGACAATATTTATTCTTCCAATCCATGAGCAGGGAATGTCTTTCCATTTCTTTATATCTTCTTCAATTACCTGCATAAGCTTTCTATAGTTTTCAGCATACAGATCTTTTACATCTTTGGTTAGAATTATTCCTAGGTATTTTATGCTTCTTGGTGCAATTGTGAATGGGATCAGTTTCTTCATTTGTCTTTCTGTTGCTTCATTGTTAGTGTATAAGAATGCAACTGATTTCTGCACATTGATTTTGTATCCTGCAACTTTGCTGAATTCATGTATCAGTTCTAGCAGACTTTTGGTGGAGTCTATCGGATTTTCCATGTATAATATCATGTCATCTGCAAAAAGCGAAAGCTTGACTTCATCTTTGCCAATTTGGATGCCTTTGATTTCCTTTTGTTGTCTGATTGCTGATGCTAGAACTTCCAGCACTATATTAAAGAGCAGCGGTGACAGTGGGCATCCCTGTCGTGTTCCTGATCTCAGGGAAAAAGCTCTCAGTTTTTCCCCGTTGAGGATGATGTTAGCTGTGGGCTTTTCATAAATGGCCTTTATGATCTTTAAGTATGTTCCTTCTATCCCGACTTTCTCAAGGGTTTTTATTAAGAAAGGGTGCTGGATTTTGTCAAAGGCCTTTTCTGCATCGATTGACAGGATCATATGGTTCTTCTCTTTTTTTTTGTTAATGTGATGTATCACGTTGATCGATTTGCGAATGTTGAACCAGCCCTGCATCCCAGGAATGAATCCCACTTGATCATGGTGAATAATTCTTTGTATATGCCGTTGAATTCGATTTGCTAGTATCTTATTAAGAATTTTTGCATCCATATTCATCAGGGATATTGGCCTGTAGTTCTCTTTTTTTACTGGGTCTCTGTCTGGTTTAGGAATCAAAGTAATACTGGCTTCATAGAATGAGTCTGGAAGTTTTCCTTCCCTTTCTATTTCTTGGAATAGCTTGAGAAGGATAGGTATTATCTCTGCTTTAAATGTCTGGTAGAACTCCCCTGGGAAGCCATCTGGTCCTGGACTCTTATTTGTTGGGAGATTTTTGATAACCGATTCAATTTCTTCGCTGGTTATGGGTCTGTTCAAGCTTTCTATTTCCTCCTGATCGAGTTTTGGAAGAGTGTGGGTGTTTAGAAATTTGTCCATTTCTTCCAGGTTGTCCAATTTGCTGGCATATAATTTTTCATAGTATTCCCTGATAATTGTTTGTATCTCTGAGGGATTGGTTGTAATCATTCCATTTTCATTCATGATTTTATCTATTTGGGTCATCTCCCTTTTCTTTTTGAGAAGCCTGGCTAGAGGTTTGTCAATTTTGTTTATTTTTTCAAAAAACCAACTCTTGGTTTCGTTGATCTGCTCTACAGTTTTTTTAGATTCTATATGGTTTATTTCTGCTCTGATCTTTATTATTTCTCTTCTTCTGCTGGGTTTAGGCTGCCTTTGCTGTTCTGCTTCTATTTCCTTTAGGTGTGCTGTTAGATTTTGTATTTGGGATTTTTCTTGTTTCTTGAGATAGGCCTGGATTGCAATGTATTTTCCTCTCAGGACTGCCTTCGCTGCATCCCAAAGCGTTTGGATTGTTGTATTTTCATTTTCGTTTGTTTCCATATATGTTTTAATTTCTTCTCTAATTGCCTGGTTGACCCACTCATTCGTTAGTAGGGTGTTCTTTAACCTCCATGCTTTTGGAGGTTTTCCAGACTTTTTCCTGTGGTTGATTTCAAGCTTCATAGCATTGTGGTCTGAAAGTATGCATGGTATAATTTCAATTCTTGTAAACTTATGAAGGGCTGTTTTGTGACCCAGTATATGATCTATCTTGGAGAATGTTCCATGTGCACTCGAGAAGAAAGTATATTCTGTTGCTTTGGGATGCAGAGTTCTAAATATATCTGTCAAGTCCATCTGATCCAATGTATCATTCAGGGCCCTTGTTTCTTTATTGACTGTGTGTCTAGATGATCTATCCATTTCTGTAAGTGGGGTGTTAAAGTCCCCTGCAATGACCACATTCTTATCAATAATAAACCACAATTTCTTTATCCATTCATCAGTTGATGGACATTTAGGCTTTTTCCACAATTTGGCTATTGTTGAGAGTGCTGCTATAAACATTGGGGTACAAGTGCCTCTATGCATCAGTACTCCTGTATCCCTTGGGTAAATTCCTAGCAGTGCTATTGCTGGGTCATAGGGTAGGTCTATTTTTAATTTTTTGAGGAAGCTCCACACTGTTTTCCAGAATGGCTACACCAGTTTGCATTCCCACCAACAGTGCAAGAGGGTTCCCGTTTCTCCACATCCTCTCCAGCATCTATAGTCTCCTGATTTGTTCATTTTGGCCACTCTGACTGGCGTGATCCTCTCCTCATTTTGGATAATCTCAATTGACCTATCTTAAAGTTCACTAATTCTTTCTTCTATGTGCTTCAATTACCTGTTGAACTTTTTGAGTGAATATTTATTTCATTGCAGTTATGGCACTTTTCAGTTCCAAAATTTCTATTTGGTTTCTTTTTATTATTTTATCTCTTTTTGATATTCTGTATTTGGCAAGACATTATTCTTCTGGTTACCTTTATTTCCTTGTCAAAGTTTTCCTTATCTATAAGACCATATTCAAGACAGTTTCAACACAAATTCTATTAATACTCTAATTTTTTATTGTTCATCCATACTTTTTACTTCTTCACATGCCTTGTAATTTTTGTTGAAACATGGGCATTTTGAATATTATAATGTGGAAACCAGAAATCAGATTATCTCCCTTACTCAGGGTTGGTTGTTGCTCCTTACAGACTGATGTTTATTTTGTTGTTGCTTATTTACTGTCTTTCTACTTTTGTAAACTCTGTATTATTTGCTGTGAATTGCCACTGGAGTCTGTTTCATTCCAGATTTGGTAAAGTAGTGTTTCAGCACAATTTTGTTAAAACCTAGAACAAAACAAACAAAAGAAAAAGAAAATAATCCTCTCCTAATGTTTACAGATTGGTTCTGTGTTAGCAGCTTCTTCAATGCTTAGCCAGTCTATTTACAATTCTGCTTTGCCCTTCACTTCTTGCTTTCACAAAGCCTGAAGTCTACCCAGAAGTTAAAGGGTAGGGTCTTCTCTGATATTTGTTCAGTATTTGTCCAGCCTTGAACATGTACATTGTCCAGGCTTAGGCATGAGAATTTACTCTAAATTCTCCTGTACATGCTGATATATTTTTTTAATTTTTATTTATTTTGAGAGAAAGAGGTGGGCGTGGAGGGAAAGAGAGAGACAGAGTCACAATCAGGCTCTGCACTGTCACTGATAGTGATAGGGCTCAATATCATGAACTGTGAGATCATGACCTGAGCAGAAATCAAGAGTCAGACACTCAAACAACTGAGCCATTCAGGCAACCCATGTACATGTAGAGATTTTAAAAGTCCATTCACCACAATGAAGTACCAGCTTACAACCTCTAGGTTTACTGTAATATAAAAAGATGGAAAATAACAAATTTTAGTGAGGATATGGGGATACTGGGCTCATCATTCATTATTGATGAGAATATAAAATGGTGCATCACTGTGGAAAAGTTTGGCAGGAACCAATAGTTCCACTCCTAGATATATACTTAAAAGGACAGAAAACATGTATTCTAATAAATACATGTACACACATTGTTCATAGCAGCATTATTCACAATTACAAAAGTTGGAAACAGTGTCAAATGCCCATCAACAGAAGAATGGATAAACAAATTATTGTATACATATACAATGGAATGTTTTTCAGCCGTAAAATGGAAGAAGTACTAATAAATGCTACTACTTGGATAAACCTTGATTTTTTTGTTAGAGTTTAGATAGTGGAGTACTAGTGGGACCCCATGCTTGCCTCCTCCCTTGAACACAGCTAGGTAGATATCAAATCATTCTGAACACCCAAGAAATCTATCTGAGGACTGAGAGAACAAACTACACAATTAGAGGAAGAAAAGAGGCCACATCATGGAAGGTAGGAGGTGTGGAGATGTGATTTGGGGGAGAAAAGAATCTTGAATTCTGAGGAGGGGAAGGAGCCCTGGATAAACCTTGAACACATTAAGCTAAGTGAAAGAAGCCAGACACAAAAACATCACATTGTTTGATTCCACTCATAGTTAATACTCAGTATAGGTAAGTCCATAGAAACAAAACACGGGATTGGTAATATTGTTTTGGAACTAGATGAAGGTGCTTGCTGCATGAAAATGTGTTTTTATTAAGTACCACTTAGTTTTTCACTTTAAAATGTTAATTTTATATTATGTGTATCTCACCACCATTAAAAATATCCTTTATTCTTCCATGTATCTTCCTTTCCAACCACGTCCTTCTTAGGTTTTACATTTTATATATGTCTAAACCTTAATGTTGTCCTATGGCCTAAGATTGTAGCAGCCAACAACTGTCACTTTAAATGTTTTCAGCAAATGCTTCCCAAGAGGCTATTCAAGCCCGAGGAAAGCTCTGCATCAGGTTAAACAAAGGGAAGCCCTTGCACTAGTTTTATAGGAAGCCACCATATGGGTTAAAATACAGAACCACAATTATTTGAAAATAATGGTTGTATTTCTCTTTCTGGTACCACCAATCAGATCAGGGGTGCAGAGTGAGGTCTTCCTGGCCACCACCAATCTTGGAAATGGAAAATTGTAGGTAGGAAATTTAAAATGCCACAGCTCTTTCTTACCACAAGACAACAGCTTCTTCATTAAGCCTTCCTCTGGTTGTTATATATTTTAGCTAGATTCCAGAGTACCAAAAATATTCATTTTTCAGTGTTTACTAGCTTATTAATTGTTTCTATGAAAGGACAGAACCCTGGAATTCCCCACTTCACCATTTTTTGTATGAAATAATCATTGATAGTTCTTTATACATGTTATTTACTAGTCTATTTTCTGATATACTGTTTACAAATATTTTCCCTCAGTTTGTAGTGTGTCTTTACCTCCTTTTCATATGGCTTTTCAGAGAGCAAAAGTTGTTACTATTAACGAGATCCAATTTATCAGATTTTCTTTTTAGAGATTATGCTTTTAATGAAGTCTTGAACTTTTTGACTAGCCCTAGGTTCCCCAAATTTTGTTTTTGTTCTAAAATTTTATAACGTCGCATTTTATATTTAAGTCAGTGATACAATTTGAGTACAAATTTAAGTCGATGATACCATATGAATACAAATTTTTGGTTCATACTCAAAAAATCAGCATTCTATTTCTGGATCCTCCATTTTGTTCCACTTATATATCGATATCTTCCTTCGCTAACATGCTATCTTGATTACTATAGCTGTATATTAAGCTTTAATATCAGGTTAAGTAATTTTCCCATGTTATTCTTTTAAATATGTTTTATCTATTCTAGGGCTTGTGCTTTTTCATATTTTTTTTTAAAAGCTTGTTTACATCTACAAAACACCATTCTGAATCATTTTTATATGAAATACATTAAACCTATAGGGCAATTTGGGGTAAATTGTCATCTTTACTACGTTGTCTCTTACAATCCATGAACACAGTGTGTCTATTTATTTAAAGTCTATTTAACCATTTTCAGGATAAAGCTATACTACATGATTTAACTGTATACCTAAGTATCTCGTTTTCTTTGGACTGGTTGCAAATTATATTGATTTAACTTTGGACTCTTTACATTCATTTTTATTGTATAGAAATGTGATGGATTTTGTGTGTTATATCCTGGGACACTGTTGAATTCACTTACTAATTTTAGTAGTTTTTTGCAGATTATTTGTTATTTTTTATGTCGACAATCATGTTATCTGCAGAGATATTCTTATTTTATCATTTTAAATTTGTATCCCTTTTATTTATTTGTTGTTGCATTATTCAAGTGGCTAGAATTTCCAATATTATGTTGACTGAAAGTGGTGAAAGCACCCATCTTTGCCTCATTCATGAGGGAAAACATGTCAGTCTTTCACATTTATATATGTTGTTAGCTGTAAGTTATGTAGATGCTCTATCACACTGAAGTAATTTCCTCTCATTCTAACTTGGTGAGAGTTTTTATTATGAATGGGTGTTGGACTTTGTCAAATGTTCAGCTATACCTATTGAAATAGTCATATCATTTACTTCTCTATAATGTTGATATGGTATATCAATATACCATATACAATGTTTTTGAATTTTGAAGTAGATTTGCATACCTTGAGTAAATCTCTGTGGACACAGTATATAATGTAAAATAATAAAATGTTGACTATAGCGATTTAATATTTTGTAGAGGATTTTTGCATATAAGTACATGAGAGATAATGGTATTTAGTTTTCTTTCTTTTTTGTATTCTTTGTCTATAATACTGACTTCATAAAATGAATTTGAAAGTGTTTACTCTCGTATTTACTGGAAAAGGTATGTAAATTTGTTGTTAATGTTTGAAATTCTAGAGTCAAACCTTCTTGCTCTTGGGGTTTCTTGTCCAAGAGATTCTAAATTAAGAAATTAGTTTATTTATTAGTTATAGTGCTATTAAAATTATCTATTGTATCTTGGTTGAGTTTTGGTATTGTGTGGTTCTTAAGGAATTGGTCGATCTCTTGTAAGTTGTATAAAATATGAACTTAAATTTAAAATAGCCCCCTTATTATTTTTGTAATGGCTGCAGGCTTTGTATTCATATTCTCTTTTTCAGTCTTTATATTAGTCCTTGTTGCCTTTTTTCTTTCTTATTTTGTCATGTACATTTATTTCTCTTAATTTCTCACTCAACACTACTTTATCTGTCTCCCATGTATTTAGATATTAAAATGCTTTTCCTTTACATTCAGTTGTATGTATTTAAAATACTTTTTTGTGATTTCCTCTTAGACTCATAGAGTATTTAGAAGTGAGTTGTTTCATTTCCAAGTGCTTTGATATTTCCTTGGTGTTTTTCTGTTACTGATTTCTAGTTTAATTATATTATGATAAGTTAACACACTGTATGGTTTCAGTAGTTTTAAATTTGTTGAGACTGGTTTCATTGACCAGAATATGGTCTGTCTTTGTGAATGTCCCTCAGGTGCTTAGAAAAAATATGCTTCTATTGATACTGTTTGGTGTGCTGTAGATAACATCAATTAGATCCTGTTGGTTGGTGATTTAGTTCAGATTTTCTGTAATATTGCATGTTTTCTAATTGTTCTATCGGTTGTCTAGAGGGGTTTTCTTAGTCCTCAACTATAAACTTGGATTTCTCTATTTTTTATTTCAGGTCCATCTGTGTCTGTTTCATATATTTTAAGTCTTTGTTGTTTGGTATGCTCACATTTAAGATTATTATATTTTCCTGGTGCATTGATTTTTTTTATCATTATGTAATGTCCCTTTTTGTCTCCACTAATATTCTCTATTCTGATGTTTATCTAGTATTAATATGGTGCTTATTTGATTAATTTTTGCATTACATATCTTTTTCCAACCTTTTACTTTTAACCTACCTATGGTTTTTATTTTGAAGTCATTTTCTTATTTTCTTTGTTCTTTGTTTCCTTAGATTCCCTCTTCTTTATTCTTACCTTCCAAGGATTATTTTAATATATAATTTTAAGAATTCGATCTGGATTTATTTTTGGAGATAACTGTGTAGTTTTCTTAGTAGTTGGTATAGATAATACAATATGATCTATCAAAGTCTATTCATAATAATATTATACCATTTAGAGTCAAATATGAAAAACTTACGTCCATTTAGGTCTTTTTATCTTCCTTGATTTTAAATATCATTTCCATGAGAATTAGTATGTAATTTGTATTTCAATCATCAAATATTATTTATATAATTTAGGAGGAAATTGAAAGTCTGTGTTATGTAGACATATTTTAGCTTCTTTCATTGTTTCTTCCTTTCTGATGATCCAAGATTTTTTTTTATCATTTTCTTTAGTTTTGAAGAACTTTCTTAAGCCAATATTTTAGGGTAGGGCTACTAGACACATTTTTTTTTTTTAGTTTGAGAATGCTTTTATTTTATCCCATTCCTAAAAGAGTTTGCCAGATATCAAACTTCTAGTTGACAATTCTTTCCTTTCACTTCCTCTGGCCTGCATGGTTACAGAGGAGAAATGTTCTGTCATTGAAATTGGTGTCCCCACATTGGTAATGCCTCATTTATCTCTGGCTGCTTTCAAGAATTTTTCTTTGTCTTTACTTTTAAAGATTTTATTTATGATTTTTTTTTGGTGTGGATTTGTTTGGGCTTATCCTATGTGGGATTTGCTATTCTTTTGGATTAACAGGTCACTATGATTTTTAATATTTGGAAAGTTTCATTATTTCTTCAAGTAGTATTTAAGCTTCATTCTCTTTCCTTTTCATCTGGGACTCTGATGGTATGAATATTTAATCTATTGTTATTGTCCCACAAGTCTAAGGCTTTGTTTATTTTTCTCCAGTCTGGATTCTGTTTTTTCAGAAAGGGTTAATTTTATTTTTCTTTCTTCAACTTCAATGATTCTATCTTATTTCATCTCTGCTCTACTATTGGCCCCATCAAGCACATACTTTAAATTTCAGTTATTGCATTTCTCAGTTCTATAATTTCCTTTTACATCTTGTTATAACTTCTGTTTGCTTAGATTTTAGACTTTTTCATTTGTTGCAAGAGAATTTATAATTGTTGAAGAATTTTATGGTGGCCTTTGAAACTCCTGTCAGAAAATTGTAACATCTGTTTCCTCTTGGTATGAGTATCAGTTGATTGTTCTTTCTCATCAGAGATATGATTTTCTTGGTTCTTAGTATGCTGAATGATTTTCAGTTATATCATAGATCTATGCCTATCATATTTGGAGACTCTAGGACCTACTTATATCTTTTATTTTAGCAGATAGTCACCCTGTTTGGGTGCAGCATGTAGGTTTTATTCCACTTTTATGGGCTCCTCCAATAGAGTTCAATTTTTAGAGCATTTGTGGTGTTATTTTGGCCTACTTAGTTTATCTGGTTCTTCTAGGCCTCCAACCAGTCCCTGCTGGTGTACCTAAGTGGGATGAAGGGGATTCCCTTAGTCATGTCGTTTGGTGTCTCTAATTGGGGATGGGATGTGATGAGATACTCCTACCAATTCCCTCCTGTTGCCCTAGTCTTCTGGGCAGGAGAAGAGAGTCTTGGGAAGCTAAAGAAGAGATAAAAGAAGAGATAAAAGAAGTAAAATCTAGTCAGGATGAAACTAAAAGTGCGATAACCGAGATGCAATCTCAAATGGGTGCCATGATGTCAAGGATAGACAAAGCAGATTAGCACATTAACAATATAGAAGACAAAATTGTGGAGAATAATGAAGCAGAAAAAAAAGTGGGAAAACAAAAGCAAAAGAGCATAATACAAGACTTAGAGAACTCAGTAACTTATTAAAATGGAATAACATCCAAATCTTAGGAATCCCAGAAGATGAAGAGAGAAGAAAAGGGGCAGAAGTTTTATGTGAGCAAGTTACAGTGGAAAAGTCCTAATCTGGGGAAGGACACAGATATCAAAATCCAAGAAGCACAGAGAACTCTCATTAGATTCCACAAAAACTGACTATCACCAAGGCATATAATAGTAAGATTCACAAAACACACAGGCAAAGAAACAATTATGAAAACAGCAAGGGGAAAAAAGTCCTTAACATATAAAGGAAGGGAGATCAGGTTCACAGCAGGCCTATCCACAGAAACTTGGCAGGCCAGAAAGGAGTGGCAGGATATATTCAAGGTGCTGAACCAAAAAAATATGCAGAGAAGAATTCTTTATCCAGCAAGGCTGTCATTCAAAATAGAAGGAGGGGAGCATCTGAGTGCCTCAGTTGGTTGAGTGTCTTGCTTCGGCTCAGGTCATGATCTCACAGCAGGCTCTTTGCTGACAGCTCAGAGCCTGAAGCCTGGTTTGGATCCTGTGTCTCCATCTCACTCCACCCCTCCCCTGTTCATGCTCTGTCTCTTTCTGTCTCTCAAAAATAGATAAACATTAAAAAAATTTAATAGAAGGAGAGAGAAAGGGTTTCCAAGACAAACAAAAACTAAAGGAATTCATGACCACTAAACTAGCCCTAGAAGAAATTTTAAGGGGGACACTTTGAGTGGAGAAAAGATGAAACAAAACAAAAAAGATCAAACTCAACAAAGACTAGAAAGGACCAGAGAACAATACCAACTCTTCAGTGCAACACAATGGCACTGAATTCATGTCTTTCAGTACTCACTCAAAATGTCAATGGACTGAATGTTCCAATCAAAAGACATAGAGTATCAGAATGGATAAGAAAAAAACCATCTATATGCTTCTTACAAGAGACCCATTTTAGATCTAAAAACACCTGTAGATTGAAAGTATATGGATGGAGAGCCATCTATCATGCTAATGGTTGCCAAAAGAAAGCTGGAGTAGCCATACATATTTCAGAAAATCTAGATTTTAAAATAAAGACTGTAACAAGAGATGAAGAAGGGCATTATATTATAATTAAAGGGTCTATCCACCAAGAAGATTTAAAAATTGTAAATATTTATGCCCCTGACGTGAAACACCCAAATTTATAAATCAATTAATCACAAGCATGAAGAGATTTATTGATAATAATACCATAATAGTAGGGGACTTTCAACACCCAACTTACAGCAATGAACAGATCATCTAAACAGAAAGCCAACAAGGAAACAATGGCTTTGAATGACACACTAGACCGAATGCACTTAATAGATATATTCAAAACATTTCATTCTAAAGCAGCATAATATACATTTTTCTTGAGTGCACATTGAACATTCTCCATAATAAATCACATACTGGGACACAAATCAGCCCTCAAAAAGTTCAAAAAGATCGAGATCATACCTTGCATATTTTCAGAACACAATGCTATGAAACTTGAAATCAACCACAAGAAAAAATTTGGAAAGATTTTGAACACTATGAGATTAAAGAACATCTTACTAAAGAATGAAAGGGTTAACCAAGAAATTAAAGAGGAAATTAAAAAGTAGATGAAAATGAAAACATGACAGCCCAAAACCTCTGGGATGCAGCAAAGGTGGTCATAAGAGGGAAGTATGTAGAAATCTAGGCATTCCCAAAGAAGAAAGAAAGGTCTCAAATATACAATCTAACCTTACACGTAAAAGAGCTAGAAAAAGAACATCAAATAAAGCCCCAAACCAGCAGAAGAATGGAAAAAATAAGGATTAGAGTAGAAATCAATGATATTGAAGTAAAAGAAAAAACAGTAGAACAGATCAATGAAACCAGGAGATGGTTCTTTGAAAGAATTAACAAAATTGAGAAACCTCTAGCCAGATTGATCAAAAAGAAAAAGGAAAGGACCCAAATAAATAAAATCACAAATGGAATAGGAGAGATCACACCCAACAACACAGAAATACAAACAACAATTAGAGAATATTATGAACAATTACATGCCAACAAATAGTGCAACCTGGAAGAAATGGACAAATTCCTAGAAACATATAAACTACCAAAACTGAAACATCAAGAAATAGGAAATTTGAGCAGACCCATAACCAGCAAAGAAATTGAATCAGTAATCAAAAATATCCCAACAAACAAGAGTCCAGGGCCAGATGGCTTTCCAGGGGAATTCTACCAAACATTTAAAGAATAGTTAACACCTATACTTTGAAGCTGTTCCAAAAAATAGAAATGGAAGGAAAACTGACAAACTCATTCTATAAGGCTAGGATTACCTTGATTCCAAAACCAGACAAAGATCCCACTACAAAGGAGAACTACAGACAAATTTCCCTAATGAATATGGATGCAAAAATCCTCAAGATATAGCCAACTGGACCCAACAGTACATTAAAAGAATTATTCACCACAGTCAAGAGCGATTTATTCCTGGGATGCAGGGCTGGTTCAATATCCACAAATGAAGCAATGTGATACATCACATTCATAAAAGAAAGTATAAGAAACACATTATCCTCTCAATAGATGCAGAGAAAACATTTGACAAAATACAGCATCCTTTCTTGATAAAATCCTCAAGAAAGTAAGGATACTTCAAGGTTGTAAAAGCCATATACAGAAGACACACTGCTAATATCATCATCAATGGGAGAGAACTGAAAGTTTTCCCCATAAGGTCAGGAACACAATAAGGATGTCCACTCTCACCACTGTTATTCAACATAGTATTGGGAGTCCTAGCCTCAGCAGTCAGACAACACAAAGAAATAAAAGGCATCCAAATAGGCAAGGAGGAAATCAAACCTTCACTGTTTGCAAATGACATGATACTCTATGCAGAAACACAAAAGACTCCACCAAAAATTGCTAGAACTGATACATGAATTTAGCAAAATTAAAGGATATAAAATCAGTGTACAGAAATTGGTTGCAGTTCTATACACCAATAATGAAGCAGCAGAAATAGAAATCAAGGAATCGATCCCATATACAATTGCACCAAAAACCATGAAATACCTAGAAATATATCTAACCAAAGGTGAAAAACTCTATACAGCAAAAACTATAGAAAGCTTATGAAAGAAATTGAAGGAGAAACAAAATAATGGAAAAACATTCCATGCTTATGGATTGGAAGAACAAATATTGTGAAAATTTCAATCCAACCCAACACAACCTACATATTCAATGTAATACCTATCAGAATAACACTAGCATCCTTTACAGAGCTAGAACAATCCTAAAATTTGTATGGATCCAGAAAAGACACCAAATATCCAAATAAATCCTGAAAAATAAAACCAAAGCTGGAGGCATCAAAATTCTGGACTTCAAGCTATGTTACAAAGCTATAATCATCAAGACAGCAGGGTACTGGCACAAAAACAGACACATAGATCAGAGGAACAGAAGAGAGAACCCAGAAATGGGCTCGCAAATCTATGACCAACTAATCTTTGACAAAGCAGGAATGAATATCTAATGGAGAAAAGACAGTGTCTTCAGCAAATGGTATTGGGAAAAATGGACAGTGACATGCAGAAGAATAAACCTGGACCACATTCTTACACCATACATAAAAATAAACTCAAAATGGATGAAAGACCTAGACGTAAGACAGGAAGCCATCAGAATCCTAGAGGAAAAAGCAGGCAAAAACCTCTTTTACCTCGGTCACAGAAACTCCTTACTCAACGTGTGTCTGGAGGCAAGGGAATCAAAAGCAAAAATGAACTATTGGGACCTCATCAAGATAAAAAGCTTCTACACAGTGAAGTAAACAATCAGCAAAACTAAAAGGCAACCAACGGAATAGAAGATATTTGCAAATGGCATATCAGATAAAGGATTAATATCCAAAATCTATAAAGAATTTATCAAACTCAACACCCCAAAAAACAAATAATCCAGTGAAAAAATGGGCAAAAGACATGAATAGACACTTTTCCAAAGAAGTCATCCAGATGGCTAATGGGCATGTGAAAAAATGCTCAACATTGCTCATCATCAGAGAAATGAAAATCAAAACCACAATGAGATACCACCTCACACCTGTCAGAATGGCTAACATTAACAACTCAGGCAACAACAGATGTTGGCAAGGTGCAGAGAAAGAGGAACACTTTTGCATTGTTGATGGTAACACAATATGGTGCAGCCACTCTGGAAAACAGTATGGAGGTTTCTCAGAGAAAGACAAATATATGATTTCACTTATATGTGGAATTTAAGATACAAAACAGATGAACATAAGGGAGGGAAAGCAAAAATAATATAAAAACAGAGATGGAGGCTAACCATAAGAGACACCTAAATACTGAGAAGCAATTGTGGGTTGCTAGAGAGGTTGAGTGGGGACATGGGCTAAATGGGTTATGGGCATTAAGGAAGACACTTGGAATGAGCACTGGGTGTTATAAGTAAGTTATGAATCACTAAATTATATTCCTGAAATCATTATTTTACCATATGTTAACTAACTTGGGTTTAAATTTTAAAAAGTACATCCTCTTAACTTTGATCTGAAATGTAACATTTACCATTTATCCAATGTGTGTACAGGTCAGGGGAGGATTTCCAATTCTGATGTTTTTGGTTATATTGGTTGCTTCTACTGTATTACCTCATTTTGCTAATGATTATCATTTTAAAATTAGTATTGATATGTTATGATGATATGAAAATTGTATTACTGGAGATTTTTTAACTGATTATTGATATGTTAATATGAATTTTCTTTTTATATTGATTTTATTGCCAGCAAATTTTCACAGTGTTCACGTTATTTCTAAGAATATTATATGTATCATTTTGGATTGTTCTGTAAAAATTTATTTACTTTTAAGTATAGACTTCATTCTTCTAATATTTATGTTTTCTTCTTTCTTTGCCTTAATACACTGTCATTGTTTAGGACCTCATGCATAATGTCATATACAATTGGTCATATCAGACATCCTTAACTCATTCCCAACTCTAAGGAAAGATTTTCAATAACAAATATTTAAGTATGGTGTTTGCTGTACATTTAACATACCTGTCCTTTACCTGCCTGGCTCAGTCGGTACAGCATGCAACTTGATCTCAGGATCGTGGGTTCCAGCCCCACATTGACTATAGACATTAGTTGAAAAAAAGTTATTTCTGGTAGCATACCTATCTTTAATCAAGTAAACTGTTTACTTCTCTCCCTAGTTTATCAAATGCATTTCTCAAAGAGCTCATCAAACTCCACACCCGAAAAACAAATAACCCAGTGAAGAAATGGGCAGAAAACATGAATAGACACTTCTCTAAAGAAGACATCCGGATGGCCAACAGGCACATGAAAAGATGTTCAAAGTCGCTCCTTATCAGGGAAATACAAATCAAAACCACACTCAGATATCACCTCACGCCAGTCAGAGTGGCCAAAATGAAGAAATCAGGAGACTATAGATGCTGGAGAGGATGTGGAGAAACGGGAACCCTCTTGCACTGTTGGTGGGAATGCAAATTGGTGCAGCCGCTCTGGAAAGCAGTGTGGAGGTTCCTCAGAAAATTAAAAATAGACCTACCCTATGACCCAGCAATAGCACTGCTAGGAATTTACCCAAGGGATATAGGAGTACTGATGCATAGGGGCACCTGTACCCCAATGTTTATAGCGGCACTCTCAACAATAGCCAAATTATGGAAAGAGCCTAAATGTCCATCAACTGATGAATGGATAAAGAAATTGTGGTTTATATACACAATGGAATACTACGTGGCAATGAGAAAAAATGAAATATGGCCTTTTGTAGCAACATGGATGGAACTGGAGAGTGTGATGCTAAGTGAAATAAGCCATACAGAGAAAGACAGATACCATATGGTTTCACTCTTATGTGGATCCTGAGAAACATAACAGAAACCCATGGGGGAGGGGAAGGAAAAAAAAAAAAAAAAAAAAGAGGTTAGAGTGGGAGAGAGCCAAAGCATAAGAGACTGTTAAAAACTGAGAACAAACTGAGGGTTGATGGGGGGTGGGAGGGAGGGCAGGGTGGGTGATGGGTATTGAGGAGGGCACCTTTTGGGATGTGCACTGGGTGTTGTATGGAAACCAATTTGACAGTAAATTTCATATATTAAAAAATAAAAAAAATAAATAAAAAAAATAAATAAATAAAAGGTTACATTTTAAAAAAAAATAAAAAAAAATGCATTTCTCAAATTACTTAAAAGTATCATATATTCTTATACTTTAATGTAGTATTATATATTGATTTATTTTCTAATATTAAAGCAAAATTGCATTTATTATGGAAACCTAACTTTGGTTTCATGTGTGTATTGCTAAACTTATTTTGTTTATGTTTTGGCTTAGGATAGTTTATCTACTAATATGTCATTATGTGAGATTGGCCTGAAATTTTTCCCATCATAAATGTCTTTGATGAGTTTTGGTATTAATGTTATATTAGCTTATAAATAAGTTAGCAATTAGTCCCTATATCTCTAGTCTCTAGGAAACTTTCTTTAAGACTGTAATTATGTGTTGGGCCACCTGCGTGATTCAGTCAATTAAGCAGCCGTCTTCAGTTCAGGTCATAATCTCAGAGTTTGTGGGTTTGAGCCCTGCATTGGGCTCTGTGATGACAGCTCAGAGCCTGGAGCCTGCTTCAGGTTCTGTGTCTCCTCCTCTCTCTGCCCCTCTCCCACTTGTGCTCTGTCTCCCTCTGTCTCTCAAAAATGAATAAACGTTTAAAAAAATCTGTAATTATGTGTTTCCTAAATATTTGGTAGAACTAATTGAAGACAATTCGGTCTGAAATTTTGACTACTGCTCTATTCTTCAGTGATTATGGGATTATTCAGATTTCATATTTCTTCATGGGTCTGTTTTGATTATTTTCTAGATATTGCTCTTTCCATAAAAATTGCAAATATATTATAATGAAGTTTTTTATAATGCCCACATATTATGTTTTCCAAAAAATTAATTATAAAGCATTTCAAACCTTTACAAATATGTAGAACAGCATGATGAACTCCATACTGCCACTACCCACAGTCTATCAAGATTTTGCCAACTCATTGACCTTATTTTTATTTTATTTTCTTGCTTTTCTTCTGTCTTCTTTTTCTTGAATAATTTCATGAAAAATTTCTGATATCATTTCATTCCTATATATTTTGTTAAGCATGTCTAAAAGTGTAAAATTGTATTTATATAGCCTTTGTTTCCATAACACCTAACAATTTAACCATTATTTTTTGGTTGTATATAACACCCAGGTCATAATCTAATTTACACAATTTTCTCAAAATAGTATTTTTAAATTTGAATTGTTTGAACTAAGATTCAAATTAGCTTTATAAAATGTAGTCAGTTGTGTCTTTTGTGTCTTATTTACTCTAAAACAACCTTTACTTAATATCATTGGTTATTTTAAGAAAGAGCAGTTTGTTCTGTAGAATGAATCAACATTCTGAATAAATTTTGTTACTTCTTTATCATGTTGTTTAACTTGTGTCTCTATCCCTTCTATTTTATATAAATTGTATGTAATTGCTAAGGCTTGATTAGATTCAAATAGTGTTTGCTATCATCCTATTTTTTATGAGAACTTCCAGGCTTACATTGAATATTAATTGCTTTAAAACTGGAATATTTTTTTTTATGAGTCCTTGGTCCTTGTTTCTTTTAGTGGGAAATTGTATTTAAAGATAATTATTTGTGATCCAGGGATGCTTACTGTGAGTGTGTGTATAATATGAATATTATATGCACACTGTGACTATTATATGTATACATATAGTGTTATGGTAATAAAGTAATAGCTATAGTTAAAGTTATAATTATAGAGCTATAGTTATAGTGTTATGTTTATAGTTATATAGTTATAGAGTTACATTGTTACAAATATAGTTGGAATTATAGTTACATTTAGAGTACTATAGTAATACTGCTATAGTTACAGTGTTCACTAATAGTTACACTTATGTAGTTTTAGTGTTATATTTTAGTTACCTTATTGCAATTTAGTTTTAATGTTATAGTTAGTAGAGTTACCATTATTAATTTGTAATGAAAGCCTTTGAATTATATTGATAACCATGATTTTAGTTTTATAGTTATAAAGTTATAGCATTATTATAGCACTATGATTACAGTATGGAGTTATGATTATATTTATAGTGATAAACTATGGACACAGTATTACTTTTATAGTTACAAGTGATAGTGTTATAGATACAGAGTTATAGTTATAGTATGTTGGTCATGATATACATACAGTGTTAGCACTGTAGTTATAGTGTTATTATTATAATTATTATGGGCCTATTGATGGTATTACAGTTATAATTGTAGTGTTATAATGCTATAGTTACAATATTATGGTCAGAATTAAATTGTTACAGTTTTATAGTTATAACTACTGTGATATAGTTGTAGAAGTTGGTTACAACTATATAGTAAAAGTTATAGAATCATAATTACTGTTAAAAGTTTAGAGTTTTAGGGACACCTTGGTGGCTCAGTGGGTTAAGCATCAGACTTGGGCTCAGGTCATGATCTTGTGGTCCGTGCGTTTGAGCCCTGCATCAGGCTCTGTGTTGACAGCTTAGAGCCTGGAGCTTGTTTCAGATTCTGTGTCTCCCTCTCTTTCTGCCCCTCCCCCTCTCTCTCTCTCTCTCTCTCTCTCTCTCTCTCTCTCTCTCAAAAATCAGTAAACATTAAAAAAAATAGAGTTAAATTTCCTAATCATAGTTATTAATAATTTAAGATTTGTTGTTACAGTTACAGTGTTAGAATGTTATGGTAGGGAGTTGTTTATATTCATAGTTATCATCCTATAGTTGTAAGTGTAGTGCTAGTGTTACAAATATTATGCTATAGTTATAGTGTTAGTCTTATAGTGATACTGTTATAGTTGTGACTATAATGCTATAGTTGTACTGCTATAGTTATAATTATACTTTTATGGTTTTGGTGATAGCCTGGTGGTTTTAATGATGGTGATTTCATCATAGTTACAATGTTATGGTTATGGTTATATTGTTTCAATCATTGTTAGTGTTATATAATTTAGTATTATAGTTATCAGACTATGGTTATAGTGTAATAATTATAAAGTTTAATTATCAATTTATCTTTTTATTTATAATTTTTACTTATAGTGATGCATCATTATAATTATATAGTTATACTGTTATAATTATATATGTACTGTTATAATTTTATAGTTATACTGTTAAGGTTTCAGTCTTAATATTGCAGTGATTATGGTTTTGTTATAGTTACAATGTTATGGTTGTAGTTATATTGTTAAAGTTATACTGTTGCTGTTATGTTTTAGTATTATAGCACAATAGTAAGAGTGCTATAAAATCGTAGTTGCAATTATAAAATTATTGTGTTGTAGTATTGTAAAGTTACTGTTATAGGACTATAATTATGTTCAGGTACTAAATAAGAGCTATAGTGCTGTCATATATTTACCATGCTATAGTTTTATATATAGTACTGTTGTACTTATAATGCTCCAATTTGATAATGCTATAACTATTATTACAGTGATATTATAATTACAGAGCTATAATTATTTTTACAGTGTTGGACGTATAATTGTTAGTGCTATAGTCACAGGGCTAATGTAGTAGGTATAGAGCTATTGTTATAATTATCACACTGTGGTTATAGTGGCGGTATTATAGTTATAATGTTTAAGTATAGCACTATTATATAACTTTAGATTTATAAGTATAGAATTATAAATATTACTTTATAACACGAAAACTATGTTCTAATGTGAAAATTACAGATTATTATTGAAAAAATGGTAGTGTCATATTGACAATTATAATTGTCAGAGTTATGATTATATTCATAGAATTATAATTACAGGTCAGAGTTATATTCATAGAATTATAATTACAGGTATATTTTATAGCAGTAGTGATCATTCTATAATAATAGTTAAAGTGTAAAGGTAATATTCATACTGGTATAATTATGGATATGATGCTATTGATATATCATGTTAATGTAATAAAGGTTAGTGTTATAGCTAAATTATGGCATTATACTAACGGTCATATATATTGTATTATAGTTATAGTGTTATGGGAGGCATAATAGTTACAGTATGTTAGTTTTGGTGTTAAAAATGTTGCAAGAGTGATAGTAATATCTTAGTGATAGTGTTATGCAATAGAGATAGTGATAAGGGTATAACTTTAGTCTTTTGATCATAGCAATAGATTATGACTTTAGTTATAAAGTAATAGTTATGGAACCAAAGTTATAGTGTCATGGTTTCAGCTATAAGTCATAGTTCTAGTTATAGCGCTATAGTTATTGATATAGAATTATATTTACTCTTATCAAGTTATAGAGCTATAGTTATTTTATTCTTATACCACTATAGCTATAGTGTAGCACTATAGTTGTAATGAAATAGATGTATTTACAGTACTTGAGTTATATTTATAGTGATACAGTAATAATTGTAGTTGTAGTTATCACTATCAATATAGTGTTAATATTATAATGTTTTTATTATACCTGTGGTTATAGTGTTATAGTTAGAAAGTGTTATTTTTTATATTTCAGTTATAGAATAATATTTAGATACTTTTATACTTACATGCTTAAAATACAGTGTTGTAAAGTTTTAGTTATTCAATTATGGTTAAAGTGTTAGGAATCGAGTTATAATTATATGGCATTCATCATAATTATAGTAATAGCACTATATTTATAGTGATGGATTTATAGTGTTATAGTGTTATAGTTGCTAGCATAGTGTTAGCTATAGTGCTCTAGTGCTATAGTTGTAGTGTTAGTATTACAGTGTAGATGATATAGTTATAGTGTTAGTGTTACAGTTTAGTATTATATTGCAATAATAGATATAAGTATAGTGATATAGTATCATTGATATAATTCCAATGATATATTTATAATGATAGCATAATATAGTGCAATAATTATAGTGTTAGAGTGATTATTTTATAATTATAAATGTAGTGTTATAGATATAAGGTTGTTAGTTTAAATTATGTTTAGTGTTATAGAATCACAGGTCTAGTTATGATATACTTGTTCTAGGTATTTAGTGTTCATTCTAGTTATGGAAACATAGGTATAGTTATAGTTTTATGGTTAATATCATTGTTACAGTCATTTTGTAGTGTGATAATATTATACTTTTAGTAATAGAGATATAGTTATATTATAGTTATTGTTATTGATCTATAGTAATAGCGTTAGATTTATAGTTATATTTATGGTATTTGTGATATGGTGTTTCTTATAGTTTTATGGTTATAGTGAGAGTGCTTTGATTTTTTAATATAATGCTAGTGTTATAGTGTTGTATTTAGAATTATAAAGTCAAAGTTTTAGATTCACAGTTATAGTTATACATTCATATTATAATCATAAAGTTGTTATAATTATAACATTTATTTCCTGTTAGTGTTATATTTATAGAGTTGTTTTTTAGTCATAGTATGGTTACCATTATGGCGTTATAATTATTGTCACTGTTATAGTCATACAGTTGTTTTATACTTTTATCATTTCTTCATGATTTCACACACACACATACTACCACTTGAAAATTGCAAGACTCAGAATAAGAATAAGAATCTATTATCCTTTTTTTTTTTTAAATGTGACTTGTATTGCAATATATTTCCCTCCCCTCTCTCCCATACTGTGGATCCAGATCATCAAATATGTTATGTCATGTTATGGACTCAGGATTATCAAAAGAGTATACTCCATAATTATTCATATTTGTTCAACATTATATACACTATATACACAGCAGTCTTAGAAAAGTTTATGCTACTATCAATGCAATTATGAATAGTTTAACATTTTTTAACTTTTTATTTAAAATCCAGTTAGTTAATACACAGTGTAATATTAGTTACAGGTGTGCAATTTAGTGACTCAATACTAATATACAACACTCAATTCTTATAACAAGTGCCCTTCTTAATCCTTGTCACCTATTTACCCCATCCCCCCATCCACCTCTTCACTGGTAGCTATCAGTTTGTTCTCTATAGTTAAGGGTGAGTTTCTTGGTATGTCTCTTTTTTCTCCCTATGATCATTTGTTTTGTTTCTTAAATTCTCTCTAGTTCCATCAAAATTATTAAAAATGGCAAAATTTCATTGATTTTTCTGGCTGTTAATATTCTATTATATGTAATAGAATATATGTGTGTTATATATATCATTAATCAGGAAATGGGCATTTGGGCAGTTTCCTTAATTTGGCTATTGTAGATAATGCTGCTATAAATATTGGTGTGAATGTACAGCTTTCGATTAGTATTTTTGTATCCTTGGGTAAGTACCTAGTAGTGCAATTGCTGGACCATAGAGTAGTTAGATTTTTAACATTTTGAGGAACCTCCATACTATTTTCCAGACTGGCTGCACCAGTTTTATTCCCACCAACAATGCAAGAGGGTTCCCCTTCTTCCACATCCTTTCCAACACCTGTTGTTTCTTGTGTTGTTGATTTTAACCATTTTGACAGTTGTGAGGTGATATGTCATTATAGTTTTGATTTGTATTTACCTGAAGATGAGTGATATTGAGCATCTTTTCATGTGAATGTGGGCCACCTGGATGTCTTCTTTATAAAAATATCTATCCATGTCCTATGCCCATTGTTTAATTGGATTATTCATTTTTGAGGTGTTGAGTTTTACAAATTCTTTATATCTTGTGGATATTATCCCTTTATTACATATGTCGTTAGCAAATATTTTCTCCATTTCCATAGGTTGCCTTTTAGGTTTTTTAAAGTTTATTTATTTATTTTGAGAGAGAGAGAGAGAGAGAGAGAGAGAGAGAGAGAGAGAGAGAGAGAGAATGCCAAGCAGGTGCATAGCCTGATGAGTGATTTGAACTCATGAACTGTGAGATCATAACCTGAGCCCAAACCAAGAGTCAGATGTTTAATCAGCTGAATCACCCAGGTGCCCTGCCTTTTAGTTTTGTTGATTGTTTCCTTTGCTGTGCAGAAGCTTTTTATTTTGATGAAGTCCAAAGTTTATTTTTGCTTTTGTTTCCCTTGCCTCAAGGGATGTATCTAGTAAGGAAGTTGGTATGGCCAATGTCAAAGAGGTTACAGCCTGTGTTCTCATCTAGGATTTTAATGGTTTCCTGTCTCACATTTAGGTCTTTGATCCACTTTGATTTTTTTGAGTGTGTACAGTGTAAGAGTGTTGTCCGATTTCATTCTTTTGCATACTGCTCTCTAGTTTTCCCAACACCATTTGTTGAAGAGACTTTTTCCTTTAGATATTCTTTCCTGCTTTGTCAAAGATTAGTTGGCCATATAATTGTTGGTTTACTTCTGAGTCTTCTATTCTGTTCCATTGACCTATGTGTCTAATTTTGTGCCAGCACCATACTGATTTGCTTATTACAGCTTTATAATGTAACTTGAAGTCCAGAATTGTGATACCTCCAGCTTTGCTTTTCTTTTACAATGATGCTTTGGCTCTCCAGGTTCTTTTGTGGTTCCATACAAATTTTAGGATTTTTTGTTTTAGCTCTGTATAAAATGCTGTTGGTATTTTGATAGGGATTGCATTAAATGTGAGGATTGCTGGGGTGCCTGGGTGGCTCAGTTGTTTAAGCACCTGACTCTTGATTTTGGCCAAGGTCATGATCTCATAGTCATGAGATCAAGCCCCACGTCAGGCTCAGCACTGGGCATGGAGTTTATTTAAGATCCTCTCCCTTTACCTCTTCTCTTCTCCCACTCACTCTCTCTCTCTCTCTCTCTCTCTCTCTCTCTCTCTCTCTCAAAAAGTGTGTAGACTGTTTTGGGTAACAGACATTTTAACAATATTTGTTCTTCCAATCCATAAGCATGAATATTTTTCCATTTCTTTTTACCATCTTCAGTTTCTTTCATCAACATTTTATATTTTTCAGAGTACAGGTCTTTTACCTCTTTAGTTAGGTTTATTCATAGGTATCATATGGTTTTTGTCGCAATTGTAAATGGAATTGATTCCTTGATTTTTCTCTCTGCTGTTTCATTACTGGTGTATAGATATGCAACAGATTTATGTAAGTTGATTTTGTGTTCTACAACTTTACTGAATTTGTGTATCAGTTCTAGCAATTTTTTAGTGGAGTCTTTCAGGTTTTCTATATAGAGTATCATGTCATCTGCAAATAGTGAATGTTTTACTTCTTTCTTGGTGATTTTGATGCCTTTTATTTCTTTTTGTTGTCTGATTACTGTGACTAGGACTTCCAGTTGTATGTTAAATAACAGTGGTGAGAATGGAAATCTCTGTCTTGTTTCTGACCATAGAGGAAAAGCTGTTTTTCTCCATTGAGGATGCTATTAGCTGTGGGTTTTTCATACATGGCTTTTGTTATGTTGAGTTATGTTCCCTTTAATTCTACTTTGTTGAGGGTTTTTTCAAGAATGCATGTTGTACTTGGTCAAATGCTTTCTCTGCATCTATTGAGAGGATTATATGGCTATTATATCTGTTTTTAATGTTGTGTATCATGTTGATTGATTTGCAAATATTGAATCACCTTTGCATCCCAGGAATATATGCCACTTGATTGTGGTGAATGATTCTTTTAATGTACTGTTGGATTTGTTTTGCTTTTAATATTTTTTTGTATATACACTTCCCACCCACCACATTTTTTGTTGTGATATCTACACTATTTTTTTTCTGTATGTTATTTAATTTTTTACCTAAGAACCCATTTTCACCCTTTTATTAGACCCTAGTAATTGCAAAAGAAAATATCATATTGTTGGTCATTATGGACTTGAATTTTCTCAAGTGGGTGTTTCACAGATGTTCTTTTTTAATATGCAAATACAAATCATATTTTGTTTAAATTAGAGTTTTATAATTTCTTCTGCTTTCTACTTTTGGTTTCTTCTTCAGGGAATCTTATTATACGAGTTGATTATTCTGTACAAATGTTCATTATTTTTCAGTTTTCCTTGAATCATTTTTGTCTCTTGCCATTTCTTTTTTTTATATTGTAAATATTACTTTTTTAAACACTCTTTTCCCTTAAATCATTTTAAATATTTATTCATGCTTGTGATCCTTTTTATACAGATTTTATTTATGAAATTGGTTTTTTTCATATTTTATAACTTGTGTTTTGAATTTTATCACCTCATAACTCAGGTTAATTTTAAGTTATATTTTCCTCTCACATCTTGTATCATTGTCTTAATGATTTTTAGATAAACTTCAAATTGATGGTTACAGTGATTATTCTGTGGGTATTCCTTTTTGATATGCTTTTATTGCTTATAAGGATTGTATTCTGCACCCTGTTCTCTTTTTCCAATAGCAGACTATTTCTGGGAGATTTGATTTTGATAATTTTAATAGCTCAGTTATTATGAAATTTAGTTTCTTAAACTTTTGGTAGGAAACATAGATCGAGGTAGTTTTGATTTTTACATTAACAAATTTTCCTCCAGTTTTTGTAGTGCTAAAATATTTTGAGATTTATTGATTTCATTCCAATCCCCACACTACCCCCACCTTTATTTGGACTCTCTCTTTCATTTTTCTTTGTTATCTCTAATGAGCTAAATTCTGGCTTCACTCCAAGTGATTTTCCTCAATGTATGGTCCTATCTATGAAGGGAAATCTGGTGGTTTAATTTCAAGAGCTCATAGAGACTAAACTGCTCCATCTGTCCAGGAACTTACTGGCAGCCCTTGTGCATACCGCCTATCATATTGGAAAAACACTTTCAGTATTGTTCTATTTGAACCCCAGTTTTCATAGCATACCTGTTGGACCCTTTGAGATTCTTCTAAACCCAGATTCATTAGTTGCCAACTTCTTTCCTCTGTTTATACCACACGTTCACTGAATCCATACAGTTGTTGTGGCTGATGTTAGCTTATTCTTACCAACTTGTATGTTAGGGTTTGTGGAGATATACTGTGACCTAATTTGTTTTAAATAATGTTCATGGGATTTTGATTTTGTCTAGTTGTTCTGACACTTTTTTTTGCTTTTGAGTTTTATCCATGTAGAAATATGGATATACTTTCACTCATACCAGTGAAAAAAGTAATTTTTTTACTATAACTATAGTATTATACATTTTACTATAACTATAGTATTAACTACAAAGACATAGTGTTTTTTAAAATATAATGTATTGTCAAGTTAGCTACTATACAGTGTATACTCTTGTTAGCTAACATACACTATGCTCTTGGCTTCAGGAGTAGATCCCATGATTCATCACTTACATATAACATCCAATGCCCATCCCAATATGTGCCTTCCTCAATGCCCACACCAATTTTCTTCTTCCCCCACCCCCCATAAACACTCAGTTTGTTCTCTGTATTTAAGGTTTTTTTATGGTTTGCCTCCCTCTCTGTAACTATTTTTCCCTTCCCTTCCCCCATGGTCTTCTGTTAAGTTTCTCACATTCCACATATGAGTGAAAACATATGATATCTGTGTTTCTCTGACTGACTTATTTCAGTTAGCATAATACCCTCCAGTTTCATCCACATTGCTGCAAATGGCAAGATTTCATTCTTTTTCATTGCTGAGTTGTATTCCATTGTGTGTGTGTGTGTGTGTGTGTATGATCTATCTATCTATATGATCTATATATATGATGTGATATATATATATATATATATATATATATATATATATATATATATCACATCTTCTTTATTCAATCATCGCTTAATGGATATTTGGAATTGGAATTGCTAAAGTAATGTTGAAAAAGAAAATCAAAGCTGGAGGCATCATTATCCCGGACTTTAGCCTATACTATGAAGCTGTAATCATCCAGACAGTATGACATTGGCACAAAAACAGACACATGAACCAATAGAATAGAATAGGTAATCCAGAATTGGACCCATACATGTATGGCCAACTAATCTTTGATAAAGCAGGAAAGAGTACCCAATGGAAAAAAGATGGTCACTTTCGCAAATGGTGTTGGGAGAACTGGACTGAAACATGCAGAAGAATGAAACCGGACCATTTTCTTATACCATACACTAAAATAAACTCAAAATGGATGAAAGACCTAAATGGGAGATAGGAAACCATCAAAATCCTACAGGAGAAAACAGGCAACAACCTCTTTGACCTCAGCCACAGCAACTTCTTATGTGACATGTCTCCGAAGGCAAGAGAAATAAAAGCAAAAATGAACTATTGGGACCTCATCAAGATAAAAAGCTGCTGCACTGCAAAGGAAACAATCAACAAAACTAAAAGGCAACTAACAGAATTGGAGAATACATTTGCAAATGACATATCGGATAAAGGGTTAGTATCCAAAATCTATAAGGAACTTACCAAACTCAACACCCAAAAAACAAATAATCCAGTGAAGAAATGGGTAGAAGACATGAATAGATACTTTTCCAAAGAAGACATCCAGATGGCCAACAGACACATGAAAAGATGCTCAACATTGCTCATCATCAGGGAAATGCAAATCAAAACCACAATGAGATACTATCTCACCAGTCAGAGTGGCTAAAATGAGCAACTCGGGAAACAACAGATGTTGGTAAGAATGTGGAGAAAGGGGAACTCTTTTGCACTGTTAGTGGGAATGAAAACTGGTGCAGCCACTCTAAATTCTGGTGCAGTGTGGAGATTCCTTAAAAAATTTAGAATAGAATTACCCTATGACCTAGAAATAACACTACTAGGAATTTGACCAATGGATACAGGAGTACAGGAGTGCTGATTCATAGGGGCGCATGTACTCCAATGTTTATAGTAGTGCTATCAACAATAGCCAAATTATGTTCTGACACTTTCTGCATGATTTTTCAGAAAGATTGAATGCTTATGCTGTGACTGCTTTCATCTCTACTGTATATGTGTATAACTATATATCATCTATCTATATTGATCTATATCTCTCTATACCTTTATCTCTACCTATATATATCTATCATCTATTTATCTATCATCTATGTATATATCTCTGTATCTATGTATATATCTATCTATCATCTATCTATCATCTACCTATCTATCATCTCTATCATCTATAGCTATTGCCTAGAGGTAAAAACACTGCTTGTTAGGTAACATGCAGAACGTTTGGCCAAGAAAGTTAAAAGGGGAGAATTTTGTTCTTTCAGGACTTGTTAATTATAAACAATATTTCATTAAACTATTTCTCACAAAATGTATTTATACTCACCAAAACCTCTTAAAGTCGTAAAACAATTTAAGTTATCTCTAATTTGATGATTTTGATTTTAATGGATTTAGTTATTTCTGTGAGTGTCAAAAATTGTTCTATGGGAGTTCAGAGAGATTAAAAAATTATATCATTTCCCACAAATTCTGAGTATACTTCTTACTGTACTTTTAATTTGCTTTTATCTGATTATTAATAGGTAGATTTTTTTTTACATTTTTAATGAACTTTTTAATGTCTTCATTTGAAATCTACTTGTTCTGGGGCGCCTGGGTGGCTCAGTCTGTTGAGCGTCCGACTTAAGCTCAGGTCATGATCTCACAGTCTGTGAGTTCGAGCCCCCCATCGGGCTCTGTGCTGACAGCTCAGAGCCTGGAGCCTGTTTCGGATTCTGTGTCTCCCTCTCTCTCTGACCCTCCCCCGTTCATGCTCTGTCTCTCTCTGTCTCAAAAATAAATAAACGTTAATAAAAAAATTAAAAAAAAGAAATCTACTTGTTCATATATTTTTTTTTTCTCTTTCTTTTCTTTTAATTCCCTTATAGTTAGTATACACTGTTATCTTAGTTTCAGGTATACAATAAACTGATTTAACAATTCCATACATCTCCCAGTGCTCATCAAGAGAAGTGGACTCCTTAATTCCCATTACCTATTTTACATTTCTTTCCACCCTCCTTCCCCCTGGTTACCATCAGATTGTTCTCTATAGCTAAGAATCTGTTCTTTGGTCTCTCTCTCTCTCTTTCCTTTCCTCATTTGTTTTATTTAAATTCCATATATGAGTAAAATAATTTGGTATTTGTCTTTCTCTGAATGACTTATTTCCCTTAGCATTATACTCTAGCTCCATCCATGTTGTTGCAACTGGCAAGATTCCATTCTTTTCTATGGCTGAATAATGTCCTATTGTGTGTGTGTATATATATGAATGGAGTGTTCTATATAAGTTAGATCCAAGTTCTCTATAGTGTTGTTTAATCCTTCTACTTTGTTGTTTTACTTTCTGTTTGTTCTATCAACTACTGAAATAAGTATTGAAGTCCCCTACTAGTATTTTTGGAGCTATTTCTCCCTTCAGTTGTTCCAATGTTTTCTTTAATTTGCAGGAACATGCTGTAACTAAAAATATTATATATGTCATTTGGTACACATTTCCTCCCAATTTTGTTTGATACATATCTGGAAATAAATTTGCTGGATCATATTCAACTTTTGTAGATAAATTCTTGTGCAAGGGATTGCAACACTTCACACATTCATCAGCAAAGGATGATAGTTCCAGTTGCTTCACATTCTTTCTAATAAGTGTGGTATCTTCACCCTTATTTTTATTATTTCTCATATAATTGGGTGTCATTAATTTTTTTTATTTTCATGATTTTTGAAGATTGACACATTTTCATGTATATCAGTTCTCTGTATATTCTCTTTTTTGCAATGCCTATTTAAATCTCTTCCCCATTTTTGTATTTGGTTGTCAGCTTTATTAATATTAATTATATAGTTTGATATATATTTTATATATGAGACCATTGTAGAGTATATATATGGCAAATATATTTGCTCATTCAAGGTATACTGTTTTCATTCTTTTTGGTGGTTTTTTTTTTTTTTTGTGAACAGAATCTCTGAATTTTAATATAGTTAGACTATGAAATTTTTTCTCTATTGAAAAGTCTGTGTCCCTTGGAGGAAATATATTCCTATCCCAAGGTTATTATGCCAATATTTTATATTACAAAACTTTAGGATAAAAGTTTAAATTTTGGGGTGCCTGGGTGGCTCAGTTGGTTAAGTGTCCACCTCTTTATTTTGGCTCAGATCACGATTCTCCTGATTTCATGAGTTTGAGCACTGTACCGGGCTCCATACTGACAGTGCAGAGCTTGCTTGGGATTATTTCTCTTTCCCTCTCTCTCTTACCCTCCCCAACTCCCTCCCCCCTCAAAATAAATAAATAAACTTAAAAAAAACTTTAAATTTTATATAATATTTTTACAATTATATCTATAACAACAATGGATTGAATTTTCATTCACCTTTATTTTTATATGTGCCTTCTGATTGAATTTAAGTTTTGTTACAGTTGTATAATGTCATTGCTTTTCAGACTTTCTTCTGTCCTAATATACATATTATTTTATTTTGAGGTTTGTAATATTTTATTTATTATTTTCTAAGTTTTTATTTAAAGCCCAGTTAGTTAACCTACATTGTAGTATTAGTTTTGGGTGAAGGATTTAGGGATTCATCACTTATATATAAAACCCAGTGCTCATCAAAAGTGGCCTCTTTAATACCCATCACCCATTTAACCCATCACCCTATGCAACTCCCCTCCAGCAAACATCAGTTTGTTCTCAAGAGTTAAAGTCTGTTTTGTAGTTTGCCTCTCTCTTTTTTTAAGTTTATTTTTTCTATTTTGATAGAGAGAGCACAAATTGGGGGGTGGGGGGCAGAGAGAGAGGGAGAAAAAGAATCCTACATATGCTCCATGCTCAACACAGAGCCCAATGCCGTGCTTGATCTCATGACTATGAGATCATAACTTGAACCAAATCCAAGAGTCAGATGCTTAACAACTGAGCTGCACAGGAGCCCTTGCCTCTCTCTCTTTTTATTTTACCTTATGTTCATCTGTTTTTTTTTCTTAAATTCCACTTATGAGTGAAATCACATGGTATTTGTTTTTCTCTGACTGACTTATTTTGTGTACTATAATACTCTCCAGCTCCATCCACATCATTGCAAATGGCAAGATTTAATTGTTTTTTATGGCTGAGTAATAGTCCATTGTGTGTATTGATAGATAAATAGATAGATAGATAGATGTACATTCAATGGAATATTATTCAGCCTTAAAAAAGAATGAAATCTTACCATTTGCAATGATGGATCATAAGGTAGCTCTATTTTTAACTTTTTGAGAAACCTCCATACTGTTTTCCAGAGGGTCTGAACCAGTTTGTATTCCTATCCCCCCCAAAAAAACCAGTATAATAGGGTTCCCCTTTCTCTGCATCCTTATCAACATCTGTTTCCTGTGTTATTAATTTTAGCCATTTTGACTGGTGTGAAATGATATCTCATTATAGTTTTGATTTGTATTTCCCTGATGATGAGTGATGTTGAGCATCTTTTCATGTGTATATTGACTATCTGGTTATCTTTGAAAAAAAATTATTCATGTATTCTTCCCATTGTTTAATTGGGTTATTTGGTTTTTGGATGTTGAGTTTTATAAACTTTTTATAGATTTTCAATAATAACCCTTTATAAAATATGTCATTTGCAAATATTTTCTTCCATTCCATAGGTTGCCCTTAGTTTTCTTGATTGTTTCCTTTGACATGTAGATCTTTTTATGAAGTCTAAATAGCTCATTTTTGCTTTTGTTTCCTTTGTCTCAGAAGAAATATCTAATAAGAAGGTGCTATGGCTGATGTCAAAGAGGTTGCTGCCTATGTTCTTCTCTAGAATTTTGATGGTTTCCTGTTTCACATTTAGGTTTTTTATCCATTTTGGATTTATTAGTGTCTATGGTGGTGAGAAAGTGGTCCAGTTTTATTCTTTTGCATGCTGCTGTCCAATCTTCCCAACACCATTTGTTGAAGAGATTGTCATTTTCCTTTAGATTTTCTTTCATGTTTTGTTGATGATTAGCGGACCATATAGTCTGTGGGTCCATTTCTGGGATCTCTGGGTCTTCAGCCCGTGGAGATGTTGTATTGCCTCTACTAAAGGCACTCTCAGCAGAGGAACTTCTTCTCCACATGTGACCCAGGGGATCCTCAGACCACACTGCCTACTCCAGAGGTCCACCCTACTTCCTCAAGGGAACACTACCAGACATTGAGCTTCAAAACTTCAGAGTCTGCACTCCACTGTGTATATATATATATATATATATATATATATATATATATATACATAACCTGTGGTATTGAAACCTTCTCCTTTTTCCCCATCAATGGTTTTGGGGAACAGGTTTCTTGTGCATTCCCCTGTATTTTCACTCCTTCTCTCTAGCAACTTATAGGGAGATTGTTTTTCTTAGGAACCTGAAGCACTGGTCAATATCCCCTATCTCTTTCTCCTCTCTGTGAAAATGACTCCTTCCCATCATGGGTGCTCTCTCCACAATTTGCCTCTCCAAACCTGTCATGTTCTCTCCCTAAAATTATCAGATTGCTATAATAATCCTCAGGTCGATTTCCTAGGTGTTCAAAAATGGTTTGATGTTGATCTAGATGTGTTCCAGGTATGAGATAAGCCCAAGGTCCCCTTACTACTTTGCCATATTAGCTGCTCCCCCAATAACTATTCTTCTGAAACTATTCCAAAAATTAAAAGAAGTAAAGCTTCCAAATCCATTCTACAAGACAAGGGTTTCCCTTATACCATAACTACATAAGGGCATTACATAAAAGAAAAGTACAGGCCAGTATCTCTGATGAACATAGATTAAAAAATACTCAAGAAAATACGAGCAAACTGAATCTAACAATACATTTAAAAAACTCATTCACCACAATCAAGTGGATTTATCTAGAGATGCATTTGTGGTTCAATATTTGCAAATAAATCAGTGTGATAGATTCACATTAACAAGAGAAAAGATTAAAAATATATGATCATCTCAATAGATGCAAGAAAAGGATATGACAAAGTACAACATATATTCCTGATAAAAACTTTAAAGAAAGTAGATTTACAGGGAGCATACCTCAACATAATACAGACTGTATATGAAAGACCTACAGCTAATATACTCGGTGGGAAAAAACTGAGAGCTTTTTCTTTATGATCAGGAACAAGACAAGGATTTCCACTCTTACCAATTTTATGCAGCATAGTACTGGAAGTTCTTACCACATCAATCAGACTAGAGAAAAATAAAAGACATCTAAATCAGTAAGGAAGAAAAACTTTTACCATTTGCAGATGATATGATTTCATTTATAGAAAATCCTAAAGATTTTACTAAGCTAATACTAGAAGTGATAAATGAATTCAATAAAGTTACAGAATACAAAATAAATGTACAAAAATCCATTGCATTTCTATAATGAAATAGAAAAATGAAAAATTAAGAAGACTATCTCATTTACAATTGCACCAAAAAGAATAAAATACCTAGAAATAAATTTAACCAATCAAATGAAAGACCCATACTCTAAAAAGTATAAAACATTGATTAAATATATTAATGATGACACAAATAAATGGAAAAATATTCCATGCTCACAGATTGGAAGACCCAATATTCTTAAAATGTACATACTACCCAAAAATAATCAATAGATTTAATGCAATCTGTATCAAAATGCCAACATTGTTTTACAAAACTAGATGAAATAATCCTAAAATTTTATGGAATCACAAAAGACCCTGAATAGCCAAAGAAATCTTGAAAATGAAAAATACTGGGGATATCACAATACCAGTTTTTAAGATATACTAAAAAGCTGTAGTAATCAAAACAGTATGGTACTGGCACAATAATAGACACCTAAATCAATGGAACAGAATTTACAGTCTCCAAATAAACCCATGCTCCTATGGTCAATTAATGTATAACAAAGGAAGCCATAATATACATTGGGGAAAGACAGTCTCTTCAATAAATAGTGCTGTGGAAACTGGACAGCTACATGGAAAAGAATGAATCTGGACCGATTTCTTACACCACATACACATACCTAAAAATACATTAAAGGCCTAAATGTGAGAACTAAAATCATAAAATTCCTAGAGGAAAACATAGGCAGTAATCTCTTACTCAGCCTTAGAAACATTTATCTAGATAGGTCTCCTTGGCAAGGAAACAAAAGCAAAATTAAACTATTGAGACTACACCAAAATACAAAATATTTTGCATAGCTAAGGAAACCATCAACAAAATAAAAAGGCAACCTACTGAATGGGAGAAGATATTTCCAAATGATATATTTGATAATGGGTTAATATACAAAATACATAAATAACTTATACAACTCAACATAAACAAAACAAAAATAATCAAGTTAAAAAATGGGCAGAGAACACTAAGAGACATTTTTCTAAAGGAGTTATGCTGATGGCCAGTAGACACATGAAGAACTGCTTAACTTAACATCACTAATTATTAGGTAAATGCTAATTGAAACCACTATGAGTAATCACTTTAGGCCTGTCAGAATGTCTAGAATCAAAAGGATAAGAAATAACAAGTGTTGGGGAGCTTGAGTGGCTCAGTCATTTAAACAACTGACTCTTGATTGTGGCTCAGGTCATGATCTCACAGTTCATGGGATTGAGCTCCACATTGGGCTCTGTGCTGACAGTGTGGAGCCTACTTGGGATCCTCTTTATCCTTCTCTCTCTATCCCTCTCCTTCATGTGCTTTGTCTCTCTCTCCAAAAATAAATAAGCATCAGAAAAAAGGAAATAACAAGTGTTGACAAAGTTGTGGAGATAAAGGATCCCTTATGCACTGTTGTTAGAGATGTAAATTGGTGCAGCCACTGTGGAAAACAGTATGGGGTTTCCTCAGAAAAATAAAAATAGAATTACCATATAATCCAGTAATTCCACTACTGGGTATTTACCCAAATAAAATGAAAACACTAATTTGAAAAGATATATGCAACCCTATACATTGCAACACTATTTACAATAGCCAATATGTGGAAGTAACTTGTTTTTATCAATATATAAATGGATTAAAAATCGGTATACATATACTATAGAATATTACACATAAAAAATGAGATCTTGTCATTTGTAACAATATGGATGGATCTAGAGGGTATAATCCTAAATGAAATAAGTATGTCAGAGGAAGATAACTAGTATATAATTTCACTCATATGTGGAATTTAAGAAACAAAGCAAATGAACAAAGACAAAAGAAAGAAACAAGGGACTCTTAAATACAGAGAACAAAAATGGCGGTTGCTAGAAGAGAGGAAGGTGGGGAAGCATGAAATAGATAAGAGGGACTTATCATGATAAGTACACTTATCATGATGAGCACTGATTATTGTGTAGAATTAATGAATCATTATATAGTACACCTGAAACTAATATAATGCTGTGGGTACACTGGCATATGTGGTTATCTTTCATTTTCTCCAGTGCAGGGGTCAGTTTAGAGTAGTGCAGGTCCCTTACGGGATTACCTGCAGAGTGAGTCAGGGCAGGCACTGCTTTGGAACTGCCTACCAATTGGGGTAATTTTGATTGGGTGGATCTACATGAGAATGCAGTGGTGAGGCAAATGATGCTAATAAGATAGGGAGAAGTGTAGTGTTGTTTCTCACAAATGTCTGGCTATCTATGCGGTGGTGGGTGGGAGGAGACAGAAATGGTGCCCACCAACACTTTTTTTTTTTTTTCCATGGAAAAGTCTCCTAAAGATCCCTGCACCTCCAGTGGACATTCTGGGATTAGTAAATAGAACTCCTTAAGTATACCTCAGGTAGTTTTCAAACTTCTATGCTATATCTCAGTTTATTTTTATGATTGTTTTTTAAGGGTGGGGACTCATTATCTTATCACTCTCATCTTTGCTCTTCTGGAGCTAAGATTGCTGATTTTTAAAGTACCCAGAGTTAAGCCCTGCTGATTGTAAAATATTTCAAAGTTAAGCTTCACTGGTTTTCAAAGCCAAGTGTTTTTGAGGACTCGTTTTCCCAGTCCAGGTTCCCCTTGCCTGTAGTACCTGGTGAGAGGTCTTTCTGATCCTCTTGCTCTCTGTGCTTATGGTGTCCATCCCATTTTTGGTTAGTCTCATAGGGGGGTTGGTTCCCAACCACATTTCCACCATTCCTACACTTGTTTGATGTGGCCTCCTCCATACTGTTTACTGTGAAAAGTCTGTTTTGATAGTCTTCAGGTTGGTTTCAGAGTTAGTTTTAAGATGTAGGTGTTATCTCATTGTGTCTGTGAGATGTGGTGAGCTCAGGATCCTCCTACTCCACCATCTACCTAGAAGTGCCTTTATTTGTTTTTGTTTTTGTTTTTTACTACTTTCAAGCCTACAGTTCTGTCACAGTACTTTCACATTGTTGTGTAACAATCACAACCACCCTTCTCCAGAACTATCTGATTTTTCCTAACTGAAACTCTGTAATGATTATATACTACTTCCTCATTCCCCTTTACCCAAGCCTCTGGCAACTACTATTCTACTTTCTGTCTTTAAGAATTTGACTCTTTTAGGTTATTCATACAAGCAAAGTCATTCAACATTGCCTTTCTGTTACTAGTTTATTTCAGTTAATGTCTTTAAAATGTATCCAGAGGGGCGCCTGGGTGGCTCAGTCGGTTGAGCTTCCAACTTCGGCTCAGGTCATGATCTCACAGTCTGTGAGTTCGAGCCCCGTGTCAGGCTGTGTGCTGACAGCTCAGAGCCTGGAGCCTGCTTTGGATTCTGTGTCTCCCTCTCTCTCTGACCCTCCCCCATTCATGCTCTGTCTCTCTCTGTCTCAAAAATAAATAAAAGTTAAAAAAATTAAAACAAAATACAAAAGCAGACACAAAGATCATTGGAACAGAAGAAAAACCTGAAATGGACCCACAAATGTTTGGCCAGCTAATCTTTATGTCTCTTAACATTTGCTTTATGCATTTTAATGCTGCAATATTGAGTGAATAAGTATGATTGTTATAACTTCTTGTTGGATTTTTCCCTTTATAATTATGTAGTGTTCTTCTTTGTGTCTTATTACAGTCTGTGTTTTAATGTTTACTATGTCTGCTATAAGTATTGCTAACTCAGCTTTCTTTATGCTTCCATTTGAATGATAAATGTTTTTGCATCCCTTCACTTTCAGTTTGCATGTTAAAAAATGGATTAAAAATTGGTATACATATTTGGAGACCCATCAGGTCTGAAATGAGTCTCTTATAGGCAGCATATTGATGGCTCTTGCTTTTTAAAATTCATTCCATCACCCTATATCTTTTGATTAGAGGATTTAGTCAATGTACTTCAGTCCATTTATGTAACTATTGTCATTTTGTTACCTCTTTATAATTGTTTTTGTATTCTTCTCTGTTCATTTCTTCTCTTGCACTCATTACTTGTGGCTTGAATGTTTCATAAGTGGTATGCTTGTATTCCTTTTTCTTTATTGTTTGTGCATTTGTGTATCTATTTTAGGTTTCTGATTTGTGGTTACCATTAGGTTAATATATAACATGTTTTTTATAGCAGTCTATTTTATCATGATAATCACTTAAAATTGAACCAATACTGAAAGCACTAAATTTTTATTCTGCCCTCCATGTTTAATGTATATGATGTCATGCTTTACATCCTTTTATTTTGTGAATCAATTCACTGCTTTTTATAGATATATTTGATTTTAATGCTTTTGTTCTTTAATGTCTGTATTTGTTTTATAAGTTATTAGTCTACTACTTTTATTATGTTTGTATGTACATTTGAAATTTTTTCTTTTCCCTATTTTCTTATTCCTGACCATGGCCTTTTTTTTCCATTCAAATAATTCCCTTAAACATTTCTTGTAGATAGGTTTTAGTGTTCATGAAGTCTTCTCACTTTTTCTTTTTAAATCTTTCTTGGGAAATATATCTCTCTCCTTCTATTCTTAATACAATCTTGTCAGATAGTGTACTATTGATTGTAGGTTGTTTTTTTTTTTTTCCTTGCAGCACTTTGAGTATATCATGCTACTCCCTTTTGACCTGCAAAGTTTCTACTGAAAAACAAGCTGATAGCCTTATTGGATTTCCCTTATATATAACTTTTTTCTTTCCTCTCACTGCTTTAAAATTTTTCTCCTTGTCATTACTTTTTGCCATTTTAATTTTTATGAGTCTTAATGTGTACCTTTTTTGAGTTCATTTATTATGGGAGAGGGGCTCTCTGTGCCTTGTGCATTCTGAATATCTGTTTCCTTCCTGAAGTTAGGGAAGTTCTCAGCTGTTATTTCTTTAGGCAAATTTTCTTTCCCCTTCTCTTTCTCTTCTTTTTGGGATCTCTATGATGTGAAACTTATTATACTTCATGATGTCCCTGAATTCACATAACCTCTTCTTTCTGTGACTTTGTTTTGCTTTGCTGTTCAGCTTGGTTGCTTTCCATTACTGTTTATTCCCAGTTGCTGATCTGTTTTGCTTCCTATAACCTACTATTTATTCAGTTTAATGTATTTTTAATTTGAGTTTAAGGTTTCACTGAGTACCCCCATTCTTTTCTCAAATCTATTAAGTATTTTTGTGACCATTCTTTGCATTCTCTATCAAGCATATTGCTTATATTTATTCCATTTAGCTATTTTGATATGATTTTGTCCTGTTCTTGATTTCAGATATATTCTTTCCTCTCCTCATTTTGTGTAACTCTCTGTATTTGTTTCTTTGTATTAGAAATATCAGTATGCCTCCTGATCTTGAAAACAGTGGTCCTGGGGCACCTGGGTGGCTCAGTCGATTAAGCATCCGACTTCAGCTCAGGTCATGATCTCACAGTCCGTGAGTCCAAGCCACACGTCAGGCTCTGTGCTGACAGCTCAGAGCCTGGAGACTGCTTCAGATTCTGTGTCTCCCTCTCTTTCTGCCCCTCCCCTGCTCATGCTCTGTCTCTCTCTGTCTCAAAAATAAATAAATTAAAAAAAAATTTAAAAAAAAAGAAAAGAAAACAGTGGTCCTATGAAGAAGAGGACCTGTAGTATCCTGTAGTGCAATGTCTAGTGTTTGCCAGATCCTGGCACTACAGGGGCATCTCCTTTGTGTGTTGCATATGCCTTACTGTTATGGTTATGTGTTTGCATTCAGTCCAGTTGGTTATAATGGCCCTCTTTGCCTATTTGAGCAGGTTTCATCTCTGTGCTATTAAGGGGCCAGTTTAGGACTGCCTTGGGTTTATAGTGTTGTCAAACCAGATGCCTGCCCTCAGTTCATTTCTGGAACTGTGATAACATGGAACTGCGGGGGCACTCTCCATGACTTGTCCCCTGAGAGCTTTCCACTGGTGTGCAAGACCTGTAGTCAGACCAGATGACTGCCCCCAGTCTGTCTGTTGGGTTTGCAGTGACCCCAATCTACCGAGTTCTCTCTTTGTGCTATCTCCTGTGAGGTTTGTATTGGTGGGTGGGGTGATAGTCATATCAGATGTCTCCTAAACTACTGCTGGGGCTGCAGTAGAACTGGGGTCTGTGGTTATCTTTCTCTTTCCATAGGGCAAGAGTCACTTTGCAGTGGTTCTGGCCACTGATAAGACTTCTTGCAGAATGAAATGTGACAGAGGCCACCTTGGAGGGAGTCTTGTCCAGTGGGGTGGGTTGGATGGGGGCAGTGTGCATAACCTGTAGAGCAGGACATGCAGTATTAGCATGCTAGGTGGTGAGTGCATGCTGATTCCTGCAGATGTCTAGATATCTAGGCTGGGTGGGTGGAGAAAAAAGGTACCAACCTGCTCTTTTTTTCTGGAGAAGTCCCCTAAAAATCCCTGCCCCTCCAGCATATATTCAGAGATCAGTAAATGAATCTTCATGTATAACCCAGGCAGTTTTCCAAATGCATTTCTATGCTGTTTTCTTGACAGGGTTGCTTGTTATGCTGTCTCTTGAAGGGTGAGAAATCAATTTTCTGTCACCCTCTAGCTCTCCCAGAACTGAGTCCAGTGATTTTTTCTTTTTTTAAATTCTTAGTGTTAAGCCCTACTGATTGTAAAAAAACTTGCATACTTAAGCACCCCTGGTATTCAAAGCCAAATGTTATGGGTGCTTATCTTTTCAATGCAGTTTCCCCTTGTGCAGGGTGCCTAGTGTGAAGCCCATTGCTTTCCCCTTTTTTGTGTGCTCATGGTGTCTCTGCCATTTGGGGTTAGTTGCAAGTTAGTTTGGTTCCAGTCCAAGATGCTACTTTTCCTACCATTTTTTACATGTCTCCCTCTCTATGATTAACTGTAGAGAGTCTTGTTTTGCCAGTCTTCTGTTTGTTTTCTGGGTTAGTTACACTGATAAAAAGTTACACTTTTTATCTAGGTGCATTCATGGGAGAAGGTGAGCTTAGGATTCTCCTACTCCACTTATCTTCCCAGGCTCCCTGTTATTATTCACTTTTTACTTTTATGATATTTCCATTTCCAAAAGGGCAGTCTCCGAAAGTATTAATCACCTATACAGTTTTTTGGGGAAAAATTTCTGCGGATACCACCATTAACTTGCTATTAATTTTGGTAATTATGCTTACTTTACTTTTTACATATAAGTGTTATCACCTAGTATTATTTCAGGACCCTATCATTGGCATTGCTATCAGGGAGCCCCATTCTATAACAATGTCTCCTACCCACAGTCAAAATCTATGGAGGATAGCCAAGAGATTGTCAACAATGCTGGTGTCCTTCTCATCAGCAGATTCAGTATTTTGAAATATACTCTTGGTAGGTTTTTTTTTTTTTTTTTCATTCTTGTGTGGTATACATACTCTGGCAGACCTATTTATCTAAAACTTTCGAACCTTTCTACTGTTTTACATGGGAATTAATTTATTTCTTCATTGTCTAGGATGGGCCATCATAATGCCCAAGCTTCCAAGAGCCATCTTAGAAGTGCATTAGCACCATGTTGCAGAGTTACTATCATGTTCTTAAAACTGCTATTAGTAGGTTCAACCCTTCCTTGGACAAATTATATTGTGATTTGACTACAGTTACTTGTCTTAGTGTCCTGAAATAGTATTGTAAATAAATCCTGAAGAGACCTTTGAAGTTTTGTAATGCAGAGACCCCCCACATCGTCTAAAAGGAGAAGGTTGCTACACTTTAACGGGGGACAGTGGACCACTGTTGCAGGATTGCTTTTACCTCAATACCTGGGATTCGTTGTCTTGTGGCTTTGAAGGATGAAGAGGTGGACACAAAACAAGCAGCAGGCAAAAGTTTAGTAGAGTTATAAGATAAGATCAAAAAGGAAGAAAGCTCTCTTTGCAGAAAGGGGGCATTTGAAAGTGAATGCTTAAGGACTATAGGCAAGGGTCCTTATTTTATATGGTTCTGGTCATCCCTCTCTTCTCTTCCCCCTCCTTCCTTCTCAGGTCCTACCCATATTGGCTGGATAACTCTAGGTGCTGGGTTGTCCATTCTTGATTGGCTTGTTTCCCTTGTAGGAGGGTTGGACTATAGCCATATCATTCCTTGTGGGTCATATGTTTTATAGTCTACCACATATTTTTAGTTAGGTCTTTTGTCAAATTCCTGAGGGGGAGTAGGTGGTGTCTGTTACATTCTTAAGAGGAATTTTATGCCTGAGGGGGGCTTTGCTGTGGTCAAACACTCCCAGAATTGTTCCAAAAATATGATTTTTCCTTACCCAGGGACCTCAGTTCCTAATCTTTCCCTCTTTGCTTATTTTATCTTATCTTTTCCTATCACACCACCTCTGCAGAATCAGAGGTTTCAGTGTCATATGGTGATTCAAGATTTTTAAGTCTATTTCCTCGGATGTTTCCATCTTATATCTCAGGGTCCCACTTTTTCCCAAATAGGGCATTGTTCTAACATAGCTGCCATGCAAAGGCTGAGGATTAAAACATATCTGGAATCCCACTACCCTTATAATTAAATCCTGAACCTGAATCTCACTTATTTGTGTCCTCTGGATATAAGAGATTCGAGTCTTTTTATAAACTGCCAAAGGTCCTCACTTTTGTGCTTTGCATTATATTGTGGATTAATTACCTTTCATTGTCTTTCTCCAATGTAATGATACCACTCAGCAGGAGACATCAAATTCCACTGTCTTTGTAATTACTACTTTTCCCAAACTGCTCAAACTCCTGAGATGCACCACCCATCAGTATATTACTTTTCAGTTCTATATCTGATTCTAGCCCAACTTTCCTTAGATTTTTTTTTTTCTTTTACAATTGCACCTCTAGACCATGACAGATACTGTCTGTGGGATCATTATCTCCTGGTCAGTGAATGAAGATTCATCATTCTATTTTATTTTATTTTATTTTAATTTTTTAATGTTTATTTATTGTTGACAGAGAGAGAGAGAGAGAGAGAGAGAGAGCATGAGCAGGTGAGGGGCAGAGAGAGAGGGAGACACAGGACGCGGGGATCGAACTCACAAGCCATGAGATCATGACATGAGCCAAAGTCGGACACTTAACTGACTGAGCCAACTAGGCATCCCTCAACATTCCATTTTAAATTCTGCTTCCTCAAATTACTTCAGAGACCAACCCTTTTATGTTATGGTTTTTGGGACACAGACATTAATGCTAAAATTTGCATTCAGAAAGTATATTGGTGAGTGTTATTTTGGAGCAATATGTAGAAGGAAGTGAGGGAAGCAAAATTGAGCAGCCATAAGTTGAACTGTGGTTTATTTGCATAACAAACTTCAGCTACTCCCATGGGGAGCAATTGACCTGGGATGGGACTTCACAGTTCATGCAAACTGAATCAAGGGGGTAGGACAGTATCTCCGTCATTTACCAGTCATTGTGTTGCAGGATTTTTTTTTTTTACCTCAATACCCAGGATTCTTTGTCTCATTGCTTCAAAGAATAAAGTGGTGGCCACAGAATAAAATTAGCAACAGGCAAAAGTTTATTAGAGTATAAGATCAGAAGGGAAGAATAGTATGAAATCTCTCTTTATAGAAAAGGGGCATTTGAAAGTGAATGCCTGTGACTATAGGCAAGGGACTTTGTTTGATAGGGTTTTGGTTGGCCCCTTTCCTTCCCCCTTGTTTCTTCTCAGGTTCTACCCTTATTGGCTAGGTAACTCTAAATGCCTAGGCATTCCTTTTTGATTGGCTGGTTTCCATTGTATGAGGGGTGATCTATGACTGGCCATATGGTTTTTTGTGGGCCACACATTTTATGGGCTACTTGTTTTTAGTCAGGTCTTTTGTTTGTCAAATTCCTGAGGGAAACCTGAGGGTGATTAGGTGGTGTCTGTTACATTTTTAAGAGGAACTTTTTGCCTGTGGAGTTTGCTCAAAGTCAGAGATTCCCAGAAGAAATGTTTTAAAATATGTGTTTTTCCCCACCCAGGAGCCTTTAAGCCTTAGCCTCTCCTTTTTTACCTACTGAATCCTATCTTTCTTTATCATAACTGGATGCAGGTTGCCCTGGGAAGGCAGCCCAATCTTAGGCAATTAAGCTCCCATTAACTGAGAAGACTATCTGGGGAGATCCTTTGCTGTGAATCATCAGCAGGCAATACTCTTGGCAGCTGGGGGATAAATACATTGGTTCTTAAGGATGGGAACTGGAAAGTACAACATAGCATTTACTACTATATTACAAATAGTCACAACACCTATCTGGCATGGTGTCTCTGTTTATACTCTTTCCCAGTTGAATTCCTTCTATTTATGCTTGCAAATGCATTTTCAGACTATTAATTGGCATTGTATAAAATAAAAAAATATTATATTAATTTTTTAAATTTATATATTCATTATATTGATTTTCTAAAATTCCACAACCTTGCTGATATTTTTTTTCGTTGTTTATAGATACGTTAGGATTTTCTATATGTAGGACAATGTTGTCTGTAAATGCATATAATTTTACATCTTTTTCAATGTGAATGCCTTTTAGTTTATTTTCTTGACTAATAGCCCTAGCAAGATTGTCCAGTATAATATTGAATAAGAATTGTGAGAATAGACATATCATTTTGTTCCTGATATAGGGAGAAAGCATTCAGTCTATCACTATTAAGTATAACGCTAGTTATAGATATTTTCATTGATGTCCTTTATGAATTGAGGAAGTTAAATGTTATTACTTGTTTTTGAGTAATTCTATTATGAAGGACATTGGATTTTGGCAAATGCTTTTTCTCTATTTGGAATATTATGTAGTTTTTGTCTTTTATTAATATGATATATTGATTTCATCATTTGAACCAATCATGCATTGCTGGAATAAATTGCACTTGGTCACGGCATATAATTTATTTATACATTACTGTATTCAGGATAGCCACGTGTAAAAGAATGAAGTTGCACCTTTACCTCACACCATCTACAAAATTAAATAATTATAGATTAAAACCTAAATGTATGATTTAAAACTGTAAAGATTATAAAAGAAAACGGGTAAATCTTCATGAACTCAGATTTGGCAATAGATTCTTAGATATGACACAAATAGCCTTAGCAACAATAAATAAAATAAATTGTAGTTCATCAAAAATGCAAATGCTTGTGATTCAAAAGACACTTTTTTTTTAAGTTTATTTATTTATTTTGAGAGAGAGATGGTGTGAGCAGGGGAGGGCCGGAGAGGGGAGAGAAAGAGAATCCCATGAGGGCTCCATGCTGTCAGCACAGAGCCAGATGCGGGGCTCAAACTCATGAAATCATGAGATCAACACCTGAGCTGAAACCAAGAGTAGGATACTTAACCTACTGAGCCACCCAGGTGACCCTCAAAAGACACTATTAAGAAAGTGAAAAAACAACCTACAGAATGGTCGAAATGTTATGACTCAGTAATAAAAAGACAACCTTATTTTAAAATGGACTAAGCAACTGGATAGATATTTCTCCAAAACAATATATTAATGAGCAATAAGCATATAAAAAGATGCTTCACATCACTAGCTAATAAGGAAATAGAAATCAAAACCACCATGAGATGTCATATCATGCTTAACATAATGCCTAGAATAAAAAAGTCAGATACTAACTAGTGTTGGTGAACATTTGTAAAAGTAGAAACTATCCTACAATGCTGGTTTGAATGAAAAATACCTCAGACACTTTGGAAAACAGAGTGAAATTTCCTGAAATGATTAAACATAATATTAGTATATTTCTCAGCTTTTCCATTTGTAGATATATAACCAAGGGAAATGAAAACATGTCTTTCAAAAAACATATTCAAGATTGTTTCCGGCAGCACATTTCTTAATAGTCAAAGGTGGGAAAAATCCAAGTGTCTGTCAACTGATGAATGGATAACAAAATGTGCTATTTCCAAGCAATGTATGAACCTTGAAAATAATATATAAAGAAAATGAAATCAGTCACAAAAGTTCACATATTTTATCCTTCCATTGATAGGAAATATGCAAAGGTGGTAAATCCATACAGACAAAAAATATATTAGTGGTTGCTTAAGCCTTGGGGTGAATGGTCTGAAAGATGTGGTGGCTAAAGGGTATGGGATTCTGTTTGAACTGATGAAAATATACTAAATTGATATCTATGATGTTTGTACATATCAGTGAATATACAAAAAGCATTGTATTACATACTTTAAATGGATAAATTGTACAGTACATGAAATTTGTCTCAATAAAGTTGTTTAAAAATAATTGTAAGAATGGAGAAAATACAAATATTCTGAATGCTGCTGGAACTGAGTTGGAGGCATCCCCACTCAGATCCAGACCAGTGTCCGGTACTTAGTTTCTCCCCTTACAAAGGGAAGGGTATTTAAGTAATCCCATAAACATCAGCTGAATAGAGCAGAAGAAACCAGAAGGAATCAGTTCTCTGGGACAAGGACATAGCTTGGTAATTTCACTTGGTATTAAAGCTTGATCTCTGCTTCAAATTCACAGGTTTATCAAAGCTGTTTGTAGGTATGGCTTGCCTTCCTCTGCTTTATGGCTCACCAAGCAGGAAGTGCATATGGCTCAGAAACTACACTCTTTAAAGTCTCTCTGATGATCTCTGAGAACAATTGTTACCATGGCTAGATTGTTACATAGGGGGAAATCATCCCTGAAATTGTCTCAGTGGGCCTTGGGCTATCTGAAAAGAGACAAAATTCATGGGTTAAGGGCAGTGTTTTTTTTTTTGGGGGGGGGGGGGTTGGAACAATCTAGTAGCTCTGCCTGAGTGCCAACCTGAGAACTTTGTAATCCTTTGGTTGTAATACATCCTTAGGTGCTTGTTATCTTACAAAGTGGCCAATTTTCCTTATTTTGTTGACATTTGGAAAAACACACTGTAAACATATTTAACACATATGTATTAGATATTCCAGCTATAATTTTTGACAATAGACCAAGAGTCTGCAAAGAAGGCCTGTCTGGAGAGACTGGATCCCATCATGTCATCAGTTTTGTCATGGGGCATCCTAAATTCAATATGCTTTTGCAGGAGCCAATTAGAAAAAGTATTTTGTAAGGAAGAAGTCCAATAAAGTATGAAGCCTTGCATTTGCACTACCCCCATGAATATGGACTGGTAACAGGATATGATGACATGGAGAAACTCTGGAAGTATCTTTTTGAGTGGAAGCTGGAAGTAAAGCCCTGTCAATGGCCTGTGCCCATGACTGAGCCATTCTTGAACCCAAGAGAAATTTGAGAGAAGATGGCAGAAGTGATATTTGAGAACTTCAATGTGCCTGCCTTCTACCTGTCCAATTATACGGTGGTAGAACTCTATACAGCTCTACCTCTGTCATGGGACTAGTGGTAGACAGTGGGGATGAGGTTACTTGCACTGTCCCTACCTTTGAAGGTTACTCCCTGCCTAATGTTCTTACCAAGCTCTAAATGGCAAGGAAAGACAACCCAGAACATACTACCTGGCTCCTACTCACTGGTGTGAGCACTTTCCCTTCCATATTTGACAAGGCTTTACCGGGTGACATCAAAGAGAAGCTGTGTTATGTGGCCTTGGAGCCAGAGAAAGAACTATGTAAGAGGCCAGATGAGATTGTGAGAGAATACAAACAGCTAATTGAGAATGCCAACTGAGAGAATACAAACAGTCAGTTGAGAATGGCATCTACCTGGGGCTCCTGGGTGGCTCAGTCGGTTAAGCGTCCGACTTCAGCTCAGGTCACCATCTCGCGATCTGTGAGTCTGAGCCCCACGTCGGGCTCTGGGCTGATGGCTCAGAGCCTGGAGCCTGCTTCCAATTCTGTGTCTCCCTCTCTCTCTGCCCCTCCCCCGTTCATGCTCTGTCTCTGTCTGAAAAATAAATAAAAAACGTTAAAAAAATTTTAAAAAGAGAATGCCATCTACATTGATGACCAGCTGTACCAGGTGCTTGAGATTCTCTGTGCACCTGACCAGCTGGGCATCAACAACCTGGGAATCTCAAAAATAATCTCTGGCAGCATTATGAAGTGTGGCACTAAAATTCAGAAGAATCTTTTTGTGGAAACTGTGCTGTCTAGGGGCATTCCTTGCTTCTCTGGGCTTGAGGAAAGTCTTATGAAATAACTGGAACAGCTAGCTTCCAAAGGGACTCCCATCAATATCACTGCTTCTTCTAATAGGTGTTTATCCGTGTGGATTGGTGCATCCACTGTGACTTCTCTGAACAATTTTAAACAGATGGGGAGTATCCCTACAAGTCTCAAGAAGTTTGGGAGATTTATTATTTAGAAAAGATGATCTTTAAAAACCTCAAATGTTTGGGACAACTCCAAATGTCAGATCATAGAATACCTATGGAAGGTGATATTGTGCTTCAAGCAAGATGTTCAGTAAAATTATTTTGCCTTTTTGGGCTTCAGTTCATTCTTGTTGCACATTGCTGTAACCATTGGTGTACAAATATCTGTATCTTCACGTTCAACTCTTTTGGGTATATATTTTAAGAGTGGGATTTCTGGGTCATATGTTAATTTCATGTTTATATTTTTGAGTAACTATCAAAATGTTTTGTGAGCAGCTGCATTGTTCCTTTTACATTCCCAAACACAAAGGATGAGGGTTCCTTATCTTCACATACTTACCAACACTTATTTCCTGTTTTTGAATAATAGCCATTCTAAAGTATATGAACAGGTATCTCATGTTTTGATTTGCACTTCCCTAATGATTAGTGATATTCAGCATCTTTTTATATGTTTATTTTCCATTTGAATATTGTCTTTGGAGAAATATCTATTCAAGTCCTTGGCCCATTTTCTTAATGTTTATTTTTCAGAGAGAGAGAGAAAGAGAGAGAGAATGGGGGAGGGGCATAAAGAGAGGGAGACACAGATTTGAAGCAGTCTCTGGGCTCTGAGCAGTCAGCACAGATCCTTGGCCCATTTTTTGGTTAGGTTGTTTATATTTTTGCTGTTGAGTTGTCAGTGTTGTTTATATACTCTGGCTATTAAAACATTATCATATGTGTGAGTTTTCTTTTCTCATTTTTTTGGGGGAGTTTTCACTCTCTGAATAATGGCCTTTGGTGAACAAGAAATTTTAACAAAGTACAATTTATTAATGTTTCCTTTTGTTGCATAAACATTTGGTGTCATATTTTAGGAAACCATCGCCAAATTGAAGGTCATGAATGTTTGCCCTATGTTTTCTTCTAAGAGGTTTATAGTTTCAGTTTTTAAGTTTGTTTTTAATCCATTTTGAGTTAATTTTTGTATATGTTATAAGTGATCTAACTTCATTATTTTGCATGTGGATATCTAGGTTTCCCAAGACCATTTACTAAGGAGACTCTTCCTTTCCAATTGTATACTTTTGGCACCCTAGTAGAAAATTAATTGAATGTATATGTATGGACTTATTTCTGGAACCTATATTTTTTATTACATGTATCTATAAGCCTATCCTTATGCCACTACCACAGTGTTTTGATTGCTATAACTTGGTAGTAAATTTTGAAATTGGAAAATGTAAGTCTTCCAACTTTGTTCTACTTTTTCAATATTGTCTTGGTTATTTGAGGTCTCTTTAAATTCCTTAGGAATTTTATAATGGGTTTTTCAATTTCTGTAAAAACATCATTAAGATTTTAATAGGCATTGTGTTGAATTTGTATATAACTTTCAGTAATACTGTTGTCTAAATAAAATCAAGTTCTCCAATTCATTCAGACAGGATATATTTTCATGTTTAAGGTATTCTTTGTTTTGTTCTGTTTTACAGCAATGTTTTGCAGTTTTCTGTGTACTAGTCTTGTGATTCCTTAATCAAATTTATTCCTAAGTATTCTTTCTTTTCTTTTTGATGCAACTGTACAATGACTTGTTTTCTTAATTTCTTGTTTAGGCTCTGGGCTAATTTTAACATGTTTTAACTCTATGTTTTATCTATTGACCATTACTAGAGATGAGGAAATTAGTACAGTAACACTTCTTTCATTGTCGTCTTTCTCCTATCATGAGAGAGTTGTGATTCTAGGACTCTAGGACAATCCTTAGCTTAAATTTGTGTTTATTGACCTATTTACCAAATTTATGTCATCTCCCTTGGGGAAAATTCTCTCATCAAAATTTGACCTTCAGAAATTATGTGAGAACTCATGTTAAAACCTGTTAAGTCAGTATTTTTCTATATTGTGACCTGCAGAATGCTAATTATCCTCTTTTCTTCAAATGGCCTTTGCTCTTTGTCAGCATGGAAACTAACACACACACACACACACACACACACACACAATGTTCTATTGGTATGACTTCTTCACTCCACATCCTTTGCTTTTCTTCCATAAAGATCTGATCTACAGAAACAGTTCCCGTTCTTTTTTGGTATTGCCTATGTCCATAAGTTTATTTATTTATTCATATTATCTTTGCATATGTATACCATAAAACTGAATTTACTTTTGGAGAAAGCTGTATCATACTATAAATGTGAAATTATATTGGGATGTAACTATTATCTCTCATTTTGCTCCTTATTGCACAGATGTTTTTAAGTATATTCTGTCAGTTTGTGCCACTGTTTTAAATTGAATAGAGTGTTATCTATTACTATGTTGGGGGATGCCTTTCAAAAGAAGAAAGTGGAGTTAAAAATAGCTAAATTTCTAACATTTCTAACATTATTTCTACCTTGAAGTTGGAAGCACAACTGCTTTTAATTTATATATTTATAGTGTATCATGACATATATTACAAACCTGGTTCAGTTTTCTCTTTACAATCATCACCATTCCTACCATTTTCTATTTTTTATATGAATTGTAAATCACTGAGTCATTTTCCACAAAAAGTACTATAGACTTCATTAAGATTATATTTAATTCATACATTTACTTGTAGAGTTTTTAGCTTTATCATATTAAATCTTCCAATGCGGGAATATTGCATGACTTTCTATTTACTTAGGAAATCTTCATGGATTGTTTTTCATTTGGGTCGTTCAAATTTAACCTTAGATTTAGTCTCACATTTTTTATGGTTTTGTACTCTTATGAGAAGGATATGTGTCTATAATATTTTCAAACTGATTTGCTAGTAGATAGGTAATCTATATACTTTTTATGGTAATCTCATATATCACACTTTTCTGTACTATTTTATCAATTCTAAAATATTTTGTATTCATTCTATTAGATTTAAGTAGACGATCACAATTGCAAAAAGCCATAGTTTTGGCTGTCTTTCAAGTATATACCATTTATTTATTTTCCATTACTTAGTAAAATAGTAAATAGTATTGGAATATGAATGTGACATGTGGTGCTCATAAACTTCCTTTTGCTTTATTAAGAAAAACTTAAAAAATTCTCATGTATAATATTTACAGGTAATTTATGAAAGTTGCTATCATAAAATTTGAGAAATTTAGAAATATTTTTCTGTTTAAAAAATTAGGAAATAGTGACATTTACAAAATTCAATTCTAGCATCTACTAAGGCAATCATATTTTTTCCTTTACTCAATGTGGACAAATATTACTAAATGATGGCTATATTTGGTGATCTAATATTTTACTTAGGAACATTAAATCTGATCCCAAGTGAGTTAGTATCAAAATTATTTCTTTTTAGTCTACTGAAGTTTTATAACTGAGGATGTGATGGCTTCAGAGAATGAATTTGGAATCTAATCTGCATATTTCTAGGGACAGTGGCATCCATGCTTTTGTCTTTTCAGAATTCTTTCCATTCATCCTCTTAAATAAATCTTATATTTCTAAAAATTTTAAAGTTGTCTTCTTCAAATTTGATTCATTAAGCTATTTGAAAATTTATATATATTATTTAAGAGAGGAGTCCAATTTAAATATTTTTATTTCTGCTTTAATGAAGTATAATTGACATATCAAAATTAACTATATTTAAGTTGTACAGTGTACCTTTTTAAGGTAAACAAAGTCATGGTTTAATATACATATACACTATAAGGTGATTACCACCATTAAGTTAATTAATACATTCATCATCTCACATAGTTACCTTTTGTGTGTGTAGGATAAAAACACTTCATATATTCTCTCTCATCAAATTTCAAGTATGTAATACAATATTATTAACTATAAGCAGCATGATGTATATTATATTCTTAGAACTTATTCAGCTTATAAATGAAATTTTGTGTCATTTGACTAACATCTCTCCATTTCCCCTACTCCCCAGAACCTGACAACCACCATTTGACTCTCTGGTTCTAGGTGTTTGATTTCACTGATTCCACATATTAGTATTCTACAATATAGTATTGTCTTTCTGTGTTTGGCTTATTTCACTTAGCATAGTGTTCTCCAGGTTCATCCATGTTGTCACAAATGGCAGGATTTTCTCCTTTTATGACTAAATAATATTCAATATATTATATAATTATTATATATTAAATGTGGAATATATAATTATATATAATTATTTATATAAATATAATTGTATGTAAATATCCCATAGTGTATATGTGTGTGTGTGTGTGTGTATATACATATACATATATATAATTTATCCATTTATGTATCAACAACAGACATTTCAGTTGTTTCTATGTCTTGGCTATCATTATTTATAAAGCATTATTATTAACATTATTCATGTTGTAGTGAACATGGGAATGCACATATCTCTTTGAGATCCTGATTTAATTTTCTATGGATATATACCCAGAAGTGGTTTGCTTAGATCATATACTATTTCTGTTTTTAACTTTTTAAGGAACATCCATACTGCTTCCCATAATGGCTGTACTAATATACATCCCCACAAACTGTACAAGTGTTCCATTTTCTCTGTACATTTGCCAAAACTTATCTTTCGTGTTTTTGATAATTGACATTCTAAAAAATGTAAGGTAGTATTTCATTGTGTGGTTTTTTTAAATTTTTTAAAATGTTTATTTATTTTTGAGAAAGAGAGAGACAAAGTGCAAGTGAGGGAGGGGCAGAGAGAGGGAGATACGGAATCTGAAGCAGGATTCAGGCTCTGAACTGTCAGCACAGACCCCGAGGTGGGGATTGAACTCACAAACCATGAGATAATGACCTGAACCAATGTCAAAAGCTTAACTGAGCCACCCATGCGCTCCTCATTGTGGTTTTGATTCCCTGATGGCTACTGATGTTGAACACATTTTCATATACATGGTGGCCATTTGTAGGTTTTCTTTGTAGAAATATCTATTCAAACACTTTGTCCATTTTTAAATTGTGGTATTTGTTATTTTGCTATTGAGTTGTAGGTGTTCCTAATATATTTTGGATATTATCCTCTTATCAGATATACATTTTGCAAATATTTTCTCTCATTCAAAAGATGGCCTTTTCATTTATTTGTTTCCTTTACTGTAGAGAAGCCTTTTAGTTTTATGTAGTTCCATGGTTGATTTTTTTCTTTTGTTGCTTGTGCTTTTGGTGTCATATCCAAAAATTCATTGTCAAGACCTATGTCAGTTAGCTTTTTCTCTATGTCTCCTCTATGATTATTACATTTACGTCTTCAATCCATTTTGAGTTAATTTTTGTAAGGATTCAGTTTCATTCTTTTGCATGTGGATATCTTTTTGCCAAAAAATATTAAAGAGACTATCCTTTCAGTTTTGTGTATTTTGGCAACCTTGATGAAAATTGTTTGCATATGTGTGGAATTGTTCCTCAGCTCTCAGTTCTGTTCCATTGGTTTATATGTCTGTTTTTTTTTTTTTATGTCAATAACATACTGTTTTGATTATAATAGCTTTGTAATATAGTTTGGAATGAGGAAGTTTGATGTCTCCAGCTTTGTTCTTTCTCAAGATTGCTTCAGTTATTCAGGGTCTTTTGTGGTAGTATATGAATTTTAGGATTGCTTTTTCCTGCTACTGTGAAAAATGCCATAAGAATTATATTGAATTTGTAGATTATGTTGAATAGCATAGAGAATTTAACAATATTAATACTCCCAATCCACAAACATGGAAACAAATATTTCAATTTATTTGTGTCTTTTTTCATTTCTTACAGTTTTAGTGTACAGATTATTAACCTTTATGGTTAAATTTATCCCTAAGTATCTTATTCTTTTTAATGTTATTATAAATAGAATTGTTTTCGTAATTTTATTTTTGGATAGTTCATTGCTAGCATATAGAAATGTAGCTGATTTTTTCTATATTGAGTTTGTGTCCTGAAGCTTTACTAAGTTTATTTATTAGTTCTAACATTTCATTTTAATTTTTCAGGATTTTGTATATTAAAGATCATGTAAACAAAAGAAACAATTTAACTAATTCTTTTCTCATTTGAACCCTTTTATTATTTTTTCCTAATTTTCTGTGTAAGACATCCAGTACTATGTTTGAATGGAAGTGGTGAGAGTGGGCACCATTATCTTGTTCCTGATCTTTGGGGTAATATTTTAGATTCTTACTAATAAGTATGTTGTTAGCTGTGGGCTTGTCCAAAAGGCCTTTATTATATTAATGTATATTACTTTTACTATTTCATTAGAATTTTTATCATGAAAGGATGTTCACTTTTTTAAAATTCTTTTTCTACATCTATTGGGATGATCATGTTTTTTATTCTTCATTCTGTTAATGTGGTATATTACATGTATTGACTTACATGTGTTGAACCTTTCTTTCTTCCCAGAGATAAATTCCACTTGATCATGGTGTATGATCCATTTAATGTGCTCTTGAATTTGTTTGTAGTATTTTGTTGAAAATTTTTGCCTCACTATTCATCAGGGATATTGGCACACAATTTTCTTTCTTATAGTGAGTGCCCTTATCTGGTTTTAGTATCAAGGTAATGCTGGCCTTGTAAAATGAATTTTGGAGTTTTCTCTCCTCTTCAAATTTTTAGAATATTTTCAGAAGAATTAACATTAATTCTTCTTTAAGAGTTTGGTAGAATTCACCTGTGAAGTCTTGGGCTTTTCTTTGTTGGGAGGATTTTGATTACTGATTCAATCTCCTTACTCATTATTAGTCTGTTCAGAATTTCTATTTCTTCATGTTTCAGTCCTGGTAGGTTGTATGTTTCTAGGAATTTATGTTGTCTAATTTGTTGGCATATAATTTTTCATAGCAGGCTCTCATGATATTCTGTATTTCTGTTGTATCAGTTGTAACATTCCCTCTTTCACTTATATTTTGTTATTTGAGTTCTCTTTTTTTTCTTGGTAAGTGTATCTAGATGTTGGTGAATTTTGTCTATTTTTTTAATAAACCCACTCAGTGTCTTTGATATTTTCTACTGTTTTCATATTCTCTATTTCATTTATTTCTGCTTTACACTTTATTTTCTTTCTTGTGCTAACTTTGGGTTATTTTGTTCTTCTAGTTTCTGGAGGTATAAAGTTAGGTTGTTTATTGGAGCTATTTATTTTTTCTCTAACATATGCATTTCTCACTATGAACTTCACTCTTAGAACTATTTATGGTGTATCCCATAAGTTTTGAAATGTTTCCATTTTTGTTTATTTCAAACTTTGTTTTAAGTTTCCCTTTGGTTACTTCTTTGAACCATTGGTTGTTCATAAATGTGTTCTCTAATTTCCATGTATTTGTTTATTTTCAAGTTCTATTTCTGTTATTGATTGTTAATTTCATATCATTGTGGATAGAAAAGACAGTTGGCATGATTTAAATCTTTTGCTAAGACTTGTTTTGTGACCCAGCATATGATCTGTGCTAGAGAATGTTCCATGAATGCGTAACAAGCGTGTGTATTCTACTGCTATTGGAAGGAATGATATGTTTGTTAGGTTTTACATGGTCTAAAGTATGGTTGAAGTCCAAAGTTTCCTTATTGATTTTATGTGGATGATGTATACATTGTTGAAATTGGTATACTGAAGCCTCCTACCATTATTATATTTTTCTATTTCTCCCTTCAGTTCTGTTGGTATTTGTTGAATATATTTATCAGCTCTGATATTGAGTGCATATATATTTATAATTATCTTATCCTCTTGATGTATTTATTCCTTTGTCATAGTATAATGACCTTTTTCTGTTGTTAGTTTTTGACTTGAGATATATCTTGTCTAGTAGAAGTATAGCTACCTTTGTTGTCTTTTAGTTTACTTTTCATCTACATGGGTTATCTTTTTCTATCCCTTTACTTTGAGACTATGTATGTCCTTAAAGCTCAAGTGAGTCTCTTATAGACAGCATATAGTTGGGAATTGTTTTTTTTTTCTTTAAGGTGTACACTTTATTGAACTGGTCTCAAGTCAGTGTACAGGTAAGACCTGGCTGCCTTTGTGCCTCAACCACACTCCAAGGGAGACTGAAAGTCTTCATACATCTCAGCTTGGAGGGACAAAAATGGAGGCTATGTGGGCAGACCATTCAAAGTAAAACAAAAAGAGCAAGTATTAAGACAACTATTTTAAAAATGCAGACTACTTAATTTACACAAAAGTAATGCTATCACCCTTCCTTGTGTGGACTCCATGAGAACTGGCTCTTCTCAGGGAGAAATGGGGAGGCCTTTGGGAAGATTAGGGGCTTTCTGTAACAATGCATCTCATGATATTTGGAATAACTTTAAAAAAGAACAATGTAGAAAGTCATTGGCCACACAGTAGAACTTTGGAAATGCTTGTCCTAACCAACTGCTGTCACCTTCACTATTCCAGTGTTTAAATCTTGAGTCAAACACCAAAAAAATCCAAAAACAAAAAGCAAAACAAATTTTAAAAAATAAATAAAGCCATGCCAATCTCATCTCATTTTCTGCACGAGTTAGGGTTTCTCAAGAAATGGTGTATCATGACTAAAGTAACAGTCTGCCTAGAAGCATTTCCAGTGGATAATGTAGGGGCCCAACTCATTGTTCTCCTGCTTGCTGATCCACATCTGCTGGAAGGTAGACAGTGAGGCCAGAATGGAGCTGCTGATCCACAGTGTACTTGTGTTCAGGAGGTGTGAAGATCTTGATATTGTGCTGGGTGCCAGGACAATGATCTCCTTTTGTGTCCTATCAGTGATTCTGGGGTGCTAAGTGGTTCTACCAGATAGTACCTTGTTGGTGTACAGGTCCTTGTGGATGCCAACATCACACTTCATGATGGAGCTAAAGGTAGTTTCACATATACCACAGGATTCCATGCCCAGGAAGGAAAGGTATTTTCATGTATACCACAGGATTCCATGCCCAGGAAGAAAGGCTGGAAGAACACCTTGGTGCAGTGGTACTGCACATAGCCAATGGTGATGACCTGCCTGTCTGGTAGTGCATACCTCTTTCTCAGGGAGGAGCTGGAGGCCACAGTGGCCATCTACTGTTCAAAGTCCAGGAGGATGTAGCACAGCTTCTCCTTCATGTAACACATGATTTCCTGTTTGGTAGTGGTGGTGAAGCTGTAGCCATACTCTATAAGAATTTTTATAAGGTAGTCTGCCATGTCCAATCCAGCTAGGTTCAGATGCAGGATGGTATGGGGAAGGGCATACCCCTCACAGATGGGCACAGTATGGGGTACCCTGTCACCAGAGTCCATCATGATGCCAGTGGTAAGACCAGAGTAGGACAGGGACAGGATGGCCTGGATAGTCACAAGGCTGGGATGTTGGTCTCAAACATGATCTGAGTAATCTTCCCATGGTTGGCACTGGGGCTCAGGGGAACTTGGTCAGTGATCATGGAGTGCTCCTTGGGGGCCACACAAAACATGTTGTAGGTGTGGTGACAGATCTTCTCCATGTTATTTTAGTTGGTGATGATGCTGTGGTGGATGGGGTACTTCAGAGTCAGGATGCCCTTTTTGCTCTGGGCCTCATCACTCATGTAGTAGTCCTCTGGCCCATGCCCACCACCATGCCCTGGTGCCAGGGAACATGCCATGATGGAGGGGAAGACAGCCTGGGAAGCATTGTGGGCTGTGAGGCCAGACTTGTGCATGTTTATTAAATCATTTCAGCCATTCAGTGATCTTTTATTGGAGAGTTTAAGTCAATTCTGTTTAAAGTAATTATTGATACATAAGAACTTAGCAGCACTATCTTTTAAATTATATAATATATATTTATTATATATCTAATTACATCTAATTATATCTATATATAATTAAATTTGTATTTATTTATAAATATGTTTATATATTAAAATATATTATTTATAAATATATAAAATATATCCTTGGTATTTGCCTCATGTTTGTCTACCATTCTTACTCATTTCTGCCTTAATTTTAAGTGATTTTAAATATTTTTTAGTACTCCATTTTTAAAATGGCATATTGCCTCTACTTTTTAGCATTTGTATTTATTTCTTTAAGGATCAAAATGTGTATCCTAATCAGAATTAGTATTTTACCTTTTCACATAAAATAGAAGATTCTTATAGGAACATATGTCCATTTACCTCCACTGATTGTTCTGTTGTTTTCATATCTAGTTCCATGAATATTTTAAAACATAAAATATAAAAAACTTGTGAAAACTCAGTTGTTTTTTTACAGAAATTAAGGGAAAAAAGTAGTCTTTTATATTTAACCACATATTAACTGTTTCTGGTGTTTTTATTCCTTCCTGGAGATCTGAAATTCCATCTGATATAGTTGTCCATTATCCTGAAAACTTTCCTCTAGCAATTATTTATTAAGGGTATTCTTGTAATTAATTCACTACCTTTTGTTTATCTGAAAAGGTCTTCATTTTATATTCATTTATACCAAATGTTTTCACTCTATAAATAATTTTATCATTTCAGAATCATGTGGCCTCCATTGTTTCTGATGAGAAGATCACAATTTTGTATAAAATTTTCTCCCTTTATAATATTGCTTCTTTTCTGTTTTCAAGATTTTCTCCATACTCTAGTTTTCATCAGTTTTACTATGATGTTTTTAGATTTAATTTTACTTGTATTTGTTTTAAATTTGCTGCATACTGATATTTTTCACCAAATTTTGGATGTTTTCAGGTACATTTTCTGATATGCTTTTTATTTTAGAGCAGTTTGAGATTTACAAAGTAATTTGAAGTTAGTACAAAGAGCTCCCATATACCACACACCAAGTTTCCCCTATTATTAACAACTTACCTACTATGGTACATTTGCTACAATTAATGAACCAATATTGATGCATTATTATACCTAAAAGACAAAATTTGGATTTATTAATTTTTACTTAATGTCATTATCTGCTTCTGGAAGATAATGCTTCACATGCAGTTTCATGTTTCTTTAAGTTCTTCTTGGCAGTGAGAATTTCTTAGACCTTTCTTCTTTTTGATAACATTGATAACTTTGAGAAATACTGTATTGTAGAATGCCTACATTCATAGAAAATATGGAGTTTAAGATGTTTGATATTTTTTCATGGTTAGATTGGGATTTATGTTTTGGAAGAATACCACAGAGACAAATTGTCATTTTCATCATGTCCTATCAAGGGTATACTCTATCAAAATTACTTATCACTGCTATTAACCATGAGTACACAGCGGAGGAAGTATTTATTATTTTATCCACTTTAAAGTTACCTTTTCCCCCTTTTCATGATGCACTCTTTGGAAAGAAGTCATTATGCACAGTATACACTCAAAGTGTGGAGAGTCATACTCTACTTCACTAGAGTTGGAACATCTACATGAAATATTTGGAATTTTTTTTGCATGGAATATTTGTCTCTTATTCCTAATTTATTTATTTTTTCAAGAACTTTTTGATATCAGCATGAATGTGAAGGTATTTATCTTAAATATTGGATTATTATTTCATACAGCTTTACTTATTGTGTTGCTCAAATTTCTAAACAGCTTAGGCCATGGAGAACTCACACTTTAATTTGCTTCATTTAACAATTTGTTTTGAGTCATATTTTTAGCACTTTTTTTACTTTTTGGCACTAGAGGATCCCTTTTATACTTTCTTCCATAGTTCTAACTTAAGTTTTTCTTCAAAATTATGTCCTGAATTCTTTTGATTGGAGAGTGGTATTAGAAATCAGTATTTGGTAGCTAGGTGTGCACTTTGCTTTAGGGGTGGCATTACTTCTAGCCCTCTCAGCAACAGAGCATGGATATATGTGTGTGTGTGTGTGTGTGTGTGTGTGTGTAGTAACCCATGCACATAGATATCTATAAGTATTTTTTATAATAAATCAGTTGTATCTATGTAAAGCTAAATATGGGTTTATATTGATGTTTCAAATTCTAATTTATTAACATATGGATCATCTTAGCCTCCTACCCTTGCTTACTTTAACCTTCCACCCAACAGTGAGAAACCTGATTCCCTAACACTATACATTTATTTAATTGCTCAATTCCAGCATATATTTATAGTGGTGTCAGAATTGTTTACCTCTGTTCCTGAGGGAAATAATTTAATTTATTATAGTCCAATGCTTATATACAAGATCTTTTGCCTTTAGTCCCCATTCATTTCCAAAGCTTTTTAGGTTAGTAGCTCTGTCCCTTACCCTCCACAGTGAGGTTGTTTCATACATTTTTATACATTTTTAAATTATTATTTTTTATTTTAATTTATTTCTTTCCTTTTTAAAAATTATTTTATTTTATTTACTCTCAAGTTAGCTAACATACAGTGTAGTCTTTGCTTTAGGAGTAGATTCCAGTGATTCATCACTTACGTATAAACCCCAGTGCTCATCCCAACACGTGCCCTCCTTAATGCACATCACCCACTTTCCCCCACCCCCACCCCCATCAACCCTCAGTTTGTTCTCTGAATTAAAGTGTATCTTATGGTTTGCCTCCCTCTGTTTTTATCTTATTTTTCCTACCCTTCCCCTATGATCATCTGTTAAGTTTCTCAAGTTCCACATATGAGCAAAATCATATGACATCTGTATTTCTCTGACTGATTTATTTCACTTAGCCTCCAGTTACATCCATGTTATTGTAAATGGCAAGAATTCATTCTTTTCATTGCTGAGTAGTATTCCATTGTATGTATATACCACATATTCTTAATCCATCAATCAGTTGATGGATATTCGGACTCTTTCCATATTTTGGCTATTGTTGATAGCACTGCTATAAACATTGGGGTGAATGTGCCCCTTTGAATGAGCACTCCTATATCCTTTGGATAAATCTCTAGTAGTGTAACTCCTGGGTTGTAGGGTAATACTAATTTTAAACTTTTGAGTAAACTCCACTCTATTTTCCAGAGTGGCTGTAACAGTTTGCATTCCCACCAACAGTGCAAAAGGGTTCCCCTTTCTCCACATCCTCACCAACATCTATTGTTTCCAGACTTGTTAATTTTAGCCACTCTGACCAGTATAAGGTGGTATCTCAATGTAGTTTTGATTTGTATTTCCCTAATGATGAACAATGTTGACCATCTTTTCATGTGTCTATTTGCCATCTGGATGTCTTCTTTGGAAAAGAATACATTCATGTCTTCTTCCCATTTCTTCACTGGATTATCTGTTTTTCAGGTGTTGAGGTTGGTAAGTTCTTTGTAGGTTTTTGATGCTAACCCTTTATCTGATATGTCATTTGCAAATATCTTCTTACATTTCATAAAGTGCCATTTAATTTTGTTGATTGTTTCCTTTGCTGTACAAAAGCTTTTTCCCTTTTATTTCCCTTGCCCTTGGAAACATGTCAAATAAGAAGTTTCTGTGACCAATGTCAAAGAGGTTGCTACCTGTTTTCTCCTGTAAGATTTTGATGGTTTCCTGTCTCACATTTAGGTCTTTCATCAATTTTGAGTTTATTTTTGTATATGGTGTAAGGAAGTGGTCCAGTTTCATTATTCTGCATGTCCCTGTCCAGTTCTCCCAGCACTATTTGCTAAAGAGACTTTTTTCCATTGGATGCTCTTTCCTGTTTTGTCAAAGATTAATCGGCCATGTATTTGTGGGTCTGTTTCTGGGTTCTCTATTCTATTCCATTAGTTTATGTATCTGTTTTTATCCCAACACTATAATGTGTTGATGATTACAGGTTGTAATACAGCCTAAAGTCCAGGATTGTGATGTCTCCAGCTTTGGTTTTCTTTTTCAACATTACTTTGGCTATTTCGGGTCTTTTATGCCTCCATCCAAATTTTAGGATTGTTTGTTCTAGCTCTGTGAAGAATGTGGGGGCTATTTTGATAGGGATTGCATCAAATGTGTAGATTGATTTGGGGAGTATCAACATTTTAACAATATTTGTTCTTCCAATCCATGAGCATGGAATGTTTTTCCATTTCTTTGTGTCTTATTCAATTTCTTTCATAAGCTTTCTATACTTTTCAGCATACAGATCTTTTTGCCTCTTTAGATAAGTTTATTCCTAGGTAATTTATGGTGAAATTTTAAATGGGATTGATTGTCTGATATCTCTTTCTGTTGCTTTATTAGTGGTGTATAGAAATGTGACCAATTTCTGTACATTGTTTTTATACTTGTGACTTTCCTGAATTCCTATATCAGCTCTGGCAGTCTTCTGGTGGAATCTTTTGGTTTTTCCATGTAGAGTATCATATCATCTATGAAGAGTAAATGTTTGACTTCTTCTTTGCCAACTTGGATGTCTTTTATTTCATCATGTTGTCTGATTGCTAAGGCTAGAACTTCCAACACTGTGTTAAAGAGTGGTGAGAATGGGTATCCCTGTCGTGTTCATGATCTCAGGGGGAAAACTCTCAGTTTTTTCTCCATTGAGGCTGATATTAGCTGTGGCCTTTTATGTATGGCTTTTGTCATGTTAAAGTATGTTCATTCTATTCCAACTTTCTTGAGGGTTTTTATTTAGGAAGGGTGGGGTATTTTGTCAAAGGCTTTTTTCTGCATCTATTGAAAGGATCATATGGTTCTTAAGCTTTCTTCTATTAGTGTGATGTATCACATTGGTTGATTTTCAAATATTGAACCAGCCCTACAGCCCAGGACTGAATCACACTTAATACTGGTGAATGATTCTTTTAATGAACTATTTAATTTGATTTGCTAGTATCTTGTTGAGAATTTTTACATCCGTGTTCATCAGGGATATTGGCCTGTAATTCTTTTTAGTGTGGTCTCTGTTGGGTTTTGGAATCAAGGTAATGCTGGATTCATAAAATGAGTCTGGAAGCTTTCCTTCCTTTTCTAATTTTTGGAACATTTTGAGAATAGGTATTAACTCTGCTTTACATGTGTGGTAGAATTCCCCTGGGAAGCCATCTGGTCCAGGACTCTTATTTGTTGGGAGATTTGGGAGATTTTTGATAACTGATTTAATTTATTTGCTTGTGATGGGTCTGTTATAATTTTCTACTTCTTCTTGTTTGAGTTTTGGTAGTATGTGAGTGTCTAGGAATTTGTCCATTTGTTCCAGATTGTCCAGTTGTTGGCATATATTTTTTCATAGTATTCTCTAATAATTGTTTTTATTTCTGTGGTGTTGGTTGTGATCTCTCCTCTTTCATTTATGATTTTATCTATTTGGGTCCTCTCTGGTTTCTTTTTGAGAAGTCTGGGTAGGGGTTTATCAGTTATGTTTATTCTTTCAAAAAACCAGCTCTTTGATTCATTGACCTACTTTGTTTTGTTTTGTTTTGGAGTCCATATCATTTATTTCTGCTCTAATCTTTATTATTTTACTTCTTCTCCTGGCTTTGGGTTTTCTTTGCTTCTGCCTTTCTAGTTCATTTACATGTAAAGTTACGTTGTGTATTTTGGACATTTCTTGCTTCTTCAGATAGGCCTGAATTGCAATGTATTTTCCTCTTACAATGCATTTACTGTATCCCAAAGCATTTGCACTGTTGTGTTTTCATTTTCATTTGCTTCCGTATATATATAAAATTTCTTCTTTAATTTCATGGTTGACCCATTCATTCTTTAGTAGGATGTTCTTTAACCTCCATGTATTTGGGGGCTTTCCAATTTTTTCTTGTGGTTCAAGTTTCATAGCATTATGATTGGAAAATATGAATGGCATGATCTCAATCCTCTTATACTTGTTAAGGACTGTTTTGTGACCCAGTATGTGATCTATTTTGGATATTGTTCCATGTGCACTTGAGAAGAATGTGTATTCTGCCACTTTTGTGTGAAAAGTTCTGAATATATTTGTTAAGTCCATCTGGTTCAATGTGTCATTCAGAGCCATTGTTTCCTTATTGATTTTATGTATAGATGATCTGCCCGTTGTTGTAAGTGGAGTATTAAAGTCCCCTACCATCACAGTATTATTATCTATACATGTGTTTATGTTTGTGATAAATTGATTTATATATTTGGTTGCTACCACATGGGGACATAAACATTTATAATTGTTAGCTCTTCTTGATGGATACACCCCTTAAGTATGATATAATGCCCTTCATTGCTTGTTATAGTTTTTGTTTTAAAATCTAGTTTGTCTGATAGAAGTATGGCTACTCTGGCTTTCTCTTGGTGTCAAATAGCATGATAGATGGTTCTCCATCCCCTCACTTTCAATCTGCAGGTGTCTTCAGTTCTAAAAATGAGTCTATTGTAGGTAGAATATAGATGGATCTTGTTTTTTTATTTTTTTATTTTTTATCCATTCTGATACTCTTTGTCTTTTGATTGGGGCATTTAGTCCATTTACATTCAGAGTGATTATTGAAAGATATAAATTTGTGTTATTGTGTTATCTGTAGGTTTTGTGTTTGTGGTGATGTCTCTGGTCCTTTGTAGAGTTTGCTGCTTTCTACTCACAGAGTCCCTCTTAGGATCTCCTGTAAGACTGGTTTAGTGGTCATGACCTCCTTTAGTTTTTGTTTGTCTGGGAAAGCCTTTATCTCTCCTTCTATCCTGAATGACAGACTTGCTGGATAAAGGATTCTTGGCTGCATATTTTTCCTGTTCAGCACATTGAATATTTACTGCCATTCCCTTCTGGCCTGCCACATTTCAGTGGACGTGTCTGCTACTACGCTTATGTGTTTACCCTGTTGGTTCAGGCATGTTTGTCCCTAGCTGCTTTCAGAATTCTCTCTTTATCTTTATATATTGCCAATTTCACTATGATATGTTGTGGTGGTGACCTGTTTTTGTTGATTTGAAAGGAGTTCTCTGTGCTTCTTGAACTTGGATACCTGTTTCCATCTGCAGATTATGGAATTTCTCAGCTATAATTTGTGGAAATAAACCTTTTTCCCTTTCTCTCTCTTTTTCTGGAACTCCTATGATATGGATATTATTTTGCTTCATGAAATCACTTATCTCTCTAATTCTCCCCTCATGGTCTAGTAATTACCTTTCCCTGTTTTTCCACTTTTATCATTTTACATAATTTTATTTTATATTTCACACATTTTTTCTTCTTCTTCCATCCTTGTTGTCACTGTAGTTTATTTTGCATCTCATTTATTGCATTTCTTAATTCACTGTGACTATTTCTTAGGTCTTTGATCTCTGCAGCAATATATTCTCTGCTGTCTTCTATGCTTTTTTCGAGCCCAACTATTGGTCTTATGACTATTATTCTAAATCCTTATTCAGATATCTTGTTTATATCTGTTTTGAACAATTTTCTATCTGGCATTTCTTCCCGGATTTTATTTTACATTTTTAAAATTATTTTTAATGTTTATTCATTTTTAAGAGAGAGACAGAGCATTATCAGGGGAGGGGCAGAGAGAGAGGGAGACACAGAATCCAAAACAGGCTCCAGGCTCTGAGCTGTCAGCACAGAGCCCAATGCAGGGCTCAAACTCATGAACTGTGAGATCATAACCTGAGCCAAAGTCAGACAATTGACTGACTAAGCTACCCAGGCACCACCTCCTGGATTTTATTTTGAGGAAAATTCTGTTTTGTAATTTTGGGTAAGTTTCAGTCTTTTACATGTTTTAATAGCTTGTTACGTGTCTTGTACCTGTGAGTTCTACTATAATAAAAAGGGGTCATATACTGTCCAGTCCCTGGCACTTCAGGAAGTGTTCTTGGAGTGTGTTATGTGCACTCTGTTGTCCTGTTTTGTCTGCTCTATCCCACTTGTCAGTCCTCTCCAAAGCTCCTCCTTGCTTGTAGTAGTGGAGTGTCTGGACCTTTCATGAGGTGTGCTTTGATTTCTTTACTGAAGTAACCCTGCAAAAAAGGAACCGGGAGGGAGGGGAGGGTGGAGCCTGATCCCATACAAAGAAAAAAATAAAAGGGGTGAAAAAATACCAAGCAGAGAATCAAAAAAACTATAAGGCTTAAATCAGAGAGTGAGAAAGGAAAATAATGAAAAAGGAGATACAGACAAATATGTAAAAATAATAGAGTAAAAATTCCTGATTAAACAAACACATAAATGGACCATAAACCAAATCAGAAACTATGAGCCTGATTCCAAAGAAAAACAGAAGAGGATTGAAAAAAAAAGGAAAGAAATAGAACAGATGAGAAGAGCATACAAGAAAAGAAATGAAAAGAGAAATAGAAGAAAAGAAAAGAAAAGAAAAGAAAAGAAAAAAAGAAAAGAAAAAACAGACTAACGGATGAAAAAACAAGATAGTTTTCCTTTGGTACCTGGGATGGTTGGCTGTGCTAGTCTGGAGGGGAGGCAGTCTGGTTCATTCAGTGTCAGTCTTCCTCCAGTAGATTAGCAGTTGCCAAGCATAGAGGGGTAGGGTTTGGTGTAAGCGGGTCCTGCCTCCACTGGGGGTCACCATGCTGCACCCTGAAGCCCCACCGTGTTGGGGATGGGGAGAAAAATGGCACCACCTCCAATCTCTCCTCTCCAGAGGGAGTGTGCCAAACCACGCTGTTCATGCAGCACTCATAGAATAGCAGGTGCCATAGGCTCGCCCTGCTCCAAGTTCTGTGCTTCCTAGGTGCTGGGCAGGGATTCAAAACCCCAATGTCTTAAAGGGCCCTGCACCACCAGACCTTGTTCTATGTAGAGCCACTCAGCCCTGCTGATAAAAGGCCTTTTATTGGCTCCTGCAGGGTCTTTTGTCATTGGGGAGACAATAAACCCTCTTTCCACAGTAGTTGAGAAAAGGGACTGTTCTCTTCCAGTGTGCCCCTGAGATCATACCACGTCCCAGGGACAGCCCTCTTCCCCCCAGGTGCACACGCTTGCATGTAGCTTAGGTCTGGAGACAGTATCACACTATTGAAAACTTGGATCCTCAGCTACTGAAGCTGTTTGCAAAATAGAAACTAGCACTTTCCATATTTCTCATTCCCCAGTCCATGGTCTGGAGAGCCCTCTGTCTTTCTCTCCCTTTTGTCTCTCCACAGAAGGGATTCCCTCCTCTCCGTGCCTATGTTCTTATCTTCCCCAATTCACATACACACACCTCAATCCTGTCAAACTGTCTTTCTCCAACTGTTGAGATCCTTCTGCCACTCAGAAGGTTGATTTCCTGGGTGTTTCAAGTGATCTGACCTCCATACAGCTGTGTTTGAGGGGCAGGGGAAATCCTGGTCCCCCTACTTCTCTGCCATCTTAACTGCTCCCCACTTAGTTTTTAATTTTATTATATTATTTATTTATTTATTTTGAGAGAGAGTGACAGCAGAGAATGAGAGAGAGAGAGAGAGAGAGAGAGAGAGAGAGAGAATACCAAGCAGGTTCTGTACTATCATCATGGAGCCTGATCCAGGGCTTGAGATGATAAACTGTGAGATCCTGACCTGAGCTGAAATCAAGAGTCAGGGGCTTAACTGACCCAACCACCGAGGCACCCCTAATATATTTTTTTATTTGAGAGAGAGAGAGAGAGAGAGAGAGAGAAAGAGAAGGCAGAGGGAGAGAGAAAGAGAATCTTAAGCAGGCTCCATGCTCAGCCCAGAGCCTGACATAGGGCTTGATCCCACTACCCTGTGAACATGACCTGAGCTGAAATCGAGTCAAATGCCCAACCAACTGAGCCACCCAGGTGCCCATATACAGATTTAAAACAATGAGATTGTTTTGTTACATTCTTTAATCTATCCTGAGGTCTATGGGTCTCCTAAGTGATTTTTTTTCAATTTACATTCATTTGGGGGTCATTCATTGTACTATAAAGTTGCATGGGTTTTCATCAATGCAGAGAGTCATGTATCTACCCTTTTAGTGTCACACAGATTAGTTTCATTGCCCTCAAAATTTCTATTTGCTTTAGCTGGTCAACCCTCCACTTTTCTCCTGAAGCTCTGGCAATCATCAATCTTTTTACTGTTCTTGTTTTTTTTTTTCCTTTTCTGGAATGTTATATAAATAGAATCATGCAGTATGCAACCCACACTGACTGACTTCTTTCACTTACCAATATGCATTTAAGATTCATCTGTGGCTATTCATGACTTTATAACATTTATTTTTATCATGAAATAATATTTCATTTTATAAATGTACCAACGTTGTTTTTCCATTCACTATTTAATGGTATTTTGGTTACTTCAAGCTTTTGGCAATTATGACTAAAGATCCTGTAAACATCAGTATTCAGACTACTGCTTTCTGAGTGGATATGTTTTCAAGTCATTTGGGTAAATCCCTAAGATCATGATTGCTGGTTCATAAATTCATATGTTTATGACATGTTTGTTTATAGAGAGAGCTATGTTTATCTATGTTTGTGTAGGAAACTACCAACTGTATTACAAAGTGGTTGTACAATTTTGCATTTCTACCAGCAGTGAATGAGAGTTCCTGTTGGTCTGTATCCTCATTAGCAATTGGCATTGCTAGTTATTTGTGCTTTTCTAATTGATGTATAGAGATAACTCATTGTTTTAATTCACAGTACCTTAATTACAAATGATGCTGATTATCTCTTCATATGATTATTCTCCACCTGAATGCATTCTTTCATGAAGTGTTTTTTTTTTTTTATACTTTTGTGATTGTGGGTTGTTTGTTGTTATTATTGAGTTGCATATATTAGAAAGAAGCCCTTTATAAGATAAGTGTTTTGCAAATATTTTCCCTCAGTATGTTTTCACTCTTTTCACTCTTACATGCTTACGTGCATTTTAAAAGAACTTTTTTAAAAGTTTCTTTTCATTCTTACATGCATTTTAAAAGAACATTTTTTTCTTTTTGTTTTAATAAAGTTCAAATTATATTTTTTCTTTTACTAATCTTGTTTTTGGTGTTATACTAAAGCATCATTACTTGAGAAGATGGCGGCGTAGGAGGATGCTGGGTTCACTGCATCCTGCCGATCACTTAGATTCCACCCACATCTGCCTAAATAACCCAGAAATCTGCCAGAAGACTAGTAGAATGGACTCTCCAAAGTCAAGCATAGACAAGAGGCCCACGGAAGAAGGTAGGAAGGGTGGAGAGGCAGTGCGCACCACATGGACTGGTGGGAGGGAGCTGGGGCAGTGGAGGGGCAACCCTCCTGGCAAGGCAGAGCCCCCGAGTCTGACTTGCAAAAGCGGAGGGCTGCCTGAGTTCTGACAGCCAGCGGGACTTAACATCTGGAAAGTTAAAAGTCAGCAGCTCTGCTCGGAGAGCAAGAAGGCAAGAGGACACTGGGATGGAGAGTTGTTGAGCCCTGGAAGACAGAGCTCAGCTCAACAGGGAAGAAAAGCACTGGCCAGTGCCATCTCCCTCTCCCATCCCCCAGCCAAATCCCAAAGGAAATCAGTTCCCATCACCAAACTTGCTTGCACCATGCAAACACCCAACGCTGTGCTTCTGTGGATCCATCCCTCCCACAGGTCTGCCCCCCTCCTAGTGCTAGTGCTGCAGGGCCCCTCCTGCAGGGAACCACCAGTGGCAAAGTGAGCTAAGCCTGCCCCGACTTCCCCTGTGCACCTTGTGTATCCACCTCTGCTAATGTACCAGAACCCATCAAAGCAGCACCACAAGCCTAGCAGTGTGCAAGTAGCCCAGACAGGGGCAACACCACTCCACAGTGAGTTCTGCCCCTGGGAGAGAGGAAGATAAGGTACACACCAGTCTGACTGTGTCCCCAGCAGTGGGCTGGGGACAGACATCAGGGATGACTGTGGCTCTGCCCATCAACAAAGTTACTCCAGACAGCACAGGGGAAGTGCTGCAGTTCCATGCCACTACAGGGACTATCCAAAATGATGAAATGGAAGAATTCTCCTCAAAAGAAACTCCAGGAAGTAATGACAGCTAATGAATTGATCAAAAATATATCAGACCATGAAATTAGAATAATAGTCATAAAATTAATCGCTGGGCTTGAAAAAAGTATAGAGGACAGCAGAGAGTCTATCACTACAGAGATCAAGGGACTAAGAAACAGTCATGAGGAGCTAAAAAATGCTCTATGAGGTGCAAAATAAAATGGAGGCGTCCACAGCTCGGATTGAAGTGCAGAGGAGAGAATAGGTGAATTAGAAGATAAAATTATGGAAGAAGAGGAAGCTGAGAAAAAGAGAGATAAAAAAATCCAGGAGTATGAGGGGAGAATTAGAGAACTAAGTGATGCAATCAAGCACAACAATATCTGTATAATAGGGATTCTGGAAAAGGAAGAGAGAGAGAAAGGGGCTGAAGGTATACTGGAACAAATCATAGTTGAGAACTTCCCTGATCTGGGGAAGGAAACAGGCATTGAAATCCAAGAGGCACAGAGAACTCCCTTCAGATGTAACTTGAATCAATCTTCTGCATTACATATCATAGTGAAACTGGCAAAATACAAGGATAAAGAGAAAATTCTGAAAACAGCTAGAGATTAACAGGATCTAACTTACGAAGGGAGAACAATAAGATTAGTGACAGACCTCTCTACTGAAACTTGGCAGTCCAGAAAGGAAAGGCAGGAAATCTTCAATGTGATGAAGAGAAAAAAAATGCAGCTGAGAATCCTTTATCCAGCAAGTCTGTCATTCAGAATAGAAGGAGAGATAAAGGACTTCCCAAACAAAAACTTAAGGAATTCATCACCACTAAACCAGCACTGCAAGAGATCCTAAGGGGGATTCTGTGAGTGAAATGTTGCAAGGACCACAAATACCAGAGACATCACTACAAGCATGAAACCTACGGACATCACAATGACTCTAAACCCATATCTTTCTATAATAACACTGAATGTAAATGGGCTAAATGCTCCAACAAAAAGACATAGGGTATCAGAATGGATAAAAAAAAAAAAAACAAGACCCATCTATTTACTGTCTACAAGAGACTAATTTTAGACCTGAGGACACCTTCAGATTGAACGTGCGGGGATGGAGAACTATCTATCATGCTACTGGAAGTCAAAAGAAAGCTGGACTAGCCATTCTTATATCAGACAAACTAGACTTTAAATTAAAGGCTGTAACAAGAGATGAAGAAGGGCATTATATAAAAAGTACAGCGTCTATCCATCAGGAAGAGCTAACAATTATATATGTCTATGCGCTGAATACAGGAGCCCCCAAATATATAAAACAATTAGTCACCAACATAAGCAACTTTATTGATAAGAATGTGGTTATTGCAGGGGACTTTACTACTCCACTTAAACAATGGCTAGATCATCTAGACACATGGTCAATAAAGAAACAAGGACCCTGAATGATACATTGGACCAGAAGGACTTGACAGATATATTTAGAACTCTGCATCCCAAAGCAACAGAATATACTTTCTTCTCGAGTGCACATGGAATATTCTCCAAGATAGATCACACACTGGATCACAAAACAGCCCTTCAAAAGTATAAAAGAATTGAGATCATACCATGGATACTTTCAGACCACAATACAATGAAGCTTGAAATCAACCACAGAAAAAAGTCAGGAAACCTCCAAAAGCATGGAGGTTAAAGAACACCCTACTAAAGAATGAATGGGTCAACCAGGTAATTAGAGAAGAAATTAAAAAATACATGGAAACATATGAAAATGAAAATACAACAATCTAAACGCTATGGGATTCAGCAAAGGCAGCCCTGTGAGGAAAATACATTGCAATCCATGCCTATCTCAAAAAACAAGTAAAATCTCAAATACAAAATCTAAAAGCACACCTAAAGGAAATAGAAGCAGAACAGCAAAGACACCCCAAACCCAGCAGAAGAAGAGAAATAATAAATATCAGAGCATAAATAAACAATATAGAATCTAAAAAAAACTGTAGAGCAGATCAATGAAACCAAGAGTTGTTTTTTTGAAAAAATAAACAAAATTGACAAACCTCTAGCCAGGCTTCTCAAAAAGAAAAGGGAGGTGACCCTAATAGATAAAATCATGAATTAAAATGGAATTATTACAACCAATTCCTCAGAAATACAAGCAATTATCATGGAATACTATGAAAAATTATATGCCAACAAACTGGACAACCTGGAAGAAATGGACAATTTCCTAAGCACCCACACTCTTCCAAAACTCAAACAGGAGAAAATAGAAAACTTGAACATACCCATAACCAACAAAGAAATTGAATCAGTTATCAAAATCTCCCAACAAATAAGAGTCCAGGATCAGATGGCTTCCTAGGGGAATTCTACCAGACATTTAAAGCAGAGATACTACCTATCCTTCTCAAGCTATTGAAAAAATAGAAAGGGAAGGAAAACTTCCAGACTCATTCTTTGAAGCCAGCATTACTTTGATCCCAAACCAGACAGAGACCCAGCAAAAAAAGAGAACTACAGGCCAATGTCCCTGATGAATATGGATGCAAAAATTCTCAACAAGATACTAGCCAATCAAATTCAACAGCACATAAAAAGAATTATTCACCATGACCAAGTGGGATTCATTCCTGGGCTGCAGGGCTGGTTCAACATTTACAAATCAATCAATGTGATACATCACATTAATAAAAAAAAAGAGAAGAACCATATGATCCTGTCAATCGATGCAGAAAAGGCCTTTGACAAAATCCAGCACCCTTTCTTAATAAGAACCCTTGAGAAAGTCGGGATAGAAGGAACATACTTAAAGATCATAAAAGCCATTTATGAAAAGCCCACAGCTAACATCATCATCAATGGGGAAAAACTGAGAGCTTTTTCCCTGAGATCAGGAACACGACAGGGATGCCCACTCTCACTGCTGCTGTTTAACATAGTGTTGGAAGTTCTAGCATCAGCAATCAGACAACAAAAGGAAATCAAAGGCATCAAAATTGGCAAAGATGAAGTCAAGCTTTCGCTTTTTGCAGATGACATGATATTATCCATGGAAAATCCGACAGACTCCACCAAAAGTCTGCTAGAACTGATACATGAATTCAGCAAAGTTGCAGGATACAAAATCAATGTACAGAAATCAGTTGCATTCTTATACACTAACAATGAAGCAACAGAAAGACAAATAAAGAAACTGATCCCATTCACAATTGCACCAAGAAGCATAAAATACCTAGGAATAAATGTAACTAAAGATGTAAAAGATCTGTATGTTGAAAACTATAGAAAGCTTATGAAGGTAATTGAAGAAGATATAAAGAAATGGGAAGACATTCCCTGCTCATGGATTGGAAGAATAAATATTGTCAAAATGTCAATACTACCCAAAGCTATCTACACATTCAATGCAATCTCAATCAAAATTGCACCAGCATTCTTCTCAAAACTAGAACAAGCAATCCTAAAATTTTATGGAACCACAAAAGGCCCCGAATAGCCAAAGTAATTTTGAAGAAGAAGACCAAAGCAGGAGGCATCACAATCCCAGACTTTAGCCTCTCCTACAAAGCTGTAATCATCAAGACAGCATGGTATTGGCACAGAAACAGACACATAGACCAATGGAATAGAATAGAAACCCCAGAACTAGACCCACAAAAGTATGGCCAACTAATCTTTGACAAAGCAGGAAAGAACATCCAATGGAAAAAAGTCTCTTTAACAAATGTTGCTGAGAGAACTGGACAGCAGCATGCAGAAGGATGAAACTAGACCACTTTCTTACACCATTCACAAAAACAAACTCAAAATGAATAAAGGACCTGAATGTGAGACAAGAAACCATCAAAACCCTAGACGAAAAAGCAGGAAAAGACCTCTCTGACCTCAGCCACAGAAATTTCTTACTTGACACATCCCCAAAGGCAAGGGGATTAAAAACAAAAATGAACTATTGGGATCTCTTGAAGATAAAAGGATTCTGCACTGCAAAGGAAACAATCAACAAAACTAAAAGGCAACCGATGGAATGGGAAAAGATATTTGCAAATGAAATATCAGACAAAGGGCTAGTATCCAAAATGTATAACGAGCTCACTAAACTCCACACCCGAAAAACAAATAATCCAGTGAAGAAATGGGCAGAAAACATGAATAGACACTTCTCTACAGAAGACATCCAGATGGCCAACAGGCACATGAAAAGATGCTCAATGTCGCTCCTCATCAGGGAAATACAAATCAAAACCACACTCAGATACCACCTCACGCCAGTCAGAGTGGCTAAAATGAACAAATCAGGAGACTAGAGATGATGGAGAGGATGTGGAGAAACGGGAACCCTCTTGCACTGTTGGTGGGAATGCAAACTGGTGCAGCCACTCTGGAAAACAGTGTGAAGGTTCCTCAAAAAGTTAAAAATAGATCTACCCTATGACCCAGCAATAGCACTGCTAGGAATTTACCCAAGGGATACAGGAGTGCTGATGCATAGGGGCACTTGCACCCCAATGTTCATAGCAGCACTTTCAACAATAGCCAAATTATATAAAGATCCTAAATGTCCATCAACTGATGAGTGGAGAAAGAAATTGTGGTTTATATACACAATGGGATACTACTTGGCAATGAGAAAGAATGAAATCTGGCCTTTTGTAGCAACGTGGATGGAACTGGAGAATGTTATGCTAAGTGAAATAAGTCAGAGAGAGAAAGACAGATAGCATATGTTTTCACTCTTATGTGGATCATGAGAAATTTAACAGAAGATCATGGGGTAGGGGAAGGAAAAAAAAAAAAAGAGGTTAGAGTGGGAGGGAGCCAAAGCATAAGAGACTCTTAAAAACTGAGAACAAACTGAGGGTTGATGGGGGTGGGAGGGAGGGGAGGGTGGGTGATGGGTATTGAGGAGGGCACCTGTTGGAATGAGCACTGGGTGTTGTATGGAAACCAATTCAACAATAAATTTCATATTTAAAAATTTTTTTAATTAAAAAAATAAAACCTCATTACTACATCCAAGTCACCAATAGTTTTCTGTTTTCTTCTACATTTTTTATAGTTTCAAATTTCAGATTTAGCTCTGTCATTCCTTTTGAATTAATTATGCTGAAATATGTAAAGTCTGTGTCTAGATTTATTTTTTTGTTTTTGCTTATAAACATCTGGTTGTTCTGGTTACATAAGTAGGAAGGACTATTCTTTATCATTGAATTAGCTCTGCTCCATTGTCAAAGTTCAGTAGGCTATACTTGTCTGGGTTCATTTCTGGAATTTCTATATTTTTCCACTAACCTATGTGGTTATTATTTTACCAATACCAACCTGTCTTCATTACTCTGTGTGTATATGGAGTCTTGAAATCAGACAGTGAGATTCCTCCAACGTCATTTTTTTTTTCAGTATTATGTTGGCTATTCTCGGTGTTTTGCCTTTCCATATAATCTTTAGAATCAGTTAATTAACATCTACACAATGGTCTTGGGATTTCTGTTGGAGCTATGTCCAATGTAATGATAAAGTTGGGAAGATTGAACCTATTAATAATATAGCATCTTCCAGTACATAAACACACACTAAAAAACCCTTCTCAATTCAGTTAAATATTTTATTTTTTTTTATCACTTCAAATTTTGTACACTTAGATAATCTATATATTTTATTAAATTTATACCTAAGTATTTTATTTTTGGTATGGTATTGTAAAAGGTATTGTTTAATTTTTAGATTTCAAATTCAAATTGTTCATTGCTTGTGTGTGGAAATGCAATTGATTTTGAGTATTAATCTTTATACTTCAACTTTTATATACTTTGATATACTTTGCTTTTAAGTTCCAGGAGTATCTTTTGTTTGTTAATCCTAAGAAATTTTCTAAATAATTTTGTCATCTGCAAACAAAGACCGCAACACAAAAGAGTCTTCGTTTCTATCTTCCCAATCGGTGTAATTTTTATTTCCTTTCAATGTTCTTTTACACTGGCTGATTCCAGTGCAATATTTCGTAGGAATGGTGAGAGATGACAGCCTTGCCTTATTCCCACTCTTAGATAAAAGCATCCATTTTCCTACAATTAATATTTTGGGGTTGTTTTTTTGTAGATATTTACCAAGTTGAGGAAGTTGTCTTCTATTCCTAGTTCAAGAAGCATTTTTTAAATCCATGGATGTTAGATTTTGCCAAATGCTTTTTCTACATCAATTAATATAGTCACATGGTTTTCTTCTTTAACCTATGGAAGTGGTGGATTAATTTAATTAATATTCAAATGGTGAACTAGCTTTGAAAACCTGGAATAAATCCCAAGTGTCTGTGCTATGTAATTCTTTTCGTATATGTTGGATATTATTTGCTAATGTTTTCTTGATTATTTCTACATTTATGTTTATGAGAGATATTGAACTATAATTATCTTTTCTTGTATTTATCTGGTCTTAATATTGGTGTAATGTTGGACTCCTAGAATAAGTTAGGAAATATTCTCCTTGCTTCTATTTTCTGGAAAAGATTGTGGCAAATTGCTATTATTTGTTTCTTAAATATTTGGTACAATTCACTACTAAGAATTTTTTGTCCTGGTGCTTAATTTTTGGAAATTTATTATTCATTCATATACTTTAGTAAATATACCTCAATTCAGATTATTTTTTTCTCCTTCTCTGAAGTTTTATAGTGTTTGTCTTCAAATGAATTGGGCCATTTAAGTTCTTAAATAAATGGGCATAGAGTTGTTCAGAGTATTCTTTTATTTTCATTTTATGGTTCAATAGTAATAACAGTCATGAACTGTCTTTCATTTATTTTCTTGGTATTCATGTCTTTTTTGTTTGTTTGTTTTCCTGATTAGAAATTTATAAAAATTATTGACCGATTCAAAGAACTAGCTTTTGGCTTCATTAAGTTTCTCTGTTACTTTCCTGGTTTCAATATTGTTGATTTATGCTATAGTTTTTATTATTTCTTTTCTAATAATTGCTCTAGGATTAAATTGCTGTTTTTTTCTATTTCTTAAGATGGAGGCTTAGATTATTGATTTTGGATCTTATTTCCTAACATACAAATTTAATGCTCTATACTTTCCTATAAATGATACTTTTGCTGTGTTTCCCAAATTTTGAAAGCATATTTTTATTTTGATTAAAACAAAATATTTTTAAATTTCTCTTGAGACTTGTACTTCTTATAGTACTTAGGAGTGTGCTTTTAAATTTCTAACTCCTGGAATTTTCTATCATCCATTGTTAATTTCTTGTTTAATGCCAATGTGTGCTGATAACATACTTTGCATGATTTGTATTATTTATTTTTAAAAAATTTTAATGTTTTGTTTATTTTTGAGAGAGAGAGAGAACAAGTGGGAGAGGGGCAGAGAGAGAGGGGGACACAGAATCTGAAACAGGCTCCAGGCTCTGAGCTGTCAGCACAAAGCCTGATGTGGTGCTCAAACCCACATATTATGAGATCATGACCTGAGCTGAAGTCAGACGCTTAACTTACTGAGCCACCCAGGTGCCCTGCATGATCTCTATCCTTTAAATTTGTTAATTACTTATGGATAAGATTGGTTTTAACTCCAGGAATGTTCCACGTGAGCTTGTGAATATGTACATTTCACTGTTTTTGGAGAGTATTCTCTAAATGTCAGTTTGAATTGATTGACATTGCTGTTTAGGTCAATTATATTCTTACTAATTTTTTGTCTACTTGATGATCTATCAATTATTGAAAAAGAGGTGCTGAAGTCTCCCACTATAAAAATGTATTTGTTTCCCCCTTTAGTTTTAAACAGTTTTTGCCTTCAATATTTTGTCATTCTGTTTTTAGGCACATAAATAAAGATTGTAATGTCTTCTTGGAGAATTTACCACTTTCTCATTATGTAATGTCCCTCTTTATCCCTGATAATTTTCCTTCCTCCAAGCTTTGCTTTGTCTGAAATTAGCACAGCTACTCCAACTTTCTTTTGATTATTTGTCTGAAATTATACAACTTTCTTTTGATTATTGTTAGCATGGCATATCTCTCATGCTCATAGTATCTGAGTGGGTTTTTGTATTTATGTGTAGTGAGAGGGGTATAAATTAATGTTTTTCTTTTTATCCAAATACCCAGATTTTCCCATACAAGTTTTTGAAGATAATATTTTTCTCCTATTTAATGGTCTTTATGCCATTGTTAAAAATCAAGTGTCCAGAGATACATGATTTTATTTTAGACTTCCTATTCTATTCCATTGTTCTATACATCTATTCTCAGGCCAATATCACATTGTTTTGATTACTGTAGCTTTATAGAAGGCTGTGAAATGTGGATAAGTTAGCAAGTCTTCCCTAATCATCTGTTTTTAGAAGAGTTTGAGTAGGATTGATGTTAATTCTTCTTTAAATGTTTGATATAACTCACCAATGAACCATTTATTTTATAAAATTTTCTGTATTTGGATTTTTTAAATTAGAAGCTGTATTTTTAAAGTGATTTTAGGCTCACAATAAAATTAAGTGGAGAATACAGAGTACTCATATTTCCCTGTCTCCCACTAGTACCCACACACAACCTCTTCCACTACTGACATTCTGTACCACAGTGGTACATTTAACATAATCAATGAACCTACATTGAAACATTATTATCAGGGGCGACTGGGTGGCTCAGTGGGTTAAGCGTCCAACTTCAGCTCAGGTCATGATCTCGTGGTTCATGAGTTCCAGCCTCACATCGGCTCTGTGCTGACAGCTCGGAGCCTGGAGCCTGCTTCAGATTCTTTGTCTCCCTCTCTCTTCCTCTCCCCTGCTCTCTCTTGCATGCTCTGTCTCTCAAAAATAAATAAACAGTAAAAAAAAGAAACATTATCAGTCAAAGTTCATAATTTACATAAAGATTCACACTTGATGTTGTACATTGTATGGATCTTGACAAACTTTTAGTGACATGTTTCCACCATTATAGTACCATCCAGAAGAGTTTCAGTGCCCTAAAAATCTCCTATACTCTTCCTATGCATTCCTCCCTCCCCACTAACTTTTGGCAACCACTCATCTTTTTACTGTCTCCATAGGATTGTCTTTTTCAGAATGCCATGTTGTTGCAATCATAGAATATGTAACCTTTTCAAATTGGCTTATTTCACCTGGTAATATGTATTTGTTTCCTCCATGTCTTTGCGTGACTTGATAGCTCATTTATTTTTAGCATTAAATGCTATTCCATTTTCTGAATGGACCACAGTTTATTTATCCATTCACCTACTGAAGGACATCTTAGTTGCTCACATGAGTTGGCAGTAATGAATGAAGTAGCTATAAACTTTATGTACAGTTTATATGAATAATGAATAAAGTTGCTATAAAGTTTTACATGCAGGTTTTTGTGCACACATATGTTTTCACCTCCATTAGGTAAATATCAAGGAGTACAACTGCTGGGTAGTATAGTAAGAACATGTTTAGTTTTGTAAGAATCTGTGAAACTTTCAGAGTGGCTTTACTATTTTACATTTCTACAAGTAATTAATGTGAGCTCTGTGATAACAGTCTCACCAGCATTTTGTGTTGTCAGTGTTTTAGATTTGGGTCATTCTAATAGTTGTGTACTTATATATCATTGGGGCTTTCCTTTGCATGTTCCTTATGACATATTTTGTGGAGCATTTAAAAAGTGCTTATTTACCATATCCATATTTTTGATCAGATGTCTATTCAAGACTTTTGCCCATTTTCAACTGAGGTGTTTGTTTTCTTATTATTGAACTTTGAGAGTTCTCTATATGTTTTGGATAGTAGTCCTTTATCAGAATCATGTTTTGTAACTATTTTATCTCTGTGGCTTGCCTTTTCATTCTCTTAATATTGTCTTTTACAGCAAAGAAGGTTTTAATTTTAATAAAGTCAAGCTTATCAATTATTTCTTTCATGGATCATGTCTTTGATGTTGTACCTAAAAAGTTATTGCCAAAAAAATACTTGAGAATTTTAAAATTTTCATTCTGTTATTGATATTTTTCTTTTTGTTTTATTGAATTGTAGTTTAAAAAGATACTTTAACTTTTAAAATTTCTTTAGACATGGTTATTGGCCTAACCTGTGATCTAGGAGAATGCCCCATGTGAGCTTGAAAAGAATGTGTGTTCTGCTGTTTGGGGGTATAGTGTTTGTTTTAGTCTGTTTGATATACCTGGCTTATGGTTTTATTTAAGTCTTCTTTTTTTAAGTCTTTTTTAAAAATCTTTTGTGTGGTTATTTTATGCATTATTGAAAGTGGAGTGTTGAAGCCTCCAACTATTATTGTAGAACTGTGCATTTCTCTCTTATTGTAGAACTGTGCATTTCTCTCTTAACTTATGGCAATTTTTGATTTATATATTTGGGGACTCAGTTGTTAGGTATTAATAGTTCATAAGTTTTTATCTTCTTGATGGATATACCATTCTATTGCTATTTAATACCCTTTGTCTCATAAGTTTTTGATTTAACATTTTTTGCATTCCTTCACTTAATCTGTTTATATCATTGGATTTAAATAAGTCTATTGTAAACTGCATAGAATTGGATTATATATTTTTTATTCTTTCTGCCATTTTCTATCTTTTATTTATTTATTTTTCATAACAACCATTTATTGGGAAACTATTATGTGTCAGGCAGCATTCAAAGAATATTACATGTGTTATTCCATTTCATTATTCTTACAGCCTGTCCACCTCATTCTTTTTAAGTTTATTTATTTTGAAACAGAGAGTGAGTGAGTGAGCATGAGTAGGAGAGGGGCATTAAGAAAGGGATAGTGAGAATCCGAAGCAGGCTCTGCACTAACAGCTCTGACACGGGGCTTGAACTCATGAACCATGAGATTATGACCTGAGCTGAAATAGAGTCAGGCACTTGACCAACTGAGCCATACAGGCACCCCCCCTCATTCTTTTTATTTTTATTTATTTTTAATTTTCATTTTTGAGAGAGAGAGAGAGACAGAGAACAAGCAGGGAAGAGGCAGAGAGATAAGGAGACACAGAATCAGAAACAGACTCCAGACTCTGAACTATCAGCACAGAGCCCAATGTGAGGCTCAAACTCACAGACCATGAGATCATGACCTGACCTGCAGTCAGCCACCCAACTGACTGAGCCACCCAAACGCTCTCCCATTCTTTTTTTTTAATTAAGTTTTTATTTTAATTCCAGTACAGTGATTCAAGAATTCTATACATTACTCAGTGCTTATCATTATAGGTGTACTCTTTAATCCCCATCACCTATTTTACCTATTCCCCCACGCACCTCTCCTCTAGTAACCATCAGTTTGTCCTCTATAGTTGAGTCTGTTTCTTGATTTGTCTATCTCTTGTTTTCTTTCTTAAATTCCACATCCGAGTGAAATCATATGATATTTTCTTTCTCTAACTTATTTCACTTAGCATTATACTCTGTAGCTCCATTTAAGTCATTGCAAATGGCAAGATTTCATTTTTTGATGGCTGAGTAATATTCCATTATATATATCATATATATGATAATCATATATTATATAATCATATATTATATATATCACATATATGATATATATACACATATATATACATACACACATATATATCACATATCTATAATATATATTATATATACACACACACACATATATATACACACACACACACACACACACACACACACACACATATATAGTCACCTCTTCTTTATCCATTCATTTGTTGATGGACACTTGGACTGTTTCTATAACTTGGCGATTGCAAATAATGCTGCAATAAACATAAAGGTGCATGTATCCCTTTGAATTAGTGTTGGAGAAATACCCAATAATGTGATTACTGGATCATAGAGTAGTTCTATTTTTAGTTTTTGAGGAAACTACATACTGTCTTCCACAGTGGCTATACCAGTTCACATTCCCAGCAACAATATGTGAGGGCTCCTTTTTCTCCACATCTCAACCAAAACCTCTTTCTTTTGTTTTTGATTTTAGCCATTCTGTCAGGTATGAGTTGACATCACATTATAGTTTTGATTTGCATTTCCCTGATGATGAATGATGAGCATATTTTCATGTGTCTCTTTGCAATTAGATATTTTGGAGAAATGTCAGTTTTATTCTGTCCATTTTTAATTTTATTATCATTATTATTATTATTATTATTTGGTGTTGAGCTGTGTACATTTGTTATATATTTTGGATACTAACAATTTATCAGATATGTCATTTGCAAATATCTTCTCCCATTCAGTAGGTTGTCATTTAGTTTTGTTGATTTTTTTGTTGTGAAGAAGCTTTTTATTTTGATGTATAGCCAAAGCAATCTTCAAAAAGAAAAACAAATCTGGAGGTATCACAATTCCATACTTCAAGTTATATTACAAATCTGTAGTAATCAAAACAGTATGGTACTGGCACAAAAATAGACACAGAGATCAATAGCACAGAATAAAGAACTATGAAATAAACCCATGCTTATATGGTCAATTAATCTTAAACAAAGAAGGCAAGAATATGCAATGGTAAAAAGACAGTCTCTTCAACAAATGATGTTGGGAAAACTGGACAGCTACATGAAAATAATGACACTGGGTCACTTTCTTACACCATACACAAAAATAAACTCAAAATGGATTGAAGACCTAAATGTGAGACCTGAAACCATAAAAATCCTAGAAGAGAGCACAGGCAGTAATTTCTCTGGCATCAACTGTAGCAACATGTTTTTAGATAGATCTCCTGAGGTAACGGAAACAACAACAACAACAAACAAACAAACAAACATAACTATTGGGACTAGAGTCTCTGTCTTTTAATTAGAGAGTTTAATTCATTTTGATTTATAGTAATTATTGATAGAGAGGACTTTGGTTATTTTGTTTGTTTTCTTTATTTTTTAAGTTTCTATTTAAATTCTAGTTAGTTAACATACACTGTAATTTTAGTTTCAGATGTACAATATAGTGATTCAACACTTCATTACAACACCTGGTGCTCATGACAAGTGCACTCCTTCATCCCATTACCTATTTAACCCATCCCACACACTCTGGTAACCATCACATTGTTCTCTATATAGTTAAGAGTCTATTTCTTGGTTTGCCTGCTCCTCTATTTTTTCCACCTTTGTTTTGTTTCTAGAGATTACAATTAACATCTTAAGCTTATAACAATTTTGTTTCACTTAATGCAACCTGAACTTCAATAATATACAACAATTTTCTTTTTAGATAGCTCCATTCTTTCCCCTCTATGTTGTTACTGTAACAGATTACATCTTTATACATTGTGTGTCCATGAATATCATTGTATAATTTGTAATTTATGCATTTTGTGTTTTAAATAACTTGATAAAAGGAGTTATGACTACCAATTCGATTTCATATTTACCAATAAAGGTACTTTACCAGTATTCTTTAAATTTCTCTTTATGGCTTTGAGTTAATGCTTAGTGTTCTTTAATTTTAGCCTAAAGGATTTTTGTCAGCATTTCCTTTAGGGGATATTTATTAACAATGAACTAGTTCAGCTTTTATTTATGTGGGAATTTCTTAATTTCTCCTCCGTAATTTTTTAAGTATAGTTTTGTCAGATTAGAATTCTTCATTGCATTTTATTTCATCACTTTAAATATGTTATCCTAGTGCATTCTGGCTTTTATGGTTTCTATTGAGAAATTGTTAATCTTATTGAGGATCCCTGTATACAACAAGTTATTTCTCTCTTGCTTTTTCCAAGAGAAAAACATTACAACTTTACTGACATTATTTATTAACTCTAAAAGATTTTTTTTGGGGGTAAATTGTTTAGTGTTGTATATGTATGAGAACATGTCTCATGAAAATAGAAACATTTTTAGTTTTTCCTTTTTTATTTGAATGGCTTTTATTTCTTCTTCTTAAATGGACAAGGACTTCCATTTCTATGTTTCTATGTTGAGTAGAAGTGACAAGATTAGGAATCTGTACTAAGGTTTTCCAAAGAGACAGAACGAATAAGATATAATAATACCCTATAATAGAACCAATATATATAATAGTAATTGGCTCCCATAATTATGAAGTCTGAGAAATCCCACAATCTACTGTTTGAAAGCTAGAGAACCAGGAAAGTTGGTTACATAATTCCATTCAAATCTGATTGCCTGAGAATTAAGGGAACCAATGATGTACTTCCTAGTTTAGGGTTAAAGGCAAGAGAAGGGGTGGTTGCTGGTGCTAAGTCACAGAGCTGTAAGGTTGAAGAAACAGGAGCTCCAATTTCCAAGGCAATGAGAAACTGAATATTAAAGTTAACAAGAGAGCAAGAATTAACCCTTTCTTCACCTTTTTTGTTCTATTTAGGTCCTCAGTGGAATGGATGATGTCCACCCACATTGGTGAGTATGGATCTTCTTTACTCAGTCTACTGATTCAAATTCTAAACTTTACTAGAAACGTTTTAACAGACACACAGAGAAATGTTTTACCAAAGGGGCGTCCGGGTGGCTCAGTCAGTTAAGCATCCGACTTCGGCTCAGGTCATGATCTTGCGGTTTGTGAGTTCAAGCCCCATGTTGGGCTCTGTGCTGACAGCTCAGAGCCTGCAGCCTGCTTTGGATTCTCTCTCTCTCTCTCTCTCTCTCTCTCTCTCTGTCCCTCCCATGCTCAGGCTCTGTCTCTCTCTGTCTCTCAATAATAAATAAACGTTAAAAAAATTAAAAAAAAAGAAATGTTTTACCAAGTGTCTGGGCCTCCCTTAGCTCTGTTGACACCTAAAATTAAGCATCACAACATTTTTCTCCTGTTCCTGATCTTAGAGGAAGAGTTTTCAGGTTGTTTTTTTACCATTGAGTATGATTTTAAAAGTGGGCTTGTCATTTATTACCCTTGATATGTTGAGGTACATTCCTTTTATTCCTACATTTTTGGGAATTTTTATGATAAAAAGGTATTGAATTTTGTTTGTCACATGTTTCTATATGTCAGTTGATATGATCCTATGATTTTTATTCTTCATTCAATTAATGTGGTGTACCACATTTATTGATTTGCATATGTTAAACTATCCTTGAATCTCAGGGTGAAATCCTGCTTGATCATGGTATATAGTTTTTTAAATGTCCCGTTGAAATCAGTTTACTAGAATTTTGTTGAAAATTTTTACTTCTATGTTCAACACGGGTATTGTCTTATAATTTTTTTCTTGTGGTGTATGCTTGGCTTTGGTATTAGTATAATTCTGGCCTTATTAAATGAATTCAGTGTTTTGTTCATTTTTTTAAAGAAGAGTTTGCAAAACATTGGTATTAAGTCTGAATGCTTGGTAGAATTCACCAGTGAAGCCATCTGGTCTTAGTGTTTTCTCTGTGTGAGGATTTATTCATGGATTCAATCTTGGTAGGTGGTATGTTTGTAGGAATTTATACATTTCTTCTAGCTTTTCCAATTTCCTGGCAAATAATTGTTTATAGTATCTTCTTATGATTATTTTTATTTCTTCAGCATTACTTATAATTTTTCCTCTTTTATTTCTATTTTTATTTATTTGAGTATTTTCCATTTTTCTTACTTAATCTAGCTATAAGTTTGTCTTTTTATTTTTTCAAAAACCAACTCTTATTTTCATTGATCTTTTATATTGTTTTATTACTTCCTATTTTATTTGGAATTTTATTTATTTATTTTATTTATTTATCTTCTCTAACTTCTTCTATTTTCCTTTTCTGCTAACTTTGGGTTTAGTTTGTCATTACTTTTCTGGTTACTTGCAGTGAAAAGTTAGGTTGTTTTTTTGAGATCTTCTTTCTTAATGTAGACACCTATTGCTATAAACTCCCTCTTAGTATTGCTTTTGCTGCATCCCATAAATCTTGGTATGTTGTATTTTCATCTTTGTTTGTCTCAAGATATGTTTTTACTTCCTACTTGATTTATTCTTTGATGTATTGATTATTTAGGAGTGTGTTTATCTTAATTTGTTCACACTTCTGTCACAACAGTACCATACAGTAACAGGATTATAAACAACCTAAATTTATTTCTCACAGTTCTGGAGGCTAGGAAGTCCAAATTAAGGCAATAGCAGATTGAGTATCTGGCAAGAACCTCCTTCCTGGTTCATAGATGACTGTCTTCTCACTGTGTTATCACATGGTAAAACAGGCAAGGGAGCTTTCTGAAGTCCCTTATTTTATTTTATTTTATTTTATTTTATTAAATTTACTTTAGAGGCAGAGAGAGAGTGCATAGAGGAGAGGAACAGAGAGACAGAGAGAAAGAATCCCAAGCAAGCTCCACACTCAGCATGGAGCCCGGTGTGAGGCTCAATTCCATGGCCCTGGTATCATGACTTGAGCCGAAGTCAAGGGTCAGATGTTCATCTAACTGAGCCACCCAGGCACCCCTGAAGACTGTTTTTTTAAAGGGAACTAGTCACTTTTGGTTTTTGTTTCTTAAAAGAAACAAAAGGTATCCAAATCAGCAAGGGAGAAGTTAAACTTTCACTATGCACAGATGACATGATACTCTGTGTAGAAAACCCAAAGACTCCATCAAAAAAATTGCTAGAACTGATACACAAATTCAATAGTCACAGGATACAAAATCAATGTATGGAAATCTATTGCATTTCTATACATCAATAACGAAGCAACAGAAAGGGAAATCAAGGAATCAATCCCATTTACAATTGCACCAAAAAACATAACATACCTAGGAATAAGCCTAACCAAAGAAGTAAAAGTTCTGTACTCTGAAAAGTATAGAACATTTATGAAAGAAATTGAAGAGAACACAAGGATATGGAAAACTTTCCTTGATCATGGGTTGAAAGAACAAATATTGTTAAAATTTTTATACTATCCAAGCACTCTACACATTTAATGCAATCACTATCAAAATACCACCAGCATTTTTCACAGAGCTGGAAAAAATAATCCTAAAATTTGTACGGAACCACAAAATACCCTGAATAGCCAAAGTAATCTTGAAAAAGGAAAGCAGAGTTGGAGACCTCATAATTCCAAACTTCAAGTTATATTACAAAGCAGTAGTGATCAGTACAGTATGGTACTGGTACATAAACAGACACATAGATCAATGGAACAGAATAAAAAACCCATAACAGAAATGGCCCCAGCAGTCTATGGTCAACTACTCTTCAACAAAGTGGGAGAGAATATCCAATTGGAAAAAGACAATCTCTTCAACAAATGATGTTGGGAAAACTGGACAGCCACATGAAAAAGAATGGAATTTGATCACATTCTTACACCATACACAAAAATAAATTCAAAATGGAGGAAAGACCTAAATGTGAGACAGGATACCATAAAAATCCCAGAGGACAACACAGGCAGCAACCTCTTTGACATCAGTTGTTAGCAAATTCTTACTAGATGTCTCCTGAGGCAAAGGAAACAAAAGCAGAAATAAACCGATGGGAATTCATCAAGATAAAAACCTTCTGCCCAGTGAAGGACACAATCAACAAAACTAAAAAGCAAACAAAAAATGGGAGATGACATATCTGATGTATATCTGTAAAGAAATTATCAAACTCAACACCCAAAAAAACAAATAATCCAGTTAAGAAATGGGCAGAAGACATGAATAGATATTTATCCAAAGAAGACATCCAGATGGCTAACAGACACAGAAAAGATGCTCAACATCACTCATAATTAAGTAAATACAAATCAAAAATGCAATGAGGTATCACCTCACACATGTCATAATGACTACAATTAACAGCACAGGAAACAACAGGTGTTGGTGAGGATGTGGAGAAAAAGGAACTCTCTTATGTCATTGGTGGGAATGCAAACTGGTGCTACCACTCTGGAAAATAATAAGAAATTTCTTCAAAGAGTTAAAAATAGAACTACCCTACAATCCAGAAATTGCACTACTAGGTATTACCCAACGGATACAAAATTACTAATTTGAAGGGACACATGCACCACAATGTATAGCAATGTTATAAACAATAGCCAAATTATGGAAAGACCCCAAATGTCTATGAACTAATGAATGGATAAAGAAGATGTCACACACACACACACACACACAATGCACACACACACACACACACACACACACTGGATATTACTTAACCATCAAAAATAATGAAATCTTGCCATTTACAAAGACATGGATAGAGCTAGAATGTATAATGCCAAGCAAAATAAGTCAGAGAAAGACATATAATACACAATTTCATTCATATATGGAAATTATGAAACAAAGCAAATGAATATAGGGGGACAAAAAAAAAAGAGAGAGGGAAAGGTGCACCTGGGTAGTTCAGTTGATGGAGCACAAGTCAGTTGACTTGGCTAAGGTCATAATTTCACGTGTTGTGAGCTTGAGGCTCACGTCAGACTTTGTGCTCATAGTGCAGAGTCTGCTTCAGATTCTCTGTCTCCTTCTCTCTCTCTGCCCCTCCCCTGCTTGCACTCTCTCTCTCTCCCAAAAATAAACAAACATTAAAAACAATAGATAAGGAAACCATAAAACAGACTCTTAAATATAAAGAACAAACTGAGGGTTGCTGGAGCAAGGTGGGCAAGGGGGGCTGGGTTAAATGGGTGACGGGTTATTAAGGAAGGCACTTGTGATGAGAATTGGATGTTGCATGCAAGTGATGAATCACTAAAGTCTACTTCTGAAATCAATATTACAATATATTTAACTAACTGGAATTTATAAATTTTTAAAAAGTTTTATGTATTCTTGAGAGAGAGAGAGAGCACGAGCAGGGAAGGGGCAGAGCAAGAGAGGGACTCAGAATCTGAATCAGGCTCTAGGCTCTGAGCTGTCAGCACAGAGCCTGATGCGGGGCTTGAACTCTCAAGCTGTGAGATCATGACCTGAGCGGAAGTTGGACACTTTACTGACTGAGCCACCCAGGCGCCTCTAACTGGAATTTAAATAAAATCTTGAAAATAAAAAATTTAAAAAAGGCACTAATTCTATTCATGAAAGCTCCCCATTCATGACCTAATCACTTCCCAACGGCCTCACCTCCATATACTATCACATTGGGGATTAAGTTTCAACATGATTTAGGGGGTACATAAACATTAATCTACAGCAATATTTAATTTCAACATATTTGCAAGTTTTCTAATTTTTCTTCTGAGTCTAATTTTATACAAGATCAGAAAATATGCTTGATGTAATTTAAATCTTAAATTTAAGACTTGTTTTGCGACCTTACATACTGTCTATCCTGAAGAATGTTCTATGTATCCCTCAGAAAAATGTGTATTCTGCTGTTGTTGGATGCAATGTTCTATATGTCTGTTAGGTCCATTTGGTCTATAATATTATTCAAGTCTGTTGTTTGTTTACTGACTTTCTGTCTGGATGTTCTATCCATTTTTGATACTTGAGTAATGATGTCTCTATTAAGTGACTCTTTAATTATATAATGACCTTCTTGGTCTCTTGTGATAGTTTTTGACCCAAAACCTATATTATATGATATTTTATAGCCCCTGCTCTCTTTTGGTTATCATTGGAATGGAATATTTTTTTATCTCTTCATTTTCAGTCTATATGTGTCTTTAAAACTAAATTGAGTTCCTTGTAGACACCATATGGTAGGATCTTACTTTTTCATCTATTTTGTCACTTTTGATTGGAGCTCTAACCCATTTATATTTGAAGTAATTTTTTGATATGAAATGACTTTGTACTCCTATTTTATTTATTTTCTGTCTGTTTTCTTTCTTGCTTATTGTCTTATTTTGTGATTTTATGGTTAAAAGATCCTGCAGAGCAGAAATGGAAAGTGGTTGTTCAATGTATATAAAGTCACAGAATTACAAGATGAATAGGTTCTATATATCTGCTGTACAACACAGTGCCTGTAGTTAACAGTGGTTCATGCACTTAAAAACACTTAAAAGGGTACATTTCATGCTATGTGTTTTTAACACATGCATATACACAAGAAGATGACACAGAGATCTGGATGTGATGGATATATTTATTATCTTGATTGTAGTGATGGTACCACAGGTGTATGCTTGTGTTCAAACTCATCAAAATGTATACATTAAATATTTATAAATTTTGGTGTATTAATACCTCAAAAAAGCTGAAAAAGAAGAGTTGATGTTTGTATTAGGGTTATCCAGAGAAATAAAACCAATAGAATGGATAGATAGATGATTAATAGGTAGATAGATAGATAGATAGATAGATAGATAAGATTTATTATGACAGATTTGCTCATGTAGTTATGGAAACTGAGAACTGTACAACTGCCATCTGTAACCTGGAGACTCAGGAAAGATGGTAGTATAGTTCTAGTCCAAACACAAATACCTGAGAACCACAGGAGTCAATGGTGAAAGTACTGGTCTGAGTTTAAAGGCCCAAGAGCCAAGAATACTCATGTTCATCGTCCAAAGGAAGGAAATGGATGTCCCAGAGACATTCATTTTCAGAAAGCAAACATGCTCTTCTTATGCCTTTTTGTTCTGTTCAGAACCTTCAACAGTTTGAATGATGCCCATTTGCATTAGTGAGGCTAATTTTCCTCACTCTACCAATTCAAATGCTAATTCCTACTAGAAATATCTTCAGGGATACACTCAGAAATAATGTTGTACAAGCTATCTGGGCATTACTTAGCCAAGTCAAATTGACATAAATTTAATCATCACAACATTATAGTCTTGGGTCTGAAATGTATAAGGCAGCCTGGAAACTCAGGCAGGTGTTCTGTTATAGTCTTGAGGCAGAATTCCTTTTTCTCAAGGAAGCTTTAGTTTTTGCTCCAAAGGCTTTCAGTTGACTGGATGAAACTGCGTAACAGTTTCGGCGTAACATCTAGACTAGTGTTTCACCACATAACTGGGCACAATAGCTTAGCTAATTTGACAAATAAAATGAACCATGTTCATCTATATTACAAAATAAGAAAGATCTCACATCTCTATCCTAACCTTCCAACTGAACACGCTGGAAAAAGAACAATAAACTAAAGCAAACAGAAGGAATGAAATGATAAAGTAATAGTGCAGAAGTTAATGAATGAAATGGAGAATAGAAAATTAATACAGAAATCAATAGAGAAATAAATAGAGAAATCAACCAAAAAGATGGTTCTATGATTTTTATTTTGTTTTTATTTTTAAAAAATATTTTCCTTTTTAAAGTTTATTTTTTTTAATTTCTAATGTTTTTTTATTCTTGACAGAGAGAGAGAGAGAGAGAGAGAGAGCGCACATGAGTCAGGGAGGGGCAGAGAGAGTAGGAAGACACAGAATTTAAGGCAGGCTCCCGGGTCTGAGCTGTCACCACAGAGCTTGACGCAAGGCTTAAACTCACAGCCCGGAAGATTATGACATGAGCTGAAGTTGGAAGCTTAACTGACTGAGCCACCCAGGCACCCCTAAAGTTTATTTATTTATTTTGAGAGATAAAAAGAGAGAGAGAGATCAAGAGCAAGAGCAGGGGAAGAGCAGAGAAAGGAGAGAGAGAGAGAGAGAGAGAGAGAGAGAGAATCCCAAGCAGTTTCTTCACCACCAGCACAGAGCCTGGCATGGGGCTCGACCCTATGAACTATGAGATCATGACCTGAGCCAAAGTTGGACGTTTAACTGACTGAGCCACCCAGGTGCCCCTAGAAGTAATGACTTCTAAGGAGCAGTATTTGCTGTGTAGCAGCATCTGAAATCACTCTTTTCTCCACTGTATGCTTTTGCTTCTTGTGTGATAGGTTAATTGACCATATAAGTGTGGGTTTATTTCTGGGGATCTGTATTCTGTTTCATTGATCTATGTGTATTTTTTATGCCAATATCGTACTGTTTTGGTTACTACAACCTTGTAATGCATTTTGAAATCTGAAATTGTGATACCTCCAGCTTTGTTCTTCTTTCTCAAGATCGCTTTTGTTATTCAGGGACTTTTGTGGTTCCATACAAATTTTAGTATTATTTGTTCTAGTTATGTGAAAAATGCTATTGGTACTTTTGATAGGGATTTTATTGAATCTGTAGATTGTTTTAAGTAGTGTCACCATTTTAATATCATTTCTTCCAATCCATTACCATGGAATGTCTTACATCCATTTTTGTCCCCTTCAATTTCATTCAACAGTGTTTTGTAGTTTTCAGGGTATCGGTCTTTTACCACCTTGAGTAAGTTTATTCCTAGGTATTTTATTCTTTTTGGTGTAATTGTAAATGAGATTGATTTTTTAATTTCCCTTTCTGCTACTTCATTATTAATGATAAAAATGCAACAAATTTCTGAACGTTGATTTTGTATCCTGTGACTTTACTGAATTCATTAATCAGTTCTAATATTTTTTGGTGGATTCATTAGGGTTATATATATATATATATATATACATATATATATGTATATATATATATATATAGTATCATGTCATCTGCAAGTAGTGACAGTTTTACTTCTTTGTTACCAATTTAGATGCTTTTTTTTTTTCATTTCTGGTTTCTGTAGTTTTGACTTCCAGTACTGTGTTGAATAACATTAGTGAGAGTGGATATCCTTTTCTTGTTCATGATCTTAAAGTAAAACCTCTCACTTTTTCACTGTTGAGTGTAATGTTAGCTGTGGATTTTCCACATATGGCCTTCATTATGTTGAGGTATGTTTCCTCTACCCCCACTTTTTTTTAGAGTTTTTATTATATATTATTATAAATGAATGATATATTTTATCAAATGCTTTTTCTACATTTATCGAGATGATAATATAGTTTTTATTCTTTGTATTTTTAATGTAACTTATCACATCTATTTGCAAAGATTAAAACACCCTTGCATCCCTAGAATAAATCTTATTTTTTCTAATTTTTTTTTAACATTTATTTATTTTTGAGAGACAGAGAGACAGAGAGACAGAGCACAAATGGGGGAGGGGAAGAGAGAGAATGAGACACAGAATTGAAAGCAGGCTCCAGGCTCTGAGCTGTCAGCACAGAGTCCAATGTGAGACTCGAACTCACAAACTGTGAGATCATGACCCAAGCCAAAGTCAGTCGTCTGACAGACTGAGCCATCCAGGCACCCCTAAATCCTATTTTATCATGGTGAATGATTTTTAAATATATTGTTGAATTCAGTTTGCTAATATTTTGTTGAAGATTTTTGCATCTATGTTATTGGACTGTAGATATTTGACTATAGTTCATTTTTTTTTCTTTTTGTAGTGTCTGACTGGTTTGGTATTAAGGTAATGCTGGGCTCATAGACTTAATTTGGAAGTCCTCCTTCCTCCTGTATTGTTTGGAAGTTTGAGAAGAATAGGTATTAACTCCACTTTAAATATTTAAGTAGAATTTACCTATAAAGCCATCACCACCAGAACTTTTGTTTGTTGTGAAATTTTTTGATTAGTGATTCAGTTTCATTACTAGCAATTAGTTCCTTTAAAGTTTCTGTTTTTTTCCTGGGGTGCCTGAGTGGCTCAGTCAGTTGAGCGTTTGACTTCAGTTCAGTTCATGATCTTATGGTTCGTGGGTTTGATCCCCATGTCAGGCTTTGCACTGACAGTACAGAACTTGCTTCAAGTTCTCTATCTTCCTCACTCTCTGCCCCTTCCCTGCTATCTCTCTCTCTCTCTCTCTCTCTCTCTCAAAAATAAATAAACATTTAAAAACTAATTTAAATTTTCTATTTCTTCTGGATTCAGTTTTGGAACATTATATGTTTCTAAGAATTTATCCATTTATTCTAGGTTATCCCTTTATCATTACGTATGTCCTTCTTTGTCTCTTGCTACAGCCTTTGTTTTAAAGTCTGTTTTGTCTGATATAAGCATTACTATCCCAGCCAAAAGCCAGTTCTTTTAAAACATTCAAAGTAGAGAACATTAGTACTGACATTACATAGATAAATAAAGATTATGAATAAATACTTTAAACAATAGTATGCTGTGTAACAGATAAGCAAAATATATTATATACAAACAATGGAAGAACCTTGAAGACAGTGTGCTAAATTAATTAAGTTGGACACAAAAGGCTTCATATTACATGCCTCCGTTTATATGAAAAAGGCAGAAGAAATTTATAGAGACAGAAAATATATTGGTGGTGCTTAGAGCACAGAAGGACAGCCTAAAGAGGTTGATAGCAGAAGGAAACAGATTTCTTTCTGAGGTAAATAAAATTTTCTAAATTTGACTTTTGTGATGTTTGCATATATCAGGTAATATACTGAAAATCATGGGAATGAACATTATAAATGGGTGAAAGTATTGTTTGTGAAATGTATCTCAATAAAGCTGTTAAAAACAAGAAACATATATGAGGTGTAATAAAAGATAGAATATTCTAAGAACCTCTGAAACTGGATTATGATCATTCTCATTCCAATCTGAACCTGTGTCTTGTGGTTAGTTCCTCCCCTTAGCAAAGGGGAGGGTATTTTTGTCATCCCCCCAAAATAGCTTAGCTGTGCATAGAAGGCAGTTTTCTGGAAGAAGCCCATAGTTTGGCTGTTTCACTTACTTCTAAAGTAAGGCCTTCGCTTCACCTTATCAAAGCTACCCATGTGTATGGTTTGCCTTCCTCTTTTTCATGTTTCACCAAGCTAGGAGTATTGGTGGCTCAGAGACCCCACCCCTTAAAATCCCTTTGATGCTCTTTGAGGACAGTTGTTGCCTTGGCAAGATTGTTACATGGGGGTGGGGGCAATCATCACTGAAATTTCCTAGCAGGCCCTGGGCTGCCTGCAAGGAGACAGGATTCATGGGTTGAAGACAAGGTACTCTGTGGGATTGGGGACAACCTCCTAGCTCCTCCTGAGTGTCAACCTGAGAACTTTGGAAGCCTGTGGTTTTAAATCTTCCAGAGGTGCCTGTTGTCATACAAAGTGGCAAAGCATTTTTTATTTTGTTGAAGTTTGGAAGAGCATGCTGCAGACAGGTATAACCCATCTGTATTAGATATTCCAGCTGTAATTTTTGACAATGGATCAGGACTCTGCAAAGCAGGCCTGTCTGGAGAGATTGGACCCCTTCACATCATCAGTTCTGTTGTGGGGCATCCTAAATTTAATATGCCCTTATCAGAAGCCACTAAGAAAAAGTACTTCGTGGGACAAAAAGCCCTGTACAAGTATAAGGTCTTGCATTTGCACTACCCCATTGAGTGTGGACTGGTAACAGGATGGGATGACATGGAGAAACTTTGGAAGTATCTTTTTGAGTGGTAACTAGGAGTCAAACCCTGTCAACGACCTGTACTCATGACTGATCCCTCTTTGAACCCAAGGGAGACTTGAGAGAAGATGCCAGAAGTGATGTTTGAGACTTTCAATGTGCCTGCTTTCTACCTGTCCAACCATGCAGTGGTAGCATTATATGCCTCTGCCTCTGTCACGGGATTAATGGTGGACAGTGGTAATGGGGTCACCTGCACTGTCCCTATCTTTGAGGGTTATTCCCTGCCTCATGCTGTGACCAAGCTCTACGTGGCAGGAAGGGACATCATAGAGCACCTCACTTGGCTCCTCCTCGCTCGTGGAAGTACCTTCCCTTTCATACTCAATAAAGCCTTAGTGGGTGACATCAAAGAGAAGCTGTGTTATGTGGCCTTGGAGCCAAAGAAAGAGCTATGTAAGAAGCCAGAAGAGGTTCTAAGAGAATACAAACTGCCAGATGGAAATGTTATCTACATTGGAGACCAGCTGCACCAGGTGCCTGAAATCCTTTTTGCACCTGACCAGCTGGGTATCCACAACCCAGGACTCTCAAAAATGCTATCCAGCAGCATTATGAAGTGTGACACTGATATCCAGAAGAATCTTTTTGCAGGAATCTTTTTACCTAGGAATAAAGTTAACCAAGGAAATGAATGAACTGTACTCTGAAAATGATAAAACATTCTTGGAAGAAATTGAGGACAACATAAATGTAAAGATATACCATGTCCATGGATTGGAAAATATTAATACCATTAATATATCCATAGTACCTAAGTAATCTATACATTTAATGTAATCTCTTTCAAAATACCAATGATGATTTTCACAGAACTAGAACAAATAATCCTAAAATTTATATGGATCTAAAAAAGACCTAAAATAGCCAAAACAATCTTGAGGAGAAACAAATAAACGAACAAAAAACATTAAAAAAAAAGCCAAAAGTTGGAGGTATCACAATCTCAGTTTTCAAGATATACTATAGCTACGAAATCAAAACAGTATGGTACTGACACAAAAACAGACACATAGATCAATGGAACAGAATAGAGAATCCTGAAATAAACCCATGCTTATATGGTCAACTAATCTATGACAAGGGAGACAAGAATATACCATGAGGAAAAGACAGTCTTTTCAATAAATAGTATTAGATAAACTGGACAGCCACATGAAAAAGAATGAAACTGGACCACTTTCTAACAGCATATACAAACATAAACTCAAAATGGATTAAACACCTATATATAAGATCTGAAACCATAAGACTCCTAAAAGAAAACATATGCAGAACCTCTTGGACATTGCCCTTAGTAACATATTTATGGATATGTCTCCTCACACAAGAGAAACAAAAGCAAAAATAAATTATTGGGACTACACTGAAATAAAAAGCATTTGCACAGTAAAGGAAATTATCAAGAAAAGAAAAAACAACTTATTGATGTAAATGATATATCTTATCAGGGACTAACATCCAAAATATATGAAGAATTTACACAACTCAACATGAAATAAAACAAACAATCCAATTGAAGAAAATGGGCACAGGACCTAAGCGGATTTTTTTTTTTTCAAAGAAGAGATACAAATGGCCAACACACACATGAAAAAATGCTCAACATCATTCGTCATCAGAGAAATACAAATCAAAACCACAATCAGATAGCAACTCACACCTGTTAGAATGGTTAATATCAAAATGACAATAACAAGTATTGGGAATGGTTAATATCAAAATGACAATAACAAGTATTGGTGAAGATGTGGGAAAAGTGATTCCTCCTGCATTATTGGTGGGTATATAAGTTGGTGCAACCACTATAGAAAACAGTATGAAGTTTCCTCAAAAAAATAAAAAAATAGAAATACCATATGATCTAGTTATTCCACAACTGGGTATTTACTCCTCGAACCCCAAAATACTAGTTTTAAAAGATATATGTACCCCTTTGTATATTGCAGGATTCTTTACAATATCCAAGATATGGAGGCAGCCCAAGAATCCATGGATAGATGAATGGTAAAGAAGATGTGAGATATCTATGTCTATCTATATCTGTAATATCTGTATCTATATCTGTAATATCTGTATCTATCAAGATAGATATATCTATATCTATAATATCTATATCTATCAAGGTAGATATAGATAATGGAATATCAGCAATAAAAGAAAATGAAACCTTGCTATTTGCAACAACCTATTTGCAATAACATGGATTGATCATAGAACATATACTAAGTGAAATAGGTCAGAGAAAAACAAATACCATAGACTTCACTTACATGTGGAATCTAAAAACAAAAAACAGACTCTTAAATACAGAGAACAAACTGGTGGTTGCCATAGAGGAAGTGGTGGAGGAATAGGCAAAATAGATAAAAGTGATTAAGAGGTACAAACTTCCAGTTATAAAATAAATAAGTCACAGTTATAAAAAGTATAGTATAGGGAATATACTCAATAATATTGTAATAACATTGTGATGGATGGTAACTGTACTTAACATGGTGAGCAGAATAATGTATAGAATTGTAGAATCGATATGTTGTACACCTGTAACTAATATAATTGTATGTCAATCATATTTCAATAATGACAAATAAATTAATTACATAAAAACATATATATGGTGATAAAAACAATCTTACTGTCAAAACAAAGACATCCTTCTATTATCATCTATAATTGTAAATATTATCTTCCACACTGAGTCCTTGATTCTTCTATTATTTCCCTCTCCTTCTTACTTTCCTCTTCTCTTTTCACATCTCCATCCTCCCCTCTATTTTTCTTCCCTCTCTCTCCCTTCTACTCATGCCTCTCCCATCTTTCACCTCACTACCATCTTTCACTTCCTTTCGTCTCCTCCTCCCTCTCCATATCCCTTCCTTCTCCCATCACTCTCTGTCTCTGTCAGTCTTTGTGTATGTTGTGATATACATGTTTATTTTATTTGTTGCTTTTCCATAAAGTAGACTACTCAACAGTCATTCATCTATAATTCAGCACTATCAGGTTTCTTTTTTTATATTTAGCATGTACTTTTATAATACTGTGAGTTTATTTTTTGTTTTTTTTATATGAAATTTATTGTCAAATTGGTTTCCATACAACACCCAGTGCTCATCCCAATAGGTGCCCTCCTCAATACCCATCACCCACTTTCCCCTCCCTCCCACGCCCCATCAACCCTCAGTTTATTCTCAGTTTTTAAGAGTCTCTTGTGCTTTGGCCCTCTCCCTCTCTAACTTTTTTTTTCCCCTTCCCCTCCCCCATGGTCTTCTGTTAAGTTTCTCAGGATCCACATAAGAGTACAAACATATGGTATCTGTCTTTCTCTGTATGATTTATTGCACTTAGCATTCCACTCTCCAGTTCCATCCATGTTGCTACAAAAGGCCAGATTTCATTCTTTCTCATTGCCAAGTAGTATTTCATTGTATATATATAAACCACATCTTCTTTATCCATTCGTCAGTTGATGGACACTTAGCCTCTTTCCATAATTTGGCTATTGTTGAAAGTGCTGCTATAAACATTGGGGTACAAGTGCCCCTATGCATCAGCACTCCTGTAACCCTTGGGTAAATTCCTAGCAGTGCTATTGCTGGGTCATAGGGTACATCTGCTTTTAAATTTTTGACGAAGCTCCACGCTGTTTTCCAGACTGGCTGCACCAGTTTGCATTCCCACCAACAGTGCAGTGCAAGAGGGTTCCCGTTTCTCCACATCCTCTCCAGCAGCTCTAGTCTCCTGATTTGTTCATTTTAGCCAATCTGACTGGCGTGAGGTGGTATCTCAGTGTGGTTTTGATGTGTATTTCCCTGATGAGGAGTGACGTTGCACACCTTTTCATGTGCCTGTTGCCCATCTGGATGTCTTCTGTAGAGAAGTGTCTATTCATGTTTTTTGCCCATTTCTTCACTGGATTATTTGTTTTTCGGGTGTGGAGTTTGGTGAGTTATTTATAGATTTTGGATACTAGCCCTTTGTCCGATATGCCATTTGCAATTACATTTTCCCATTCCATTGGTTGCCTTTTAGTTTTGTTGATTGTTTCCTTTGCAGTGCAGAAGCTTTTTATCTTCATGAGGTCCCAATAGTTCATTTTTGCTTTTAATTCCCTTGCCTTTGGAGATGTGTCAAGTAAGAAATTGCTGCGGCTGAGGTCAGAGAGGTTTTTTCCTGCTTTTTCCTCTAGGGTTTGGATGATTTCCTGTCTCACATTCAGGTCCTTTATCCATTTTGAGTTTATTTTTGTGAATGGTGTAAGAAAGTGGTCTCGTTTCATTCTTCTGCATGTTGCTGTCCAGTTCTCCCAGCACCATTTGTTAAAAAGACTGTCTTTTCTCCACTGAATATTCCTTCCTGCTTTGTCAAAGATTAGTTGGCCATACTCTTGTGGGTCCAATTCTTGAGTCTCTACTCTATTCCATTGATCTATGGGTCTGTTTTTGTGACCAATACCATGCTGTCTTGAGGATTACAGCTTTGTAGTAGAGGCTAAAGTCTGGGATTGTGATACCTCCCGCTTTCATCTTCTTCTTCAATATTACTTTGGCTATTGTGGTTCCATACAAATTTTAAGATTGCTTCTTCTAGCTTCGAGAAGAATGCTGGTGCAATTTTCATTGGGATTGTATTGAATGTGTAGATTGCTTTGGGAAGTATTGACATTTTAACAATGTTTATTCTTCCAATCCATGAGCACGGAATGTTTTTCCATTTCTTTGTATCTTCTTCAACTTCTTTCATAAGCTTTCTATAGTTTTCAGCATGCAGATCTTTTACATCTTTGGTTAGGTTTATTCCTAGGTATGTTATGATTCTTGGTACAGTTGTACCAATGGGATCAGTTTATTTGTCTTTGTGTTGCTTCATTACTGGTGTATAAAATGCAACTGAGTTCTGTACATTAATTTTGTATCCTGCGACTTTGCTGAATTCATGTATCTATTCTAGCAGACTTTTGGTGGAGTCTATTGGGTTTTCCATGTATAATATCATGTCATCTGCAAAAAGTGAAAGCTTGACTTCATCTCTGCCAATTTTGATGCCTTTGATTTCCTTTTGTTGTCTGATTGCTGGTGTTAGAACTTCCACCGCTATGTTAAACAACAGCGGTGAGAGTGGACATCCCTGTCGTGTTCCTGATCCTAGGGAGAAAGCTCTCAGTTTTTCCCCATTGAGAATGATATTAGCTGTGGGCTTTTCATAAATGGCTTTTATGACGTTTAAGTATGTTCCTTCTATCCCGACTTTCTTGAGGGTTTTTATTAAGAAAGAATGCTGAATTTTGTCACATGCTTTTTCTGCATCGATTGACAGGATCATATGGTTCTTTTTTTCTTTTCTTTTCTTTTCTTTTCTTTTCTTTTCTTTTCTTCTTTTCTTTTCTTTTCTTTTCTTTTCTTTTCTTTTCTTTTCTTTTCTTTTCTTTTCTTTTCTTATGTGATGTATCACACTGATTGATTTGCAAATGTTGGACCAGCCCTGCAGCCCAGGAATGAATCCACTTGATCATGGTGAACAATTCTTTTTATATGCTGTTGAATTTGATTTGCTAGTATCTTGTTGAGAATTTTTGCATCCATATTCATCAGGGATATTGGCCTGTAGTTCTCTTTTTTTGCTGAGTCTCTGTCTGGTTTGGGAATCAGAGTAATGCTGGCTTCATAGAATGAGTCTGGAAGTTTTCTTTCCCTTTCTATTTTTTGGAACAGCTTAAGAAGGGTAGGTATTATCTCTGCTTTACATGTCTCGGAGAAGTCCCCAGGGAAGCCATCTGGTCCTGGACTCTTATTTGTTGGGAGATTTTTGATAACTTACTCGATTTCTTCACTAGTTATGGGTCTGTTTAAATTGTATATTTCTTCGAGTTTGAGTTTTGGAAGTCTGTGGGTGCTTAGGAATTTACCATTTCTTCCAGGTTGTTCAGCTTGTTGGCATATAATTTTTCTTAATCTTCCCTGATAATTGCTTTTGTTTCTGAGGAATTGATTGTAATAATTCCATTTTCATTTGTGATTTTATCTGTTTGGTTCCTCTCCCCTTTCTTTTTGTGAAACCTGGCTAGAGGTTTATCAATTTTGTTTATTTTTTCAGAAAACCAGCTCTTGGTTTCATTGATCTGCTCCACTGGTTTTTTTTTTTTTATAGATTCTATATTGTTTATTTCTGCTCTGATCTTTATTATTTCTCTTCTTCTTCTGGGTTTGGGGTGTTTTCTCTGTTCTGCCTCTAGTTCCTTTAGGTGTGCTGTTAGATTTTATATTTGGGATTTTTCTTGTTTCTTGAGATAGGCCTGGATTGCAATGTATTTTACTCTCAGGACTGCTTTCACTGCATCCCAAAGCATTTGGGTTGTTTTATTTTCATTTTCATTTGTTTCAATATAGTTTTTAATTTTTTTCCCTAATTGCCTGGCTGACCCATTTATTCTTTAGTAGGGTGTTCTTTAATCTCCATGCTTTTGGAGGTTTTTCAGACTTTTTCCTGGCATTGAGTTCAAGTTTCATAGCATTGTTGTCTGATAGTGTGCATGATATGATCTCAATTCTTTTATACTTATGAAGGGCTGTTTTGTGACCCAGTATGTGATCTATCTTGGAGAATGTTTGATGTGCAGTTGAGAAGAAAATATATTCCGTTTCTTTGGAATGCAGAGTTCTAAATATATCTGTCAAGCCCATCTGATCTAATGTATCATTAAGGGCCCTTGTTTCTTTATGGATTCTCTGTCTAGATGACCTCTCCATTGTTGTAACTGGAGTATTAAAGTCCCCTGCAATTACCACATTCTTATCAATAAGTTTGCTTATGTTTGTTATTGTTTCATACATTTGTGTGCTTTCAAATTTGGTACATAGACATCTTTAATTGTTAGCTCTTCTGGATGGATTGATCTTGTAATTATTATATAATATCCTTCTTCATCTCATGTCACATTCTTTAAAGTCTTGTTTGTCTGATACAAGTATGGCTACTCCAGCTTTCTTTTGACTTCCAGTAGCATGATAGATATTCTCCATCACATCACTTTCAATCTGAAGGTGTCCTCAGGTCTACAATGAGTCTTTTATAGACAGAAAATAGATGGATCTTGATTTTTTATCCATTCTGACACCCTATGTCTTTTGGTTGAAAAATTTAGTCCATTTACATTCAATGCTATTATTGAAAGATATGGATTTAGAGTCATTGTAATATCTGTAGGTTTCATGCTTGTAGTGGTGTTTCTGGTACTTTATGGTCCTTGCAACATTTCACTCCAGCGTCCCCCTTAGGTTCTCTTCTAGGACTGGTTTACTGGTGACGGATTCCTTCAGTTTTTGTTTCTTTGAAAAAAATCTCTCCTTCTATTTGGAATGACAGGTTTTCTGGGTAAAGGATTCTTGGCTGCATATTTTTTTCCGTTCATCACATTGAAGATTTCCTGCCATTTCTTTCTGGCCTACCAAGTTTCAGTAGATAGGTCTGATACTACCCTTATGTGTCTTCCTTTGTATGGTAAAGCCCATTTATCCCTAGCTGCTTTCAGAATTCTCTTTATCCTTGTATTTTGCCAGTTTCACTATGATATGTTTTGCAGAAGATCGATTCAAGTTACGTCTGAAGGGAGTTCTCTGTGCCTCTTGGATTTCAATTCCTGTTTCCTTCCCCAGATGGAGGAAGTTCTCAGCCTTGATTTGTTCAAGTACACCTTCAACCCCTTTCTCTCTCTTCTTCTTCTTCTGAAATTCCTATGATACAGATATTGTTCCATTTGATTGAATCACTTAGTCCTCTAATTCTCCCCTTATACTTCTGGATTTTTTTTATCTCTCTTTTACTTCTCTTCCTCTTTTTCCATAATTTTATCTTCTAATTCACCTATTCTCCCTTCTGCCTCTTCAATCTGAACTGTGGCCACCTCCATTTTATTTTGCACCTCATTTATAGCATGTTTTTAGTTCCTCATGACTACTTTTTAGTCTTGTGATCTCTGTAGCAGTAGATTCTCTGCTGTCCTCTATGCTTTTCTCAAGCCCAGCCATTAATTTATGACTATTATTCTAAATTCTTGTTCAGTTATATTGGTTAAATCGTTTTTGATCAATTCCTTAGCTCTCACTACTTTCTGGAATTTCTTTTGAGAAGAATTTTTCTGTTTTGTCATTTTGGCTAGCTTTCTGTCCCTTATGCACTTCAAAAGCTTGTTGTGTGCTCTGCATCTGGGAGCACTGCTATATTAAAGGAGGGTCATACACTGTGTGGGGCCTGGCCCTTCAGGAGGTGTTTTTTTGGAGATTGTTACTTGCTCTCTGTTGTGAATTTGGTTGTTTTATTACCCTACTGGTAGTGATATATTGGACCCTCCACCAGGTGTGCTTTGATATGTTCCTTGGAGTAGCCCTGTAAAGGAAAACAGATAGACAAACAAGCAACAAAAACATGCAAACATGCAAACATACAAACAACACAAACAAACAAATAAACAAGAATAAAAAGCTAAAGACTAAAAACAAAAAAACCCCAAAACACTGACACCAGTAAAGAAGAGGGTGGAGGTGGTGCTGATGGAGGAGCACATACAAAGAGAGAAATGACAGGAGTGGGGAAGGGGAGAAAAAATAAACATTGACTAGGCAGAGAGACTAAAAGGCTTAATCCAGAGAGAGAGAAAGGAAAATAAAGAAGGAGGAGGGAAAAACAAAATGAAGATAAAGTTGCCCAGATAGAGAAACTATATGGCTTGATTATTCCAGAGAGAGAGAAAGGAGTGTAAAGAAGGAGGTGTAGAATGTGTATCAAGACAATGGATTAAACATGTCTGTTTAGACAGACCAATAACCAGAGTAACCATCCTAGGGGAGGGAAGAGATGAGGAGAAATGGGTGGGGGAGAATATATCTATATATCCAGAATTGACCTAAAGTTAATTCAGGTAATGCTGCATTGCTTGTTGGCAGGAGCTTTCTGCAGACTCTGTGCTGCTCAGGTGGATAGGTAATTACCCAATGCAAATGGGCGTGGTTTGGTGTAGTCTGGACCCACCTCCACCATGGGCCCCAGGAGTGGTCCCTGAAGCCCGGTCTTGGAGGTTGTGGGGGGGGGGGTTGGAAATGGTGGCCCCCCCAGTCTCTTCTCCATAGAGACAGACCCGGTGGACTCTGTTTGAGTTGTCCTCACTGTGTCCCTGCAGGTGCAGATGGGGCAGTCCTTCTCACTCTGCCAACTCCCCTGACTCTGTGCTTGGCTAAGATTCAAAGTTCTGCTCAGTGTGCTCTGGAACTGGGGAAGCACCTCTCAGTTCAGCTGATATGTAGTCCAGGCTGGCTTTGTCTGTGACGCCACACTTCAGGGAGGACTGCCTTCTATTGTGGAATGAGAGCTGCCGCCCTTGCCACAAGCCCCAGTGGTGGAGGATGCTGGCAGGCTTTGTCTTTTCCCACAGCACTCCAGGGAGACAGCGGCCTTTTCCTCCTGCAGACTGCACCCTCGCCCCAGACACTTCGCCTGGGGGTGGCAGACGCAGGCAGATTTTGTACTGTCATGCAGCCTTCCAGGGAAGGAACCACTGTTTCCAACTGCAGGCTGAGCCCCTGGCCTACCACCACACCCAGGCCCCTGGCTCCCCTCCTCCCCAGTTGTGCAAACAGGGAGCTGGCTCAAGTCCAAAGAAAGACCTGAAATTAGAGATCAGATCCCTCTCAGTCTCAGTCCCAGGTCTTTCTCCTGTCCAGATATGGTCCTACAATTCCCTAGCTGCTCTTTCTCTTCCTTTTGTCTCTGTGTAGAAAGGGGTCCCTCCCCTCTGTGCCCACATGGCCTTTTTATATCTCCCCCAGTTTTCAGTTACCCATCTATCTTTTTTCCAGCTTTCCCATTTTTTTTCCTAGTAGATTCAGTCTCTTTTCCTCCCAGGCTCTGGTGTTCAAAGTCCTTTGGCTTCTGCACTTGTTTGTTTGAGAGACACAGGAAACATGGATTCCCCTACTTCTCCGCCATGTTGGCCCCTCCTCCAGGGTCTTTCATATTAATTTTAAAATAATTCTCTAATGTTCAGAAAGGAAAGAAGAAATATTTTATTATGTCTTCCTGTCGTGGAATGTGGAATATTTGTTTTAAGTTTTTCAGTTCTTGTGTCCTTAATTAAGTTACTATATTTTACTTCATAAGGTGATCTACTTTTTGTTTCTTTTAATCTTTGGTATTGTTAGGTTTTGTCATTATTGTGAATGGGCTATTTTTTCACATCACTTTTCAACTAGTCTATAAATATTAAAAAAATTAAAGGATTCTATATTTTAATCTTAATTTTCATTCTTTTTACTATACATTTCTATGTTTTCCAGCTGAAAAATCAAATTATCTGAAAATAATTATACCTCTCCTCTTCCAATATTTATATAGAATATTTAATTACATTTTCTTATTGCATCTGTAAGATCTTTAAATTAATGTTGAATAATAGTGGTTATAGAGGGCACTTTTAAGTTATTCTTTATTATAAATGAAAATTGCTTCAGAAATTTAACATTTAGAACAAAGTTTCCTTGTTTGTTTTTTGTTGTATAACCCTCATAATTTTAAATATGTTACCTTTGTATCAGTTGGAATGTTTTATTGGACATGTCAGAGGATTTTATCAAAGGCTTTTTTGGCTTTTGTTTATATAATAATATACTTTTATTGTTGTAATGAATTATATTTATACAGAAATAGATGATGTTTGAATTTTTACTTTGTCATGTTGCATTACTCTTTTGATATACATTTAAATTGTATTTGTTAATATGTCGTGAATTTTTAAATTTTTTTCATCAACATGAATGGGCATGGTGGAATCCAATTTAGTTTATATTGTGGAAGGATGTCAAACCTAATCATAGCCATGGTAAAACAATAATTAAGATAATAAACATATTTTCTTTAACTCTATTAAGAAAGATAGATAGAAAAATGCCTGAATGAATTTAAATCCAGAGACATCTGGGCCCTTCATATGTTAGCAAAGAGCAGTGGCTTTTTTCAATTATAGTCTAGATGGAGTAGAAATTTAGGGATTTCAGGGGTTTGTAGAAGTAGTGATCGTGTCACGTATTAAAAAGACTTTATAAGGTAGAGGAAACACCAGAGTTCAAAATTGCAGTATAGGCTTGTATAATGGATTGGAAACAAAAACACCCTTGAACACAAAAATAAATTGTTTAGACTAGCGGTATGACCATCCTCCACCGCACATTGGGAATTTTGCTAAGTATATTATAGTGGAAATAAAGTTTAAAATAAAATTAATATGTTCTAGTATTGTGCAGATTAGTTATGCTTATATTTCAGGACTGTGCCAAAGTTTAATTTAAATTTGAGCCAAAACTGAAGCCATGACTGAACTTATTACAAGCTCAGACACTGACAAGATCAAATGTATCAGCCTCTCAGCAGGGGAAGTTTTATGATGGATTCAAGATCAGTCAGAAAACTTGTTAATCTAATTTAAAACCACAAGGAAACACAATCTAGTTAAACCAGTGGCCTAGAGCCTGCTCAGCACATTTTTGAGAATCCAAATAATCATCCTCTTACTGTAGTCAGTGGACAGGGAAACAAGCTTGTAGAAAAAAGAATATATATGTATAAAAGAATATATATGTATATATATATATATATATATATATATATATATATATATTACAAAATGAATGGATTACACATACATCTCTACTGTTCTTCAGTTGACAATGTTCAATGTTTAGCATAGTATATAAACCTAAGAGACTTTAAAAAAAGGTAGAAAACTTTGCAACTACAACAAAAAAAGTGCAACAAAAGCAGAAACACACATGACACAGATATTAGAATTATCAGTCAGAAACTTAAGAGACACTATGAAAACATTGTAGTGGGAGGACTTAAGATGGTGGAGGAATAGGGAGGCCTTGTCCCTCAAACACAACTGGATAAATATCAAATCATTTTGAACACCCAAGAAATCTATCTGAGGACTGAGAGAGCAAAAATACACAACTAGAGGTTAAAAAACTGCCACAATGTGGAAGGTAGGAGCTGCAGAAAGTTGATCTGGGGAAGAGAAGGGCTGCAGGTGCTGTTATGGGGAGGGAGCTCCGATCATGGAAAGAGGAGTGTTAAAAGAGAGAGAGAGAAAAAAAAGGGTGAAAGCATGCCCAGGGAATTGCACAAGAAAACCTCAAAAACTCTTCCCCAAAACCATTGCCTGGGAAAAGGAGAGGGGCTGAATACTACCAAGTATTTTTTTAACAGCAGAGCCCAGAGACTAAAATTGTGGAGGTCCACACAACAGGTATATTCACAATATTTAATCCTAAATCAGTAGAATATGTATTCATTTTGAGTGTACATGGAATATTCTTTACAATAGATCACAAACAGGGTCATGAAACAGGCCTCAAGAAGTACAAAGAGATTGAGGTTAAACCACACATATTGTCAGGCCACAACAGTATGAAACTTGAATTCAAACAGAAGAAAAACTTTGGAAAGACCACAAATACATGGAGGTTCCAAACATGCTACTAAACAAAAGGGTTAACCAGGAAATTAAAGAAGAAATAAAGAAATACATGGAAGCAAATGAAAGTTAAAACATGACTGTCCAAAACCTTTGGGATGAAGCAAAGGCAGTCCTAAGAGGAAAGTATATAGTAAGACAAGTCTTAAGAAGCAAGAAAAGTCTCAAATACACAACCTAACCTTACACCTAAAAGGTCGAGAAAAGAAAAAGCAGATAAAGCGTAAAACCAGCAGAAGAAAAGAAATAATAAAGGTTAGAGAAGAAATAAATGATATAGAAACAAACAAAAAAATCCAGTAGAACAGATAGACAAAACTAAGATCTGGTTTTTTGAAAGAATTCATGAAATTGATAACCCCCTAGCCAAACTTAAAAGAAAAGAGAAATAAACCAAATAAATAAAATCATGAATGAAAAAGGAGATATCATAACATACAACACAGAAATACAAACAATTATAAAAGAATGTTATTAAAAATTAAATGCCAACAAACTGGGCAATCTGGAAGAAATGGACAAATTCCTAGAAACAAACAAACAAATAAATAAAAAACTACCAAAAATGAAATAAGAAGAAATAGATAATTTGAACATACACATAACTGGTAAAGAAATTGAATCAGTAATTCAAAAATCTCCCAACAAACTAAAGTCCAGGGCCGGATGGCTTCCCAGGGGAATTCTACCACACATTTAATAAAGAGTTAATACCTATTCTCAAACTGTTCCAAAAAATATATATATATATATAGAGAAATGCAAGGAAAACTTACAAACTCTTTCTATGAGGCCTACATTACCTATATTCAAAAACTAGACAAAGACCCCACTAAAGAGAATTACAGATCAGTTTCCCTGATGAGCATGGATGTATACAGATTCTCAAGATGCTCGCAGATCAAATTCTCAGTATATTCAAAGAATTATTAACCCGATCAAGTGGGGTTTATTCCTGCGCTGCAAGGTTGGTTCAATATTCACAAATCAACCAGCATGATACATCACATTAACAAAAGAAAGGATAAGAACCATATTATCTGCTCAATAGATGCAGAAAAAAACATTTGAAAAAGTACAGCATCCATTCTTGATAAAAACCTTCAACACAGTAGCAATAGATTGTATATGAAAGACCCACACCTAACATCATCCTCAATGGGTAAAAATTGAGAGCCTTTCCTCTATGGTCAGGAACAAACAGGGATGTTTACTCTCATGATTACTATATAACATAGTACTGTGAGTCTACAGCCTCAGCAATCAGACAACAAAAAGAAATAAAAGGCATCCAAATTGGCAAGGAAGAATGCAAACTTTCACTGTTGGCAGACAACATAATACTCTATGTACAAAACCCAAAAGACTCCACCAAATAAATTACTAGAACTAATACTTGATTTCAGCAAAATTGCTGGATATAAAATCAATGTAAAGAAATCTGTTGCATTTCCATTCACCAATAAAGAAGCAGCAGAAAAAGAAATCAAAGAATACACCCCATGTGCTATTCCACCAAAAACCATAAGATACGTAGGAATAAACCTAAACAAAATGATTAAAGATCTGTACTATGAGAACTATAGAAAACTTATGAAAGAAATTGAAGAGGGCACAAATAAATGGAAAAAAAAATGGTTCCCAGGCTTATGGATTGGAAGAACAAACAATGTAAAAATGACTATACTATCCAAAGCGATCTACACATTTAATGCAATCCCTATTAAAATACCACCAGAATTTTTCACAGAGTGAGAACAAACAACCCTAAAATTTTATGGAATTGCAAAAAACCCAAATAGCCAAAGCAATCCCAAAAAAGAAAAGAAAATAAAAGCTGGAGGAATCACAATTCCAGACTTCAACCTATATTACAAAGGTGTAGTGATCAATACAGTATGATCCTGGCAAAAAATAGACACATATATCAATGGAATAGAATAGAATACCCAGAAATGGACTCACAACTATATGGTAAACTAATCTTTGACAAAGCAGGAAAGAATATCCCATGGAGAAAAGCCAGTCTCTTCAAATGATGTTGGGAAAACTGGACAGCAACATGTAGAAGAATGAAACAGGACCACTTTCTTACATCATACAAAAAAAATAAATTCAAAATGGATGGAAGACCTAAATGTTACAGGAAACCATCAAAATTCTAGAGGAGAACGCTGGCTGCAACCTCTTTGACCTCAGTCATAGCAACTTCTTACTAGATATGTTGCAGGAGGCAAGGGAAACAAAAGCAAAAATGAGCTATTGGGACTTCATCAAGATAAGAAAAACAAACAAAAAACCCTTCTGCGCATGAAGGAAACAATAATACATACATACATATATATATATATATATATATGTATATATACATATATACATATACACATACAATGTAATATTACTCTGTCATCAAAAAGAATAAAATCTTGCCTTTTGTAACTACATAGTTGGAACTAGAGCATATTATGCTAAGTGAAATAAGTCAGGCAGAGGAAGACAAATAACATATGATTTCACTCATATGTGGAATTTAAGAAACAGAACAGATGAACATATAGGTAGGGGGTAATAGAGAGAGAGGAAACAAACCATAAAAGACTCTTAATAATAGAGAACAAATGGAGGGTTGATGGAGGGAGGTGGATGGAGCAATGGGCTAAATGGCTGATGGGTATTAAGGAGGGCACTTGTGTTGAATACAGGGTGTTGTATGGGTTGTAAGGGGTGAATCCCTAATTTCTACTCCTGAAAACAACATCACACTATAGGTTAACTAACTAGAATTAAAAAAAAAAAAGAAAATAAAATAAAATACCCCCCCCAAACATAGTAGTGACTTCATAGTAAAAAATGAATATATTATGATCATATAGGGTATATCAGAAGTGATATGGAAAATCCACAAGAGAAAAAATGGGAATTCTAAAACTGGAAAATACAATATATGCAGGGAAAAGCGTTCAGATGAACAGTCAACTGGACACCATAGATGAAAAAAATCAATATACTTAAATTTGGATTAATGAAATTTTTGCAAAGTGAAACATACTGAACAATAATAATGCTGAACAGATTATCAGTGGCCTGTTGTGATAATGTCAAATAGATTTTTCTATGTTATTTTTCACCAAAAGAGGAATTTAAATGAAATTTAGAAGTAGCAGCAGTTAATTGCTGATAGGTAATTGCTAGAAGTGACGACATAGAAATACCAATAGGTTCCAGCTTGTCTTTGCTCTACTCTGCTCTGTGTTCAGCTCTTCTTTCTGACTCTGACCAATAACATTTCTTAGCCCACTGAGGCAATGCATCCCTAAAGATTCCTTTATCAGATAACCCTTTACCATTCCATATTGGAGCCTTTACTTTTCTTGATTCTCTAATTGAATGATGACTTCACTGATACTATCATTACCATTTGTAGACCTTCACTGCTGCTGGACACCTCTCAAGATTGTATCATCTTAATTTCTACAATAACTCCATTATCCCATAACTCAGTGTTTATGTTTTTTTTTGTTTACTCTAACACTCATTTTAAATTTGTTGCTTCAACCACTCAGTAGTTTTTTTTAAATTTTCCACCATTTTAAATTTGGGCAGTTTGTTATTGAATCCCTGATGAATTTCATCTTTTCAGTGTTAATCCTGACAAGATAAATTTAACTATGATTATAACATGCAAAATATTCACTTTGGTTCCCTATATCCAGATAAATAGTGAAAATGTTGATGCAACATATTCTAGAATACTGTGCTGTTCCACTATATGCCTCTCTATAAATTGGCATTATTTCCACTATATGCCTCTGTCTAAATTGACATTATTGTTTTATTAATATGGTTTACCATTAAATATTAGTGACTCAAAAAACCTGAATGTGCAGAGAACATATGTTTTATTTTATTGTGTGAACATAAGACATAACATAAAATATATTGTTTTAACCATTTTAAGTGTACTGTACAGTGACATCAAGCACAGTCATAGTCCTGCACAACCGTTAACAGTATCCATTTCCAGAGCCTTTTCATCATCCCAAACATAAATTCTGTATCCATTAAATAATAACTTCCACATTTTCTTTTTCCCAATCCCTGGAAATTTATATTCTACTTTCTGTCCCTATGAATTTGCATATCCTATGCATTTCATATAAGTGTAATTATAAAATATTTGTCATTTTGTGCATGGCTTATTACACTTAGCATAATGTTTACAAGATTTATCCATGTAGCAACATATATCAAAGTTATATTGAATCTTAAGAACAGATAACGTTCCCTTGTCTGTATCTATACACCACATTTTGTTTATCCATTCATTTGTTGACATTTGGGTTATTTCTACATTTAAATTTTTGCTCTACTATGAACATTGGGATGTTTGAGTTCATGTTTTCATTTATTTTAATGATTTTAATGATTTTAATGTTTGTTTATTTTTGAGAGAGAGCCAGACAGAATGTGAGCAGGGGAGGAGCAGAGTGAGGAAGACACAGAATCTGAAGCAGGCTCCAAACTCTGAGCTGTCATCACAGAGCCTGACATGGGACTAGAACTCACAAACCATGAGATCATGACCTGAGCCACAGTTGGACACTTAAAAAACTGAGCCAAATGGTCACCCCTTCATTTATTTTAAATATATACCTAGAAGTGGAATTGCTAAGATCCCATGATAATTCTATATTTAATTTTTAAGGAATGGCTAGTCTGTTTTCCACAACTTCTACACCATTTCATATTTCCTCCAGAAAAGCACAAGTGTTGTAATTTCTCCATGTCCTTGCTAATATTTCTCATTTTTGTTTTGTTTTAATTTGTGTGTATGTGTTTATAAGCCATCCTACTGGGTATGAAGTATAATCTCATGGTACTTTTGACTTGTATTTCTCAAGTCCTACAGATGATGAGCAAATTTTTATGTACTTTATATACCTTATTTTGAGAAATGTCTATTTAAGTGTTTTGCTTATTTTTGAGTTTAGTTGTTTGTTTATTGTTGAGTTGTTCTTATATATTCTGGATTAATCCCTTATCAGATATGTGCTTGCCAAATATTTTCTTCTATAGTTTGCCTTTTCACTCTCTTGACAGTGTCCTTTATTGCACAGAATATTTTTTAATTTTGATGAAGTAAAATTCATCTATTTTTTTCTTTCATTGCCTGTTATTTTGGTGCCATAGCCAAAAAAATTATTGTGCAGTCCAATGTTATAAATCTTTTCTCCTATGTTTTTGTCCTAAAATTTTATAGTTTTAACTTTTAAATTTAGATCTTCAATTAGTTTTGAGTTAATTTTTGTATATTGTATAAGGTAAGGGTTTAATTCTATTATTTCAGATGTTGATATTCTGTTTTCCTATCATTTACTGAAAACACTTGGCATCATTATCATAAATCCATTAACCATATACATGAGGGTAGATTTCTATGTTATGTATTTTATTTCATTGGTCTATATCTGTACTTATGCAAGTCCCACCTGTTTGGATTACTATAGCTTTGTAGTGAGTTTTGAAATCAGGAATTGTGACACCTCTTTGTTCTTTTTTTTTTAAATTTTTTAACGTTTATTTATTTTTGAGAGACGGAGAGAAACAAAGCATGAATGGGGGAGGGACAGAGAGGCAGACACAGCATTGGAAGCAGGCCCCAGGCTCTGAGCTGTTAGCACAGAGCCTGATGCGGGGCTCAAACCAACAAACTGTGAGATCATGACCTGAGCTGAAGTCTAAGGCTCAACTGACTGATCCGCCCAGGTGCCCCCATCTTTGTTCTTCTTTTGCAAGATTGTTTGGGTACTCAGTTTCCATCGCAATTGCATGTGAGTTTTAATATGAGTTTTTCTATTTCCTATAAAAAATTCATTGAAATTTTGATAGGGATTGTATTGTATCTGTACATTAGTATCTTAATCTGCTCAGACAAGCCATGACAAAGTGCCACAGGTTGGGTGGTTTAAACAACAGAAATTTATTTCTCACAATTCAGATGCTGGGAAGTCCAAAATAAAGGTGTCAGCAAGGTAGGTTTTACTATGAGGGCTCTTCTCTTGCCCACAAGTGACCATTATCTCACTGTGTGCTCACAGGACCTCTTCGTGCATATGAGGGGTGGAAGCCAAGTGGGGGAAAGGGAAAGTGAGCTCTCTTGCAACTCTTCTTACAAGGATACTAATTCTATAGTATCAGGGTCTCACCATTATGAACTCATTTAACCTTAAATATATTATAGGTCTTCTCTCCAAATACATTCATATTGGGGATTTGAGCTTCAACATATGAGTTTGGGGTGAGAGGACACAATACAGTAATCACTTTTAATATTATAATCTTCTAATTAATATTGAGTTAATTTTTGTATGTGGTGTATATAGGAAGAACTATAGTATATATAGGAAGAGTATATGCTATATAAAGAATATATATAGTGTATATATAATAGTGTATGTATATAGTATATATACATATAGTGTATATAGGAAGAACTATATACTATAGTTCTTCCAATCCAATACAAGATTTTTCCATTTATTTATGCTTTCGTTAAATTCTTTTAACCTTATGTAGTTTTCACTGTACAGGTATTTTGCTAATTTTTTCCTAAGTATTTTATTCCCTTGATACTATTGTAAATGAAATTGTTTTCTTAATTTCCTTTTTGAATTGTTCATTACTAATGTGTAGAAACCCAATTGATTTTTTATTGTTGATTTTGTATTTTACAACTTTGTTGGATTGGTTTATTAGTTCTAACAGTTCTGTGTGTGTGGAATCTTTAGAGTTTTCTACATATACAATCATGTCATGTATGCACATAGATAATTTTGTGTCCTCTTTTCTAAATTGGATGCTATTTCTTTGCCTTACCTATTATTTTTAAATTATTTTTAATATTTTTAAATATTTTATGTTAAGTATAATTTATTGTCAAGTTGGTTTCTATACAATACCTAGTGCTCATCCCAACAGGTGCTCTCCTCAATGCCCATCACCCACTTTCCCCTCTCCCCCACCCCCCATCAACCCTCAGTTCTCAGTATTTAAGACTCTCTTACGGTTTGCCTCCCTCCCTCTTTGTAAGTTTTTTTTCTCCCCTTTCCCTCCCCCATGGTCTTCTGTTAAATTTTTCTGGATCCACATATGAGTGAAAACATATGATATCTGTCTTTCTCTGCCTGAGTTATTTCACTTAGCATAATACCCTCCAGATCCATCCATTTTGCTACAAATGGCATGATCTAATTCTTTCTCATTGCCAAATAGTATTCCATTGTATATATAAACCACATCTTCTTTATCCATTCGTCAGTTGATGGACATTTAGCCTCTTTCCATAATTTGGCTATTGTTGAAAGTGCTGCTATAAACATTGGAGTGCAAGTGCCCCTATGCATCAGCACTCCTGTATCCCTTGGGTAAATTCCTAGCAGTGCTATTGCTGAGTCATAGGGTAGATCTATTTTTAAATTTTTGAGGAAGCTCCACACTGTCTTCCAGAATGGCTGCATCAATTTGCATTTCCACCAACAGTGCAAGAGGGTTCCCATTTCTCCACATCCTCTCCAGCATCTATAGTCTCCTGATTTGTTCATTTTAGCCACTCTGACCAGCATAAGGTGGTATCTCAGTGTGGTTTTGGTTTGTATTTCCCTGATGAGGAGTGACATTGAGCATCTTTTCATGTGCCTGTTGGCCATCTGGATGTCTTCTTTAGGGAAGTGTCTATTCATGTTTTCTGCCCATTTCTTCACTGGATTATTTGTTTTTCAGATGTGGAGTTTGCAGATTTTGGATACTGGCCCTTTATCCGATATATGATTTGCAATATCTTTTCCCACTCCATCAGTTACCTTTTAGTTTTGTTGATTGCTTCCTTTGTAGTGCAGAAACTTTTTATCTTGATGATGTCCCGACAGTTCATTTTTGCTTTTAATTCCCTTGCCTTTGGAGAAGTGTTAAGTAAGAAATTGCTGTGGCTGAGGTCAGAGAGGTTTTTTCCTGCTTTTTCCTCTAGGGTTTGGATGGTTTCCTGTCTCACATTCAGGTCCTTTATCCATTTTGAGTTTATTTTTGTGAATGGTGTAAGAAAGTGGTCTCGTTTCATTCTTCTGCATGTTGCTGTCCAGTTCTCCCAGCACCATTTGCTAAAGAGACTGTCTTTTTTTCCATTGTATGTTCTTTTCTGCTTTGTCAAAGATTAGTTGGTCATACATTTGTGAGTCCGGTTCTGATTATTTTGACTGGAACTTCCAAAACTATGTTGAATAGAAGTGGCAAAATTGAGCATTCTTGTGTGTGTGTGTGTGTGTGTGTATCTTAGGTGAAACCTTTTAGTCTTTCATTATTGAGCATGTTGAGCAATGGGTTTTTCACCCTTCGTCTTTTTCAGGTTAAGTAAGTATCCTATTTTTCTTTTATTGAGAGTTTTTGTCTTGAAAGGGGGTTGAATTTTCCCTAATTTTTTAAAAAAATAAATGGAGATAACCATGTTTTTAACCTCATTTTATTAATGTGGTACATTACAATGATTGTTTTTCATATGATGAATCACCCTCACATATGTGAATAAATATCAAACAATTATGGTATATAATCCTTTCAATATGGATAACCTGATATATAATGTACTCCTGTGTCTCTTGTAACAGTTTTTAGTTACTGATTTCATTTGTTTGTATTTTTTGATTATCTTTTCATTGATATTCATTGGGAATATGGTACTCTAGTTTTTTTGTTTTGTTTTTTCTTCTTATAGTATCTTCATCTGGCTTTGGCATCAGGATAATATTGGCCTCATAAAATGATATGGGGATATTCCCTCATCTTTGGTTTTTGGAGGAGCTGAGGAGAATTGGTGTTAATTCTTCCTTAATATTTGTTAGAATTCACCAAAGAAGATATCTATTCCTAAACTTATCTCTATGGTAGCTTTTTTTTTTAATTTATTATTTTTGAAACACAGAGAGCACATGAGCAGTAAAGGGGCAGAAGGAGAGGGGGATAGAGAATCTGAAGGAAGCCAGCTCTGTGCTGACAGCAGAGAGCCCAATGTGGGGCTCAAACTCCCAAACCATAAGATCGTGACCTGGGCCAAAGCCAGATGCTTAACCAAGTGGTCACCCAGGTGCCCCTCTGTGGGAGTTTTGATTATTAACTTCATCTCCTTATTAGTTGTAGGTTTATTCAGGTTTTCTATTTACTCATGAATAAGTTTTAAGGTTCTTTCTTAAAGACACTGTGTTATTGGGGCGCCTGGGTGGCTCAGTCAGTTGAGCATCCTACTTCAGCTCAGGTCATGATCTCGTGGTCTGTGAGTTTGAGCCCCGCATCTGGCTCTGTGCTGACTGCTCAGAGCCTAGAGCCTGCTTCAGATTCTGTGTCTCCCTCTCTCTCTGCCCCTCCCCCACTCATGCTCTGTCTCTCTCTCTCTCTGTCAAAAATAAACATTAAAAAATTTTTAAAAAGGACTGTATTATTTATTTTTTAGAGAGAGAGAGAGAGGGGCAGAGGGAGAGAGAGAATCATAAACAGGCGTCATGAAACCTGATGTGGGGTTCGATCCCACTACCATGAGATCATGACCTGAACCAAAATCAAGAGTTAGATGCTTAACTGGCTTAGGTTGGATAACTTAACCCAGACACCGCTAAGTTTTGGGTTTTTGTATGCTAAAAATTGGATAGCCTGGAATTAATAAATGAATAACCATTTCCCATTTCTTCCAGGTTATTTTATTTTTTGCATACATTTGTGCATAGTAGTCTTTTATATTTTTTTTATAAAATCAGGAGTAATATTTTTACTTTTATCTCTTATATTGTTAATTTGAGTCTCTATTATTTACCTTAATATACTCGGATAACAGTTTGTCATTTTTTGGTGTGTTTTTGAAGAACCAATTTTTGACTTTATTGGTTTTTCTTTGTTTTTTTTTTTCTATTCTCCTTTTAGTTATCTTTCTTATTTTCTTCCTTCTAATATCTTTGTGTTTAGTTTGTTATTTTTTCCTTTAGTTATTTAAAGGGTAAAATTAGGTTAATGATTTGAGACCGTTCTTTTGTTAAAGTATTAGTTGATAGTTATAAATAGACCCTTTGGCATTGTTTTTTTTTTTTTTTTTGCATCACTTAAATTTTGTTGTGTTGTTTTTGTTTTCATTTGTCTCTATTTCGTAACTACCTGTGATTTCTTCTCTGATATAGTGATTATTTAAGAGTGTACTGTTTTCTCATATTTGTTAATTATTCAGTTTTATTTTTGTTACTGATTTCTACTTTCCTTGTGATTTAAAAAAAATATTTTGTGTAATTTCAATTTTTTAAAATTTATTAAACTTATTTTTTGGCCTAACATATTATTTATCTGGGAGAATGTTTTATGTGCACCTGAGAAAAAGGATTATGCTATTTAGTGTTCTATATAGGTCTGTTTGGGCTAATAGTTTTATAGTATTATTTAATTTCTCTACTCTCATATTGATCTCATCTTTGGTTATATCTATTATTGAAGGAGAGTAGTGAAGACTCTAAATATTTTTGTAGAGCTGTTTCTCCTTTCAAGTCTGTCAATATTTGCTTCACATATTTTGGGGCTCTATTATTTGGTGAATACATGTTAATAATTGTTACATCTTTTTGATAATTGACCCTTTTATTTGATATATAATGCACTTAAAATTTTTTTAATGTTTTTATTTATTTTTAAGACAGAGAGAAAGCATGAGCTGGGGAGGAGCAGAGAGAGAGGGAGACAGGAATCACAGCAGCCCCCATGATGACAGCAGAGAGCCTGATGCAGGGTTTGAACTCACAAGCAATGAGTTCATGACCTGAGCTGAAGTCAGATGCTTAGCTGAAGGAGCCATCCAGGTGCCCCTGATATATAATGTACTTTTTTGCCTCTTGTAAGTTTTTTGGTTAAAGTCCATTTTATTTGATATTAGCATAACCACTCCAGTTCTTTTTATGTTATCGTTTGCATCAAATATCTTTTCCATTGTTCCACTTCAATCTATTTTTGTCTTTTTGAGAGAATGTCTTTTAGACAGCCCATACTTTCATAGTGCTTACGTTATAGCAATCCTTAAAAATACATATATATGTGTGTGTATACATACATGTCTATGTATACACACACGTATATATGTATATATTAACACTGCCATTTATTTTTATGCATTTCTAACATTTTTCATTAGATTGGAAACTAGTAACTACAGACTATAACAGTTAACAGGATAAAGTGAATCAGTGTGCAAGTAGCCCAGACAGGCCACGCCACCCCACAGTGAATCCCGCCCCTAGGAGAGGGGAAGAGAAGACACATACCAGTCTGACTGTGGCGCCAGCTGTGGGCTGGGGGCAGACATCAGGTCTGACTGCGACTCCGCCAACCAACTCCAGTTATACACCACAGCACAGGGGAAGTGCCCTGCAGGTCCTCACCACTCCAGGGACTATCCAAAATGACCAAACGGAAGAATTCCCCTCAGAAGAATCTCCAGGAAATAACAACAGCTAATGAACTAATCAAAAAGGATTTAAATAATATAACAGAAAGCAAATTTAGAATAATAGTCATAAAATTAATCGCTGGGCTTGAAAACAGTATAGAGGACAGCAGAGAATCTCTTGCTACAGAGATCAAGGGACTAAGGAACAGTCACGAGGAGCTGAAAAACGCTTTAAACGAAATGCAAAACAAAATGGAAACGACGACGGCTCGGATTTAAGAGGCAGAGGAGAGAATAGGTGAACTAGAAGATAAAGTTATGGAAAAAGAGGAAGCTGAGAAAAAGAGAGATAAAAAAATCCAGGAGTATGAGGGGAAAATGAGAGAACTAAGTGATACACTAAAAAGAAATAATATACGCATTATTGGTATCCCAGAGGAGGAAGAGAGAGGAAAAGGTGCTGAAGGGGTACTTGAAGAAATAATAGCTGAGAAGTTCCCTGAACTGGGGAAGGAAAAAGGCATTGAAATCCAAGAGGCACAGAGAACTCCCTTCAGATGTAACTTGAATCGATCTTCTGCACGACATATCATAGTCAAACTGGCAAAATACAAGGATAAAGAGAAAATCCTGAAAGCAGCAAGGGATAAACGTGCCTTACATATAAAGAGATACTTATAAGAAGATGGTGGCGTAGGAGGACGCTGGGCCCACCGCGCATCCTGCTGATCACTTAGATTCCACCTACACCTGCCTAAATAACCCAGAAAACCGCCAGAGGATTAGCAGAACGGAGTCTCCGGAGCCAGGCGCAGAGGAGAGGCCCACGGAAGAGGGTAGGAAGGGTGGCGAGGCATTACGCGCTCCACGGACTGGCGGGAGGGAACCGGGGTGAAGGGGCAGCCTGCCGGCCAAGCAGAGCCCCCGAGTCTGGCTGGCAAAAGCGGAGGGGCTGGACGGAGTGTGTTCCCACAGCAAGTGCCACTTAGCGTCTGGGAGGTCATGAGTTAACAGCTCTGCTCGGAAAGCGGGAAGGCTGGAGGACAAAGGGAGGGAGAGCTGCTGAGCCCCCAGACGACAGAGCTCAGATTGGTGGGGAACAAAGGCACTCGCCAGCACCATCTCCCTCGCCCATCCCCCCACCAAAATCCCAAAGGGAACCAGTTCCTACCATGGAACTTGCTCGCTCCACGCAAACACCCAACTCTGTGCTTCTGCGGAGCCAAACCTCTGGCAGCGGATCTGACTCCCTCCCGCTGCCACAGGGCCCCTCCTGAAGTGGATCACCTAAGGAGAAGCGAGCTAAGCCTGCCCCTCCTGCTCCCATGCACCTTGCCTCCCCACCCCAGCTAATAAGCCAGATCTCCAGCACCACAAGCCTGGCAGTGTGCAAGTAGCCCAGACAGGCCACGCCACCCCACAGTGAATCCCGCCCCTAGGAGAGGGGAAGAGAAGGCACACACCAGTCGGACTGTGGCCCCAATGGTGGGCTGGGGGCAGACATCAGGTCTGACTGCGACTCCGCCAACCAACTCCAGTTATACACCACAACACAGGGAAAGTGCCCTGCAGGTCCTCATCACTCCAGGGACTATCCAAAATGACCAAACGGAAGAATTCCCCTCAGAAGAATCTCCAGGAAATAACAACAGCTAATGAACTGATCAAAAAGGATTTAAATAATATAACAGAAAGCAAATTTAGAATAATAGTCATAAAATTAATCGCTGGGCTTGAAAACAGTATAGAGGACAGCAGAGAATCTCTTGCTACAGAGATCAAGGGACTAAGGAACAGTCACGAGGAGCTGAAAAGCGCTTTAAACGAAATGCAAAACAAAATGGAAACGACGACGGCTCGGATTTAAGAGGCAGAGGAGAGAATAGGTGAACTAGAAGATAAAGTTATGGAAAAAGAGGAAGCTGAGAAAAAGAGAGATAAAAAAATCCAGGAGTATGAGGGGAAAATGAGAGAACTAAGTGATACACTAAAAAGAAATAATATACGCATAATTGGTATCCCAGAGGAGGAAGAGAGAGGGAAAGGTGCTGAAGGGGTACTTGAAGAAATAATAGCTGAGAACTTCCCTGAACTGGGGAAGGAAAAAGGCATTGAAATCCAAGAGGCACAGAGAACTCCCTTCAGATGTAACTTGAATCGATCTTCTGCACGACATATCATAGTCAAACTGGCAAAATACAAGGATAAAGAGACAATTTTGAAAGCAGCAAGGGATAAACGTGCCCTCACATATAAAGGGAGACCTATAAGACTCGTGACTGATCTCTCTTTTGAAACTTGGCAGGCCAGAAAGGATTGGCACGAGATCTTCAGTGTGCTAAACAGAAAAAATATGCAGCCGAGAATCCTTTATCCAGCAAGTCTGTCATTTAGAATAGAAGGAGAGATTAAGGTCTTCCCAAACAAACAAAAACTGAAGGAATTCGTCACCACTAAACCACCCTACAAGAGATCCTAAGGGGGATCCTGTGAGACAAAGTACCAGAGACATCACTACAAGCATAAAACATACAGACATCACAATGACTCCAAACCCGTATCTTTCTATAATAACACTGAATGTAAATGGATTAAATGCGCCAACCAAACGACATAGGGTATCAGAATGGATAAAAAAACAAGACCCATCTATTTGCTGTCTACAAGAGACTCATTTTAGACCTGAGGACACCTTTAGATTGAGAGTGAGGGGATGGAGAACTATCTATCATGCTACTGGAAGCCAAAAGAAAGCTGGAGTAGCCATACTTATATAAGACAAACTAGACTTTAAATTAAAGGCTGTAACAAGAGATGAACAAGGGCATTATATAATAATCACAGGGTGTATCCATCAGCAAGAGCTAACAATTATAAATGTCTATGCGCCAAATACCAGAGCCCCCAAATATATAAAAAAAATTATTCATAAACATAAGCAACCTTATTGATAAGAATGTGGTAATTGCAGGGGACTTTAACACTCCAATAACAGAAATGGATAGATCATCTAGACACATGGTCAATAAAGAAACAAGGGCCCTGAATGATACATTGGATCAGATGGACTTGACAGATCTATTTAGAACTCTTCATCCCAAAGCAACAGAATATACTTTCTTCTCGAGTGCACATGGAACATTCTCCAAGATAGATCATATACTAGGTCACAAAACAGCCCTTCATAAGTTTACAAGAATTGAAATTATACCATGCATACTTTCAGACCACAATGCTATGAAGCTTGAAATCAACCACAGGAAAAAGTCTGGAAAACCTCCAAAAGCATGGAGGTTAAAGAACACCTTACTAAAGAATGAGTGGGTCAACCAGGCAATTAGAGAAGAAATTAAAAAATATATGGAAACAAACGAAAATGAAAATACAACAATCCAAACGCTTTGGGATGCAGCAAAGGCAGTCCTGAGAGGAAAATACATTGCAATCGAGGCCTATCTCAAGAAACAAGAAAAATCCCAAATACAAAATCTAACAGCACACCTAAAGGAAATAGAAGCAGAACAGCAAAGGCAGCCTAAACCCAGCAGAAGAAGAGAAATAATAAAGATCAGAGCAGAAATAAACCATATAGAATCTAAAAAAACTGTAGAGCAGATCAACGAAATCAAGAGTTGGTTTTTTGAAAAAATAAACAAAATTGACAAACCTCTAGCCAGGCTTCTCAAAAAGAAAAGGGAGATGACCCAAATAGATAAAATCATGAATGAAAATGGAATTGTTACAACCAATCCCTCAGAGATACAAACAATTATCAGGGAATACTATGAAAAATTATATGCCAACAAACTGGACAACCTGGAAGAAATGGACAAATTTCTAAACACCCACACTCTTCCAAAACTCAATCAGGAGGAAATAGAAAGCTTGAACAGACCCATAACCAGCGAAGAAATTGAATTGGTTATCAAAAATCTCCCAACAAATAAGAGTCCAGGACCAGATGGCTTCCCAGGGGAGTTCTACCAGACGTTTAAAGCAGAGATAATACCTATCCTTCTCAAGCTATTCCAAGAAATAGAAAGGGAAGGAAAACTTCCAGACTCATTCTAGGAAGCCAGTATTCCTTTGATTCCTAAACCAGACAGAGACCCAGTAAAAAAAGAGAACTACAGGCCAATATCCCTGATGAATATGGATGCAAAAATTCTCAATAAGACACTAGCAAATCGAATTCAACAGCATATAAAAAGAATTCTTCACCATGATCAAGTGGGATTCATTCCTGGGCTGCAGGGCTGGTTCAACCTTCGCAAATCAATCAACGTGATACATCACATTAATAAAAAAAAAACAGAAGAACCATATGATCCTGTCAATCGATGCAGAAAAGGCCTTTGACAAACTCTAGCACCCTTTCTTAATAAAAACCCTCAAGAAAGTCAGGATAGAAGGAACATACTTAAAGATCATAAAAGCCATTTATGAAAAGCCCATAGCTAACATCATCCTCAATGGGGAAAAACTGAGAGCTTTTTCCCTGAGATCAGGAACACGACAGGGATGCCCACTCTCACCGCTGTTGTTTAATATAGTGTTGGAAGTTCTAGCATCAGCAATCAGACAACAAAAGGAAATCAAAAGCATCAAAATTGGCAAAGATGAAGTCAAGCTTTCGCTTTTTGCAGATGACATGATATTATCCATGGAAAATCCGATAGACTCCACCAAAAGTCTGCTAGAACTGATACATGAATTCAGCAAAGTTGCAGGATACAAAATCAATGTACAGAAATCAGTTGCATTCTTATACACTAACAATGAAGCAACAGAAAGACAAATAAAGAAACTGATCCCATTCACAATTGCACCAAGAAGCATAAAATACCTAGGAATAAATCTAACCAAAGATGTAAAAGATCTGTATGCTGAAAACTATAGAAAGCTTATGAAGGTAATTGAAGAAGATATAAAGAAATGGAAAGACATTCCTTGCTCATGGATTGGAAGAATAAATATTGTCAAAATGTCAATACTACCCAAAGCTATCTACACATTCAACGCAATCCCAATCAAAATTGCACCAGCATTCTTCTCAAAACTAGAACAAGCAATCCTAAAATTCATATGGAACCACAAAAGGCCCCAAATAGCCAAAGTAATTTTGAAGAAGACCAAAGCAGGAGGCATCACAATCCCAGACTTTAGCCTCTACTACAAAGCTGTCATCATCAAGACAGCATGGTATTGGCACAAAAACAGACACATAGACCAATGGAATAGAATAGAAACCCCAGAATTAGACCCACAAACGTATGGCCAACTAATCTTTGACAAAGCAGGAAAGAACATCCAATGGAAAAAAAGACAGTCTCTTTAACAAATGGTGCTGGGAGAACTGGACAGCAACATGCAGAAGGTTGAAACTAGACCACTTTCTCACACCATTCACAAAAATAAACTCAAAATGGATAAAGGACCTGAATGTGAGACAGGAAACCATCAAAACCCTAGAGGAGAAAGCAGGAAAAGACCTCTCTGACCTCAGCCGCAGCAATCTCTTATCGACACATCCCCAAAGGCAAGGGAATTAAAAGGAAAAAGGAACTACTGGGACCTTATGAAGATAAAAAGCTTCTGCACAGCAAAGGAAACAACCAACAAAACTAAAAGGCAACCAACGGAATGGGAAAAGATATTTGCAAATGACATATCGGACAAAGGGCTAGTATCAAAAATCTATAAAGAGCTCACCAAACTCCACACCCGAAAAACAAATAACCCAGTGAAGAAATGGGCAGAAAACATGAATAGACACTTCTCTAAAGAAGACATCCGGATGGCCAACAGGCACATGAAAAGATGCTCAACGTCGCTCCTCATCAGGGAAATACAAATCAAAACCACACTCAGATATCACCTCACGCCAGTCAGAATGGCCAAAATGAACAAATCAGGAGACTATAGATGCTGGAGAGGATGTGGAGAAACGGGAACCCTCTTGCACTGTTGGTGGGAATGCAAATTGGTGCAGCCGCTCTGGAAAGCAGTGTGGAGGTTCCTCAGAAAATTAAAAATAGACCTACCCTATGACCCAGCAATAGCACTGCTAGGAATTTACCCAAGGGATACAGGAGTGCTGATTCATAGGGGCACTTGTACCCCAATGTTTCTAGCAGCACTCTCAACAATAGCCAAATTGTGGAAAGAGCCTAAATGTCCATCAACTGATGAATGGATAAAGAAATTGAGGTTTATATACACAATGGAGTTCTACGTGTCAATGAGAAAGAACGAAATATGGCCCTTGGTAGCAACGTGGATGGCACTGGAGAGTGTGATGCTAAGTGAAATAAGCCATACAGAGAAAGACAGATACCATATATTTTCACTCTTATGTGGATCCTGAGAAACTTAACAGAAACCCCTGGGGGAGGGGAAGGAAAAAAAAAAAAGAGGTTAGAGTGGGAGAGAACCAAAGTATAAGAGACTGTTAAAAACTGAGAACAAACTGAGGGTTGATGGGGGGGGTGGGAGGGAGGGGAGGGTATGTGATGGGAATTGAGGAGGGCACCTTTTGGGATGAGCACTGGGTGTTGTATGGAAACCAATTTGACAATAAATTTCATATATTGAAAAAAAAAATTTAAAAACAGTGCCATCCTATGATCCAGCAATTGCTCTACTAGGTATTTCCCCAAAGAATACAAACATTAATTTAAAGTGATGTATACACCTCAATGTTTATAGCAGCATTGTTTATAACAGTCAAATTATGGAAGCAGCCCATTTGTCTATCGACTGATGAATGGATAAAATGTGGTATATATATATACAATGGAATATTACTCAGGCATCAACAAGAATGAAATCTTGCTATTTGCAATGACTTGTATGGAGCTAGAATGTATTATGCTAAGCAAAGTAAGTCCATCAGAGAAAGACAAATGGCATATAATTTCAGTCATATGTGGAATTTAAGAAACAGGACTGATGAGCGTGTGGGAAAGGGGGGGTTGATAAGAGAGGAGTGGGAAACAAACCATAATGATAGAGAACAAACTGAGGGTTGATGAAAAGAGGTGGGTGGGAGATGGGCTAGATGAATGATGGGCATGAAGGAGGGCACTTGCAATGAGCACTGGGTGTTGTATGTAAGTGATGAATCACTGAATTCTACTCCTAAAACCAATATTGCTCTGTCAACTAACTAAAATTTAAATTAAAAACCCACCAAAACAAGAAAACTTCACTCAGATTTATCAACATTTCTGTTTTTCTCTCTGTCCAGTCTCATAGGAAGAATTGCATTCACCATATTCCCCTTTAAAGTTAGCCATGACCATGCATCTTACTTAGTTCAATAAATATAAGTAGGGGTTATGTGCATCACTTTTCTGTGGAATAATTTAAGATCTAATGCTCTACTCCCTTTTATATTTTTTTCATACCTCTCCAACCGAGGACGTTGTATATTTTACATAGTGAAATTACAGAGTGTCAAGGCCCTCAATATCCTGAATGAATGAGTCTGTGGGTACAAGTCAGGTGCCTGCTAGAGGTGTTTAGATCTATAGCACTTAGATATTAGACTTTCACAAGTGAGAAGTAAGCCTTAGTTTTGTTTGCCCACTGAGATGTGTGAGTTGTTGAAGTAACATTACCATCTCTATCTTACTGTCCCTCAAACTGATTTCAGAAATGACACAAACTCAGGCATTCTTATCACTGTAAGTACACAATATCAATTAATGTATCTCTGAGATGCAAATAATATACTCTCCTTCTCACCTCATATGACTAATTTATTCAGTACAGTATTGACACTACAAACTTTTTCCATTGGAAATATCCTCTGAATTTTGTGAAGTTTATCAAAGCTTTCATTTTTCTATTAGTCCTTATATTTTCTAAAAGGCCGTATTTTAAGTAAAGTAGGCTGAATTAGCAATTCTTTTCTTTTTTCATTTTTACCAGGGCAATAGAATAAACAATTGAAATTTATTCTCATGCATGTGTAAGGCTTAGAAGGATTAATGGATAAGAGAGTCCAAATAAGGAGCCTTTGAATGTTAATCTACCAAGGGTTTAAGTTAGAAAATATATCATCTTTTGAGCCATTGGGCATAATATTTAACCAAATAGGTTTGGGAGGATTGTACAACCTTTGGAAAGACATGTAAGCTGACATGGATTAAGAACTATTTTTCTTCCATCATCTGGCACATTCACTTTTATTGTGGAAAACAGTGTATGCTATTTTACCACTCAGTGCAGTCCTTTAAAACCTTTTTCATTCCATGTATGTGAGTAAATGTCTAATTTATCTAGTGTGTGATTATGGTAACAGTGGTGATACTGATTATTTATTGAGACAGTGTCAGCAAAGGCAATGTGTATTAGCTGACTGATAAGAAATACAGAAGTTTTTGCTTTGTTACTTTTGCTGTTGTTGTTTACATTATTAGAAGAAATATATATATATATGTGTATATATATATATATATATATAGAGAGAGAGAGAGAGAGAGAGAGAAAACCTATTACCAAAGATGCCTGTTTATTTACATATTGAAGACTCTGGACTAGGAACTTCAGAATGGCTGTATTAAAGAGGAAGAGAAAAAGGAGGGCACATATTGGAAAATGGAAATGGGTTTTGGAGGCCAAACAGAAAGACAGGGAGGAAGAGATGAAATATAAAAAATAATATGATGTTTTCAACAGACACACAAAAAGAGGATATGACAAAATTTAGCATTCTTTTAGGGTACAAACTCTCAACAAATTGGATATAGAAGGAATATACCTCCATTTATCTCAAGCCCACAACCAATATCATAGTAGTGAAAGTTTGAAAGCTTTTCCTTTAAGTTCAAGAACAAGACAAGTGCACTCACTTTCACTGCTCTTATTCAATATAGGACTGGAAATTCTACCCAGAGTAATCAGACAAGGAAAGAAAAGAGCATCCAGATTGTAAAGGAAAAAGTAAAATGCCTCTGTTTGTGGATGACTTGATCTTAAATATAGAATTCCTAGACTCCATAAAAATTTTTAGAACTAATAAATGATTCTAGTAAAGTTTTAGGATGCAAAATCAACATATGAAAATCATTTTAATTTATATATAATAACAATTTACTTTCCAAAAAGAAAATTAAGAAAGCAACCCAATTTACAATAGCATCATAAATAATAAATTCTTAGAAATTAATTTAACTAAGGAGGTAAAAGATCTGTGCACTGAAAACTATAGTACACTGATTAAAGAAATTGAAGAAGACACATATAAATAGAAAGATGTCCTGTGTTCATGAATTGGAAGAATTGATTGTTAACATGTTCATACTACCCAAAGTAATCAATAGATACAATGCAATTCCTATCAAGATTCCAATAGCATTTTTTCACACAAATAGAAAAATATCGTAAAAATTATATGGAACTGTTGAAGACCCCAAATAGTGAAAGCAATGCTGAGATTGAAGAACAGAGCTGAGGGCACCACACTTCTTGATTTTAAACTACATTACAAAACTGTGGTAATAAAAACACTACACATTAGTTTCCATTACTTGACAGTTAAAGGTGTAGGTTAATACAACATCACTTGCTGTGTTGCTTTACAACTAGACATTTAAATTTTTTTTTAATATAGCTGGAATATTCCTAATATAACGTATTTTTTCACTTAATGTGAACCTGAATATTGATGAAGTGTATTGATGACTGTACTAAATAAACTCATTTCAAATTTATAATGAAATTTATAATGAAAATTTATCAATGGGTATGACACTGACAGACAATTATATCATATTTCCCTAATTTATCACTTTTACACTGTCTAAAATGGCTGGTTTATGGCATATGTCTTCTAAAATTACAACCCATACCTTAAATAATAACTTTAGTGCACAATTTATGAAGAAAAGTTTCAATCAGAGAATTATTTCATTTGATTTCCTTAAATCCCACCAATCTACCAAGATCTATATGTACATATTCTCCCTTTTATCCTTTTATAATAGAAATGTCTCTTATTTGATATAAATCCAAAACCTCTATTTGATCCCATTCCTTTGGTCATACTCTCTTCATCTCATTATATACAGCTGTCTAGTAGGCATTTTGATATGGATGCCTGATAAGTATCTCCAACTTAACATTGGCTTAATTGAACTCTAAGATGCTGGTCTGTTTCCTGTTACTCAATTGTACTAGCTTATTTCTGTCTCAGGAACTTAGTTATGGCTTTCCTCCTGCTTGTAGCACCATTTCTTCAGATGTCTTTATAGATTTTTCTCCTCGTAATTCCTATCTCACCTCAAAGTTTGAATCACACAAAGAAGCCTTACACAACATCTCAAGCTAAAATAATTATCCTCCCAAATCATTGGTTATACTCTATTGCACTGCTCTTTTTTATTGACACTATAAAACTTATCAATACTTGATATTATCCTATTTATTTGTGTGTGTGTGTGCGTGTGTGTGTGTGTGTGTGTGTGTTCATTATGATCTCTGCCTATTAGGATGTAATATACTTTAGGGTAGTTGTTATATCTTTCTAGTACCTTAATATAACCAAAACATGTATAACATGGTCTGGCACATAGTAGATCCATATAATTATTTTTTCAACTGACTCTTTTTTAAAACAAAGACACCTCAATGTTTTAAAACAAAGACACCTCAATTTTCACAGAAGTATCTGAGAAAATGAAATATTTTAAAGAAGGAGAGTATTTGACAACTGTGGGAAAATTCTGGATAATATCACTCCAAGATAACTCTAATTTAGATTGATTTGGGTTTCACTTAGTTAAATGTTGATGGGTTTACTTCTTACACTGCCGATGGGAATGCAAATGGGTGCAGCCACTCTGGAAAACATTTTGGAGTTTCCTCAGAAAGTTAAATACAGAGTGACCCTATGACCCAGCAATTACACTACTAGGTATTTATCCAAAGGATACAAAAATACTGATTCAAAGGGGCACGTGCACCCCAATGTTTATAGCAGCACTATCAACAATAGCCAAATTATGGAAATAACCCAAATGTCTATTGACGGGTGAATGGATAAAGATGTGATATATACACACAATGGATTATTACTGAACCATCAAAAATAATGAATGAAATCTTGTCATTTGCAATGATGTGAATGGAACTAGAGTGTATTATGCTAAGAAAAGTAAGTCAGTCAGAGAAAGACAGATACTGTGAAGACAACTTCACTCATATGTGGATTTTAAGAAACAAAACAGATGAACATAGGGGAAGGGAAGGAAAAATAAGATAAAAACAGGGAGGAGGTAAACCATAAGAGACTCTTTTTTAAAAAAAAATATTTATTTTGAGAGAAAGAGAGAGAGAAAACATGTGTACACACATGGTGGGGGAGGGGATGAGAGAGAGAGGGAGAGAGAGAATCCTTTCTCAGAGATAGAATGCTGGTCTCTGACAGGCTCTGTGCTGTCAGAGCTGAACATAGGGCTTGATCTCACAAACCATGAGATCATGACCTGACCCAAAATCAAAGAGTCAGATGCTTAACCAACTGAGCCATCCAGGTGTCGAAAGGGACTCTTAACTATAGAGAATAAACTGAGGGTTGCTGTAGGGGTGGTGGGTGAACATTAAAGAGGGCACTTGTGATGAGAACTGGGTGTGATATGTAAGTTATGAATCCCTAAATTCTACTCCTGAAACCAATACTGCACTGTATGTTAACTAACTTGTATTTAAATAAAATCTTAGAAGAAAAGAAGAAATGTTTATGGGTTTATAAAGTATATATACGTTACTGAAAAATATTTATAAAGAGAATTATCTTAATGTGGACATTTTTATAGCCCAATCTTTTTATTTGCATCAAAGTCATGGTGACACCTCATATTTTTTTAGAACTATACCAATAGAGTTATTATTACCATTCCTAAAACAATGGAAAAATATTTATCTTATTTATTTGCCCTCTAAGTAGAACAATTATCAAAAATGCATGCATACACATTTGTAAAATTAGATATATATTAAAAATTCATGTTTATTTTTTAAGTTGGTTACATTATTCTACTATTTTCTTAAATTTGCATAGGACTGTAATCGAGACACATACAAAAATATTTATAAAGCTTGTGATAGTTGTCTGCTTATAGCAGTCCCTACCTAAACTATTTTACACCTATAAAGCTTTTACCATCTATATACAATATCTTCACATACTGAAGTAACAGTATTATAAATTTATCCTCTACCCTTACACCTTAGCTAAACCTACTTCATAAATAAACTTAGGATGTCATATTGTGTATTTCTGTTCCCTGAACCCACAACATCGGGGTTAGATATTTCTTTTATATACTCACTTGTCAGTCTATATATGCCTTTATGAAAGCATTTATCAGATTTATTAAAACTGTTTTTACTTCAGTGCTATTATCACCTAATATCATACCCTAAATTCAATAAGTACTCAAATAACCTCACTATATTGAAATAAATTTTGACTTATTGTGGTGTGGTAAGATTAAATTACTGTTGCTCAAGATACAATCTCTTCCCTTATGATCAATAAGTCACATGGAGAATTGAATCCATGACCTTTGTTGTTCCACATTCTCATCAAATGAGCTATCTTTATTCTGATGTAACAGTATTTGTTTTTAAAGCATATTATATACGTACAATCACAGTTAATCATCATAGTGGAACAGCAGGATGGCTCTCCAAAGTTCTTTTGAACACTTTTTCCACTATTTCTTTTTTTATTCATCTCTTTACCATTTCACGAACATCAGAACATCTATATTCCTTACTTTGTACTTTCCTGACCTCACTTCCAGAAATCGCTACAGTTAGGATAATAGATGGACTATTATGACTATTTATAACTCTGTGGAACTATTTTAGAAATGATATAATAGAACATGAAGTTTATACTACTCAGGCTATCAAGTTGTGACCTCAGAGGTAATAGTTTGCCTTAGAATGAATTGGTTATTCAACCTGTCTTCCTCAAGGGCTTGGTTTTTAAACTGTTCTGAAGAAAACATTTAGGGGATTTGACAAAGTTTAACTTGAATTTATTGTGTATTTATTGAAAATCCTTCATAACAATGCACAAAGTCAAATATATACACACCTGGCTTATTTTTGTGCAGATTTTATTAACACAAAACTTTCCCTGATATATTTGCATAGACTTAAAGTTCTTGTCAATAGGAACTTGAAGTTACACATGAGTTTTTATTATAATTCAAAACTTTGCATGTTTACTCATACAAAATTGTGCAAGCAAGTGTATTGAGGCAGCACATATGCTGTGCTCAATAAAAATACCCATTATCTTCAAGTGCTAAAGTTAATTATAATTCTTTTTAATTGTTAATTGTCATGATACAATGACTTTTCTTCCATGACATGACTGTGTGCTGAACAGATGCACATGAGGGGTGCCAGGGAGGCTCAGTTGGTTAAGTGTCCAACTCCTGATTTCAGCTCAGGTCATTATCTCACAGTTTGTAAGATCAAGCCCCATCTCATGCTCTGCACTGACAGCATGAAGCCTGCTTGGGATTCTCTCTCTTCCTTTCTCTGCCGATCTCCCTCACACGTGCACACATGTATCTCTCTCTCCCTCCCTTTCAAAAAAATAAACTTTAAAAAAATAGATGCACTTGAGAAGAACCTAAAAAAAAATAAAAGTTTTGTTACTAAGTTGAAAAACTATTCAGAGTCAAACTATCATGCTAAGCATGAATAAAGGTATCTCATACAGTGTTTAGACTACAGTTGGTGCTTGATAAATATTTTTATACCAAATTGAGGAGTTATATTTATGTTTGGGTGTAATGGAGTAGGGAGGATAGTGAACAGAGTATAGTGCTCTATCCTTTATTTACATCTGCCTAGGTTACATTTAAAATATTCAGGGGCGCCTGGGTGGCTCAGTCGGTTGAGCGTCCAATTTTGGCTGGGGTCATGATCTCCCGGCTTGTGAGTTAGAGCCCCGCATCGGGCTCTGTGCTGACGGCTCGGAGCCTAGAGCCTGCTTTTGATTCTGTCTCCCTCTCTCTGCTCTCTGCTCCTCCCCTGTTCTCTGTCTCTCTCTCTCTCAAAAATGAATAAACATTAAAAAATTAAATTAAAATAAAATATTTAAAATCTGTCTGAATAAACTTTTGAATCTAGTATCATCAGTTCTGTGACTATTGTTAATAGTGAGCTTGCAAACTTCTCTTGATCATTATTGCTTTCTAAAGTTACATACACCAATAAGGAGTGTCTGGGTGGCTTAGTTGGTTAAGCATCTGACTTTGGCTCAGGTCATGCTTTCGTAGTTTGTGAGTTCAAACCTCACATCAGGCTCTGTCAGTGCAGAGCCTCCTTGGGATTCTCTCTCTCTCTCTCTCTCTCTCTCTCTCTCTGCCCCTGTCCCACTTGCACTCTCTCTCTCTATCTCAAAATAAATAAATAAACTTAAAAAACAAAGATACATGTACCAATAAAAAGAAACAATTTCCATAGGAGTTATTGTGTTTACTTTGACATATAAATATTAGATAAATATGTATTTTGCCTCCTTTGATATAGAGACTGCTAGTTAAGATCTTGGTAATATGTTTTGTGTCATAACATTACAAAAAAGATATACTAGTATTATTGTCTCCAGCTTCTACAGCCTTTAACAGTGAATTTCATGGTGTTAAGAGTTATTGTGTAAATATATAATATAGGAAGTATAAAAATATTGTGTGATATGTCAAAAATGTAAAAAAGTAAATATATAACATGAACATAAAATATTATTTTATAACTTCAAAATATATTTAATATTTCCAGTATTTTTGTTTATAACTAGGCAAAAATAACATTACATGAGCAATGACATTTTTTAGGCTTTGAAAATGAGTACAAATGGCCTTTCTTGTGATAAATGATTTTCATTTTATTTAAAGAAAAAATGGAAATGTGTATGATTTTCCACCCATTTTCAGTGTCAGCAGAAGAGTTTCCCTGAGTAGCTATGGTCCCAAATCTACCAGTAACTTTTTTTTTTTTGCAATTCTTATCAGAATTTTCCATTAACATGATTATATACTGTCATATGACACTAATGTGAATCTGGGCATGAGTAGTAAAGTAGTGATCCTTTTACTTACAGGGAATTGCAAAGATAATTTTAATGGTTAGCAGCATAATTTATCTGAGTGGACAATGATAATCATGTACATTTTATTGGTTCTTGATGTGGCATTATTTAACATGTTTATGAATTAGAAATAAAATAGACACTTTTTAAATTAAAATGAATAAGAACTTCAATTTGCCAAAGAAATAAATTTAAATACTAAGTTTTTTACAACCATAATGGCTATTTTTTTCCTTGAAGCATAATTTGCATACAATAAATATATAATATTTAAAGAAAGTTTGCAAGTCTTAAATTTGGCAGGATGTGGCTTCAAAGATTTCCCTTTCTCTTTGCTTCCCCCTTTTAAAAAGTTCTAAGAAACCTAATTCCTGGTCATTCAATTAATCAGACTCAATAGTACATATATGCTGGTATCCATCTGCTAAAAGCTGTCATAAATGACATTGTCTTACAACTGGATTTAAGAATTAGTTGGCATGCCTGCCACATAGCCCACCTTCTGTTTCAGGCTATAAAATACATGCTTAAGATTTCCCCTTCATTTTTTGTGATAACAATTTATATTACTAATGTACCAGACACTTTAATTTAAATGTTCAAATTATTTGACTATGTAGTGTTTGCTGGGATTAAAACTTTCGCAGGGGACATAGGGGTTTCTGTGTCGATTTTCTACTTTTGTGACAATTATAGAGTCAAAACTGATGTGCTTTCCTTAAATTTTGGCCTCTATGATTTGTGCTAGGTTAGTAAGTGGAGAAGAAGTAGCTAAAAAAAAATGATGAATTTAACAAGTTTTGTTTTCAGATTTTTTGGTGCCATCTCTGAGCTAAGAGTCTATCTCCTGTAAAAGGAGAATTCATTCCTGACATAGGCAGGAAAGGGGAGCTTTTTCTGGATTTATTCATTCTTAATTACCTTCTACTCAAAATAATTTTTATAACAAAAAGGTATATTTTGGGGTGGCATATTCTGTTTTCTTTTAAAGCTTGAGAAAACATCTTATTCATTTTTAAAATTAAATGTTACTTACATATATTGCTTGACCACTACAAGTAATTTCCATTTACCCACCAAGATTTTATCTCCTACTCCCTATCTTAAAAACATCAAAAAGACATATTGAATAATTGATAAGTAAAATAGTTCTACTAGTGATGTGTCTGTGCCAGGGAAAATGTAAGCAATGTGGGGTTTTTTTTTTTTTGGCAGTAAAACAAAACATAGTAAGGAACAAGTATATCCAAGAAAAACAAAAATATTATAAGTCTACTGTTTGAGACACATTTATTGGTGACTGAAAACAAAAAATAAATTTAGAAAATTTACTCATCTCTTTGTTTCCATTTTCCCTATCAAGGAGAATTAACCTCAATATGGTGAAGATGGAATAGACATTGAGTAAAAATAAAAAAAATAATAGAATAGATGGAAAGTTATATAAGACACTTTAAGTGACAAATTGTGTGTTATAAATAAATTCAAGTCTCCTTGATGAAACATATATTATATGCCAGGATATTGATATCTCAGAATACATAAACACTGCTGATAATATCTGAAAAGTCAATGGATAGGGGAGTGATTTGATGAAAAATAAGATCAGAAAAAGAAGTTGAATTTCTAATGAAAAATAAGATTGTTTCTGCAGTTATAAGTTGCTGATAAGGTAATAGCAAAGCTCTCATTTACTTCTAACAAAAAATCACAGATAGGAAATTAGTACCCATTAGCAGAAATACACAAAAATAGATTCCAGATTTTTGCAGGTAAAAGATTTTGATAAGTGCCTACATCATAGAGCTTATAAATGGCAGATAGGACTCAATCACATGTCATATCTGATTCGAGACCTTTCAATACTTAAGTATTACTATATGTAGTTTGTGATAAATATGTAGCCAAATTTCTACACTAGATTATTGAATGTATAATTATATATGAGAATAGTGGTCATTAAAATAATTAATATTAATATGGGCTATCACAATGCCAGATGAAGAAATATTTAAATTTTTCCAAACAATAATGATTAATATATTGAATTAAGTGTTGATAAAGGAAGTGGTTAATGGGACAAATTTCTGGTTTATTCTGTTCTATATTTTATTGATCATTCAAATCCAGTTATATATAACATGCTAATCAAATTTACAGGTGGCACATATCTAGGCCAGTTATATTAATAGAATCTCAGTGTTTGAAACAGGGATCTAAAATACTAAAGGAAATTCAAACATGTCACTCCAAATTATGCCATTCTGGCATATTGACTTTTTGAGTTAAAGGCACTTGAAAAGCAGAAAAAAACAAAAACAAAAACAAAACACTCTGATTTTCCCTCTTTTTCTTAATGTTTATTTTTTTGAGTGAGCAGGGGAGGGGCAGAGAGAGAGGGAGACACAGAATCTGAAGCAGGCTCCATCAAGGCTCTGGGCTATCAGCACAGAGCCCAATGTGGGGCTTGAACTCATGAATTTCGAGATCATGACCTGAGCCAAAGCCAGACACTTAACCAACTGAGCTGCCCAGGTACCCCTTTCCTAAAAGCAGGAGATGACATTCCCATGAGAGATATCCTGCCAATACCAGAAGGAAAGCAATATTATTATCATCAATGAGAAGTTGAGACCCAAAGAATTCTTTACCAACAGACGTTGTTAAAATAATTCTTATCTTTTTGTAGCTTCCACACATAGTTTAGTTACTTTTCCTCAATTTCCTCTCTTTGTTCAACCCAATATAAAAGCAAGTATATTTTTCCATGTTGTGACAGTAAACTCACCATATCCCTGTGTTTCCTGTTTTAATTCTGGTTTTATATTCTTTCCATAAAGAAAGTATTTGAAAATTTCTATAACTATTTATCTCTTATTCAATATAGGGGATCCAGAAAGAATCTGAATATATTTTTAAAACATAGAAAGAAAATCTGAAAAGTGCTCGAATGGTTGAAAATATCAGCCAAATCAAGGAAGCATTTTGGCTATTTTAAATCAACTGTATTTCATTTCGCCAATGGTGAGGACAACTAAAATATGATACACAAAATGACAGTATAATAATAATTGGATTAACATTATAATAGAACAATTATGGATTATCTGATAAAAGATATTCACAACTTTATTAGTAGTACCAAAGAAATAACTACTATTAGTTTTCTTTTCTCTAATAAAGACTGTTCACATTAAATATAATTGGTAAAAACTAAAACATACAGTGGTGAAATTAATTCTAGTTATAATTTAGATTCAGCTTTATTGAAGAATAACTTACGTACAATAAAATTCACTTATCTGTTCTTAAGTATATAATTCAATGTGAAACTGCTGTAACCATCACCACAATCAAGGTATAGAACATTTTCATTACCTCTGCAAGTACCCTCCTGACTAGTTCCCCAACTAGAAGTCTATGAAAACAACAGGTGAATGTGACCAAAAAAAATTTAAAGAATAGAACATCTATAAATAAATAAATAATATATGTAAACAAAAACAGATTTTTATAAATAAATATATAAAATATTTATAAATTAATACATATAATGTAAAAATATAATGAATGGATTAAATAGCAAATTAGATGAAGCAGAAGAAAAAACTAATGGATGAAAGGATAGATTTGAAGATATTCAGTTAAAAGTTGAACAAAAAATATGTAGCTGCAAAATATGAAAGCTTAGAATATTGTATAAAGTGATTTATCAGAAGAAGTAAGGCATCTTTCTGCATCTTAATATCACAAATAAGAACAGTAACACTTTTAATCTGATCCTAACATTATGGAGAAAGTGAAAATGTCCTCAAAGCCTGAAAGCAGGACAACAAATCTGATGGAGTGAATGTTTTAAATACTGATCTAAGGAAATTTACCTTCAATTATATCATTAGTTCTATGGGAGAATCATATTCCAAGTTTCAAATAGATGACATGAAATTAAAATTTCAAAATCATAAAATTTAAGTCATGACACACACTTGCTGTATCTGCACATTTATTTATTATTTCCTTTTATATTCTTTTTGTTTCCCAGTCACTCTTCACCCACAGTATGGTAACAATTACATTTTTTTAAGTGGAATACCAAATACAAAAGCATTCTTTGATGCCATTTATGCTTCTTTACTTTAACCATTACTTTGCATTGTTCTAAAACAAAAACATAAATCTCATGACTCAGCTAATTCTTTCAGTGTTTAAATATCAGGATAAAGAATTAGAAGAGGAAGAGATTCGGGGCACCTGGTGGTTCAGTCAGTTGAGTGTCAGACTTTGGCTCAGGTCATGATCTCATGGTCCATGAGTTCAAGCTCCACATTGGGCTCTGTGCTGACTGCTCAGAGCCTGGAGCCTGCTTTGGATTCTGTGTCTCCCTCTCTCTCTCTGCCCCTCCCCCACTCATGCTTTGTCTCTCTCTGTCTCAAAAATAAATAAACCTTAAATTAAAAAAAAAAAAAGAAGAGAAAGAGATTAGCTTTTTTAAAACTCTGAAGGTAAGGTGGAGAAACTCATCTCCCATTTTTCAATATTTTTTCAAGCATCAATAGAAAGATATGTTATTGTAATTTATTTTAATTTGATGGGGAACTATTGGCTATTTCAAGGTTCTTGAAAAGTTTTTTGTTTTTTTTTTTTTTGTTTGTTTGTTTGTTTGTTTTTTACTTTTAGTAGTCTATCCTAACTAAGGCTTCTTTTCAGTAGTGGGAATCGTTCTTCTACTCTGATCAATTTAATTTGTCTTCAACTGCATTCAATTATGATTGTATCTAACTTATTCTTTTAAGTTTTAAAAATATGCTTCTGAAATACTTTATCTCCAATTCATAGTTGAGATTCCAGAAATCATAAAGCACTTTGAACAGAACTACTTTTAAAAACTTAGAGTTTACAAAATATATTAAAACCTTGTTAACAAGAATGTCTAAAAAATTGGTAGTCTTATTGTTTAAATGCTCTGCTTCAGTAACAAGCCTGAAGTCCATTGTTTCATCTTTTGTTATTTAAAAGTTTTCTAAAATGCCTATGTCTACTTTGTACTTTCTACATTGAAATGAGCTTAATGGAATACCTTTTTGGAAACCTTAAAGTGCTTCAGTATCATCTGTCAGTATAGCAATTCAAAGTGTGAGTTTAAATGTTAAAGATATAGGGAAACCAAACTATCTGTATAGGAAATCTGTTTTCTCTCTTGAAAGTTGTCTATGATTGTATTTTTTTGAATTAACATGTTATGTTTTTTATTAGTCTTTTCCAGATACATTGAAATGTTACAAACACTGATTATGCAAAAGTTCTAGTGAATTGTAGTTCATTTACATTTTACAGCTAAACATATTCAAGATGTCTGGAATGTTTTTTTTAAATTTTTTTAATGTTTATTTATTTTCGAGACAGAGACAGAGCATGAACGGGGGAGGGCCAGAGAGAGAGGGAGACACAGAATCCGAAGCCGGCTCCAGGCTCTGAGCTGTCAGCACAGAGCCCAATGTGGGGCTTGAACTCACTGTGAGATCGTGACCTGAGCCGAAGTAGGAGGCTTAACTGACTGAACCACCCAGGTGCCCCTGGAATGTAACCCTAACCACGGTATCAAAATTCTAACCTATCAATTGTTCTTTTGTGTTACATAGAATAGTGCATTACCTCTGGTGGATCATATGCAAAGCTGGTCTTCAATAATTCTTCCCCTTGCTTTAAGCTCATGCCACTTCTGTCGTTGAAACTTGGCTTATTTTCCTTCCATGTAGAGCTGGAATGGTCTTGTGTCTTACTGTGAACAATATAATATGATAGAATTGATGCTGTGCTATGTCTGAGCATAGGTCTTAAGAGACAATACACTTTTTCATTTGCTGTTGGAAACTAGTCACAATATAAAGTATGAATGATCTATTGGAGGAAAAATGTGTGGAGACAGAGGCCTATCCAGTCTTTAGCTATTCTAGCCATCTCAGCTAAGTTGCCAAAACTTTGAGTGAAGTTATCTTGGATGTGTCAACCTCAGCCAAGCCTCTAGATCAATGCAAATTCAAGGGTGACACCAGCACACATGTTGAAGAAGTGTACAACAAAGGCAAGACAATCCAGAGAATTATTAGAAATAACGCTTATGGTATTTTAAAGCCATCAAATGTTAGGTGTTACATTATGCTGTAATTGATAATTGATTCAGAAATTAGTAAGATAGAATGTTCCTCTAACATAAAGCTAAAGCATGTGCACTGGCTTTGAGACCAAATGTGGGTTGGAGGGTAGAAAAGTGATAAGGACACTGTGAGTAGAAACTACAACAGTGAAGAAATCAGTGTTATTGAAAACTGAAAAATAAGTAACCCACATTATATACTGAGAAAATGTTCACTAACTCCATCACCTGAGGTAATATAAAAGAAAAAAAAAGTTGCTAATAAATTTGTGGACCTGGCTAAGGAAATTTCTGGCTAGAGTATGAATATGTCAAAGAGCCTACTTTAGTAGACTATGATAAGTATTACAAGAGTAAGGTAAGCTAAATAAGAAAAAAAAATTCTATTTTCAAGCAGAATCTGGACACAGGACCAGCTGGAAAAGTATTTTAAAAGGAAGAAGTACAAAATGGCATAGATCATCATGAATCCAATATAACATAGCCTAAGGATTAGTATAAAGTAAAGTCATATAGCTACAAAACTTTGTGAAGCACTCAACAATTCAAGTTTGTTCCTAGAAGATCCCCTCCAGTTGATAAAATCACTATTAATTAAAAAAAAAATATTATTCTACAGTAGCCTGACTAAATGCCACTTGATCCTGGTGAATGAATTTTTAAATGTATTATTGATTAAGTTTGCTAATATTTTGTTGCGGATTTTTGCATCTAAATTTATCAGAGATATTGGCCTGTACGTCTCTTTTTTTTTCTGGTGTCTTTGTCTGGTTTTGGTATCACGGTGATACTGGCCTCATAGAATGAATTCGTAATATTTCTTTCTATTTTTTGGAATAGTTTGAGAGGAATAGGTCTTAATTCTTCTATAAATTTTTGGTAGCATTAGCTGTGAAACCATCTGTTACTGGACTTTTGTTTGTTGGGAGTTTTTTTATTACTGATTCAATCTCCTTCATCGTAAATGGTCTTTTCAAATTTTCTATTTCTTCCTGATTCATTTTTGGTAAATTATGTATTTCTAAGAATTTACCTATTTCTTATAGATTGTCTAATTTGTTTCATGTAATTTTTATTAATATTCTAATTGTGTGGTGTTGGTTGTTATTTCTCCTTTTCCATTTGTGATTTTGAGTCCTCTTCCTCTCTCTCTCTTTCTGTCTCTTTTCTTTTTTTTTTTCTTTTTGATGAGTCTGGCTGGAGGTTTATCAGCTTTGTTTATCTTTTCAAGGAACATGCAACTGGTTCCATTGATATCCTCTATTGTTTTGTGTCTTTTTTGTTTGTTTTGTTTTACTTTCTTTCTTTCTGTCTTTTTTTTTTTTTTTGAGAGAGAGAGAGAGAGAGCACTAGCATGAGCTGGGGAGAGAGGCAGAGAGAGAGGGAGAGAGAGAGGATCCCAAGCAGGCTGCACAATATCAGTACAGATCCTGATGCATGGCTCAAACTCACAAACAGTGAGATCATGACCTGAACCGAAATCAAGAGTCAGATGCTTAACGGACTGAGCCACCCAGGTGCCCCATGTTTTAGTTTCTATATCATTTATTTCTGCTCTAATTTTTATTATTTAATTCCTTCTGTTGGGTTTGTGTTTTGTTTGTTATTTTTCTAACCCTTTTAGTTGTAAGATTATGTTCTTTATTTCAGATTTTCTTGCTTCTTGAAGTAGACCTGTATTGCTATAAACTTCCTTCTTCAAATCGCTCTTGCTGCATCTCAAAGTTTTTGGACAATTGTGTTTTCATTTTTTTTTTGTCTCCATATATTCTTTGATTCCTTCTCTGGTTTCTTGGTTGACACATTTATTGTTTAGTAGCATGTTGTTTAACCTCCATGTATTTGTGGTCTTTCCAGATTTTTTCTTGTGGTTTATTTCTACTTTCATAGCATTGTGGTCAGAAAAGGTGCAGGTTATGACTTCAATGTTTTTGAATATGTTGAGTCTTGTTTTGTGGCCTAATATATGACATATTCTGGAGAATATTCCATGTGTGCTTGAAACAAATGTGTATTCTGCTGTTTTAGGGTGTAATGTTCTCCATATATTTGTCAAATTCATCTGTTCCAGTCTGTCATTCAAAGTCTTTGTTTCCTTGTCGATTTTCTGCTTAGATGGTCTGTCCATTGATGTAAGTAGGGTGTTAATTCCATTAGTATTATTGTTTTGCTATCATTAGTTCCTTTATGTTTGCTATTAACTGTTTTATGTATTTAGGTGCGTTCTTGTTGGAAGCATAAATATTTACAATTGTTATATCTTCTTGTTGGATTGTTACTTTTATTTATTATATAGTGTCCTTCTTTGTATCTTTTTACAGACTTTGTTTTAAGTCTATTTTGTTTGATATTTATATTTCTTTTCCAACCTTATTTTGACATGCATTTGCATGATAGCTGTTCCTCCATCCCCTCTCCTTCAATCTGCAGGTATCTTTAGGTCTGAAATGTGTCTCTTATGGACAGCATATAGACTTTTTTTAAATCCACTTTGTCATCCCATGTACTTTGATCGGAGCCTTTAGTTCATTTACATTTAAAGTAATGATTGATAAACATGAGCATTTAGTCCATTTACATTTAAAGTAATGATTGATAAACATGTATTTATTCCCATTTTGTTACTTGTTTGGTGGCTGTTTTTGCAGTTTCTCTCTGATCATTTTCTTTCATGGTTTGCTGCTTTTCTTTAATGAAACACTTAGCTTCTTTCCTCTTTATTCTTTGCATACCTGCTAATGCTTTTTGATGTGTGGTTACCATTAAGTTTGTATATAACATACCTTCTGCCTATAGGAGTCTATTAAGTTGATGGTCGCTTAAGTTCTAAACCATTCTTTACTCCTCCTCCCACATTTTAGGTATATGGTGTCATATTTCACATCCTTTTATCTTGTGAATCCCTTGACTGATTTTTACATTTATACTTATTTTTCATACTTTCATTTATGGTCTTTCTTTTCTCATAGAGTCCCCTTTAATTCTTCTCATAGGCATGGTTTAGTGGTCATGAACTCCTTTAGTTTTTGTTTGCCTGAAAAACTATCTCTTCTATTATGAATGATAGCCTTGCTGAATAGAGTGCTATTGGCTGCAGAGTTTCCCCTTTTAGTACCTTGAATACATTATGCCACTCCCTTATGGCTTGCAAAGTTTCTGCTGACAAAACAACTGATAGACTTATGGGGTTTCCTTTGTTTGTAACTGTGTCTTTTATCTTGGAACTTTTTAAATTCTTTCTTTATGACTATTTTTTTTTTCTATTTTAATTACTGTGGATCTTAGTGTGGACCTTCTTGGGCTTAACTTGTTGATAGATCTGCATGCCTCATGAATCTGGATCTCCATTTCCCTCCTAAGATTCAAGAAGTTTTCAGTTATTATTTCTTCAAATACATTTTCTGCCCCTCTTTCTATTCTTCTGGGATCCCTATAATGTGAATGTTTTTACATCTGATGGTGCTGTTGAGTTCTCTAAGTCTATTTTCATTATGCAGTATTTGTCTCTCATCTGTTCAGTTGACTGCTTTCCATTACTCTATCCTCCAATTCACTAATAACGTTCCTCTGTTTCCTGTAGCCTACTCTTTATTCCATCTATTGTATTTTTAATTTCATTTAATTAATTCTTTATCTCTGATATGTTATTTTTATCTCTTTGTCAAAGGTCTCCCTGATGTCCTCCACCCTTTCTGAAGACTAGTGAGTATCTCTATGATCATTAGTTTAAATTATTTACCAGGCATGTTACTTAGTTCTGTTTTGCTTAGATCCCCTGCTGTGATTTTGTCCTGTACTATCATTTGGGACATATTTCTACCTATTCGTTTTCTCTACCTCCTGCTCTGTCTCTCCTAGGAAAGTCAGTTATGTCTTCTGCTCTTGCAAGTAGTGACATTATGAAGAATTCCTGTAGTGCCCTGCAGTGCAGTAGCCTCTGTTCACCAGAACCTGGCACTTTGTTAGTCTACTATGTGTATTGGTTTTATACCATTGTTGTGTCTGTCACTTTTTCTTTCAGTCTAGACATCCTCATTCACTCTCTGCCAGTTTGTTTGATCTCTTGGGTATTAGTGAGACCCAAGCAATCAGGCTCTAAGGGGATGTGACCACAGGAGGGCTAGGGGGTGTGGCATTGGTGTTAGCAACATTTGCACTAAGCCATTATTCTTAGGTTTGATCCCCCAGTGCAGTTGTTGCCCAGGGCAAGGCATGGGCAGTAGCCAAGTGTGTAGCACAGAAGCATCATTGGCAGTTGAAGGCAAGGTGTATGGTGGTGGCAGTGGCAAGGGGTGCACAGAATTTGTGTGCATGTTAGCTGCTTAGGGCATGCATGGAATTAACAAAATTTGCACTGAGCCCATGGCTGAGGCCAACAGGCTTGGATTGGGCAAGTCCTTAGGAGAATGTATAGGAGGGTGCACTGCTAGCAGTTTAGATAGCAAGTTTCTGTGCAGTGCTGCCACCCGCAGGTGGCCCTGTGTTTATGTTGGGGATGAAGTAGGAAAATGGCACCTGATAGCTCTTGTGTTCATGAAGTGCCCCAATATACCCTGAAATAATCATAAACAGATCTTTCTGTCATTTGCCCCCAGCCTTGTTCAAATTGTCACTTCTATGTTGCCTTTCCATGGGCTATTGTCTCTTTAAGGACAGAGATGTAGCTATCATTGGCCCTCCAGTCTTGCCCAGTGATGAGTCAGCTGACTCAATGAGTCAGCCTGGAGCTCCAGGATCCAAGTCCTGCTGGTTATACAAACTTGCAGAGTTCAGACCCTCTTGTTGTCAAAGGCAGACAATATAGTGATTCATCTTCTCTGTGTTGGTTCCCTGGTGCAAGGGACCTTTTTCCCCCTTTCTATGCCTGCTGCTCCCTCCCTCCTGCAGGCAGCTCCTGACCACTGTTTCTGCTCTTCCTAACCTCTTAGTTGTGGCTTCTCTACATTTGGTTGTGGTATTTGTTCTGCCAGTCGTTGGATTCCTCTCTGGTTTATTTACATGGATGTGAGTGATATCTCATTGTAAACATGGAACAGGGTGAGCTTGGGGTCTTCGTACTCCACCATCTTCCCAAGATCCTAGGATTTTTTTACAAATCTAATCAAGATTTTATAGAATATCAACCTGAAAAATATTTATGTGATGTCAGTTTCATTGTTTAGTGCTCTTCACAGCACTGTTTGGCATATGAAGTAATCTACAGAAGCCCTTCATTATCTTACTTCATATTACTAGTAATTATTAGAGAAAAGTAATTAATTATATTTAATTTATACTTATTTTTCATTAACATCCATTGATACTTCCTAATTCAAAGCACTTTAATTTGATCTATAAGAGTTGCAGAAGTGAATCAATCATGTACAAATTTACTACAAGAGCTTTCTAGAGGGTATAAGATAGGAGTATACAAATATTAAGTAGAAATATCAGTGTGATTTAATTTAATTAGTACAAATAAAAGCCTGTGTAAAACCAACAGAGAAAATAGTTCCTTCTATAGAATCCCAGGGACACTCTTGAAAATATAGTCTCCAGTTACATAGATATTTCATAACATGTAGTATTTTGATTATTTCATTCAACATTGTTTTTGGGATTTACACAAATGAATACATGTATGTCTAGAGGTTACCAAAGTCTTTCTATAAAGGGCTAAGTAGTAAATATTTTAGGCTTTATAGGCCATATGTTTGCTGTTGCAACTCCACAGTTTTATAGACAATACATAAATTAAGAAGTGTGACTGTGTTCCAATAAAACTTTATTTATGGGGCCCATGATTTGAATTTTACATAATTTTCACATGTCACAAATTATTGCTCTTCTTCTGTTTTTTAATCATCAATTTAAAATGTTTAAAAATTATTATTTATTGTGGGCTCTGCAAAAAGTGATAACAGGATGAATTTATCCTATAAGCTGTAGTTTACTGACCCCTGGTCTAGTCATTCCTTTTTATTGCTAAGTAGTATTTCATATTTAATATTTTTTCATAGGATATATTTCAGAGAAGAATGACTAAATCATTAACTCATTTTCTATGATATTCTCCAAAGTAAACCAATTTACATCCTTACATAAACATATATGAGTTCCCTTTGTTTCACATTTGTACCAAGGCTTGATATTATCAACTATTTTGTTTTATTCCATAGCTTTTATATAAGAAAACGTATACACTCAGGTTTGCACTATTATTTTATTTTACAATAAAAACAATCACAACTTAGAGAAATTTATACATGTTTATGAATAACTTTTATTTTCCTAAACAACTTGTAAGTTCTCCACCTAATGTCTCATCATCTCTGAAAATGTTGTGCATATTTGAAACAAATAAAGATATTATGTTATATAATCACAACAAAATCATGAAACAGAGCTAGGAAATCATACATATGCATACACAGAAACACACATGCATGCCTAGTTGTATGTCTATCTATACTGACACCCATGAGATCACACAAATACCTCCAATTACAATCTAACACCAGAGAAATCTTTCCAGTTTTCTCCCTTTCCATTTCTGTGAGAAATCTCATAATCCTTAATATATTTGCATATTTGATTGTATTAGGTCACTCTCCATTTAATACAATTTTTTCATTATTACTACACCTACCCTTCTGCATTTACCCTCCTCACTGTACTCAGATTCCAAGATTCCACCTCCAAGTTCCATCTCATTACCATTTGCCTTTGCATGGAAGACTTCCTTACCTGTTCCAATTCTGATTCTCTAAGCCATCATTCCTCTGAATGTGAAAAGTTTCTCATACTGCTTGTGTTTTAATAACCCACAAAAGGATACCCTTCTTGGGTGTGGAATTACTATTCCAGGCCGTATTTCTCATAATAATACCTCCATAACATATTTGGAACATGATATGCCAAATTCCTTCTCTGCATGGACACCCTCCTCATCCTACTCAGGCTCTGATATCTCATACCAGGAAGCCCCCATGTATGGATGTGCTCTTGACCCTATTAATGTCCTGTATCTCTATGGTAGGCTTATCTCCATCACAACACTGATGCTTTCTTTACCTTGTTCAGAACTCTGATATTCTGGGACATCATGACTTCCCACTCAACCCCACCCACTTCAATTACTGCCTTGCTCTGCACTAACCAAAACTTTTATACCTTTAATTGTTCAACAAAGGAAGGATAAAGGAAGAAATATAGTTCTAATTGCAATTTTAATCTGCAATTAAAGGTGACAAAGTTTCACATGTTATTTAGTTATTTAGATTTCCTCTAATATTAATTACTTATGCTTACATTTGACTATTTTCCTACTGTTGTTTTTCCTATTTTTATTGATACATAGACATCTTCTATTTATCAATAATAATAATCCAAAACCATAGAGAAAATCAATTGAACCGAGAGTTGAGTACTTAGAAAGATCAGCAAAATTGACAACATTTAGCTAGATTAGGAAAAAGAGAATATTGAAATAACTAAAATTTTAAGGTCTGAAAGATACTTTAAAAGTAATATTACCAGCAGAGAATGGTTTACAAGAAAACACTATAAGGAATTGTAATGAAATGAATTTCATAAACTAATTAAATGAATAAATTCTTGGAAATACACAACCTACCAAGACAATGTGGAAGAAATAGAAAATCTGAACATACCTAAAGCTAGTAAGGAGATTGAGTCGGAAATCAAAAACCTCCCAGCAAAAAAAAACCCAGAAATACATGGTGTCACTGGTGAATTGCATCAAACATGTGAAGAAAAATTAACACCAATATTCCTCAATTCTTACAAAAAAAATAGAAGAGAATACATCCAAACTCATTCTACAAGACCAGAATTACCCTGATAACAGAGCCAAAGATACTACAAGAAATGAAAATTATAAACCAATATCCTATAAAATTGTTACAAAAACATGCACAATACTAGAAAACAATTCTACATCTCATTAAAAGGATTATACACCCTAATCAGGTGGGACTTATTTTTGAAATGCAAGGATGTTTCAACATAGGAAAATCAATCAGTGTAATATAACATAGTACCAGAATAATGGGGGAAATACTACACAAACATCTCAATTAATACAAAAAAAAAGACAAAATTCAACATGATTTCATGATAGAAGTACTCAACAAGTTAGGAATACAAAGAAAATAACTCTATATTATAAATTAGGAATATAAAGAAAATAACTCTATATTATAAAGTCATATATGATAAGACCTCATCAAACTCATAGTTACTGCTGAAAGACTGAAAGCTTTTCTCTAAGATAAGGAAAAAAACAAAAATGCCCATTCTTGCTACTTCTCTTTAGCATAGTACTAAGAGTCTAAGCGCTATTAGGAGAAAATATAAAACAAAACACATCAATATTGGAAAGGAAGAAGTAAAAGGATCTGTGTCAACATATGACATGATTATATATATATATATATATATATATATATATATATATAAAACACCTTGAAGATTCCATTAAAAAGGGCTAGAAGTAATCAGTAAAGTCAGCAAAGTTGCTAGATACAAAATTAACATGCAAAATCAATTGCTAATTTATACACTAAAAACTAACAATTCAAAAAGAAAATAAGAAATTCTATTTACAATAGCATAGAAAAGAGAAAATAGAAATATATTTAAATATGGAGATTAAAGACTCTTACGCTTAGAATTATAAAGCATGGCTGAAAGAAATTAAAGAAAACAGAAATAAATGGAAATACAACCTGCATTCATGGATTAGAAGACTTAATATTTTTAAATTGGCAGCACAAAGTTTTCTACAGATTTAATCCAACCCCTAGAAAAATCCCAATAGCATCTTTTTTTGCAGAAATAGGAAAATCCATCCTAAAATTCAATGGAATTTCAAATTAAAATTCAAATGGAATCTCAAGAGATCATGAATAGCCAAAAAAAAAAAAATTTGAAAAAGAGGAAATTTGGAGGTCTCATACTTTTTATTTCAAAACTTGTTATAAAGATACAATGATCAATAATGTGGTATTGACATGAAGACAACCATATAGACCCATAAAATAGAATAGCCCAGAAATAAACTCTTGGCTAAATTATCTTTCCTGGAGAATGTTCTGGGTGTGCTTGAGAAAAATGTGTACTCTGATGCTGTTGAATGGAATGTTCTCTGTATGTCTCTTAGGTCCAATTGGTCTATAGTCTTAAATCCACTGTTTTCTTATTAATTTTATGTCTGAATGATCTATGATCTCATCCTCATTTGCCTTGGCATGGAAAGGAAATTTGGATTTTGAAGTTCCCTACTATTAATGTATTGCTGTCCATTTCTCCCTTCCATTCAGTTAATATCTGCTTTAAATATTTAGCTTATCCAATGCCAGTGCATACATATTTACAACTGTTATTTCCTCTTTATGAATTGACACTTTTATCACTATATGTGATCCTTTTTATGAATTGACACTTTTATCACTATATAGTGATCTTTGTTTCTTGTAAATAATTTTGACTGCTGGTTCATTTGATCTAATATAAGTATAGACAATTCTACCCTCTTTTGCTCACCATTTGCATGGGATATCTTCTTCTGTCCCTTCATTTGCAGCCCATGTGTCCCTAAAGCTAACGCAAGTCTTTGTAGGCAACATATTGTAGGAACTTATCTTTTTAAACCTACTCATCCACTCAGTATCTTTTAATTAGAGAATGGAATTTATTTACATTAAAGTAATTGATGACTGGTAAGAACTTAATATTTCTATGTTGTTTTCTGTTTTGTAGTTTGTTTTTTTCTTTTCTCACTGTCCTCTTTTTGTGATTCGTTGACTATTTGTAGTAATATGCTTTGATTTATATCTCTTTATCTTTTGTGTATCTACCAGAAGTTTCTTCTTTGTAGTTACCATGAAACTTACACACTACATGTCACAATTACAACAAACTGTTTTAAGCTGATAAAAATTAACTTCAATTGCGTACAAAAACTCTACACTTTAGTTCTCTCTACCCATATTTTATGTTATTGATTTCATACTTTTCATCTTTTCATGTGTTGTATCCATTATATAATTATTGTATCTATAGTTATTTTTAATACTTTTGTCTTTTAAAATTTACACTAAAGATAAAAGTGATTTACCTACCATTGTCACAATAGTATTCTGAATTGGACAATATATTTCCCTTTACCAGTGAGTTTTACACTTTTATATATTTTAATGCTGTTACTTGGTATCCATTCATTTCAATGTGAAGAATTCCTTTAGCATTTCTTGTAAGGCAGTTCTAGTGTAAGACAGATCTGGATCAACTTTTGTTTGTCTAAGAATATCTTTATCTGTCCATCTTAGCAATTCTGCTGAGTATTATTGGTTTGTTTTTTTTTTTTTTCTTTCAGCACGTTGAATATATCACTGTACTCTTTTCCAGCTTGCAATACTTCTGCTGGGAAATCCACTAGTAGCCTTGTAGAGATTTCTTTGTAAATTGTAAGTTTTATTTTCTTTTACAACTTTTAGATTTCTTGAAAATTCTAATATAGTGTTTGTTGAGGAAGATTTCTTAAAGTTGAGCTTGTTTGGGAACTTACGAGTTTCATAAACATGGAGTTCTGAGTCTCTCCCCAAATTTGAGATGTTCCCAGTTACTATTTCATTCATTAAAATTTCTGTCCTTTTCCTCCTCCCTTCTTCTGGTATTCAAGCAATTCACAAATTATTTATTTTGATAGTATTCCATAGATCATGTAAGACTTACTCTTTCTTCTTTTGTCTATGTTCTTCTCTCACTGGATAAGTTCAAAGTTCCTATTTTCTAGTCCACAAATTTTTTCTTCTGCTTGATGCATTTTGTTGTTAATGATCTCTATTGAATTTTTCATTTTATTAATTATTTTCTTCAGTGACTAAATTTCTGTTTGGTTCTTTTTTTAACGTTTTTATTTATTTTTGAGAGAGAGAGAGACAGAGCATGAGCAGGGGAGGGGCAGAGAGAGAGGGAGACATAGAATCTGAAACAGGCTCCAGGCTCTGAGCTGTCAGCACAGAACTTGTGAACCACAAGATCATGACTTGAGCCAAAGTTGGACACTTAATTGAGCCACCCAGGCACCCTCTGTTTGGTTCTTTTTAATGAATTATATATCTTTGTTAATCTTCTCAGTGTGTGAGTGTATTGTTTCCCTGATTTCATTGAATTGTCTTTCCGTGTTTGTAGTTCATTACACTTCTTTAAAACAGATATTTTGAATTTTTATCAGGGAAGTCAGAGATCTCCATCTTTAGGGTCAGTTACTGGAAATTTATTGTGTCTTTTGTGTATCATCTTTTCTTGATTATTCATGTTCCTTGAAATCTTGTGTTGCTGTCTTTACATTTGAAATAGCAATTACCTCCAATCTTTATGGCTTGACCAAGGGAGAGAAATACCTTCTGTCAGTCCTGCCAGGGATTCTGAGACTTTCTCAGAACTTCTATGGATACCTCTGCCTCATATTTCTTGCTCCCTATTGTGGCCCAATTCTTAAGCATGTATGACTTCTCTTGATTCTGCAGAGCCAGGCTGTGTACTGACAACCTCCCTTTTGCTTCCCCAAGGAAAATCTTTCCAAGGCCCTCAGATTCAGGCCAGCTTTATGCAATGATCTCTGGCCATCTACAAAATCCTCTTGCTTCCATCAGGACTATACAAGGGGAATTGGCCAAGAGGTGTGTTCAGGTGAGGTATACAGAGTTCTGGAAGTGCTGGTAGTTCAGCTGCGGGTTCTACATGCAAAATATCCTCAGTGGCTTATGGGTAGGTCTCCCAATGGAGTGCATAGTGTGATTAGTAAGACCTGTGTCTCTTTGATGTATTGTTTGAGCCTTGGATGTTGTTCTTCCAGCCACTTACCATCTCCAAAATCATGCAGCTCACGACTCAGTATTCTGGATGAGGCAAGAGAGAAATACACCTGTCAGCATCCCATACAACTGAGGAAGATGGGGAAGTTAGAGAAGACTCACATGATCTCACTTTTCTGCATGGAAGCAATTACTCAGCACTAAGCTGGGCCACCTTGTCGAAGTTGTTATGTAGGTAAAGTCAAACTGTTTCTGTTATCCTCTCCAATGCATCCATTCTCAATTTTTTTGTACTTTAAATGTGTTCTGGAATTCTCCACTGAACTCCTGTACCTCCAAATATATTGTATACAAATGGTTTTACACAACTGATTTTTAAAACAGTTAATAGAAGAAATGGCAATGTATGAATTTATATCATCTTGTGTAATTACATAATTGCATATGTTGGTGCTCTTTGCTTTCATGTGGATCTGAGGTCACATGCTTTCAGCTTGAAAAAATCTTTAGTACTCCTTGCAGAGCTTGGGTGGCTCAGTCAGTTATGTATCTGACTCTTTATTTCAGCTCAGGTCATGATCTCACAGTTCATGAGTTTGAGCACCTCATAGGGCTCTGTGCTGGTGGTGCAGACCCTGATTGGGATTGTCTCTCTCTCCTTCTGGCTCTGCCCCTCCCCTGTTTGTGCTCTTTCTCTCTCTCTCTCTCTCTTTCTCTCTCTCTGTCTCAAAATAAATACAGTAAATATTAAAAAAATTAAATAATCTTTAGCATTCCTTGCAAAACAAGTCAGCCAGCAACACATTTTCAGTGTTTATTCGAGAATGTTATTCCACCTCCATTTTTGAAAGATAGATTTGTTGGATATTTGATTTTTGATTCACAGTTATTTCCTTGAGAAATTGAAATATGTTATCTCACTGCCTTATGTCCTCCAATGTTTCTAATGAGAAGTCCATTGTTAATCTTATTCACATTCCCTGGTAAGAAATAAGTCATTTTTCTTTTGAGGCTTTCAGGAAGTTGTCCTTGGTTTCCAGAATTTCAGCATGAAGTTTCTGCTTTTACATCTTATACTTGAAAGTTTCTTGAGTTTACTGGATTTATATATTATTGTTTTTCAATATATTTGGAAGTGTTCAGCCACTAATTTTTCAACTGTCTTTTCTTCTCCTTTCTCTCTCTCTTCTCCTGATATTCCCATTAGGTATATGATGATTCATTTAATGATGCCCCATACTTCTGTATTTTTCTCATTTTTCTTTATTATTGTTATTCTGCTTCTCAAATACTCTCTACTGGTTTATCTTCAGGTTTGCTAAATCTTTTCTTTTGCTAGTTCAAATCTACTGTTGGGTCCCTGTAGTGAAATGTTTGTTTCAGTTATTACGTTTTTCAACCCCATAATTTCCATATGATTCTTTAAAAATAATTTATAAAGCTTTAATTTAATTTTATATTTTTTAAAAAATGTTTTTTTATTTATTTTGAGAGAGAGACAGAGACAGAGACAAAAACAGAGACAGAGAAGGAGGAGTGTCAGAGAAAGAGGGAGAGAGAAGGGCGCCTGAGTGGCTCAGTCAGTTAGGCATCTAACTCAGGGCAGGCGTCCTGCTCAGGGCAGGATCTCACAGTTTGTGGGTTCGAGCCCCACGTTAGGCTCTCTGCTGACAGCTCAGAGTCTGGAGCCTGCTTGGGATTCTGTGTCTCCCCCTCTCTCTGCCCCTCCCATGCTCATACTCTGTCTCTCTCTGTCTCTTGATAATAAATAAACATTAACAAAAAAAAGAGGGAGAGAAAGAATCCCATGCAGGCTCCACACTCAGCTTAGAGCCTGACACGAAGCTTGATCTCACAACCGTGAGATCATGCCCTGAGCCAAAATCAAGAGTCAGACGCTTAACTGACTGAGCCACCCAGGCACCCCTCTTTCTGTACATTGTTAACAATTATTTCCTTTAGCTTTCTGAACATTTTTGTAAGAGGTGCTTTGAAACATTTTTTTTTTTTCTGCTACATACAACCTGTGGGACCCTGCAAATCACTTTCTATTACCTGTTATTTTTTGTTCCCATTCATGTGTCATGCTTTTATAGTTATTTCCATGTCTCTTTGCTTGTTTTTTGAAACTGGAGGTCTTACATGATATATTGTAGTAACTCTGGGAACTGGATCCTCAACACCTCTGGGTTTTTTATTGTTGTTTGCTTCAAATTTTTACTTACTGTCATGGTGGATCATTTTTGCAAAGACTATTATTCCTTTGCAGTGTTAAGCCTCTGATGTTGCTCCTCAGAGAAGCATAGCTTTTGTTATTCATGCAATCATCCTGGGCTAAAAGTAATTTGGTCAGGGCTCATTTTGACTGTCTCTAACTCTGACTACTCTCAGTTATTATGCTCCACTAATAGTTGATTTCTGTATTGTTTCCAATAATGCCAGGGCCAATAGACCAATCTAAATTCTGTTTACTTTGAAAGAATAGTTCCCAATATCAGTCTTTGAGATGTTTTCTACTTCAGTCTCATTGCATCAGACTCTTTATCAGGTTCTTTACTTTTACACCAGGCAAAATCTGAGTCAACTTTTGAGTTATAAATGGAGTCAATGATGAAATTTTCTCTTAGTGACACCCCAGCTTCAGGAGCTGAACAGTAAATGGAGGATGGGGGGTGAGAAATATTCTCAATTCTTTTTGTCTGGCATTTTCAGATTTCAAAGCATAGCTTGTTGGAGACACCTATCACTGTATAATTTCTGTAGAATTTTAGGAAGGTCAGCAGCTTAACCTAAATTACCATATGAAGACCTTTACTAGAAAAATAATATTATTAGTGAACTATTTATCTGTTTGCAGGATGAAGGGGGTTTGTGTTTCCTGGATATTAGGGTTTGAGTAATTCAAATATGAGGCATAATATGCTCACCCTATATTTTTTTTTACTTCTCCCATATTATTGAGTTTTTATTACCTAATAGAATATCAGACCAGTAGGTATATAATCTATTTTTCTTTTCTTTTCTTTTCATATGAAATTTATTGTCAAACTGGTTTCCATACAACACCCAGTACTCATCCCAACAGGTGCCCTCCTCAATGCCCATCACCCACTTTCCCCTCCCTCCCAACCCCCATCAACCCTCAGTTTATTCTCAGTTTTTAGGAGTCTCTTATGGTTTGGCTCCCTCCCTCTCTAACTTTTATTTTTCCTGTCCCCTCCTCCATGGTCTTCTGTTAAGTTTCTCAGGATCCACATAAGAGTGAAAACACATGGTATATGTCTTTCTCTGTATGACTTATTTCACTTAGCATAACACTCTCCAGTTCCATCCACGTTGCTACAAAAGGTCACATTTCATTCTTTCTCATTGCCAAGTAGTATTCCATTGAGTATATAAACCACAATTTCTTTATCCATTCATCAGTTGATGGACATTTAGGCTCTTTCCATAATTTGGCTATTGTTGAAAGTGCTGCTATAAACATTGGGGTGCAAGTGCCCCTATGCATCAACACTCTTGTATCTCTTGGGTAAATACCTAGCAGTGCTATTGCTGGGTCATGGGGTAGATCTATTTTTAAATTTTGAGGAACCTCCACACTGTTTTCCAGAGCGACTGCACCAGTTTGCATTCCCACCAACAGTGCAGTGCAAGAAGGTTCCCATTTCTCCACAACCTCTCCAACATCTATAGTCTCCTGATTTGTACATTTTAGCCACTCTGGCCAGTGTGAGGTTGTATCTCAGTGTGGTTTTCATTTGTATTTCCCTGATGAGGAGTGATGTTGCGCATCATTTCATGCGCCTGTTGGCCATCTGGATGTCTTCTGTAGAGAATACTCTATTCATGTCTTCTGCCCATTTCTTTACAGCATTATTTGTTTTTTCGGTGTGGAGTTTGGTGAGTTCTTTACAGGTTTTGGGCACTAGCCCTTTGTCTGATACGTCATTTGTAAATATCTTTTCCCATTCTGTTGGTTGCCTTTTAGTTTTATTGATTGTTTCCTTTGCAGTGCAGAAGCTTTTTATGTTGGTGATGTCCCAAAAGTTCATTTTTGCTTTTAACTCCCTTTCTTTTGGAGATGTGTCAAGTAAGAAATTGCTACGGCTGAGGTCAGAGAGGTTCTCTCTGCTTTCTCCTCTAGGGTTTGGATATTTTCCTGTCTCACATTCAGGTCCTTTATCCATTTTGAGTTTATTTTTGTGAATGCTATTAGAAAGAGGTCTAGTTTCATTCTTCTGAATGTTGCTGTCCAGTTCTCCCAGCACCATTTGTTAAAGAGACTGTCTTTTTTCCATTGGATATTCTTTCCTGCTTTCTCAAAGATTAGTTGGCCATACATTTGTGGGTCCAATTCTTGACTCTCTATTCTATTCCATTAGTCTATGTGTCTGTTTTTGTGCCAATACCATGCTTTTTTGATGATTACAGCTTTGTAGTAGAGGCTAAAGTCTGGGATTGTGATGCCTCCTGCTTTGGTCTTCTTCTTCAAAATTGCTTTGACTATTCAGGGCCTTTTGTGGTTCCATACAAACTTTAGGATTGCTTGTTCTAGCTTCGAGAAGAATGCTGGTGCAGTTTTGATTAGGATTGAATTGAATGCGTAGATAGCTTTGGGTAGTATTGACATTTTAACAATATATATTCTTCCAATCCATGAGCACAGAATGTTTTTCCATTTCTTTGCATCTTCTTCAATTTCCTTCCTAAGCTTTCTATACTTTTCAGCATACAGATCTCTTACATCTTTGGTTAGGTTTATTCCAAGGTATTTTATGATTCTTGGTGCAATTATGAATGGGATCAGTTTCTTTATTTGTCTTTCTGTTACTTCATTGTTAGTGTATAAGATTTATTTATTTTAAGTAAATTATTTTAAGATTTTACTTATTTAACAATGAAGATTTACTTCATTGTTAGTGTATAAGAAATCAGTGCAACTGATTTCTGTACATGGATTTTGTATCCTACCACTTTGCTGAATTCATGTATCAGTTCTAGTAGACTTTTGGTGGAGTCTATCGGGTTTTCCATGTTTAATATCATGTCATCTGCAAAAAGTGAAAGCTTGACTTCATCTCTGCCAATTTTGATACCTTTGATTTCCTTTTGTTGTCTGATTGCTGATGCTAGAACTTCCAACACTATGTTAAAGAACAGCAGTGAGAGTGGACATCCTTGTCGTGTTCCTGATCTCACGGGGAAAGCTCTCAGTTTGTCCCCATTAAGGATGATATTAGTGTTGGGTCATTCATATATGGCTTTTATGATCTCGAGGTATGCTCCTTCTGTCCCTACTTTCTTGAGGGTTTTCCTCAAGAAAGGATGTTGTATTTTGTCAAATGCTTTCTCTGCATCTATTGAGAGGATCATATGGTTCTTATCTTTTCTTTCATTAATGTGATGTATCACATTGATTAATTTGTGAATATTGAACCAGCCCTGCATCCCAGGAATGAATCCCACTTGATCATGGTGAATAATTCTTTTTATATGCTGTTGAATTCGATTTGCTGGTATCTTGTTGAGAATTTTTGCATCCATATTCATCAGGGATATTGGCCTGTAGTTCTCTTTTTTTGCTGAGTCTCTGCTTTTGGAATCAAAGTAATGCTGGCTTCATGGAATCAGTCTGGAAGTTTTCCTTCCCGTTCTATTTTTTGGAAAAGTGTAAGAAGGATAGGCATTATCTCTGCTTTAAATGTCTGGTAGAATTCCCCAGTGAGGCCATCTGGTCCTGGACTCTTATTTGTTGGGAGATTTTTGATAACTGATTCAATTTCTTTGCTGGTTATGGGTCTGTTCAAGTTTTCTATTTCTTCCTGTTTGAGTTTTGGAAGTGTGTGGGTGCTTAGGAATTTCTCCATTTCTTCCATGTTGTCTAATTTGTTGGCATATAATTTTTCATAGTATTCCCTGATAATTGCTTGCATTTCTGAAGGATTGGGTGTAATAATTCCATTTTAATTCATGATTTCATCTATTAGGGTCATCTCCCTTTTCTTTTTTAGGAGTCTGGCTAGAGGTTTATCAATTTTGTTTATTTTTAAAAAAAAAACAACTCTTCATTTCATTCATCTTATCTACAGTTTTTTGAGGTTTTTTCGATTCTATGTTGTTTTTTTGCTCTGATCTTTATTATTTCTCTTCTTCTGCTGGGTTTGGGGTGTCTTTGCTGTTCCACTTCTGTTTCCTTTAGGTGTGCTGTTAGATTTTGTATTTCGGATTTTTCTTGTTTCTTGAGATAGGCCTGGATTGCAATGAATTTTCCTTTCAAGACTGCCTTCAATGCATCCCAAAGGATTTGGATTGTTGTATTTTCATCTTCATTTGTTTCCATATAGTTTTTAATTTCTTCTCTAAATGCCTGGTTGACCCATTCATTCTTTAGTAGGGTGTTCTTTAACCTCCATGCTATTGGAGTTTTCCAGACTTTTTCCTGTGGTTGATTTCAAGTGTCATAACATTTTGGTCTGAAAGTGTGCATGGTATGATCTCACTTCTTTTCTACTTATGACGGGCTGTTTTTTGACCCAGTATGTGATGAATCTTGGGGAATGTTTCATGTACAGTCGAGAAGAAAGTATATTCTGTTGCTTTGGGATGCAGAGTTCTAAATATATCTGTCAAATCCATCTGGTCCAATGTATCATTCAGGGTCCTTGTTGCTTTATTGATCCTGTGTCTAGATGATCTATCCATTGTAAGTGGGGTAATAAATTCCCCTGCAATTACCACATTCTTTTATTTATTTATTTATTTATTATTTTTTTTAACATTTATTTATTTTTGAGACAGAGAGAGACAGTGCATGAATGGGGGAGGGTCAGAGAGAGGGAGACACAGAATCTGAAACAGGCTCCAGGTTCTGAGCTGTCAGCACAGAGCCCGATGCGGGGCTCGAACTCACGGACAGCGAGATCATGACCTGAGCCGAAGTCGGCCGCTTAACCGACTGAGCCACCCAGGTGCCCCAATTACCACATTCTTATACATAAGGTTGCTTATGTTTGTGATTAATTGTTTCATATATTTGGGGGCTCCAATATTCAGTTCATAGCCATTTATAATTGTTAGCTCTTCCTGATGGATATACCCTATAATTGTTTTATAATGCCCTTCTTCATCTCTTGTTACAGCCTTTAATTTAATGTCTAGTATGTCTATGAACAAATCAGGAGACTATAGATGCTGGAGAGGATGTGGAGAAACAGGAACCATCTTGCACTGTTGGTGGAAATTCAAACTGGTGCAGCCACTCTGGAAAACAGTGTGGAGGTTCCTCAAAAAATTAAAAATAAAATTACTGTATGACCCAGCAGTAGCACTGCTAGGAATTTACCCATCGGATACATTAGTGCTGCATAGGGACACTTGCACCCCAATGTTTATAGCAGCACTTTCAACAATAGCCAAATTATGGAAAGAGGTTAAATGTCCATAAACTGATGAATGTATAAAGAAATTGTGGTTTATATACACAATGAAATAGTACGTGGCACTGAGAAAGAATAAAATGTGGCTTTTTGTAGCAACGTGGATGGAACTGGAGAGTATTATGCTAAGTGAAATAAGTAATACAGAGAAAGACATATATCATATGTTTTCACTCTTATGTGGATCCTGAGAAACTTAACAGAAGACCATGGAGGAGGGGACAGGAAAAAAAAAAAGTTAGAGAGGGAGGAAGCCAAACCATAAGAGACTCCTAAAAACTGAGAATAAACTGAGGGTTGATGGGGGTTGGGAGGGAGGGGAAAGTGGGTGATGGGCATTGAGAAGGGCACCTGTTGGGATCAACACTGGGTGGTGTATGGAAACCAATTTGACAATAAATTTCACATTAAATAAGTAAATAAAAAATAAATAAATAAATAAATAAATAAAGTCTGGTTTCTCTGATATAAGTATGGCTACTCCAGCTTTCTTTTCGGTTCCAGTAGCATTATAGGTAGTTCTCCATCCCCTCAGTTTCAATCTGAAGGTGTCCTCAGGTCTACAATGAGTCTCTTCTAGACAGCAAATAGATGGGTCTTGTTTTTTATCCATTCTGATACCCTATGTCTTTTTGTTGGAGCATTTAGTCCATTTACATTCAGTGTTATTATTGAAAGATATGGGTTTAGAGTCATTGTGATGTCTGTATATTCTATGCTTGTAGTGATGTCTCTGGTACTTTGTGTTCCTTGCAACATTTCACTCACAGAATCCCCCTTAGGATCTCTTGTAGGGCTGGTTTAGTGGTGGTGAATTCCTTCCGTTTCTGTTTGTTTGGGAAGACCTTTATCTTTCCTTCTATTCTGAATGTCAGACTTGTTGGATAAAGGATTCTTAGCTGCATATTTTTTTCTGTGCATCACATAAAAGATTTCCTGCCATTCCTTTCTGGCCTGCCAAATTTCAGTAGACAGGTCTGCAACTAGTCTTATGGGCCTACCTTTGTAAGTTGGAGCCTGTTTATGTCTAGCTGCTTTCAGAATTTTCTCTTTATCCTTGTATTTTGCCAGTTTCACTATGATATGTTGTGCAGAAGATCGATTCAAGTTACGTCTGAAGGGAGTTCTCTGTGCCTCTTGGATTTCAATGCCTATTTCCTTCCCCAGATCAGGGAAGTTCTCAGCTATGATTTGTTCAAGTACACCTTCAGCCCCTTCCTCTCTCTCTTCTTCTGGAATTCCTGTGATATGGATATTGTTCCATTTGATTGCATTACTTAGTTCTCTAATTCTCCCCTCATACTCCTGGATTTTTTTATCTCTCTTTTTCTCATCTTCCTCTTTTTCCATGTTCTTATCTTCTAATTATCCTATTCTCTCCTCTGCCTCTTCAATCCATGTTATGGCCGTCTCCATTTTATTTTGCGCCTCATTTATAGAATTTTTTAGTTCCTCATGACTCTTTCTTAGTCCCTTGATCTCTGTAGCAATAGATTCTCTGCTATCCTCTATACTTTTTTCAAGCCCAGTGATTAATTTTATGACTATTATTCTAAATTCTTGTTCTGTTATATTGCTTAAATCAGATTTGATCAATTCATTAGCTGTTGCTACTTCCTGGAGTTTCTTTTGAGGAGAATTCTTCCATTTTGTCACTTCGGGTGGTCCCTGTGGTAGCTCCAAACTGCAGGGCACTTCCCCAAACCATGTCTGGAGTAAATTGTGTTGGTGGGCGGAGCCGTGGTCAGACCTGATGTCTGCCCCCAGCCCACCACTGGGGCCACAGTCAGACTGGTGTGTACCTTATCTTCCCCTCTCCCAGGGGCAGGACTCGCTGTGGAGTGGTGGGGCCCCTGTCTGGGCTACTTGCACACTGCCAGGCTTGTGGTGCTGCATGGGATCTAGCCAAAAGTGTATTAGCTGGGGTGGATCCATAATGTTGACATGGGTGGGAAGTGTAGGCTTAGCTCACTGTGCTGTTGGTGGTCCCCTGTGGGTGGGGCCTTTCAGCACTGGGAGGGAGGCAGTCTCATCGAAGTGATGGATCCACAGAAGCACTGCCTTGGGCATTTGGGTGATGCAAGCAAGTTCAGTGAAGGGAACCAGTTCCCTTTGGAATTTTGGCTGGGGGATGGGAGAGGGAAATGGCACTTGCCAGCACTTTTGTTCCCCTGCCAAACTCTGTCCTCCTAGGGGGCTTACAACTCTCCCTCCCAGTGTCCTCTCTCCTTCCCCGTTCCCTGAGAGCAGAGCTGTTGACTTTTAACATTCTAGATGTTAAGTTCCACTGGCTGTCAGAACTCATGGTGTCTGGCCCCTCCACTTTTGCAAGCCAGACTTTGGGGGCTCTGCCTTGCTGGGCAGGCTGCCCCTCCACTGCCCCAGCTCCCTCCCACCAATCCGTGTAGCATGCACCACCTGTCCTCTTTTCTTTTCTTCTTCCATGGGCCTCTTGTATATGCTTAGCTCCAGAGAGTCCATTATGCTAGTCTTCTGGCAGTTTTCTGGGTTATTTAGTTAGATGTGGGTGGAATCTAAGCGATCAGCAGGACAAGGTGAGCCCAGCATCCTCTTATCCCACCATCTTCCAACAAACCAAACTTATAAGTTCTTTATATATTTTTGATACTAAGTCTCAGATATGTCATTTGCAAATATCTTCTCTCATTCAGTATGTTGCCTTTTAGATTTATTGATCATTTCCTTTGCTGTGCCAAAGGTTTTTATTTTGATATGGTTCCAATAGTTTAATTTTTCTGTTATTTCACTTGTCTCAGGAGACATATTTACAAAAAAATGTTGCTGTGACTGATGTCAGAGAACTTACTGCTGTGCTCTCTTCTAAGATCTTATGGTTTTATGACTCACATTGAGGTGTTTAATCCATTTTTGGTTTGTTTTTGTGTATGGTGTGAAAATGTGGTCCAGTTTAATTCCTTTGCATATAGCTGACCACTTTTCCCAACATGATTTGTTAAAGAGACTGTATTTTTCTCATTGGATATTCTTCACTGTTTTGTCAAAAATTAGTTGGCCATATAATCATGGGTTTATTTCTGGTTTTTTTTTTTTTTTTTAGTCTGTTCCATTGATCTATGTGTCTCTTTTTGTACCAGTACTATACTCTATTGAATACTACAACTTTGAATATGACTTGAAGTCTGGAAATATGATACCTCCAGTTTTGTTTCTTATTTTTCAAAATTGCTTTCACTATTCCGGATCTTTTGTGGTTCTATACAAATTTTAGGATGGTTTGTTCCAGTTCTGTGAAAAACCATGATGGATTTTTGATAGGGATTGCATTAAATGTGTACATTGTTTTGGGTAGTATAGACATATTAGCAATGTTTGTTTTTCTAATTCATGAGTGGGGAATGTTTTCCTATATATTTGTGTCATCTTCAATTTCTTTCATCAGTGTTTTATAGTTTTCAGAGTACAGGTCTTTTGCCTCTTTGGTTGGGTTTATTCCTAGGTATCTATTTTTGGTGCAGTTGTAAATGGTATTGATTTCTTAATTTCTTTTTATGTTGCTTCATTATTAGTATGAATACAATTAGTATTGTTCTGTTATATTGCTTAAATCAGATTTGATCAATTCATTAGCTGTTGCTACTTCCTGGAGTTTCTTTTGAGGAGAATTCTTCCATTTTGTCACTTTGGGTCATCCCTGTGGTAGCTCCAAACTGCAGGGCACTTCCCCAAACCTAATAACCTAATAGAAATGCAACAGATTTCTGCACATTGATTTTGTATCCTGAAACTTTACTGAATTCATTTATCATTTCTAGTAGTTTTTTGGTGATGTCTTTAGGGTTTTCTATATATAGTATCATGTCAAGGTTTTTCTGTATATAGTATGATGTCATCTGCAAATAGAGAAATTTTCCTCCTTCCTTGCTGATTTGGATGCTTTTTATTTCTTTTTGTTGTCTAATTGCTGTGGCTAGGACTTCCAGTACTATGTTGAATAAAAATGGTGAGAGTGGACATTCTTGTCCTGATCCTGAACTTAGAGGGAAAGCTCTCAGTTTTTCCCTGTTGAGTATGATATCCCCTGTGGGTCTTTCATATATGACCTACATTATGTTGAAGTATGTTCTCTCTAAAATTAGTTTGTTGAGGGCTTTTATCATGAGTGGATGAGCATGAGTGAATGCTTTTCTGCATTCATTGAAATGATTATAAGTTTTAAATCCTTTCTCTTATTGATATAATGTATCACATTGATTGATTTGCAAATATTTAATCACCCTTGCAACCCCAGAATAAATCCCACTTGATCATGATGAATCATATTTTAAATGTATTTTTGGATTGAGTTTCTGGTATTTAATGATGATTTTTCATCTATATTTATCAGAGAAAATGGCCTGTAGTTCTTTTTTGTGGTTTTTTTGTCTGGTTTGGATATCAGGATAATACTGGCCTCACAGAATAAATTTGAAAGATTTCCACCTTCTTTTTTTTTTTAACATTTTTTCCTCTTATATTTTTTTAGAATAGTTTGAGAAGAATAGGTATTAACTCTTCTTTAAATGTTTTGCATAATTCACCTTTGAAGTCATCTGGCCCCAGACGTGTTTGTTGGGTGTTTTTTGATTACTGACTCAATCTTCTTGCTGATAATCAATCTGTTAAATTTTCTATTTCTTTCTGATTTAGTTTTGGTAGGGTATATGTTTCTAGGAATTTATCCATTTCTTCTAGGTAGTCTAACTTGTTGGCATGTGATTTTTAATCATATTCTCTTAGAATTGTTTGTATTTATGTGGTGTTGGTTGTTATTTTTCTCCTTAATATGGTATTTTGTTTATTTGAATGCTTTCTATTTTGAGGAGTCTGGCTAGAGGATTTTCAAATTTGTTTATCTTTCCAAAGAACCACCAACTGATTTCATTGATCTTTTATACTGTTTCTTTTGTTTGTTTTTTGTTTTAGTTTCTATATCATTTATTTCTGCTCTAATTTTTATTATTTACTTGTTTCTGCTGGTTTTCTGTTTTGTTTGTTGTTATTTTTCTAACTCCTTTAGGTGTAAGATTATGTTCTTTTTTGAGATTTTTTTGTGCTTCTTGAAGTAGGCCTGTATTGCTATAAACTTCCTTCATCAAACCACTTGGGCTGCATCTCTAAGTTTTTGGACCATTGTATTTTAATTTTTGTTTGTCTCCATGTACTTTTTGATTCCTTCTTTGGTTTCTTGGTTGACACATTCATTGTTTGGTAGCCTGTTATTTACCCTACATGTATTTGTTGTCTTTCCAGATTTTTTTCTTGTAGTTTATTTCTACTTTCATAGCATTGTAGTCAGAAAAGATGCAAGTTATGACTTCAATGGTTTTGAATTTGTTGAGTCTTGTTTTGTGGCCTAATATGTGATGTTTTCTGGAGAATGTTTTATGTGTGCTTGAAAAGAATGTCTATTCTGCTGTTTTAGGATGAATGTTCTGTAAATGTCTCCTAAATACATCTGGTCCCATGTGTCATTCAAAGCCTTTGTTTCCTTGTTGATTTTCTGCTTACATGATTTGTTCATTGATGTAAGTGAGGTGTTAAAGTCCCTTACTATTTTTGTATTATTTTCAATGAGTTCCTTTAGGTTTGTTATTAACTGTTTTATGTATTTGGGTGCTCCCATGTTGGTTGCAAAATATTTACATTTGTTATATCTTCTTGTTTGATTGTCCCCTTTGTTATTATATAGTGCCCTTCTTTGTCTCTGGTTACAGTCTTTATTTTAAAGTTTATTTTGGCCAATACAAGTATTGGTACTCTCTATTTCTTTTGACATCCATTTGCATGATAGATGTTTCTCCATCCCTTTCTTTCATTCTGCATGTGTCTTTAGGTTTGACATGAGTCTCTTGTAGGCAGTTTATAGATAGTTTGTATTTTTTTTAATCCACTTTGTCACCTTAAGTCTTTTGGTTGTAGTATTTAGTCCATTTACGTTCAAAGTAATTTTTGATAAATATTTATGTATTGCCGTTTTGTTACTTGTTTTGTGGTTGTTTTGTAGTTTTTCTCAGTTCATTTTTTTCTCTTTCCCTTGTTCATGGTTTGCTGCTTTTCTTTAGTGATATTCTTGGACTCCTCTCTCTTTATTCTTTGTATATCTATTACTGATTTTTGATTTATGGTTACCATTGGGTTTGTATATAACAGTTTTTGCATAAAGCAGTCTACATTAAGTCGATGGTCTCTTAAGTTCTAATCCATTCTTACTCTTCCCCCGACATTTTTGGTATATGGTGTCATATTTTACATCCTTTAATTTTGTGAATCCCTTGACTGATTTTTTTAAAGAAATACTTATTTTTACTGCTTTTGTGTTTCCTTATTTTCATACTCTCACTTATGTTCTTTTGTTTCCACTGAAAGAGTCTTCTTTAATATTTCTGATAGGGCAAGTTTAGTGATCATGAACCCCTTGAGGTTTTGTCTTAGAAAGTCTGTACCCTTCTATTACGAATGTTTGCCTTGCTGGACAAAGTATTCCTGGCTGCCCATTTTTCCCTTTCAGCACTTTGAATATATCATGACTGTCTCCTATGGCCTGCACAACTCCTGCTGAGAAATGTGATGATAGCCTCATAGAGTTTCCCTTGTATATAACTATCTTCTTTTCTCTTGCTATTTTAAATTTTTTCCTTATCACTACTTTTTGCCATTTTGATTACTATGTGTCTTGGTGTCATAAATTTGTTTGATTTATTTGGGAGATCTTTGTGCCTTCTGGATTTGGACATTTGTTTCCTCCCCCAGATTAGGGAAGTTTCCAGCTATTATTTCTACAAATTAATAGAATTAAATTATGCCCCCTTTTTTTCTCTCTTTCCTATCTGTCATCTTTATCATGCAAATATTATGCTTGATGCAGTCATTGAGTTCCATAAGTCCATCTCATTTTGTTTAATTATTTTTTTCTCTTATTTGTTCAGCTTGATTAGTTTCCATTACTCTGTCTTCTACTTTTTGTAAGATAAAGTATCCACATATAATGCCATATATCAAACAGAACACTATACTACACAAGGAATGAAGTACATCTATGTACTAGTGAAACAGTCTCCAGGAGAGATTAAGGGAAAAAAAAACACAATGAAGAGCAATAGCCACTATCATTTATACAAACAAGACACCTGCATATTCACATATGCTCATACATGCCTGGTCTGTTTCTGGAAAGATGCATAGGTTTGCTGAGGTACTAGAAAATCAAGGGTAGGAAGGGAACTTACTTTGCACTGTTTTCTTCTTGCTAGTGTTTGCATTTTTCTTACTATATCCACATTAATACTATGCTTTAAGAAATGCAAAATTTCCTTATTATCTTGTGCTGCACTCAAAAGAAGGATAGCAGTTTTTGAGGCAACGTTGCTTTGAATTCCCACAAATTCTTTTGTACCTCTCTTTCCCAATTACATACTGTTGCAAACCTATTATTCTGTCTTCTAGTTCATTAATTTGTTTTCTGCTTCTTCCAGCCACTCCAGAAAGTGCATGGGTGGGCAGAGACATGGCACTGTAAGTTATGGGCACCAGTCCTCTTTGCAGGGAAGCACAGATGCTGTGGAGATCAGGGCCATCAGGGGCTGTTCTGTATAGTACATGCAGGTAGAAGATGCAGTTTTAACATGGTTTATGCATCCTCTATGGGAAGTCAGAGGTGCAGTTTTACAAAGTTTGCATGGGTCTTCTTGGGGAGGGGATATGCAGCACCAGGACTGAGGCAGGTCTGACTTGGGGGTGCAGTATGAGGAAGGTAGGTACTGAATGCTGGTGCTACACTGGTTCTCACAAGTGGTTGTGTGTCTATGATGAAGGGTTGGAGAAGACAATCACACTTGCCATATCCTTTGCTCTTGAAGATTTCCATCAGCAAGCTCTGAGATTAGTAACTAAGTCTCCCTCCCACAAGCCTCAGGCAACTTTCAAACTACTGTTTCTATGCTGCATCTCTATGGGCTGTTTTCTGTGCTGTTTCTTTAAGGAGAGGCACTCAGCTACCAGTCACCATCTGGTCTTTCTCAGAGCCAAGCCTGATTATTTTTAAAGTTCCAGGTTTTAAGTCTCACTCGTAGTAAGCACTTACTAAATTAAGCCTCTCCGATTTTCAAAGCCAAAAGTTATAAGGATTTCTCTTCCCATTTTAGGCTCCTAGGTGTGCTAGTCTCTTTCTTGCCCCTCTCTGCACTCAGAGCTCCCACCCTCCAGTGTTCCAACCTGTGGGGTTAAGGTTCCCACCAATTCCTTAGCCTTCCTACCATCTTCAATGTGGGGTCTTCTCTACATTTAGTTGTAGAGTTTGGTCATTCTTTGGGTCCTTTTCTGATTTTTTCCCCCCTCTGGTGCAAGTGTTATCTAGTTGTATCCATTGGACAAGGGGAGTTTAGGGTCCTCCTACTCCACCACCTTCCATGGAAGACCCTTTTTTGAAAAGTATATTTAATTTGATCCTGTAGTATATTTACTCATCTTTGATTGTTTTGAACTTTTTCAGGGTCAGTTATTGACTAGAGATTTTCCTGGTTGAGATTAATGGACTGATTTTTAGAGTTTCAGTAATTTTCCTTGTTATCCAGAATCAAATATGTTTATGTGTTTAGACAGTAATTTTGATGTTAATTTTCTCCAACTATTTCTGATGGTCCACAATATCTAGGATGGCTTACAATAGTCTCTCTTTTCCCATATGGACTGCTTTTGAAAATTTAACTCTTCTGTGTATTTGTGTTGGCTTCCTCTTTCTCGAACCAAACTTTGTCGTTGGTGTTAAGGAAAAAGACTATTCAATGAGACTTATTAAAGATGATAAGGCAGATTTTATTCAGTACTACCTAAATGGGTATAGGAACCACTGCAATGAAATTTTAGAGTGTAGGAGGGAGATTAGGTTCAACTCTCAATATAACATGAGCAACTGGGAATTTATAGCCAAGGATCAGGGTGGAAATTAGTGGATTGAAAATTACTAAAAGGAAACATTGTAAGTAGGGGATATTCTGGCTACCACAACCAAATGGGATTCTTGATAAGGATAGGCTGATTTATCAGATATTACCCAAGAGATGGTATAGAATGAGGAACCAGATGAGATATCAAGGGTAGTCAGATATTCAAAGTGGGAGATTCTGATAAAACAGACTTAGCAGGCCTTTTGCCAATACCAGATTTTATAAGGAAAAACACAGGTGGGCCTAGGAAAAGTTTCAGGGTCCTGACTAAAGTTTGGTTAAGCAAATAATCTTTGCCATTGGAAAAGCCTATTATCATCTTATTTCTATTGTTCTATAAAATATATTTTGCTTTTATACCTCAAATGTGCTCCTAGATCTTGGAAAATATACATTACTACAGTTAATACTTGAACAACACAGGAGTTAGGGGCATTCATCCTCCCACACAGTCAAAAATCCCTGTATAAATTTTGACTCTGCCAAAATAACTACTAATAGCCTACTGTTGACTGAAACCTTATTCATAACATAAACAGTCAATTAACACATAGTTTGTATGTTATATATATTATAGACAATATTCTAACAATAAGGTAAGCTAGAAAAAGAAATTGTTATTAAGGAAATCATAAGGGAGCACCTGGATGGCTCAGTCGGTTAAATGTCTGACTTCAGCTCAGATCATGATCTCACAGTTCGTGGGTTTGAGCCCCATGTCAGGATCTGCGCTGCCAGCTCAGAGCCTGGAGCCTGCTTCAGATTCTGTGGTCCCTCTCTCTTTCTACCCCTCCCCCACTTGTGTGTGCGCTCTCTCTCTCAAAAATAAATAAACAATAAAAAAGAAAATCATAAGGAAGAGAAAATACATTCACCTGACTGTGCTATATTTATTGAAACAAAAATCCACGTATAAATGGACCCACACAGTTCAAACCCATGTTGTTCAAGGGTCAACTGTATTTGTTTCTGGCATCAGCAGCCATGGGAATTTTCTCTACTTGACTTTTCCCACATCTCTGCTTCAGTTCTACTGCTTTTAGCAGCATTTTTAGATGTTTTGTATTTGTGTTCTCATATGTTTCCTTGTTCTTTCTGTTATTTCTTAGTTATATCTGAGAAAAGTAGAAAATCCATACTTTGTACTGCCACGTTCATGTTCAAATGGAAGTCATGTTATGTTTTAATATTCTTTAGTATGTTATTATTTTTTTCTTGAAATATATATTTATTGGAATATATAATTATATATAATTATATATATATATATAATTGTTGTACAAGTATATATGCAATTTTTTAATTACCATTTTTTTGTAGTATATTTTTCCAGTTTTTAAAGCATTTTTTATGGCCTTCAGCAAAGTTTGTAATGTTCCTCTTAAAGGACAGCATCTTCCTTAATAAACCCCACTCTGAACCCATGCTGGAGCTTTTTTTAACTATAGTTTTCTGATTGTAATTTCATTGTATTGAATTAAAAATGTTTGTCTATCAATTTTGTATTATTTTTCCTCCTTTTTTGTGCAGTCATGATTTGTGATATGCTGTCATCTAAATATCAAAAATTCCACAAGCTAAAACAGAAGAAATTCTGAATAATTTTTAGCTTGGTACTATTAGCAATATTGTCTTACCTTTCTGAGCAGCAAAACCAATACTGGAAAGGGAACTGATTCTTTTAACCAAATGATGGGGAGAGTTCTGTGAATGATAGTAATATAAGATAATACAGGAAATGTTACTTATGTCATGTTTATTTTCATAAACTAATTTCTACTTTTCAGGTTTTAAAACACATTATGAGACAACCTGAATTACTTTTTAAAGGTCACCATTTGCATTTGCTCTTTTAAGACTCATTCTTCTTATGTAAGATGAGCATGTTTCTGCCAAGCTTTGATTTTCTGTGACAAGCATGGTAGAACATTTTTGCTAATTAGACAAGCTTACATATTCCCTAATATTCTGTAATCCATTCCATTGATCTGAGACATTCCCTAATTGAATGAGTCCCCTAATTCTGAGCATAGAGAAGGATAGTGATTTTACCATTTGAAAAGACTGAATCTTACACAATAGAGATAACACCATATATCTGCAAATTCCTTTCTAGAAAGCTTTAATAACTCTAAAGAATAATTACTAAAACATCAAAAATAAAAATAAAAAACAGATCCAAAAGTGACTAAGTATAGAGATTGTGACTTCTTTTAAACTTGAGAAGCATTTTCTCTTGGCACTCATATATCCAGCATTCATTAGTAGAAATTTTCATAGTTGAGAATTTAATATAATTTGGGCATGGGTTCATCAAAATTTTCACTCATTATGATACATGTAAACTTCCTATATTTTTATTAAAACTAATACTCTATCCTGAAGTTTGTAATATTAAAATAGGTAGATGTACTCTACTGGGAAGAAATGAAATGAATTTTATGGAATTCCATCATTCAAAACTTTCACTAATCATTATTTGTATTAGTGAATATTTTATTAAATAACATCTTACTACTCTTGACAAGGGTGTTTGTATGTGTGTGTATCATACAGTTGGCAATTTTACCTTCATTGACACAGTTCAAGAGACAAGGATCATATAAGAAAAACATCTTTTAGTGTAATATCTAGTTCAGGGTAATTTTGCGTTCTTTGAAATTATTTACATGAGAAGAAAATAATAAAAATATTATATGTATGTTACATTTTATTTATTTATTATGGTACTTGATTTTATTATGGTACTTGATTTTTTTAAAATTTCCCAAAATAACTGGAACAGCAAAGTTGGTTTCATAAAGGCTCATCTGCATTTTCCTATACAATTTAGAGTAGGTTGCCTACTCAATGGTTACTCAATGGCTCACTCACTGACCCCCTAGGTGACCTTAGGCAAGTAATTTACCCTTCTGCACTGCCAATATCCCACCAGGGATAAGATTAATCATATTTGCCATGTATTTACCTCACAGTTGGGTTAGAGAGGTGATCATTGAAAGGTGCTTTTGGAAGCTAAATGAGGAATAAATGCCAATTATAATTCACATATTCTTTATGAGCTATTGGTAAAGTAATATAAATAGTTTCACCCATTTTAAGCCACTCAGAGGAAAAATGATTATGGATATATCAGTGAACAGAATAAAAAAAATAGTCTTTGAATGTAGCTTAAACCTTTGATATAATCCTATGCAACTGTAAGTAAATTTTCTTCCTACGTTGAATACTCTACTGTAAACTATACAGGAAAAACATAATCTGAATTACATGACATCAGAACAACTTCTTACAATATTCACTCAAAAATTATTTGCAAATTTTTAGTTACGTTTTCAAATAATTCATTTAAATTTGCCTGGTTTTTTAGATGAAGATTTTTCCTCAATCTTAAAGGAGTTCTATGTGAATTTGAAGGTAATAGTATTTTTTAAAAAAATTTTGTGTGTTTTTCCCTTTCTTGAGCTTTTTACGAAAATAACCTCACCATGATTTTTCTATCAAAGGTTTGGACACTCTGAGTCTCAGAAATAAAATAAACATAAATATTATATTTAAGAAGTACTTACTCTTAAAACATATTATATTTAAAAAGTACTTACTCTTAAAACATTGCTTAATTCCCTAAGTGGCTATTATGTAATAATTCAATATTGATAATTTATATACCTGAAATGTTTCTTATTTATTTAAAACTTAAGTGAAGGGTCTTGGATAAATAGGCTTTATTTTAAAGTAACTAAATAATCATTAACTGATATCCTCATAATGAGTACCCTTCCACTTAAGTTTATTGGTTTATTTAGGATTTAAAGTAATTCATCCTATTTATGTCCCACTTCATTCTGAAATAGGAAGACTGAAGGACCCAATGAAAATAAGCTGCTTTTTCTTTTCTTTGCTCCTTTTCCTATTTCTATTCTTGTTAAGACCTACACTCTTGCCTTACACATGCCTTAATATATGTTCTCCTTGTAAGAGACAAGAATTTAATGATTTCTTTGGAGTTTTCCAGCACAGTAGACAGCATCTAGGGAATCACTGGGTGAGAATGACCAGGTGGGCCATCATGTGCATATTCCAGACAACTAGCACTAGACACCTTGATGCCAAGATCCCCTGACCCCAGGCAATAAATGACTTATTATTGAAATCTGGACCCTGTCCTTCTTCTGACCAATTCCTTGATGATTGAGAGGACACATGCACTGAACCATAATTGTCAATAAAAACCTGGGACCCAAAGCAAAGAGTAGACTACTCTCTACTTTTCTTTCTTTTCCTTTATTTTTTAAAAATTTTTATTTATTTTTGAGAGAGAGGGGTGGGGAGCAGAGGAACAGAGAGAGAGAGAGAGATAGACTCCGAAGCAGGCTCCAGGCTCCAAGCTGTCAGCAACAGAGCCTGATGTGGGGCTCAAACTCATGAACTGTGAGATCATGACCTGAGCCAAAGTTGGATGCTTAACTGACTGAACCACCCAGGCGTCCCTCCTTTTCTTTCTGAGTCTTGAAGATGCTCTATCTGTATCTTCACTGTCTTTATATCTTTAATAAACTCCTATCTCACTTCCCACTGGCTGGCATTTGATTTTTACCCTGGGCAAGGCCACAGAGCCTCCTGGCTACTCCTGTGAGACTCCCTCTGGGTCCTCAGACCCAGTAAGCCTACATCAATCACAAGCTTATCACAGTTAAAAAGCATATTAACACATATGGGAAAAGCAATCAAAGTTGAAAACATCTTAACACATATGGGAAGGTCCAGACTTGGAACATCAATAGCATATCGATTTTAAGCATTGAGTACATATATTTTTCAATAGGGGACTCCCTCAGCATTAGGCTCTCAGGAGTATCAATTAATGCCCCCATTTTAATTTATTAAACAATTAGCATTGTGACTCACTTTACTTTCAAAATGTGTAATTGTTTCTAAGGAGATGTATACTAGCAGGAAGAACTTGGTCAAGTTGTTCTAACTCCTGGGGCTTGCTCTGATCTTGGACTTTTTTTAAATACAAAGATCTTTATTGATGCTAGTTAGCAATATTTTCCCCTTCTTTGTTCATTTATAATTTTTAAACACTACTTGACAATTTTTTTAGAAACTATGTGAACTTTAATGGACAAACCTACTATGCTAGAAAACTTTGTAGTAAAACAAATCTTAGAATTTTTTGTGATGGTTACATCCCATTTCATTACCACCTATTTCCTTATTAAGATTATCTAGTATTTAAAATGATACATTTAAAATAACTTTAAAATATATGCAAAAATCCTTTAAAGGATTCTCTGTCATAAAAATTGTTCTTCAAATATAACTGTTTTTCATTGACTTTTAATTATTTTTTTTTAATTTTTAAAATATTTATTTATTTTTGAGAGAGAGAGTGACAGAGCACAAACAGGGAAGAGTCAGAAAGAGAGGAAGACACGGAATTCAAAGCAGGCTCCAGGCCCTGAGCTGTCAGCACAGAGCCCAACGCAGGGCTCAAACTCACTAACTGTGAGATCATGACCTGAGCTGAAGTTGGATGCTTAACCGAGTCACCCAGGCGCCCCTGGCTTTTACTTCTTTTAAGTGCTATGAGTGTACAATAAAAATAAGTAGTAGAGAACAAAATTGACCATGATTGTCTTCACGAAGGGTAAATAGGAGAAGGAAAATAGCGTATTCAAAGATATGGAGGTAAAAATTGAACGTGATGTGTGGAAAGTATAAACTATTTATCTAAAACTATTCTAGGAAATTCATATTATATTTTATTTTACACATTAAAGTACATTGTTATGAATGACTTTTTATTTTTACTCATGTTTTCTATCAATGCTACTTTATCTTTAATACCCTCTGATGTTCTGGATCTCACATTTAACAAATTGACCATATAAATATTTTTAAAATTATATTCAAAAATCAAATATTTAGGGGCGCCTGGCTGGCTCAGTTGGTTAAGTGTCTGGGTTCGGCTCTGGTCATGATTTCACAGTTTGTGAGTTTGAGCTCCATGTCGGGCTCTGTTCTGACAGCTCAGAGCCTGGGGCCTGCTTCAGATTCTGTGTCTCCCTCTCTCTCTGCCCCTCCCCTGTTCATGCTCTCTCTCTCTCTCTCTCAAAAATAAATAAACATCAGGGGCACCTGGGTGACTCAGTTGGTTAAGTGTCCAACTTCGACTCGGGTCATGATCTCATGGCTTGTGGGTTCAAGCCCTACCTTGGGCTCTGTGCTGACAGCTCAGAGCCTAGAGCCTGCTTTAGATTCTGTCTCCTCTCTCTGCCCGCCCCCCACTAACACTCTGGCTATCTTTCTCAAAAATAAACATTAAGGGGCGCCTGGGTGGCGCAGTCGGTTAAGCGTCCGACTTCAGCCAGGTCACGATCTCACGGTCCGCGGTCCGTGAGTTCGAGCCCCGCGTCAGGCTCTGGGCTGATGGCTCGGAGCCTGGAGCCTGTTTCCGATTCTGTGTCTCCCTCTCTCTCTGCCCCTCCCCTGTTCATGCTCTGTCTCTCTCTGTCCCAAAAATAAATAAAAAACAAAAAAAAAAAATAAAAAAAATAAATAAACATTAAAAAAATTAAAAATAAATAAATAAACATTATTTAAAAAAAAGAGTCAAATATTTAAATTGGAACTTCGAACATATGTAACTTGGGTAGTTTCTGCATTAACAAAATACCTTCTTTCCCAACGAATGAATACATATATACTCTGAAAATGAAGTGATTTTAATTTTTTTAACGTTTATTTGTTTTTGAGACAGAGAGAGACAGAGCATGAATGGGGGAGGGTCAGAGAGAGAGGGAGACACAGAATCTGAAACAGGGTCCAGGTTCTGAGCTGTCAGCACAGAGCCCGACGCGGGGCTTGAACTCACAGACCGTGAGATCATGACCTGAGCCGAAGTCTGACGCTTAACCGACCAAGCCACCCAGGTGCCCCTGAAAATGAAGTGATTTTAATCTGCTTTTCATGTCAGTGTTTAACTCACTAATAAGTATTTGTGATTTCATCTTTAAAAGTACCTAGAAATTAGGTCATCAGAAAAGTGAATGCAATAGAAAAATTAATTTTTATATGTGTAAATAGATAAACCAAACCTTAAAAGAATCACTTGATTTTGCCTTCTCCACTTTACCTTTGGAGAAAACAATTGTGTCCTTTGGAGTGAATTCTCTTTTATTATAGTTACACACTTTAGATGAAAAAATTCCATTTAAGAAAACTATATAATATAGGATTAAATTCACAGTTGATGTTCCACCTTGCCTATGCAAAATTGGAATCAGTGATGTTAAAATGTGAGCACTTATCTAACTATTAATGGGAAAAATACAATTTTATCATTGCTATATTATCTTTAATTTGCTTAGTTTGGCCTTCCTTGTGGTGGAACTTCAGAAATTCATATATCTGTCTTAACAACTAACAGAATAGGATGAGAGTCAGAGTCATTTTCTTTTGCATATTTATTTATTTTTAAATGTTTGGTTCACACCTCTTCTGCACAGATTCCTAGATCATTTTCCCATGCTAAAGAGTCAACCAGAGAAACATTCAAGTTTAACTTTATTTTCCATTTGTCTCTTCATAGCCAAACAGTTTTGAGAATGCTACAAAAATTATTTTTGTTTACAGTAATTACATTAAACCTCATGTTCTCCACAGGCATCACCATGTTGGTATATAAATTCTGTTAATTACAAGCCATGGAATGTTGACTGATAAAATATTAAATAGTACCTCATCAAGATATGAATAAAAGAAAGTATATGCACTATAAGTCTTTAAAATAGTTTTCCTCCTTTGTCTTTTTTTTTTTTTTAAATAAAACTTTACTTGCTCTGGTAATTACCTAGAGCCAAAGTTAGGTTCAAGAAAATGATGAGTGGAAAGGTGAATTCCAGATATTAAAAGTGGTTGAGATGTGTCAAAGTTGTTTCCATAATTAATGGAGATGGGGTGGGGGAAGTGAGAAAGGGGATGCGAAGGAAGAAAAGAGCGAGGAACAGAGGTAGAGAGAAGGATTGATTAAAAAAAATGAGAAAAAGCAGCTGCCTTCAGGGGACTTGACTTGAATGTGAGACTTCAGGGAAAATTAATACACTGAAATATTAATAACTATCATCCTATGTTATACAATGTTAATTATTTTGCAGTTACCTCTCTCCAAAATTTCTAGACTCAGATCTTCATTGCTTGTAAATATTTTGTTGAAGTTGAAGTTTTGTTTATTTTGGAACTCATATTTTTCTTATTTCATTTAAAATTTTATTGTTATTTTTACTTTTTATTTAAATTTTAGTTAACATACAGTGCAAGTAGTAGAATTCACTGATTCATCACTTACGCACGACACCCAGTGCTAATCATAACAATTGTGCTCTTTAATAACCATTATCCATTTAGGCCATCCCCCCCTACCTCCCTCCATTAAACCTCAGTTTTTGCTCTGCCTTAAGAGTCTCTTGTCGGGGTGTCTGGGTGGCTCAGTCAATTGAGCGTCTGATTTCAGCTCAGGCCATGATCTCATGGTTCAAGAGTTCCAGCCCTGAATTAGGCTCTGTGCTGACAGCTGGGGGTCTGGAGCCTGCTTCAGATTCTGTGTCTCCCTCTCTCTCTGCTCCTCCCTCGCTCATACTCTGCGTTTGTGTCTCTCTCTCTCTCTAAAAAAAATAAATAAAAATTAAAAAAAGTGTCTCTTGTGGTTGGTTTCCGTCTCTCCTGATTTTTCCTCCTTTGTATATGTTCATTCGTTTTGTTACTTTTTAAAATGTTTTTATTATTTGTTTTGAAAGAGAGGAAAAGAAAGAGAGAGTCAGACGGGCAGAGAGTGGAGAGAGAGAGAGAGAGGGGGATCCCAAGGAGGCTCTGCACTGTCAGTGCAGAGCCCTATACAGGGCTTGAACTCACGAACCATGAGATCATGACTGAAACCAAGGGTTGGACCTTAACCTACTGAGCCACCCAGGCACCCCCATCGGTTTTGGTTCTTAAATTCCACATATGATTGAAATCATATGCTATTTGTCTTTCTCTGATTGACTTATTTACCTCAGCATAATACATTCTAACTCCATCCAAGTCATTGCAAATGGCAAGATTTCATTCCTTTGATGGCTGAAGAATATTCCATTATATCAATATCAATATCAATATATATACCACATCTTCTTTATCCATTCATCAGTCAATGGACATTTGGCTCTCTCCATGTTTTGACTCAAGTTGATAATGCTGCTATGAACATCAGGGTTCATGTACCACTTTGAATCTGTATTTTTATAACATTTGGGTAAATACCTAGTAGTGCAAATGCTGGGTCATAAGATAGTTCTGTTTTGTTTTTGCTTTGTTTTTAACTTTTTAGGAAACCTCCATAATATTTACAGAGTAACTGCACTAGTTAGGATTCTCACCAACAGTGCAAAAAGTTTCACCTTACTCCACATTCTCACCAACACCTGTTGATTCTTGTGTTGTTAATTTTCTGACAGGTGTGCAGTGGTATCTCATTGTGGCTTTGATTTATTTGTATTTCCCTGATGATGAGTGATGTTGAGCATCTTTTCACGTGACTGTTAACCATTTGGATGTCTTCTTTGGAGAAATATCTATTCATGTCTGCTGTCCATTTATTAACTAGACTATTTTTTGGGGGGGGGATGTTGAGTTTGATAACTGTTTCACAGGTTTTGAATACTGACCCTTTATCAGATATGTCATTTTCAAATACCTTCTCCCATTCCATAGGTTGCCTTTTAGTTTTGTTGATTGTTACCTTCATTGTGCAGAAAGAAGCTTCTTATTGTGATGAAGCCCCAATAGTTGATTTTTGGTTTTCTTTCCCACTGGTGACATGTTTAGTAAGAAGCTGTTACAGGCAAGGTCAAAGAGGTTGCTGTATGTGTTTTCCTCTAGGATTTTTATGGTTTCATTTCTGTCTCACATTTAGGTCTCTTATCCATTTTGAATTTATTTTGTGTATGGTGTAAGAACGTGGTCCAGGTACATTTTTCTACATGTTACTATCCAGTTTTCCCAAAACTACATGTTGAAGAGACGGGTTTTGTTTCCATTGCATATTCATTTCTGCCTTGTCAAAGATTAGTTGACTATATAGTTGTGGATCCATTTCTGAGTTTTCTATTCTGTTCCATTGACTTATGTGTTTGTGTGCAAGTACCAAACTGTCTTAATCACTACAGATTTATAATATAGCTTGAAGTATGGAATCATTATACCTCCAGCTTTGCTTTTTTTTTTTTTTTTCTTTCAGGATTGCTTTGGCTATTCAGGATCCTTTGTTCCATACAAATTTTAGGATTGTTTGTTCTCGCTCTGTAAAAAAGTGCTGGTGGTATTTTTCTAGGTATTGCATTAAATGTGTAGATTGCTTAGGGTAGTATAGACATTCTAACAATGTTTTTTTTTCCAATCCATGAACATGGAATGCTTTTCCATTTATTTGTGTCCTCTCAAATTTCTTTCCCAAGAGTTCTATAGTTTTCAGAGTAGAGATCTTTTACCTACTTAGTTAGGTTTATTCTAAGTATCTTAATGTTTTTGGTGCAATTGCAAATGGGATAAATTCTTTGATTTCTTTTTCTGCTACTTCATTATTGGTGTATAGAAATGTAACAGATTGCAGTAAATTGATTTTATATCGTGCAACTTTGCTGAATTCAAGAATTAGTTCTAGCAATTTTTTGGTGAAATCCGTTAGGTTTTCTACATAGAGTATCATATCACTTGCAAATAGTGTAAGTTTGACTTCTGTGCCAATTTGGATGCCTTTTATTTCTTTTTGTTGTCTGACTGCTGAGGCTAAGATTTCCAGTACTAAGTTAAATATTAATGGTGAGAGTGGGCATCCTTGCATTGTTCCTGACCAAAGGAGAAAGTCTCTCAGTTTCCCTCCCTTAAGGATGTACTAACTGTGGGTCTTTCATATATGGTCTTTATGATGTTAAGACATGTTCCATATATCCTTTGTTGAGGGCTTTTATCAAGAATGGATGCTGTGTTTTGTCAAATGCTTTTTCTGCATCGAGAAGATCATATAGCTCTTATCCTGTCTTTTATTAATGTGGTGTATCACATTGGCTGATTTGTGAATATTGAGCCAATGCTGCATGCCTGGAATAAATCCCATTTGATCATGGTTTTGGACCATTGTGTTTTCATTTTAATTTCCTTCCATTTATTTTTTAATTTCTTTTTTAAATTCCTGGTTAATCCATTCATTCTTTAGTATGATGTTCTTTAACCTCCATGTATTTGTGGTATTTCCAAATATTTCTCTTGTGGTTGAATTCTAGTTTTATAATGTTGTATATCTGAAATATGCATGGCATGACCTTGATCTCTTTGCCCTTGTTGAGGGCTGATTTGACCCAGTATGTGTTATATTCTGGAGAATATTCCATGTGCACTCAAAAAGAATGTGTATTCTGCTGCTTTAGGAAGAAATGTTCTGAATATATCTGTTAAGTTCATCCAGTCCAGTGTGTCATTCAAAGTCATTGTTTCCTTGTTGATTTTCTGCTTAGATATGTCCATTTCTGTAAGTGGGGTGTTAAAGTTCCCTACTATTATTGTATTATTGTCAATGAGTTTCTTGATGTTTTTTTATTCATTGATTTATATATTTGGGTGTTCCAAGATGGGGACATAGATATTTGCAATTGTTATATCTTTTTGATGGATAGACCCCTTAATTATGATGTAATGTCCTTCTTCATCTCTAGTTACAGCCTTTGATTTAAAATCTAGTTTGTCTGTTATAAGTATGGCTACTCTGGCTTTCTTCTGATGTCCATTAACATGGTAAGCACTTCTCCATCCCCTTACTTTCAATCTGAAGGTGTCTTTAGGTCTAAAATGAGTCTTTTATAAGCACCATGTACATCAATCTTGTTTTTTTTTAAATCTGTTTTGATACCTTATGTCTTTTGAATGGAGCATCTTGTCCATTTACATTCAGAGTAATTATTGAAAGATGAATTTAGTACCATTGTGTGATCTGTAGAGTTGGTGTTTCTGATGTTGATCTCTGGTCCTTTCTAGTCTTTGTTGCTTTTGGTGCTTTTTCCCCCACTAAAAGGGTCCCCCATAAAATATCTTGCAGGGCATGTGTAGTGGTCATGAAGTCCTTTAGTTTTTGCTTCTCTGGAAAACTATTTATCTTTCCTTCTATTTTGAATGACAGCATTGCTGGATAAAAAATTATTGGCTACATATTTTTTTTTCCCATTTAGCAAGTTGAATATATCTTGCCACTCCTTTTTAGCCTGCCAAGTTTCTATGGACAGATCTGTTATGAACATTATCTGTCTTTTCTTGTAGGTTAAGGACTTTTGTTTCCCTCACATCATTCAGGAATCTTTCCTTGTCTGTGTATTTTGTGAATTTGACTATGGTATGACTTGGTGATGGTAGTCTGTTATTAAATTTAATCGGAGTTGTCTGTGCTTCTTGGATTTTGATGTTTGTGTCCTGCCCCAGATTAGGGAAGTTTCCAGCTATAGTTTTCTCCAATAAGCCTTCTGTCCCTTTTTCTCTCTCTTCATCTTCTGGGATTTCTATGATATGAATGTTATTCTGTTTAAATAAGTTGCTGAGTTCCCTAAGTTTATCTTTATAATCCATTATATTTCATTCCCTCTTCTTTTCACTTTCATTATTTTTTTATAATTTTATTCTCGATATCGCTGATTTGTTCCTCTGCTTTCTCCATCCTCATTTTTATGGCCTCTGTTTGAGTCTGCATCTCAGTTATAGCATTTTTAACGTCAACCTGACTAGATTTTAGTTCTTTTATTTCTCAAGAAAGGGATTCTCTAGTGTCTTCTATCATTTTTTCAAGCCCAGCTAGTATCCTTATAATTGTTGTTAACTTCTAGTTCAGACATCTTACTTATATCTGTATTGATTAAAATCTTAAGAGTTCTACTTCCTGTTCCTTCTTTTGGGGTGATTTTTTCAATCTTGTCATTTTGCTAAGAAAATAAAAGAAGAAAAATAAATTAATAAAAAACCAAGAAAAAAATCCAAACCAAACCAACAAAACAAAAACTTGATCCTGGGTATAGTTTGGTCTGCTTGTTAAAATAACCTAGATTCAAAAATAATAATTAAAAAAATAAACAACATTTTATATGTAAATAATAAAAATTAAAAAGGAATGGAAAAGATAAGAAAATAAAAAGAATAATTATTTTAAAAATATAGAATAAATATAAAATGGAAGCTAGATCCTATTTCCCTTAGAGCTGAAGCTTTGCAGTACTCTATGGTCAGTAGACTTAATGCAAGGGAGTTGTTTGTTCTGGTCTTCTGGGGGAGGGGCTAGTTGCCCTGATTTTCAGGTGTACTTGACCTAGTCAATATGCACCTCTGGGCACAAGGGGGCAAGGTTGATGTTAAGTGACTCCAGTCTCCACTTGGTGGAGCCATTTTGCTCCTCAAAAACTTTTGGCACTGATAGTAAATATGGTGTTGCCTTGCTCTCTAGCCCAAGAACTGATAGTTCATGTCCCTTACTCTTCAGGGAACCCTCACAGAAAGGCAATCAATCACTCCTCTTGTCTCCCCAGTTTCCATCAGAACCCTGAATTCACCCTGTTTCTGAGGGTTATTTTTTTTTAATCTTTCTTTCTTTCTTTCTTTCATTCTTTCTTGAAAGAAAGAGCATGAGTCCTAGCAGGAGAAGGGCAGAGAAAGAGGGAGGGAGAAAATCTCAAGCAGGCTCTATGCTCTCAGTGCAGAGCCTGATGTGGGGCTCAATCTCCTGAACCACGAGATCATAACCTGAGCCAAAATCAAGTGTTGGACCCTTAACCAACTAAGCCACTCAGGCATCCCCTGAGCTTTTTTTTTTTATCTCAAGCACATGACTGAATTTCAAAACTCCAAATTTTAGAGACTCTGGTGGCATGGGTCTGCAATGTTCCTCTGAGGGAGGGTCTCACCGCATATTTGCCATTTGGAGGCCCATGCATGAATAGTAGTCCCATGACCATGCAATAGTTCAGAGTTTATGGCAAAACAAAGCAGAATGCTGCTACCCTGACTCACTGCCCTCAAATGGAGTCCCTACTCCTATGTTTGGGAACAGTGTAGCACCTGGCCCCACCCATTCTTGTGACCCAGGGGATCCTCAGACCACACTGTTACTCCTGGGACACCACCCTGCTTCACCACGTGACCACCTTTAAGCCAGGCATATACACCATGTTAACAGAATTCTAAAATTTCAGATTTTTTACTCTGCTGTTTATAATACTTTCTGGCAGCCTCCATAAACAGAGCTTCCTCCCACCACCATACCCACAGTTATATCTCCCCCAAGTCAACTATTCACTCCTCTTACCTTCCAAAAGATGGTCGCATTTCTACTTATAGACTTACAGTTTTTGTTTTCTAGACAGTTTTTGTTTTCTCTTATTGATTTCTTGGGTGTTCAGAATGATTTGATAACTAGCTGTATTTGAGGGAGCCAGCTGAGCTTAGGGTCCCCATACTCCTCTGCCATCTTAACTCCTTCCCAGAAGTTTTATCTTTCTGAGAAAAGGAAAAGTCTCCATTTTATTTGGCTTAATCGTTTGTTGTTGTTGTTGTTATTTATTTGTTTGTTTGTTTGTTTTTGGTTTCGTCTTTACAAGAATAATCAATAAACATAACAGATACCTAATATCAATGGGGAAGTTCTGAAAGAACAAGAGCCTAAGAATACACACTAAAGTGGTAATTGAAACCTTTAAACATATTTCTAAGATAGGTTTCATTTTTTGTGTTCTATACTTAATTTTTGAAAATTTACTTTTGTTGTTATTTTTTATGACTTTTCAGTTTTCTAATTAATCAGATGGCTTTTGCCTTGGATTTAGTCATACTTCAACAAAGCAGGCATATCTTCTACCTACCTACACATGTTTTAAGCACCCATATGGCACATCAACAATTCATATCTTGTCAAATTTATGAAGTTTGATTCAGAGGTAAAATAATTATAGGTGTATTACTATCTTTTTTTAATATTTCACAATATTTCATAACCAGTACTTTTTTTTACTTTCTTCACTTATTCTAGCTAAGTATTATAACTTAATTCAGGAACTAATAAACTTACCAGGGTTCACAGGGTAAATCTTGCATAAATGTCAGGTGCATCCTTTTTTAATGTGGAATTAATTCTAAGTCACTTGCAAAATTAAACTATTTTAGTAGTTTCTAGACCAAATCTGATCTAAGACAAGGAGAATTAAAAGAAACATCTAACTCAATCATCTGGGACTTGGTGTTTCAGTAATCTTTCTGCTGTGTCACTTCAAATTCTATAGATCACAAGATGTTGTTGGTTCAGTTTTCTGGAAAGAATAACTATCTCTGAACCTATAAAGTACTGAAGCCCTTAATCCCAACTTGTTTTTCTAAAGTTCTTGCATTTTCAATTTGAATTCTGATGACCTGAAAAGTTTAAATCCATAGATATTATGCTGCACTGTGACATCTACACTGTATACTTTGTTGTTTAGAAGTCATACACCCACTTATTCAACAAATAGATACTGAGCACCAACTCTGTCAGGTTGTGAGAATATGGTATTCTGTAAGATACATACTGTTTCTACTCTCTAATAATCTTAGAATTTATAAGGAAGTCAGACTGTAGAGGAGTGAAGCTACTCAGAACTCTTCAGTGCACTGAAAAGGGTATAATTTTGGTCATTCATTTATTTACTGAATAAATATTTATTCAATTGTCTCTCATGCCAAGTACTGCTGTTCAACAATACAGACATGAACCTTATCCTTATGGAGAATATTTTCTGTGTTACCTCTTCGTACCAGTAAAAGTTTTACCATGTAAGCATTTCAGATTGACTTATATTTTGGATTCTCTGTAGCCTTGTATGTATGGTGTTCGCAAAAATAGTGATAAAGAAATTTATTGATTTCAAATATCATTCAAATTCAAATATCTGCAACAGGAGTATGCTGATAGGGTATATCATTTGCATGAAGTCACACTGTTGTCCTAAAAGGTCTTCTATTTTTATATTAATTTGATGGTTTAGTTTTTAGTTGCCAGACAGGGGGAGGAGGGTTCTAAATTAAAAGATATAGGTACATATTTTATCTATGGAGATGAAGATACAAAACTAATATACCTAAAAGCCAAGATGTAATAAAATTTCAAAAAATTTTTTACTCACTATAGGTCAGTTTTCTCTCTTACTCCATTTACTAGTAAGAATATATATTTCTCCCTCTGAACTATAGAAAACATACTTAGGGTTGATGGAGGGAAGTGGGCAGGTGATGGGCTAAATTGGTGATGAGTATTAAGGAAGACACTTGTGAAGAACACTAGGTGTTGTATGTAAGTGATGAATTACTAAAGTTTACATCTGAAATCAATTTTACCACATATGTTAACTAAGTAGAGTTTAAATAAAAAACTTGAAATAAAGAAAGGAATACATATGTCTCACATTTCCCATGTTTTGATTCCAGTAATCTGGTAATCCTAACTGAAACTCTCTGATAATTTTCTTCATTTTAGGATTTAGAATTAATTGTTCCAAATTGGATCATCTGTTTATGTTCAATCCAATAAGTCAGGATGGAGGGACTAGGGAGGCAAACAGTTGTGGGTGTCAATCTCTGTGGAATGGAGGAGAGATTCCAGAGAAGTTTAACTGGATACTAAACAAATATATAAAAATTATTCTAGGGGCGCCTGGGTGGCGCAGTCGGTTAAGCGTCCGACTTCAGCCAGGTCACGATCTCGCGGTCCGTGAGTTCGAGCCCCGCGTCAGGCTCTGGGCTGATGGCTCGGAGCCTGGAGCCTGTTTCCGATTCTGTGTCTCCCTCTCTCTCTGCCCCTCCCTCGTTCATGCTCTGTCTCTCTCTGTCCCAAAAATAAATAAAAAAACGTTGAAAAAAAAAAAAAAATTTAAAAATTATTCTAATGGTACAGATGATTAGGTGTAATAGTTATAATAGTAGTACTAACAGCAAAAATGACAATTAAAAATTTTAAAAACCACTTTTATTATGGAGTTTATACTTTCTCTTGTTATTAATATAATAATTACAAGCACACTTTAGTTTTTTATGATAAAATATATATGACAATTTACCATTTTAAGTGTACAGTTCAGTGGCTTTAAATACTTTCATATTGCTATGCAACTGTCAGTACCATCATTCTCAAACTTTATCACTTCTCCATGCTGAAACTCTCTACCCATTAAACATTAACTCCTTATACTTTACTCAACCACTGGCAAATAGTATCTACTAACTTTCTTTATGTATTACTATTACAAGTGCCTTATATGAGAGACTTGTAGAACATTTTCCTTTTGGGTCTGGCTTATTTCACTCATGGGCCACTTTTCAAGATGGGTTGTAACATGTAATATGTTGTAACATTATATTAGAATTTCATTATTTTATTTAAGGCTAAATACTATTCCATTGTATGCATACCATATTTTATCCATTCATTTATCAATAAACATGTGCATCATTTCCACTTTTTGGCTATGATAAATAATGTTGCTATTAATTTAGTCTACAGATATATTTTCAAATCTCTGTGGTCAGTTTTTTTGGGTATATACTCAGAAATGGAAGAGCCATAGCATATGGTAATTTTATATTCAAGTTTTTGAGAAACTACCACTCTGTTTTCCACACTGGATGCACCATTTTACATTCCCATAAACAAAATATAAGAATTCCAATTTCCCCACATCCTTGTCAAGATCTATTATTTTCTTTCTTTTCTTTATTTCTTTCTTCCTACCTTCCTTCTTTCCTTTTTTTTTTTTTTGATAATACCCACCCTAATGGTTGTGAAGTTGTGTCCTATTATGATTTTGATTTCCAAGTCCCTAATTATAATTGATGTTGAGTATCTTTTCATGTACTTTTTTCATTGTGATGAGGTCTAAGCTATTTAATTTTTCTTTTATTGCCTGTGCTTTAGGTGTCATATTTAAGAAATCATTGCCAAATCTAATATCCTGAATCTTTTGTTTTATGTTTTCTTATGGGTAAATTCCTAGTAGTGCTATTTCTGGGTCATAGAGTAGTTCTATTTTTAAGTTTTGAGGAACCTCCACACTGTTTTCCAGAGTGGCTGCACCAGTTTGCATTCCTAACAGGGCAAGAAGGTTCCCATTTCTTCACATCCTCTCCAGCATCTATAGTCTCCTGATTTGTTCATTTTAGCCACTCTGACTAGTGTGAGGTGGTATCTCAGTGTAGCTTTGATTTGTATTTCTCTGATGATGAGTGATATTGAGCATCTTTTCATGTGTCCGTTGGCCATATGGACGTCTTCTTTGGAAAAGTGTCTATTTATGTCTCCTGCCCATTTCTTCACTGGATTATTTGTTTTTCATGTGTTGAGTTTGGTAAGTTCTTTATAGATTTTGATTACTAACCATTTATCCAATATGTCATTTGCAAATATCTTTTCCCACACCTACTAACTCTTGACCTAAAACAGATGACTGTTCTTCCCCTAACTCATTGTGCTTCCCCTCTTCTGGGACTTGTAAATAATAAACCTTGTGATCTTACTTCCTTTGTGAGGGTGCATTGAGCCTCTACCTTTAATCAACATGACCCTGGCGTTTTCACTTCCCCAAAGTGGGAAGTCAGAACTGAGGAAACTACCTGGTAATCCATGTGGGTAGCTTGTGTCTCCTCATTTAGCAGGTCATAATCTATGTACTAATTTAATACAGCAGCTATGCTCCTCAAACACAATGGCTTTACTTGTGAATTTATCAAATGTTCAAAGAAGAATTAATATGAATACTTCACAAACTTCCAAAAAACCATAGGAATGGATACTTCCCAACTCCTTTTATGTGGCAAGTATTATCTCACACCAAAACCAGGCAAAGATATCACACATAAAGAAAACTGCAGAACAATATAGCTGATGAAATAGGTACACAATTTCTCGACAATATACTAGCAAGTTAAATTCAGTAACATTAAAAAGTATTATACACATAACCAAGTGGGCTTTATTCCCAAAGTGAAATCTTGATTTAACAAATGATAATCAATCAATTTAATACACCTTATTAATCAAATGAAAGGCAAAAACCACATGATCATCTCAATAGATGCTTCCAGATTGATTCTATGAGGCCAAAATTACCTTGATACTACACACAAAGACACCACAAACAAGAAAACTATAAGCCAATAACCCTGATGAACATAGATGCAAATATTCTCAACAAAATATTAACAAATCACATTCAACACACTAAAAGGATATTTCACTATGGTAGGATTTATTCTGAACTTACAAAGATGGTTCAATATTTGCAAATGAATAGACATGATACACCACGTCAAGAAAATAAAGAATAAAAGCATATGATCATCTCAATAGATGCAGAAAAGCATTTGATAAAAGTCAACATCCATTTGTGATAAATATTCTCTAGATAGTGTGGTTAGAAGTAACATACTTCAAAAAAATAAAGGCCATTTATGAAAACCCCACAGCTAACATCATATTCAATAGTGAAAAACTAGAGCTTTTCCTCTAAGATCAGGAATAAGACAAGGATGTCCACTCTGACTACTTTTATTCAACATAGTAGTGGAAGTCCTAGCTACAGCAATCAGATAAACAAACAAGAAGCATCCATATTATTAAAGAAGACATTAAGCTGTCACCATTTGCAGATGACATGATACTATACATAGAAAACCCTAAAGACCCCACCAAAAAACTGTAAGAACTCATAAAAGTATTCAGTAAAGTTTCAGGATACCAAATTAATACCAAGAAATCAGTAGAATTTTTTTCTATACACTAATAAAAAAGTAGCAGAAAGAGAAATTAAGAAAATAATTCCATTTAAAAATTGCATCAAAAAGAATAAAATAGTGAGGAATAAATTTAATCAAAGAGGTAAAAGACCTGTACTCTTAGAACTATAAAACATTGATAAAAGGAATTGAAGACTACACAAATAAATGGAAAGATATTCCATTTTCATGGATTGCTTAATATTGTTAAAATTTTTATATTATCCAGAGCAATCTAAAGATTTAATGCAATTCCTATCAAAATACCAACAGTATTTTTCACAGAACTAGAACAAATAATATTAAAATTTGTATGAAACCACAAAAGACTCCAGATAAGGAAAGCATTCTTAGAAAGAGGAAAAAGCTGGAGCTATCATAATTCATATTACAAGATATACTACAAAGCTGTGGTAATCAAAAGAGTATAGTACTGGCACAAAAATAGACACAGACAATACAACAGAATAGAGAGCCCAGAAATAAACCCATGACTATATGGTCAATTAACCATATAATCTTTTTCTATGAAAAAGAAGCAAAATATGTAAGGGGGAAAAGACAGTCTCTTTCATGGTACTGAAAAAACTGGACAGCTGCATAAAAACGAATGAAACTGGACCACTTTCTAACATCATACACAAAAATAAACTCAAAATGGGTTAAAGACCTAAGCGTGAGACATGAAACCATAAAAATCCTGGAAGAGAGCATAGGTAGTAATTTCTGTGACATTGGTTTTAGCAACATTTTTCTATCTAAGTCTCCTCAGGCAAGTGAAACGAAATAAGCAAACAAAAAATATTGGGACTACGTCAAAAGTGGTTTCCTTCTGACCTGCAACATGCCAAACAAATCCAACTTCATGGCCTTTGCAGTTGCTGTATCTGGAAGTCTTCCTGAAGACATGCATCATGTTTCACTCCTGTTTTAAACAAATATTGCCTTCTCAATACATAAGGTCTGTCCTGACCACTTTACTAAGAAAGCCTATAAAAGTTAAGTTTCTTCCCTTTTACCATGCCCCAAATTCTTTCTGTCTCTTTTGCTGTTTTTTTTTTTTCTTTATGATCTAGTATACTATATATTTTACTTATTTCTTTATGGTCTATCAACTCTCCCCTCTACTTGACACACACACACAAACACACACACACACACACACACACACACACACATTAGAATATAAACTCCATAATAACAGGGACTATTTTCTAGTTTGTTTACTGTTCTATTGCAGTGCTTAGAACAATACCTGGCAGATGATAGTCCTCCAACAAATTATTTGTTGAATATATGAATAAATTTTAACATCTTGATAGTAATAGGTGTAGTATGTTGCAAAATTATAAAGGGCCAGTAGGGGATCTCAAGTGAGTTTTAGTCTAGATCCGTTTCATAAGGATGTACTTGGCAAATTCTGATGCCTTCTCTTGTGTTCACATGACCATCATCTTTTGAGGAGTCCTGCATATCTTTATTCTACCAAGTTTTTCTGTCCCAGGCTTAGAACAGCTATTGTTGATACAGGTTCCTTCATCTGAAAAACAGAAGATTAAGCAGTGCTAGAGAGGGAAAAAGAATGAGCATGTTTACGTATCACTGATATGGGTCCTTAACAGATAGCAACAAAAAACATAACAAGATAAATAAATAAATAAATAAATAACACAGCATTTCTTTGTTGCATCCTTATGAGGGCCACTAAAATAATTTAGTTGAGGCTTATTCTTCCTGGGTTTCAGAATTTCTTGTCCATATCCTCCCACCATATTTGTCTATTATCTAGTTTTCAAGGAAGAGAATGTATTCTATAAAAATGTATATGGTTTCTCTCTCTTAGACCAGTGATTTTGAAATGAATAGCTAAGTTTTTGTGTATCTTGTTTCTTTTCCTCATAGTGGTTTGTTCAAATCTCACTGTATAGGTTTGGTGGAGGCTGGGAGACCTTTAAAAGACAATGAAAAAATAATTATGTGGGTAGAGGTAGTACACCAATTACTATTTCAATTGTATTTTTCTGCAACATGTCTTTTAACTTATTTTTTGAAATAATTATAGGTACACAGGAATTTGCAAAAAAAAATGTACAGAGAAGTCCCTTGTAATCTTCATCCAGTTCTCTCAATGGTAAAACCTTGTATAACTGTAATACAATATTAAAACCTGGAAATAGACACTAGTAAAATCCACAAAACTTATTTGTATTTCACCACTTTTACATGCCCTCGTGTGTGTGTGTGTGTGCACACACACATTACATGTGTTTATAATTGAAGGTAATTTTTTCATATGTGTATATTCATATAAAACCACCATAATAGTCAAAATACACAATGTTTCATCACCAACTGCAAGGTTCCCTTTTGTTTATTTAATCAATTTGTAGAAATATGTGGGCCAGACAAAATCTGTGTGCTAGATTTACCCTGGCAGCTACCACTTCGCAATCTCTTTCTAATGTGCTTTAGAAGATAACTTTTTCAAATTTTATGTAGAGCCTCTCTACCCATAGTACCACCTCTCTATAGGATTAAGGCCAATGTGACGCTAAGTAAAAAACAAATTCAATTGACAAACACTATTCTCTTCTTTCTGATAAGTAAGGTTTTGTAACTAATTTAAGATTGTTTCCCAGACTCTCTTCTTATAATCCCTCCCAGTAGTCCATGCAGATTAACGTAGTTCAAGGACACTCCATTGATTCACTGCACAAGTCAAAACATTTGTGAATGTAGGTAGTGGAACCTGCTAATTATTAAACTGTGACACTTAGTAGAAACATAGTTGTGGATATTTAATTTTTCCCTTTTTAAATTTTATATTGAAGTTTTAGTACTGGGAAGAAAGAAGAATATTTTGAAATTGTCAGCCAAGAAAGAGTCACAGAAAGTTCAAGCAAACAGACATTCATTTGGGCAATTAGGGTTATAATTCATGAGACACAGATTCAGGTAGAAATGTGACTCGTGTTCCAAGGAAGACAAAGAATAAGCAGAGTTGTATAAGTGAAAAATTACCAGTTGTAGCTCTCTTTCAGGTCCTCAATGCAAAAAAAAAGGGGGGGGTTGGAATTAGAGTAACTGGGATTGGTTGAGTCAACATGCAAATGGAAGACTGAAGGTTGTTAAACTGCACTGTCAATTGATGCAGAAAAAGCATTTGACAAAAATCAGCATTCTTTCTTAATAAAAACCCTCAAGAAAGTTGGGATAGAAGGAACATACCTGAAGGAACATACCTTAACATTATAAAAGCCATATATGAAAAGCCCACAGCTAATATCATCCTCAATGGGGAAAACTGAGAGCTTTCCCCCTGAGATCTGGAACACGACAGGGATGCCCATTCTCACCACTGTGGTCCAACATAGTGTTGGAAGTTCTAGCATCAGTAATAACACAATAAAAGGAAATCAAAGGCATCAAAATTGGCAGAGATGAAGTCAAGCTTTCACTTTTTGCAGATGACATGATACTATACATGGAAAACCTGATAGACTCCACCAAAAGTCTGCTAGAACTGATACATGAATTCAGGAAAGTCGCAGGATACAAAATCAATGTACAGATATCAGTTGCATTCTTTATACACCAATAATGAAGCAACAGAAAGGCAAATAGAGAAACTGATTCCATTCAGAATTGCACCAAGAATCATAAAATACCTAGGAATAAATCTAACCAAAGATGTAAAAGATCTGTATGCTGAAAAGTATAGAAAGCTTATGAAGGAAAGTGAAGAAGATACAAAGAAATGGAAAAACATTCCATGCTCATGGATTGGAAAAATAAGTATTGTTAAAATGTCAATACTACCCAAAGCTATCTACACATTTAATGCAATCCTAATCAAAATTGCACCAGCATATTTCTCGAAGCTAGAACAAGCAATCCTAAAATTTGTATGGAACCATAAAAGACCCCGAATATCCAAAGTAATATTGAAGAAGAAAACCAAAGCTTGAGGCATCACAATCTCAGACTGTAGCCTCTTCTACAAAGCTGTAATCATCAAGAAAGCATGGTATTGGTCACAAAAACAGACACATAGACTAATGGAATACAATAGGAACTCCAGAATTGGACCCACAAAAGTATGGCCAACTAATCTTTGACAAAGCAGGAAATAATATCCAATGGAAAAAAGACAGTCTCTTTAACAAATGGTGCTGGGAGAACTGGACAGCAACATGCAGAAGGATGAAACTAGACCACTTTCTTACACCATTCACAAAAATAAACTCAAAATGGATGAAGGATCTGAATGTGAGACAGGAAACCATCCAAACCCTAGAGGAGAAAGCAGGGAAAACCTCTCTGACCTCAACCGCAGCAATTTCTTACTTGACACATCCCCAAAGGCAAGGGAATTAAAACAAAAATGAAGTGTTGGGACCTCATGAAGATAAAAAGCTTCTGCACTGCCAAGGAAACAATCAACAAAACTAAAAGGCAACCAATGGAATGGGAAAAGATATTTGCAAATGACATATCAGAAAAAGGGCTAGTATCCAAAATCTATGAAGAACTCACCAAACTCCACACCCAACAAACAAATAATCCAGTGAAGAAATGGGCAGAAGACATGAATAGACACTTCTCTACAGAAGACATCCAGATGGTGAACAGGCACATGAAAAGATGCTCAACGTCACTCTTCATCAGGGAAACACAAATCAAAAGCACACTCAGATACCACCTCATGCTGGTCAGAGTGGCTAAAACGAACAAATCAGGAGACTAGAGATGCTGGAGAGGATGTGGAGAAACGGGAACCCTTTGCACTGTTGGTGGGAATGCAAACTGGTGCAGCCGCTCTGGAAAACAGTGTGGAGGTTTCTCAAGAAATTAAAAATAGATCTACCCGATGACCCAGCAGTAGCATTGCTAGGAATTTACCCAAGGGATACAGGAGTGCTGATGCATAGGGGCACTTGTACCCCAATGTTTATAGCAGCACTCTCAACAATAGCCAAATTATGGAAAGAGATTATATGTCCTTCAACTGACGAATGGATAAAGAAGATGTGATTTATGTATGGAATGGAATACTACTTGGCAATGAGAAGGAATGAAATCTGGCCATTTGTAGCAATGTGGATGGAACTGGAGAGTGTTATGCTAAGTGAAATAAGTAATACAGAGAAAGACAGATACCATATGTTTTCACTCATATGTGGATCCTGAGAAACTTAACAGAAGACCATGGGGGAAGGAAAGGGGGAAAGACAATTACAAACAGAGAGGGATGAAGGCAAACCATAAGAGCCTGTTAAATACAGAGAACAAATTGAAGGCTGATGGGGGAAGGGAGAGAGGGGAAAGTGGGTGATGGGCATTGATGAGGGCACCTGTTGGGTTGAGCACTAGGTGTTGTATGGAAACTATTTGCCAATAAATTACATTAATTAAAATCCCACAAAGTAAAGAATGAGGATGATTCAAGTGTCCTGGTGAGGAGCAAGTTAAGTCCAAGGTGATGACTTGAAGCTGGATGAAGTTCATGGTTTTTTCCAATGATGACTTGCATAAATTCCTCTTCCCTTATGGCCTCCTGACCCTATTAAAAAGACTCTTCTGGCCAGGCTTGTTTGCCAAATTTGGAAATCTTTCAATAAATCTTGATCGAACATTTTACCTGTCACTTTTTTATCTCATTCTCCCATAATCATATATACTGGATGTATCTCTGATCAGTATATATACAGTACCTATCCAAGTAATTGATAAAAGGGTAAAGAATAATTGGTAAAAATAATTGATAAAAGGGTAAAGAATTGTTAAAAAAATTCTTCCAGATTGGCAATCATTAAGTATGTTGATCAAATAATTACAAATTTATGCATCTGTACTGTCATTCAGTGCTTATCTATTTTGGCCATACCATAGGATGATCGATTATTACAATTTGCACAAAATTCAAGACATCACTGGGATGTAGAAGTTTTTGTTGTAAAACTTGCCTAGTCTTGGGGAAAACAAGAAAATTGGTCACCCCATAATAAAAAAGGATCATCTCTTGTCTAGGGTAAATTCAAAACTCCAGAATTTTATTAGCTCTCTGGAATGAAAAGTGCTTTTAGAAAATTAGCTGGTATTTGTGATTCTCTTTCTAAATTTACTTTGAGGTTAAGTACACCAAAGGCCATTCTGTATTTATATAGGAAATAATACATAATTATCTTCCTTCGGAGACTTTCTGAAGGATACTTTGAAATTAATTGTGTGTAGTGAATGTTAGAGAGTGACTGATTGAAAAGGAACTAATTTAATCAATGGTCCCCTGATTGGTACTTTGTGAAAATAGTTAAATCTCAAAAATGTCACTGCCAAGAGCAAGGGGAAGGGGATAAAACTAGTTCCTGAGCCAAAAAGGGAGATGCAAAGCTTCCTTTGAAGTTTGATTTTGTTGTTAACTAATACTCATCCACCCAGCATACTTTCATACATATTACTATAAAACAAATATATTTAAGATACAGCTCAAAGAAATAATTGGGCATTGTCCCTCTCCAAATACACTAAAAACTGTATTGATTTATAGCTCAATTATTCTGGAGCATCCTATAATTTAAATTGGAACAAATCTGCATACAAAATCTGATTCTCCCTAACCTGCACCTCTACCCCATATCCAAATCATCCCAAAGAACCCTAAAACCACAGAGAGATATCAAAATAGAATACAGAAAATAATAAATATGTTATTTAAAGCAACAATTGCTTTTTTTATTCTTACTTTCTAATAAAGTCATGTTCACCTCTTTATAGCTGCAGAGATCTCTGGAATTTGTCTAGGGATTATCTTCAAAACATTTCCCTTTTTCCCCATTTTCCAGTATGCCATCTTTCTCAACATTGTCTGACCAAACTTTGTTCTAATCATGCATTCTTTCATCCTAACAAGTTAACAATAAACTATGCTTTCCCATTTCATTCTTTAAATTTTCCCAGAAGGGATAAAAATAGTAAAATAGCCTGTTTTGAATGTTCTTTTTCCATATCTGTTAAAAAATAATTTGGTAACGTTTTCTTTTTCTATGTTCTTTTTTATCTATTATCTGACACATGATGTTTATTATTAAATAATAGTGAGAAAATGCATTGCATTTCAATACATCAAGGTGGTTAAATGTCAAGTATTTCTCAGCATAGTCTTTAAGGCAGCAATTTTGCCTGATTAAGAATCTGGGCTTTCCATCTTTGTGTGTGAGCAATTTTATTATGAACTATAGCTTTGTTTCATTTGCTCAAAACTATTTTATCATACATATTCAGTTGATAGTTTTCATGACTATATCTGGTCATGACTGTAAGGTTGGTTTATTATTTGGTGAAATCATTTCATTTACATATTGAGTAAACCAGAAAAATAAAAAGTATTTTTATATACTAAGAATTGCATAGACATTTGCAACAAAATGAACTTTAAAAGTTAAACTTTACATTTAGTGTATGGTTTATGAAAAATAAGTTCTTAGTATGTTTTAAAAAAATAAAAACAATTTATTAGTACATTTTCTTTTTCATATCCATGGCTTTGGAGTAATTATCATTTCCTATCAGTTTCACTTTTTTCTATAAAAAGGTGATATTTTATATTTTAATATTAATATCTCAAACAGGTAATGAAAAATTGTTATATAATTCATGTATCTAATTTTTATAAGTTTATATATAAAGATTAAAATATTTAACAAATTATTTTGAAAATTTTTTTCAATCACTAATAGAATCTAAAATAGATTATATATCTTAAAAATGATAAATGTACAAATGTGGGAGTATGGAAAGATAAATGTAGCAGTCTTTCCTCCATTGTGTAGCCTTTTCAGTTGCCTTCTTTCACTAACAATATTCATTTAAGGGTTCTCTCTATCTTTTCATGGCTTGATAGCTCTCTTTAGCACTGAATAAAATTCCATGTTTTGGATATGTTATTATCATTTTATCCATTCACTTAATGAAGAGCATCTTGGTTGCTTCCAAGTTTCAGCAATTACAAATAAAGTTGCTATAAACATTCATGTGTAGGTTTTTGTATGGACAGAAATTTTCAACTCCTTTGGGTAAATACCAAGAATGTGATTTCTGGATCATATGGTAAAAGTATGTTAATGGCATAGGGAACTGAATAACTGTCTCTCAGAGTAGCTATACATTTTACATTCCTACCAGCAAAGAATGAGACTTCCTATTGCCCTACTCCCTCACCAGCATTTGTTGCCAGAGTTCTGAATTTTGGCCATTTTATGGTTGCATAATGTAGCACATTGTTGTTTTAATTTGCATTTCTCTATTACATGTGATATGGATCATCTTTTCATATGCTTATTTGCTATCAGTATATAACTTCTTTTGTGTGGTATTCATTAAGGTCTTTGCCCCATTTTTTAAAGAGTTATTTTTTTATTGTTGAATTTAAAATGTTCTTTAATTTCGATAACAATCCTTTGTCAGTTGTGTGTTTTGCAAAAACATTTGTTGTATTTTTTATTGCTCTTTTTTAATCCTACCTACCTGTGGATTCGTTTCCAGAGTTCTGTTTTTGATTAGTATGTATTGTTATTAAGTCTAATCTTCTATGTGGCTTTTTCAGTGTTTACTATAGGCATTGTGTTATGTATACATAACTCATCACAGTCTAATGATTTATTCATTTTGTCTGTCTTATGTGCAGTGCAGAAACCTTAACTTCCTTTACTCTTTGCTGATTATATCAGAATTTTATTAAATATTTCCTCCACATTCTTTTAGAATCACTCAGACAAGGTATTACTTTTTTTTGGTCAAAATAACAGGGGAAGGTGAAAGAAAGTGTATTGTATCTATCCATATTTTTGTATATCATATTCTTCCTCCAGATATGTCAAGGTTTCTTTCCTTTACTTTCTGTTTACAAAGGTTTATTTAGCCATTATTTTAGGATAAATGTACTGGAAAAATATTCTCTTAATTTTCCTTTATCTGAAAATGTCTTGATTTCTCTATCATTCCTTAAAGGTATTTTCACCTGATCTAAGATTCTGAATTGACAGTGGTTTTGTTGTTTTACCACTTGAAAAATTATGTGCCTCAACTTTCTGGTGTCCATGTTTTCTAATCAGAAATCTGCTGTCATATGACTTATTTTTCCCCTATAGGTATGGCATTTTTTCTCTCACTACTTTCAAATATTTTTTTGTCTTTAGTCTTAAGAAATTTGACTCTAATATGTCTTAGTTTGGATTTCATTGGTTTATCATTTTTCACATTCACTCAGCTTCTACAGTCCATAGGTTTACAACTCTTGCCAAACATGAGAAGTTTTCAGCCATTATTTCTTAGTTTGTCAGACCTAACTTCTTTTTCTCTTTTAGTATACCAATGACACACATGTTAAATGTTTCGTTATAATACTATAGATCCCTGAGTTCTGTTCATTGTTTTTCAGTCTATTTTCTATCATTCAGATTGTGTAATTTGTGTTTTCTATTTTTTAGTTCACTGATTTTTTTTTTTGTATTCTTTCAATTCTGCTATTGAACCCATCTAGTGAGATTTTAATGTTGGTTTTTTTCCATTTTAAATTTCTGTTTTGTTTTTCTAAATATTTACTATTTTTGTTGTGATTTTCTATTACTTTCCTGCCATCTATTGATCACTTTTTCTTATTCAGTTTGAGATCCTCCTGTTTCTTGGTACGATGGATGTTTTTTCCTATTGAAACCAGGACAATTAGGGTATTATGTTATTAGGCTCTGGACCTTCTTCAAACTTTCTTTGTTAGTTGTCTTCTGGTGGTACTGCTCCAGCTAAGATGGGGGACACCTATTTATTATTATCAGGTTGGGGGATCCCACCTTATTACTGTCAGGCCAGAAGTAAAATTCCAGGTTTTACATTTGGTGGCTTCTGATACCCAAGAGGGTAATCCTTCTTACCACTGGGCAGGAATGGGAGGACTAGCTTGTCAATAGGCCCCCACTGATACTTCTTCAACAGGAAGGTGTACAAGTACCTCACTACTGCCACTCATGCAGCTTCCAATCATAAAACAATGGGAGAAATTTTAGTTTTAAATTGATATTTCTACTACTAAAAATACTAGTAGAATATATTGTAAAATAGGAGCATCTGGGTGGCTCAGTCGGTTCAGCATCCAACTTGATTTCAGCTCAGATCATATTCTCAAGTTTCATGGGATCAAGTCCTACATCGGGCTCTGTGCTGACAGCAGGAGAGCCTGCTTGGGATTTTCCCTCTCCCCCACTGCACACGCACTCTGCACCTCCCCCACTTGCACATGTACTCTATCTCAAAATAAATAAACATTATTAAAAAAAGAAAATATCGTAAAATAGTTTTATAATATTCTTAAGTAAGGGCAGCAAATTATGGCTCACAGGTCAAATCTGGACTGTAGGCTAAATGTAGCCTGCCAAGAATAGTTTTGACATTTTAAAGAGTTGTTTTAAAAAAGCAAACAAACAAAAGAAAGCTAACTTACAGTAACCATATGTAACCTGAAAAGTCTAAAATATTTACTATCTGGATTTTTCAGGAAAAAAATTCTGACTCTTGACCTTAAGCAACATACAAAACCCAAAAATCATTAGTTAAAAACTAAACAATTCTACCTAATCAAAAATTTAATTTTCTGAATGTTAAATGACAATAGATGCAAAATTTAAAAAGTTAAAAAAATGGAACAATGGTAACATAAAACTTAATAACAGATGAGGATAAATGATTTCCCAGACAACATAAACAACTTTTACAAATAAATTAAATAGCTGTCTTTTTAGAAGGCAATTTGATAATATACATAAAATTTTAAATGCACATTGCTTTGAGCTAGGATTTCAAATTCTAGTAGTATTTGACCAATTGTGAGGTTATGTTCTAAAAGATTTTCAGTGTAGAATTGTTTGTAACAATGAAAAACTGCAAGAAATGTATAAAGAATGATTAACTAATTTATTGGACATCCCTATAATGACATAATAATGCCTAAAAATTAATGAATATTTACTGTAAACCTGAGATGCAAATGATTTACATGTACTAATTCATTCAGTGCTCATGATCATCAATATGAAAGGTTCTATTATGTTTTCTAGTATATAGAAGAGAAGACAAACTCAGTGAGATTAACTTGCCATAATTCACACAGCAAGTACTCTGATCCTAAACATTATAATTCCAGACGTCACAATCTTTTTTTTTTTTTTGTAAACTCTACCCCAACATGAGTTTCAAACTCACAACCCTAAGATCAAGAGTTGCATGCTCTACTGACTGACCCAGCCAGGCACCCCATTTTTTTGTGTTTTCTTTGAGAGTTCATACTCTTGATGATTGTTACAGTGTCTACCCATGTAATGCTATCTTGTTATTAAAAGAAAATATAAACCTATATGTAACATGTAAAGAACTTTGAAATATATTTTAATGAGGTAAAAACAAATCACAGACTACTATTTTTATGTCAAAAACCACAGCTTATGTATATACAAATGCAGTTGACTTTGAACAATAGGGACAGGTAGGGATGCTGTGCCCCATGCAGTCAAAATCCACATATAACTTTTGACTCCCCAGAAACTAAGAATAGCCTACTGTTGACAGGAAACTTTAACTATAACATAAACAGTTGATGAACACACTTTTTTTTTCAGATTTTTATTCCAATTCAAGGTAGTATAATAGTGTAATAAAGAGTGTAATATTATTTTCAGGAGAAGAATTTAGTGATTCAGCACTTACATATAACATCCAGTGCTCAAGTGCCTTCCGTAGTACCCATCACTCATTAGCCCATCCCCCACCCCCCTCCATAAAACCTTAGTTTGTTCTTTACCATAGTCTCGTATAATTTGTTTCACACTCCCTCTGTTTTTTTTCACCTTTCCATATGTCCATCTATTTTGTTTTCTAAATTCCACGTACAAGTGAAATCATATGGTATTTGTCTTTATTGGATTTATTTCACTTAGCATAACACACTCTAGCTCCATACAAGTCATTGAAAATGGCAAGATTTCATTCTTCTGATGGCTAATGTCTATATCTATATATCTATATCTATATCTATATCTATATCTATATCTATATATCTACATCTATATCTATACCACTTCTTTATCCATTCATCAGTTGATGAACATTTGAGCTCTTTCCTTAGTTTGACTACTGTTGATACTGCTACTATAAAGATCAGTGTGCATGTACCCCTTTGAATCTGTATTTTTGTATCCATTGGGTCAGTATGTGGTAGTATAAATGGTGGATCTTAGGATGTGGGGAATAAGCTTAAGAATTCCCTGAGCCTGAATTGATGGGTTAAAATGTCGTTTTTACATAAATTTTACCATTGCTAATAGTACAAGTGAAGAAGGGAAGACCTCGTTTCCAAAGATTAACAAGCCAAGTTCCTTTTAATTTCCCTTTATGTGCAGAAATTGTAGGGCCAGACAAGACTCCGTCTTTTCAAAAAACATTCTCCCTACTAAACTGGTCAAAGGATATGGTTTTATTTGAGTATTTTCTTTCAAGATGTCCTCTAGGACCCCCTGTCAATAATAGTCCAATTTCCCCAGTGAAGATTATGCTCAGTCTCTCCATAACAGGTTGTCCAAGGAATATTATTTCAAGGTGGTCTGAATATTTGAGACTAGAGCAAGCTATAACATTAGGAGTGTGATATGCTTTTTTTTTTTTTTTTTTTTTTTTGAGGTATATCCAATCTTGTGGCTGAGATAAAGGTAAAATTATCTGGTCTTGTAGAGGTTTTGGGCTGCACATGCAAAAGCCAGTTTTTTGCTTAAGTTTAAGTTTTAGTTTAAGACAAGCAGATAAGTTGTTAAGTTTTGTAACACACATAAGAGGTGCTGAGGTAAGCCACCATTGAGGTCTTGGCATATAAAGCCAATGCTCTTGTTCCATTTGAAAGGATAGGCTAAGATTGGCTCCTCCCATGAACTCAGTGTCATTATTGCTAATAGGAATATTCCAGGTTAGGAGTGTTAAGCTATCAAATATAGGTGGGTTAAGGAGATGAGCCGAATATGAATATTGAGCTTGGCGTAAACAAATTAAGGCAAGGAGTAGAATCTGGCTTACACATATTGAATTTTTGATAATGACAGAAATCATGGCCATCAGATGTGAATTAGGGGTATATGCAATATCATTGTGTTGTAAGAGGATGCCAGCCTAGTTAGGCAGACGTTTAAGGCTTCCCGTTATTATATCAGGGGCAAGGACTTGCATTTGTGGAGTGGCTTCAGGATGAGAAGTCAATAAAGAAGCTTCTTTCATCTGGAAAAAGGGGGCGGGTGGCCACTCAGAGTCCCTTTCTGGAAGTCTTGGTTCAGTGGAAGATATCCTAGGGGTCTCCACCATGCCATGGTGTGGCTTCACCGACTGAGAGGGGATCCACAGAGGTCCAGAATCTGAAAGAACAGAAGCATATTCTCCACCCTAGGTGAGAAGTTTAGTGGGTCCAGTCTGTGTGGGCCCCCCTTCAGGGGTTTTGCATAGCACCATAGGGTGAGAGGGTTTATCTTATTTTGAAGAATGTCACTCAACTGCAGTTAGTCCTTGAGGATTAAGATTTAAAAAGTTAAGAGTAATCATAGCATGATCAATAAGGAGCTGAAGTTGTAATGCAGATAACCAGGGATATCTCCCCCCCCCTATTTTTTAACATTTTTTTGAGCATAATATATGCTCACTTTACAATTCTTTGGCCTTGTGTATTATAAGAAATGGGTAATTCCAACCAAGGCTTAAGTAAAACAACTTAAAAGGGTGTGTTGTCCTGTGGTTTTACCCTTTTTTGTTAAAATTACATTTATTTATTTAGTTACTTATTTGTTTATTACCATTAACAAAAAATGTACTTTTTTGTGGTTGTCATAGGATGCATTCATTTTATTTTGGCTCAGCAGTAACTGACATATTTATCATTGGCCATTTAGGGAGGGGACCAAAGGACCAAAGTCAAGGTCTATTCCCCTGCCTTTTTCAGCAGTGCTCACATAAATATGTTTTAGCAATGTGGATATCAATTTGTGGCATACAATGGGCTAAGTTTAGTAAAATGGCTCCCATGTATCTTAGTACAAGCCCTTCATATATCATCCATCCTTCATATGGCAGAGGCATCCATTGCTCTGTTAAACAGGAACAATATAAATGTGGAGGATTTTGGAGGCTGGCACAAAGAGTAATGCCATCTTTTTCCCAGCCTTTGGATCAAAGGAGGAGTTTTAATCTTAACCCTGTGTACTTTTAAAATCCATTTATTTTAACCTTAGTCCATCCTGACCACACATAAAATTTATTTTTAAAGATTTTCCTTCATGAACCTTCTACAACTTTTCTTTGCATTTACATTTTGTCCCAAACCATTTTTCTCCAACTAAACAGTCTCACTTAGGACAAAATTACTTTCTTTTACCTTTAATAAAAATATATTTCCATTTCTTATATCTTCTTTCATATCTCCTACTTTTCTACATACAGACTTGCTATTCTTATTTTTGTCAGTTTTAACTACATTTAGCAGAATTTTTAACTCTTAGAAACCTCAGTCTCCAGTGAAAACTAAGTAGTAACCAATTTTGAATTGTTTGTTACATCAGAAAAAAAATTTAGGTGGTAGACTTATGAATCCATTAAGCATGAAGCATGTTTTTTTTTTAATGGATTTAAATATTATTAGTTTTTTTTTCATAAGAAGTCAGAAGCATAAATCTATGTTTAGTAAACAATGCTTCAGCATTCCATTTGATTTGGAAGAGGCCTAAATGTCCGAAGAACTTAATTTAATTTATCATTTAAGGAAAACGTTAAAGTTTTAGGTTACCAAAGACCCTGAAAGCTATCTTAACAATTACCCATGAAAACTATGAGGCAAAAAAAGTTAACCATTACTTTAAGTCATCCTTTTGCTAACAGATTGGAACAGAGATAAACATGAGTTTATTTGACCTTAAGTAAACCTTAGTAGAATGCAGTTTTATAATTTAAAAGACATGCCTATCTTAATAATGTTTCATCTGTGTTCCCTTAAAAATTTACCATTGTTAATTTTTTTTTCAAGGATCCAGTGAGGAAATCTGAAGTCCAAGAGAGTGGTTTTTGACTTTTGACAGCGTGGGGAGGAGGAGCTGATGCTATCTGAGGCATTGAAGAGCTAGATATGCAGGCTGCACCCCAGGTGGTGTAGAAACAGGAGGGGGAAGGGAAGGCAGAAAAAGTGAGGTGCCACCAAGAGGCCTGAGGGCAGACAAAGGAGCAGAGGGTAGAGGAGGAGTTCACATAGTCCTAAAGCCTGTCAGCTCAGATAGATGAGCAGATACAGATTTTTGTTTTGTTATGTATTATTTGTTTTGTTTTGTTTTGTTTTGTTTTGTTTTCCACTAGTGGAATTAAGCAATCTATGTCAGGCCAAAGAAGACAGGGAAGTTCCCCAAAACAAAAAGAGTTTCAGCAGCTGCTTGGGAATATTCTTTAAAATCTCTATCCACAGGTAGACTAGGCAGTGACAAGTGGCTCTAAACATCATAGTTATGAATCCAGGAAATGAATGAGGGAGAAGCCTTCACATATAGTTAGAGTAACCAGAGTGCATAGGGAGAAACGGTGAGAGACAGACAGAGAGAGAGAGAGAGAGAGAGAGAGAGAGAGTTAGAGTCCCCTATATTAAGGATAGACTGTGTAAAATACACCGCACTATTTTAATGCATTGTTTTACTGACAATGATTGGAAGCTGGACTCACTGCCTTGGTTGGGAATATTGCCCTGTACAGGACAGTTGTTCAAAAGACACCAGAATATCAGGAGCAAAGTTCTGCATAACACAAGCCATGCAAGCATCATGAAACTCTTGGGCCCAGACAGCATACTGGGCTGGGGTCAGAATGATGTCCATAAGAGAACCCCAGTCTCAGGCACACATGGAATAACTACCACAAATATTTTTTTTTTTTAAAGCCGATTGTAAAAGGGCTATGATGCACATGTACCTGAACTGATTTTTGCGTTTTTTTTTTACTATTGCAAAGAGCAGGCCTTTATAAACATATTGCCCATTTTGCCTGACAACAGGCAACAACTGGAATTTACTGGCCCTGTGGGCTTCCTTTATGTACTTTTGCATTGTGGTGAGGACTTTATCAGAACTGTTCGGTGAGGTTTTTAGAGGCTGGATATCATCTCAGCCTTTTGGGGGAAGGGCAGTAACTTTTGGCTGTAAAGGCAACAAAGGCACAGTCTGACTATAGGGAGATCAAGGTTTCTCCTCCTTTTTATTTATTTATTTTTTAATTTTATTTTTATTTTTTTTTAATATGAAATTTATTGTCAAATTGGTTTCCATACAACACCAAGTGCTCATCCCAAAAGGTGCCCTCCTCAATACCCATCACCCACCCTCCCCTCCCTCCCACCCCCCATCAACCCTCAGTTTGTTCTCAGTTTTTAACAGTCTCTTATGCTTTGGCTCTCTCCCACTCTAACCTCCTTTTTTTTTCCTTCCCCTCCCTCATGGGTTTCTGTTAAGTTTCTCAGGATCCACATAAGAGTGAAAACATATGGTATCTGTCTTTCTCTGTATGGCTTATTTCACTTAGCATCACACTCTCCAGTTTCATCCATGTTGCTACAAAAGGCCATATTTCATTCTTTCTCATTGCCACGTAGTACTCCATTTTGTATATAAACCACAATTTCTTTATCCATTCGTCAGTTGATGGACATTTAACCTCTTTCCATAATTTGGCTACTGTTGAAAGTCCTGCTATAAAAATTGGGGTGCAAGTGCCCCTATGCATCAGCACTCCTGTATCCCTTGGGTAAATTCCTAGCAGTGCTATTGCTGGGTCATAGGGTAGATCTATTTTTAATTTTTTGAGGAACCTCCACACTGTATTCTAGAGGAGCTGCACCAGTTTGCATTTCCACCAACAGTGCAAGAGGGTTCCCGTTTCTCCACATCCTCTCCAGCATCTATAGTCTTCTGACTTGTTCATTTTACATACTCTGACTGGCGTGAGGTGGTATCTCAGTGTGGTTTTGATTTGTATTTCCTGGGTAAGAAGCAACATTGAGCATCTTTTCATGTGCCTGTTGGCCGTCTGGATGTTTTCTTTAGAGAAGTGTCTATTCATGTTTTCTGCCCATTTCTTCACTGGGTTATTTGTTTTTCAGGTGTGGAGTTTGGTGAGATTTTTATAGATTTTGGATACTAGCCCATTGTCCGATATGTCATTTGCAAATATCTTTTCACATTCCGTTGGTTGCCTTTTAGTTTTGTTGATTGTTTCCTTGGCAGTGCAGAAGCCTTTTATCTTAATGAGGTACCAATAGTTCAATTTTGCTTTTAATTCCCTTGCCTTTGGGGATGTGTCAAGAAGAAATTGCTGCGGCTGAGGTCAGAGAGGTTTTCCCTGCTTTCTTCTCTAGGGTTTGGATGGTTTCCTGTCTCACATTCAGATCCTTCATCCATTTTGAGTTTATTTTTGTGAATGGTGTAAGAAAGTGGTCTAGTTTCATCCTTTTGCATGTTGCTGTCCAGTTCTCCCAGCACCATTTGTTAGAGACTGTCTTTTTCCATTGGATATTATTTCCTGCTTTGTCAAAGATTAGTTGGCCATACTTTTGTGGGTCCAATTCTGGAGTTCCTATTCTATTCCATTGGTCTATGTGTCTGTTTTTGTGCCAATACCATGCTGTCTTGATGATTACAGCTTTGTAGTAAAGGCTAAAGCCAGGGATTGTGATACGTACCGCTTTCATCTTCTTCAATATTACTTTGGATATTCGGGGTCTTTTATGGTTCCATACAAATTTTAGGATTGCTTGTTCTGGCTTCGAGAAGAATGCTGGTGCAATTTTGATTGAGATTGCATCAAATGTGTAGATTGCTTTGAGTAGTATTGACATTTTAACAATATTTATTCTTCCAATCCATGAACACGGAATGTTTTTCCATTTATTTGTATCTTCTTCACTTTCCTTCATAAGCTTTCTATACTTTTCAGCATACAGATCTTTTACATCTTTGGTTAGATTTATTCCTAGGTATTTTATGCTTCTTGGTGCAATTGTGAATGGGATCAGTTTCTTTATTTGCCTTTCTGTTGCTTCATTATTGGTGTATAAGAATGCAACTGATATCTGTACATTGATTTTGTATCCTGCGACTTTGCTGAATTCATGTATCAGTTCTAGGAGACTTTTGGTGGAGTCTATTGAGTTTTCCATGTATAATATCATATCGTCTGCAAAAAGTGAAAGTTCGACTTCATCTCTGCCAATTTTGATGCCTTTGATTTCCTTTTGTTGTGTGATTGCTGATGCTAGAACTTCCAACACTATGTTATCCAACAGTGGTGAGAGTGGACATGCCTGTCGTGTTCCAGATCTCACGGGGAAAGCTCTCAGTTGTTCCCAATTGAGGATGATGTTAGCTGTGGGCTTTTCATAAATGGCTTTCATGATCTTTAAGTATGTTCCTTCTATCCTGACTTTCTTGAGGGTTTTTATTAAGAAAGGATGCTGAATTTTGTCAAATGCTTTTTCTGCATCAATTGACAGGATAGTATGTTTCTTTCTTTTCTTTTCTTTTCTTTTACTAATGTGATGTATCACGTTGATTGATTTGGGAATGTTGAACCAGCCCTGCAGCCAAGGAATAAATCCCAGTTGATCATGGTTAATAATTCTTTTTATATGCTGTTGAATTCGATTTGCTAGTATCTTCTTGAGAATTTTTGCATCCATATTCATCAGGGATATTGGCCTGTAGTTCTCTTTTTTTTCTGGGTCTTTGTCTGGTTTAGGAATCAAAGTAATGCTGGCTTCATAGAACGAGTCTGGAAGGCTTCCTTCTCTTTCTATTTTTTTGGGACAGCTTGAGAAGGATAGGTATTATCTCTGCTTTAAATGTCTGGTAGAATTCCCCAGTGAGGCCATCTGGTCCTGGACTCTTATTTGTTGGGAGATTTTTGATAACTGATTCAATTACTTTGCTGGTTATGGGTCTGTTAAAGTTTTCTGTTTCTTCCTATTTGAGTTTTGGAAGTGTGTGGGCACTTAGGAATTTGTCCATTTCTTCCAGGTTGTCCAGTTTGTTGGCATATAATTTTTCATAGTATTCCCTGATAATTGCTTGTATTTCTAATGGATTGGGTGGAATAGTTCCATTTTCATTCATGATTTTATCTATTAGGGTCATCTCCCTTTTCTTTTTGAGAAGCCTGGCTAGAGGTTTATCAATTTTATTTTTTCAAAAAAAACAACTCTTGGTTTCTTTCATCTGATCTATAGGTTTTTTTTTTAGATTTTATATTGTATATTTATGCTCTGATATTTATTTCTCTTCTTCTGCTGGGTTTGGGCTGTCTTTGCTGTTCTGCTTCTAGTTCCCTTAGGTATGCTGTTAGATTTTATATTTGGGATTTTTCTAGTTTCTTGAAATAGGCCTGGATTACAATGTATTTTCCTTTCAAGACTGCCTTTGCTGCATTCCAAAGCATTTGGATTGTTGTATTTTCATTTTCATTTGTTTCCATATATTTTTTAATTTCTTCTCTAATTGCCTGTTTGACCCATTCATTCTTTAGTAGGGTGTTCTTTACCCTCCATGCTTTTGAATGTATTCCAGAATTTTTTTCTGTGGCGATTTCAAGTTTCATAGCATTGTGATCTGAAAGTGTGCATGGTATGATCTCAATTATTTATAGTTATGAAGGGCTGTTTTGTGACACAGTGTGTGATCTATCTTGGAGAATGTTCCACGTGCACTCGAGAAGAAAGTATATTCTGTTGCTTTGGGATGCAGAGTTCTAAATATATCTGTCAAGCCCATCTGATCCAATGTATCATTCAAGGTCCTTGTTTCTTTATTGATCCTGTGTCTAGATGATCTATGTACCGTTGTAAGTGGAGTATTAAAGTCCCCTGCAATTACCACATTCTTATCAATAAAGTTGCTTATGTTTGTGATTAATTGTTTTATATATTTTGGGGCTTTCTTATTTGGTGCGTAGACATTTATAATTGTTAGCTCTTCCTGATGGATAGACCCTGTAATTATCATAAAATGCCCCTCTTCATCTCTTGTTACAGCCTTCAATTTAAAGTCTAGTTTGTCTGATATAAGTATGGCTACTCCAGCTTTCTTTAAACTTCCAGTAGCATGACAGTTCTCCATCCCCTCGCTTTCAATATGAAGGTGTCGTCAGATCTAAATTGAGTCTCTTGTAGATAGAAAATAGATGGGTCTTTTTTTTTAATCCATTCTGATAGCCTATGTCTTTTTGTTGGAGCATTTAGTCCATTTACATTCAGTGTTATTATTGAAAGATATGGATTTAGAGACATTGTGATGTCTGTAGGTTTCATGCTTGTAGTGATGTCTCTGGTATTTTGTGGTCCTCACATTTCCCTCACAGAATCCCCCTTAGGATCTCTTGTAGGGCTGGTTTACTGGTGTTGAATTTCTTCAGTTTGTGTTTGTTTGGGAAGAACTTTATCTCTCCTATTCTGAATTACAGACTTGCTCGACAAAGGATTCTCAGCTGCATATTTTTTCTTTTCATCACATTGAAGATTTCCTGCCATTCCTTTCTGGCCTGCCAAGTGTCAGTAAATAGGTCTTCCACTAGTCTTATGTGTCTTCCTTTAGAAGTTAGAGCCTGTTTATCTCTAGCTGCTTTCAGAATTTTCTCTTTCTCCTTGTATTTTGCCAGTTTCACTATGATACATCATGCAGAAGATCGATTCAAGTTACGTCTGAAGGGAGTTCTCTGTGCCTCTTGGATTTCAATGCCTTTTTCATTCCCCAGATCAGGGAAGTTCTCAGCTATGATTTGTTCAAGTATACCTTCAGCCCCTTTCTCTTTCTCTTCCTCTTCTGGTATTCCTATTATATGGATATTGTTCCGTTTGATTGCATCACTTAGTTCTCTAATTCTCCCCTCATACTCCTGGATTTTTTTATCTCTCTTTTTCTCAGCTTCCTCTTTTTCCAAAGTTTTATCTTCTAATTCACCTATTCTCTCCTCTGTCTCTTCAATCCTAGCTGTGGTCGCTTCCATTTTATTTTGCACCACTTTTATAGCATTTTTTTAGTTCCTCATGACTACTTTTTACTACCTTGATCTCTGTAGCAATAGATTCTCTGCTATCTTCTATGCTTTTTTCAAGCCCAGCAATTAATTTTATTACTATTATTCTAAATCCTTCTTCCGTTATATTGCTTAAGTCGTTTTTGATCAATTCGTTAGCTGACACTACTTCCTGTTGTTTCTTCTGAGGAGAGTTCTTCTGTTTCATCATTTTGGGTAGTGCCTCGGGTGGCGCCAAACTACAGGGCACTTCCCCTGTGCTGTCTTGAGTAACTTGTGTTGGTGGGCTGGCCACAGTCAGACCTGATGTCTGTCCCTAGCCCACTGCTGGGGCCATAGTCAGAGTGGTTTCTACCTTATCTTACCGTCTCCCAGGAGCAGGACTCACTGTGGAGTGGTGTTGCCCCTGTCTGGGCTACTTACACACTGCCAGGCTTGTGGTGCTGCTTTGATGGGATCTGGTGTATTAGCCGGAGTGGGTCCGCAAGGTGCACAGGGGTGGGAGGGGCAGCATTAGCTAGCTTTGTGTTGGTGGTCCCCTTGGGGAGGGGCCCTGCAGCACCAGGAGGGAGGCAGACCTGTTGGAGGGATGGATCCGCAGAAGCACAGTGTTGGCTGTTTGCAAGGTGCAAGTTAGTGACAGGAACTGGTTCCCTTTGGGATTTCAGCTGGGGGATGGGAGAGGGAGATGCTGCTTGCCAGCGCCTTTGTTCCCCGCCAAGCTGAGCTCTCTCTTCCAGAGCTCAACATCTCTCCCTCCCAGTGTCCTCTTGCCCTCCCACTCTCTGAGCAGAGCTGTTGACTTATAACATTCCAGATGTTAAGTCCCTCTGGCTGTCAGAACTCACGGAGTCTGGCCCCTCCACTTTTGCAAGCCAGACTCGGTGATTCTGCCTTGCTGGGTGGGCTGCCCCTCCACCACCCCGGCTCCCTGCCACCAGTCCATGTAGCATGCACTGCCTCTCCGGCCTTCCTACCCTCTTCTGTGGATCTCCTGTCTATGCTTGGCTCTGGAAAGTCCATTCTGCTAGTCTTCTGGCGGTTTTCTGGGTTATTTAGGCAGATGTGGGTGGAATCTAAGTGATCAGCAGGATGAGGTGAGCCCAGCGTCCTCCTAACTGCCATCTTCCTTCCGCCCCTCTCCTCCTTTTTATATAACTCTATGTCTTCATGCACACCAGATGAGTGCAAGAGGAGACAGGCAGTGCAGACCATGGACGAGGTGAAGATTACCTCAGAGGGGACATTAGCTCCTTTATAATGTCTGTCCTTCAATGTTTTCTCTACTCATTCCCGCACGTCAAGATTATAAGTTCCTTGTTCTGGGAACCAAGGGCAATTTTGTTGGATGGCCAGTAATTTAAGGAGAGCCTTATTATTTAGAGTATTCCCTGCTGTCTCTCCTAGTGACTGAAGAATTCGAATACAGTGCTGTTGTTTAAGGGCTAGGGAGTTTCCCATGATAGATCTCTCAAAAAGTTCCATGGCAAAGAATCCTAATATAGTTTCACTTTATCGCTTACCTCATCAGGTAGAGACTATACCCAGTGCGTTTTCCTTTTTTTATTTTTTATTGAAGTTCATTAATCATTCTGTGGCATCCTGTCGTCTTTGTGTCGAACCTCCTGGCCACATCAGCTCCTTGTCCACGTCAGCCTGTAGTCCCTTTTCCTTCTATCATGTCGGGTCACCATCTGTCGTAGACTGTGGGTCTAAAATTCTCTCTTGTCCAGCAAGAGAGCAGATTCAGGATTAAAATGTGAGAGGTGGCTAATGTCTGGGAGAGGACAAGAACTCTTAGTAAGAGTCCTTGATCTGTATTTATTAATATCAGAAGGCCTACAAACGTGGTGGGCATGCACAAAGAGACAATGAATCTGTGAACATTAACTCATGGGCATGAGGAAAAGGGGGTTTTGAAGATACATGGTGTTAGTGGTTTGGGTCAATATAAACCAAAATCCTGGTGCCAGACAGATGAATGTTAAAGGCAGATATGAGGCACCATGTCTGTTTATCTCAGCCAGCCTAGGGGATAAGACAGATAGAGTGTGTAACCTCAGTGTCAAAGAGGCACCTTTCTTTTGCTAATCAGCTCTGCTCTGGGAAGCTCCCCACCACAGGGGACTATATCCCTATTTATCTGTTTACCTAATTTGGTCCTTCCTTCCTGTGAAAGCAGCTTTCTGCTATAGTACTAAATTGGGGGGGTGTTTTCACCCTGAATACCTAATCTTGCTTATCTCATATAACTTTGTATTGTGGCCTTTGCCCCACCCTCTCTATTCTGGGGTTCTTTGCCTCCCCCCACTATCCTGGGAGTCTTTGCCACCCCCCCCACTCTATCCTTATATGCCTAATCTTGTTTACCCAAGCTTGGGTGTGAGCATCCTATGGCTTTGTAATTCTTTATGCCTTGTTAACCCATCAGTGCAATCTCAGGGAATTCCTAAGCTTATATCCCACATTAGGATAGTATTATTTTTAACTTCATGAATAATCTCCATATTGTTTTCCAGAGTGCCTGCACCCATTTGCATTCCACCTACAGTGCAACATGGTTCCCCTTTCTCCACATCCTTGCCAACACTTGTTTCTTTTCTTGTTAATTTTAGCTATGCTGAGAGGTGTGAGGTGGTATCTCATCATGGTTCTAATTCGCATTTCCTAATTATGGGTTATGTTAAGCACCTTTTCACGTGTCTGTTAGCCATCTGGAGGTGTTCTTTGGAAAAATGTTTACTTATGTCTTCTTCCCATTCCATAACTGGATTATTTGTTTCCTGGGTGTTGAGTTTGATAAGTTCTTTATAGATTTTACATACTAACCCTTAACCCATAGCCAAACTTATCAAAAAGAAAAGATAAAAGACCCAAATAAATAAAATCATGAATGGAAGAAAAGAGATCTCAACTAATACCATGGAAATACAAACAATTATAAGAGAATATTACAAAAGATTATATGCCAACAAACTGGGTGATTTGGAGGTAATGGACAAATTCCTTGAAACATACAAAGTACCAAATTGAAACAGGAATAAATAGATAATTTGAATTATATAGATCCATACATGGTAGAGAAATTGAATCAATAATCAAAAATCTCCCAACAAACAAAAGTCTAGGGCCAGATGGCTTCCCAGGGGAATTCTACCAGATTTTTTAATTTATTTTATTTTATTTATTTTATTTTATTTATTTATTTATTTATTTATTTATTTATTTATTTAATATATGAAATTTACTGCCAAATTGCTTTCCATACAACACCCAGTGCTCATCCCAAAAGGTGCCCTCCTCAATACCCATCACCCACCCTCCCCTCCCTCCCACCCCCCATCAACCCTCAGTTTGTTCTCAGTTTTTAACAGTCTCTTATGCTTTGGCTCTCTCCCACTCTAACCTCTTTTTTTTTTTTCCTTCCCCTCCCCCATGGGTTTCTGTTGTTTCTCAGGATCCACATAAGAGTGAAACCATATGGTATCTGTCTTTCTCTGTATGGCTTATTTCACTTAGCATCACACTCTCCAGTTCCATCCACGTTGCTACAAAAGGCCATATTTCATTTTTTCTCATTGCCACGTAGTATTCCATTGTGTATATAAACCACAATTTCTTTATCCATTCATCAGTTGATGGACATTTGGGCTCTTTCCATAATTTGGCTATTGTTGAGAGTGCTGCTAAAACATTGGGGTACAAGTGCCCCTATGCATCAGTACTCCTGTATCCCTTGGGTAAATTCCTAGCAGTGCTATTGCTGGGTCATAGGGTAGGTCTATTTTTAATTTTCTGAGGAACGTCCACACTGCTTTCCAGAGCAGCTGCACCAATTTGCATTCCCACCAACAGTGCAAGAGGGTTCCCGTTTCTCCACATCCTCTCCAGCATCTATAGTCTCCTGATTTCTTCATTTTGGCCACTCTAACTGGCGTGAGGTGATATCTGAGTGTGGTTTTGATTTGTATTTCCCTGATGAGGAGCGACGTTGAGCATCTTTTCATGTGCCTGTTGGCCATCCGGATGTCTTCTTTAGAGAAGTGTCTATTCATGTTTTCTGCCCATTTCTTCACTGGGTTATTTGTTTTTCGGGTGTGGAGTTTGGTGAGCTCTTTATAGATTTTTGATACTAGCCCTTTGTCCGATATGTCATTTGCAAATATCTTTTCCCATTCCGTTGGTTGCCTTTTAGTTTGGTTGGTTGTTTCCATTGCTGTGCAGAAGCTTTTTATCTTCATAAGGTCCCAGTAATTCACTTTTGCTTTTAATTCCCTTGCCTTTGGGGATGTGTTGAGTAAGAGATTGCTACGGCTGAGGTCAGAGAGGTCTTTTCCTGCTTTCTACTCTAAGGTTTTGATGGTTTCCTGTCTCACATTCAGGTCCTTTATCCATTTTGAGTTTATTTTTGTGAATGGTGTGAGAAAGTGGTCTAGTTTCAACCTTCTGCATGTTGCTGTCCAGTTCTCCCAGCACCATTTGTTAAAGAGACTGTCTTTTTTCCATTGGAAGTTCTTTCCTGCTTTGTCAAAGATGAGTTGGCCGTACGTTTGTGGGTCTAGTTCTGGGGTTTCTATTCTATTCCATTGGTCTATGTGTCTGTTTTTGTGCCAATACCATGCTGTCTTGATGATGACAGCTTTGTAGTAGAGGCTAAAGTCTGGGATTGGGATGCCTCCTGCTTTGGTCTTCTTCAAAATTACTTTGGCTATTCGGGGCCTTTTGTGGTTCCATATGAATTTTAGGATTGCTTGTTCTAGTTTTGAGAAGAATGCTGGTGCAATTTTGATTGGGATTGCATTGAATGTGTAGATAGCTTTGGGTAGTATTGACATTTTGACAATATTTATTCTTCCAATCCATGAGCAGGGAATATCTTTCCATTTCTTTAAATCTTCTTCAATTACCTTCATAAGATTTCTATAGTTTTCAGCATACAGATCTTTTACATCTTTGGTTAGATATATTCCTAGGTATTTTATGCTTCTTGGTGCAATTGTGAATGGGATCAGTTTCTTTATTTGTCTTTCTGTTGCTTCATTGTTAGTGTATAAGAATGCAATTGATTTCTGTACATTGATTTTGTATCCTGCAACTTTGCTGAATTCATGTATCAGTTCTAGCAGACTTTTGGTGGAGTCTATCGGATTTTCCATGGATAATATCATGTCATCTGCAAAAAGCGAAAGCTTGACTTCATCTTTGCCAATTTTGATGCCTTTGATTTCCTTTTGTTGTCTGATTGCTGATGCTAGAACTTCCAGCACTATGTTAAACAACAGCGGTGAGAGTGGGCATCCCTGTTGTGTTCCTGATCTCAGGGAAAAAGCTCTCAGTTTTTCCCCGTTGAGGATGATGTTAGCTGTGGGCTTTTCATAAATGGCTTTTATGATCTTTAAGTATGTTCCTTCTATCCCGACTTTCTCAAGGGTTTTTATTAAGAAAGGGTGCTGGATTTTGTCAAAGGCCTTTTCTGCATCGATTGACAGGATCATATGGTTCTTCTCTTTTTTTTTGTTACTGTGATGTATCACGTTGATCGATTTGCGAATGTTGAACCAGCCCTGCATCCCAGGAATGAATCCCACTTGATCATGGTGAATAATTCTTTGTATATGCCGTTGAATTCGATTTGCTAGTATCTTATTGAGAATTTTTGCATCCATATTCATCAGGGATATTGGCCTGTAGTTCTCCTTTTTTACTGGGTCTCTGTCTGGTTTAGGAATCAAAGTAATACTGGCTTCATAGAATGAGTCTGGAAGTTTTCCTTCCCTTTCTATTTCTTGAAATAGCTTGAGAAGGATAGGTATTATCTCTGCTTTAAACGTCTGGTAGAACTCCCCTGGCAAGCCATCTGGTCCTGGACTCTTATTTGTTGGGAGATTTTTGATAACCGATTCAATTTCTTCGCTGGTTATGGGTCTGTTCAAGCTTTCTATTTCCTCCTGATTGAGTTTTGGAAGAGTGTGGGTGTTTAGAAATTTGTCCATTTCTTCCAGGTTGTCCAATTTGTTGGCATAGAATTTTTCATAGTATTCCCTGATAATTGTTTGTATCTCTGAGGGATTGGTTGTAATAATTCCATTTTCATTCATGATTTTATCTATTTGGGTCATCTCCCTTTTCTTTTTGAGAAGCCTGGCTAGAGGTTTGTCAATTTTGTTTATTTTTTCAAAAAACCAACTCTTGGTTTCGTTGATCTGCTCTACCGTTTTTTTAGATTCTATATGGTTTATTTCTGCTCTGATCTTTATTATTTCTCTTCTTCTGCTGGGTTTAGGCTGCCTTTGCTGTTCTGTTTCTATTTCCTTTAGGTGTGCTGTTAGATTTTGTATTTGGGATTTTTCTTGTTTCTTGAGATAGGCCTGGATTGCAATGTATTTTCCTCTCAGGACTGCCTTCGCTGCGTCCCAAAGTGTTTCGATTGTTGTATTTTCATTTTCGTTTGTTTCCATATATTTTTTAATTTCTTCTCTAATTGCCTGGTTGACCCACTCATTCATTAGTAGGGTGTTCTTTAACCTCCATGCTTTTGGAGGTTTTCCAGACTTTTTCCTGTGGTTGATTTCAAGCTTCATAGCATTGTGATCTGAAAGTATGCATGGTATAATTTCAATTCTTGTAAACTTATGAAGGGCTGTTTTGTGACCCAGTATATGATCTATCTTGGAGAATGTTCCATGTGCACTCGAGAAGAAAGTATCTTCTGTTGCTTTGGGATGCAGAGTTCTAAATAGATCTGTCAAGTCCATCTGATCCAATGTATCATTCAGGGCCCTTGTTTCTTTATTGATCGTGTGTCTAGATGATCTATCCATTTCTGCAAGTGGGGTGTTAAAGTCCCCTGCAATGATCACATTTTTATCAATAAGGTTGCTTATGTTTATGAGTAATTGTTCTATATATTTTGGGGCTCTGGTATTCGGTGCATAGACATTTATAATTGTTAGCTCTTCCTGATGGATAGACCCTGTAATTATTATATAATGCCCTTCTTCATCTCTTGTTACAGCCTTTAATTTAAAGTCTAGTTTGTCTGATATAAGTATGGCTACTCCAGCTTTCTTTTGGCTTCCAGTAGCATGATAAATAGTTCTCCATCCCCTCACTCTCAATCTAAAGGTGTCCTCAGGTCTAAAATGAGTCTCTTGTAGACAGAAAATAGATGCGTCTTGTTTTTTTATCCATTCTGATACCCTATGTCGTTTGGTTGGCGCATTTAATCCATTTACATTCAGTGTTATTATAGAAAGATATGGGCTTAGATTCATTGTTTTGTCTGTATGTTTTATGCTTGTAGTGATGTCTCTGGTACTTTGTCTCACAGGATCCCCCTTAGGATCTCTTGTAGGGCTGGTTTAGTTGTGATGAATTACTTCAGTTTTTGTTTGGGAAGACATTTATCTCTCTTTCTATTCTAAATGACAGACTTGCTGGATAAAGGATTCTCGGCTGCATATTTTTTCTGTTTAGCACACTGAAGATCTCGTGCCAATCCTTTCTGGCCTGCCAAGTTTCAAAAGAGAGATCAGTCACGAGTCTTATAGGTCTCCCTTTTTATGTGCGGGCACGTTATCCCTCGCTGCTTTCAGAATTTTCTCTTTATCCTTGTATTTTGCCAGTTTCACTATAATATGTCGTGCAGAAGATCGATTCAAGTTACGTCTGAAGGGAGTTCCCTGTGCCTCTTGGATTTCAGTGCCTTTTTCCTTCCCCAGTTCAGGGAAGTTCTCAGCTATTATTTCTTCAAGTACTCCTTCAGCACCTTTCCCTCTCTCTTCCTCCTCTGGGATACCAATTATGCATATATTATTTCTTTTTAGTGGATCACTTAGTTCTCTAATTTTTCCCTCATACTCCTGGGTTTTTTTATCTCTCTTTGTCTCAGCTTCCTCTTTTTCCATAACTTTATCTTCTAGTTCACCTATTCTCGCCTCTGCCTCTTCAATCCGAGCTGTCATCGTTTCCATTTTGTTTTGCATTTCGTTTAAAGCGTTTTTCAGCTCCTCGTGACTGTTCCTTAGTCCCTTGATCTCTGTAGCAAGAGATTCTCTGCTGCCCTTTATACTGTTTTCAAGCCCAGCGATTAATTTTATGACTATTATTCTAAATTCACTTTCTGTTATATTATTTAAATCCTTTTTGATCAGTTCATTAGCTGTTGTTATTTCCTGGAGATTCTTCTGAGGGGAATTCTTCCGTTTGGTCATTTTGGATAGTCCCTGGAGTGGTGAGGACCTGCAGGGCACTTCCCCTGTGCTGTGGTGTATAACCGGGACCTGATGTCTGCCCCCAGCCCACTGCTGGGGCCACAGTCAGACTGGTGTGTGCCTTCTCTTCCCCTCTCCTAGGGGCGGGATTCACTGTGGGGTGGTGTGGCCCGTCTGGGCTACTTGCCCACTGCCAGGCTTGTGGTGCTGGAGATCTGGCATATTAGCTGGGGTGGCTAGGCAAGGTGCAAGGGGGCAGGAGGGGCAGGCTTAGCTCCCTTCTCCTTATGTGATCCACTTCAGGAGGGGCCCTGTGGCAGCGGGAGGGAGTCAGATCCGCTGCAGGAGGTTTGGCTCCACAGAAGCACAGAGTTGGGTGTTTGCATGGAGTGAGCAAGTTCCCTGGCAGGAACTGGTTCCCTTTGGGATTTTGGCCGGGGGATGGGTGGGGGATATGGCGCTGGCGAGCGCCTTTGTTCCCCACCAAACTGAGCTCTGTCGTCCGGGGGCTCAGTAGCTCTCCCTCCCTTTGTCCTCCAGCCTTCCCGCTTTCTGAGCAGAGCTGTCAACTTATGACCTCCCAGACGCTAAGTCGTGCTTGCTGTCGGAACACAGTCCGTCAGGCCCCTCCGCTTTTGCCTGCCAGACTCGGGGGCTCTGCTTGGCTGGCGAGCTGCCCCTCTGCCCAGGCTCCCTCCTGCCAGTCCGTGGAACGCGCACCGCTTCGCCGCCCTTCCTACCCTCTTCCGTGGGCTTCTCGTCTGAGCTTTGCTCCAGAGACTCCGTTCTGCTAATCTTCTGGCGGTTTTCTGGGTTATTTAGGCAGGTGTAGGTGGAATCTAAGTGATCAGCAGGACGCGTGGTGAGCCCAGCGTCCTCCTACGCTGCCATCTTCCCCTCTCTCTCTACCAGATTTTTAAAGATGATTTAATGTCTATCCTTTTCAAACTGTTTCAGAAAAATAGAAATGTAATTAAACATCCAAACTCATTCTATGAGGCCAGCATTACCTTGATTCAAAATCAGAAAAGACCCCACTGTAATGGAGAATTACAGGCCAATATTCCTGATGAATAAGAATGCAAAAATTCTAAACAAGATACTAGCAAATTGAATCCAACAGTACATTAAAATAATTACTCACCATGTTCAATTGGGATTTATTCCTGGGCTGGTGAGTTGGTTTAATATTTGCAAATCAATCAACGTGTTCCACCACATTAGTTAAAAAAAGGATAAAAACTATAAGGTCCTCTCAATCAATACAGAAAAACCATTTGATAAAACAAAGCATCCATTTTTTATAAAAACCCTCAACAAAATAGTAATAGAAAGAACATACCTCAACATCATTTAGGCCATACATGAAAGACCCACGGCTAATAACATCCTTAATGGGGAAGAATTGAAAGCTTTTCTACTATGATCAGGAACAAAACAGGGATGTTTGCTCTTGCCATTACTCTTTAACATAGTACTGGAAGTCTTAGCCTTAGCAATCAGACAAGAAAAAGAAATAAAAGGCATCCAAATTGGCAAGGAAGAAATCAAAATTTCACTATTTGCAGACAATATGATACCCTGTGTAGAAAACCCAAAAGATTCCACTAAAAAATTGCTACAACTAATATTTTAATTCAACAAATTTGCAGGATAAAAAATAAACATACAGAAATCTGTTGCATTTTTATACATCAATAATGAAGCAGCAGAAAAAGAAATCAAGGAATCAGTCCCATTTACAATTGCACTAAAAACCATAAGATACGTAGGAACAAAACTAACCAAAGTGGTGAAAGATCTATACTCTGAAAACTATAGAATATTTATGAAAGAAATTAAATAGGACACAAAGAAATGTAAAAAACATTCCATGCTCATGGATTGGAAAACATTGTTAAAATATTTATATTACCCAAAGCAATCTACATATTTAATGAAATCCCTATCAAAATAACACCAACATTTTTTTTGACAGAGGTAACAACAAAAAATTTTAAAATTAATATGGAAACAGGAAAGACCCAGATAGTCATAGCAATCCTGAAAAAGGAAAGCCAAATTGGAGGCATCATGATTCCAGACTTCAAGCTACATTACAAAGCTATAGTCATCAAGACAATATGGCGCTGACACAAAAACAGACACATTGATCAATGTACCAGAAAAGAAAACCAAAAAATGTATCACAACTATATCGTCAACCAGTCTTTTACAAAGCAGGAAAGAATATCCAATGGACTAAAGACAGTCTCCAACAAATGGTGTTGGGAAAACCGGACAGCAACATGAAGAAGAATGACTGGACCACTTTCTTACACCATGCACAAAAATAAATTCACAATGCACAAAAGACCTAAATGTGAGTCAGGAAACCATCAAAGTCCTAGAGGATCCAGTAACCTCTTTGACATCAGCCATAGCAGGTTATTAGTAGTCATGTCACCAAATGTAAGAGAAACAAAAGCAAACATGAAGTATTGGGACTTCATCAAGATAAAAAGCTACTGCACAGCGAAAAAAAACATCAACAAAACTAAAAGGTAGGCTACAGAATGGGAGAAGATATTTGCAAATAACACATATTTTCTATATATATTGTATCTTATAGGACTGTACTATATTGATACTATAATTTTGTATCGTCTGTTTACAAGATGAATCATCTGTCAGTATTTACATCAATATTGATACAAAATACTCTAACATTAGATATAAAGTACAAAGGTAATGTGAAAAAGAAATTCAAATTTATTTACAGATATAACAATTCCTGCACTGAGAATGAAGAAGCAGCAATATGACTGCTTTATGGTATCCTAGAGTAATCAATAAAATTACTTCATAGTAGCCTAGTCTATACACTAATGAATTAATCATTATAAAATTTTTATTGCTTAAAATATTATAGTCATATTCATAATACAGTATTAGAAACACTGTTAATGTTTTTAAAAACATGATGTTTTTAAAACATGTTTTAAAACATGATGTTTTAAAAACAACATGTTCCACATGATGTTCTGCATGATGAATAGTTAGGCGATGATGATTTTGATGACATAAAAACATCTCATGCAGTTCTTGCCACATGGCTATCATATGTGCGCATGAAGACATACACAACAGATACATTTATTAACTGCATGGCATGATGATTATTGAATATTCATTCACTGGAAGTGGATCATCATAAATGTCTTTATATTCATCTTCACATTTTCTTTTCTTTATATTCATCTTCACATTTTCTTTTTTTTTTTTATTTTTTTTCAACGTTTTTTATTTATTCTTGGGACAGAGAGAGACAGAGCATGAACGGGGGAGGGGCAGAGAGAGAGGGAGACACAGAATCGGAAACAGGCTCCAGGCTCCTAGCCATCAGCCCAGAGCCTGACGCGGGGCTCGAACTCACAGACCGCGAGATCGTGACCTGGCTGAAGTCGGATGCTTAACCGACTGCGCCACCCAGGCGCCCCGATCATCTTCACATTTTCTAAGCTAAGGAGGAAGAGGAAGAAAAACTGTTTTTGCTGTCTCAGGAGTGGCAGAGCCAGAAGAGGTGGAAGAGTTGGAAGGGGAGGAAAGAAAGACAGGTACACTAAGTGTAAACTTGTTGAAATACAGCACAATTTCTGTATGATGTTTTTGCTTTTTCATTTCTTTAAAAACATTTCTGTATAATACCAGTACTTCTTACACTATTTGCTTTAGTTTCAGTTCCCATATCAAAGAAGGGTCCATGATATAAAATAAGTTAAAAGCTCTCTTGAATAATCAGAACTCTTCTGCCAGATTGTTTAATATTAATTTTGTTTCTGGGACTGCTTCTTCAATATCATCTTTCTCCTTCTCATCATCTAGCACTGATTCAGAATTACACAACTCCATCAAATAATCTGTTAATTCCTCTGGTGTGGTATGTATTAGCTCTTGAAATTCTCTAAGATTCAAATCTTAAATCCCTTTAGCACCACTTTTGTGCCATATCCACAATTTCTTTCATGATTTCCTTGATTGGCTCTGTCGTAAATCCTGTGAAGTCATACACAACAGCTAGACATGATTTTCTCCACGGAATTTGTTTTGGACTTGATGGTTTTCACTGCATTTTCTATAACTATGATATCCTCTTCAGTGGTGTAATCCTTCCAGACTTTCGTGACCTCTCTACTGGGATTTTATTCCACAGCATTGACATAGTATTGACTTGATATAAGTTACTGTGCATAATAAACGTTAAAGGTCCTTATGACCCCCTGATCTGGAGGCTGAATTACAGATATGTTTGGAGGAAAGCAGACCACTTTGATGTTTTCAGTGTTGAACTCATGGAATTTGGGGTGGTCAGGAGCATTTCCCAATATCAAAAGAACTTCAAAAGGTATTCCATGTCAAGGTACTTCCTGACTTCAGGGACAAAACATCAATGAAAGCAATCTGAAGAAAGGATTCTCATTGTCCAGACCTTCTTGTACAATGAAAAAATTGGCATGGAGTGTTTACCTTTTCTCTTCAAGGTTCAGAGGTTAGTAGCTTTAGAGATAAAAGCAGTCCTCATCATAAACCTGACTGCATTTGCACAAACCAGTAGAGTTAGCCCATTCTTTCTTGCCTTAAATCTTGGTGTTTGCTTTTCTTTCTTACAACTAAATGTCCATTGTGGTGTTTTTCTCTCAGCATAGAGCATTTATGTCTGCATTAAAAACCAATTCAGACATATATCCTTTCTCCTCAATAATTTTGTTAATGGCATCTGGAAACTTGTGTGTTGCCTCTTGGCTGACAGAAGCTGCTTCTCTTGTTATCTTGATATTTTTTAAGCCAAAACTTTTTCTAACATTATCAAATCATCTTTTGCTGCCAATAAATTATCCAGCTTTATCTCCGTTATCTTCCTTTTGCTTTAACTTGTCATATAATGACTTCACTTTTTCTAGAATCATATTAAGGTCTATAAATACGCCTTTCTTATAGCAATGTTGCACTCACATAAAGCTGCATTTTCAGTATGAGATTAAAAGCCATTTTGCAAAAAGTGCAAAATGACTTCTGGCATAGGTGCAGTGATGGCTTCATTATTTTTCTTTCATTACAACGGTCTTTATGCTGGATTCATTTATCCTGCAATGGTGGGCAACTACAGCTACAGACATCAAGCTATAGTATATACCAATAAATTCAACATTTCTTTGGTAATGTCATGACTTTTCTCTGCTTCTTGGGAGCACTTCCAGCAGTATGAGTAGCACTTCATATGGGTCTCATGGTGTTATTCAAGGTTTATGGTATGGCATTAAACACAATGAAAAATATGCAAGAACCATGAGATCACTTCTTACTGTTATATACAATTTCTGCAGAAACAAACTATGCATGTTGAGATGATTTAGCATCACAAGATATTTTAAGCTTAATACTTGCAACACTTGAGTTCACCTCAATTAGCGACAAGAGGTGACTACAAAATTATTACAGTACTACAGTATTACAGTCAATTTTATGCAGTTATTATTTAATAATGCATCTTTACATTTTTTTTACATTTCTCTTGACTGCTAATGACACCTTGTATGGCCTGTATTTGTGTGTGTAATTTTTGATAAATTTTAACTTTTTATAATAGATTTGTTTATATTTTATGGTAGTAATAAAATACATTAGAATATACATATATTTTATTCATTCATGGTATCTCTAAATTTTTAAATTTTTTTCAATATTTCTAGCATATGTGATTTGTCTGTTTTTTCAAGTGGTTGCAAATCTCCAAAAAATTTTCCAATATATTTATTGAAAAAAATTCATGTGTAAATGGATCCATGCAGTATAAACCCATTTTATTCAAAGGTCATTTATATACAATAATATAGATAGACACATGTAAAAATCGTACATACATATAGATATATACATGTATGTGTATATGTACATACAGAAAGGAAATAAAAAATGTACAACAGAATATTGACCGGAATTACCTCCAAGAAGAGTGGGAGCAGTTTGCAGTAGGTGGTAGTAGCACAATGGGAATAGCTCAAATTTATTGTACTTCTTTTTTATCTTTTTTGAAACAGAAAGAAACAGAATGTGGGTGGGGGAGAGTCAGAGAGAGAGAGAGAGGGAGACAGAATCTGAAGCGGTCTCCAGGCTCTGAGCTTTCAGCACAGAGTCCGACGGTGGGGCTCAAACTCACAAACCATGAGATCATGACCAGAGCCGAAGTGGGATGCTTAATTGACTGAGCCACCCATGTGCCCCTTTTCTTTTATTTAGTTTTAATTTTTTAATGTTTATTTATTTTTGAAGGAGAGAGAGACAGAATTTGAGCAGGGAAGGGGCAGACAGGGGAGACACAGAATCCAAAATGGGCTCCAGGCTCTGAGATGCCAGCACAGAGCCCAAGGTGGGGCTCAAACTCTTGAGCCATCAGATCATGACCTGAGATGAAGTCGCATGCTTGACCGACTGATCCACCGGGGCACCCCGGAATTTAATGTACTTCTGTGTACAAATGACTATTGTTTAAATTTGTCCATTGAGAATATTTTAATAAAGTTATTAGTTAACAAAAATAAATGATAATGTGGATTTTATTGTAACAGATTCTTATTTGCGTTTATACTAAGATTTTAATAAGAGCCTTTGAACTCTTGAGTGATGAGTGCTTAAATACAAAGTGATACATCAATGACCCTTTAAAGCAGTTCAGTTTGGAAAATAGAAGATATGGATGATGGTCACTTGGCTTATAATTAATAACCTCCTTAAAATTTCATTGAAATACTTGAATCTAATGAAAATTCCCATCCTTATTTTATTACAGTTGTATCACACCATTAGTCCGCTAAAGAATTTCTCAGACTTAACTCTGCTTCTTTGTCTTTTTGAAAGAGAAAAAAAAAAACTTTGTGAAAGGCAAAGATTATAGAAACTGTCATGCTACCAATTTAAATGCAGAGTTGAATTTTTCTGGGGTTAATTTTATTTTACCATTGCAGTATCACATATGCATTGAAAACTATCTGATGGAACATGTATAAAATGTTTGATATTAGGCAAAACATTTGGAATTGTAGTAATTAAGTTTTTTGATGACAGTGCAGTTATATTTTTATGGCTATTCAAATAATTTTCAGAAATAGCTGAAAATTACATTTATAGATACAGGTATAAAGTAATGCCCAAATCATGGATAATAACCCACTTAACTTGTGTTTCAGAGTTTTCAAGTAAATTTCTGATCATTCATATGTATAAATTGTGAATAAGAAAAAATATATATATATAAATTTATTTAAAATAACTTGTCTATTAAGATGAAACAAGTAGCATTATATTTTAAAAGATTAACACCCTAAAGTATTCATTGTTTCTAAAATGGTTGACTATTATTCATAATATTAAGTTAAAATAGTTTTAAAATGTTGAATTATTTCTATGTGTAAGTTACCATTTCGAGCACTGTGTAAAATAGGAGATAGTATCTCCTCCCAGAAGACCCTATTAGAATAAGAAGGTAGAAAATAAATATGAAAAAATAAATAATCATACTATTGAGTTAAGATAGCTTAGGTTTTTTTTTTTCAGAAAGCAAACAACTAAGATATCCAGCAAAGATTTGATAAGTCACAATTTTAAGTGAATTTTAGATGATTTTTGGAAACATTATCCATGAGGATGGTAAAGAAAGAAGGAATAGCATGAATGAAGTCACAGACAACTAATGAAGTATATTTAAGGAAAAACAAATGTCATTGTATATATGTCCTGTAGTATGTGATTGTGTGCTTGTGTGTGTTAGTGTGTGGTATGTAATTTCATGTAGGAAGTGGAAAGTGTGTTACCAGAATGTGAGGAAGAAAATACAGTAAAATGGGACATCTGGGTGGCTCAGTTGGTTAAACGTCTGACTCTTGATTTCTGTTCAGGTCATGATCTCACAGTTCATGGGTTCAAGCCCACATCAGGCTCTGCACTGACAGTACAGAGCCTGCTTGCAATTCTCTCTCTATCCCTCTCTCTCTGCCCCTCCCTTGCTCACACTTTTTCTCTATGTCAAAATAAATAAACAAAAATTTTTAAAAAATATAAATATAGTGAAATTGTGTTGTTCTTGTTGTTTATACCATGCTAAGAGAAAAAAATATATATAGGAAAAAATGGTGAAGTGTTTCAACTATAGATTGTTACAATAATGAATTTGGGATTTAGAAGGAATACTGATGGCAGAAAAGAAAACAGATTTATTATGGCATTCTTTTAGTTAAGAAGACCAGTTTGAGGTCTACTCCAAAAACCAAAGCAAGAGTTTAAAAGAGAGGGTACATATGGAGTTATATGTGAGAAAAATTAATAGGGCATGGTACTTTGAAATTCCAAAATTATTTTTTAATAATTCCATATTACTATGATGAGGAATTCTTGGGAATAGTAAATAAAAGACAAGAACATTAAATGACTGCCCATGAGTTCATTTTTAAACTTATTTTTTTAATTTTTTATTTGAGTATATTTGATGCACAATGTTACATTAGTTTCAGGTGTACAACATAGTGATTCAACAAGTTTATACATTATGATATGCTCACCACAAATGTCACCATACAACACTACTACAATATCATTGACTATATTCCTTATGCTGTGCCTTTTATTTACATGATTTATTCATTCCATTACTATAAACCCATATCTCTCACTCTCCTTTACACATTTTATCTTCCCACTCCCCTCTCCTCTGTCAACCTCAGTTTTTTTCTATTTATGGGTCTGATTATGTTTTTGTTTGTTTATTCATTTTTAAGGTTCCACATATAAGTAAAATCATATGGTAATTGTCCTCTGACTTATAATAACCTGTAAGTTCACCCATGTTTTCTCAAGTGGCACTCTCTCATCCTTTTTTATGGCTGTGTAATATTTATCACATTCTTATCCATTTTTCTATCAATGGACACTTTGATTGCTTCCATATCTTGGTTATTATAAATAATGTTGAATTGAATGTAGGGATGCATACACCTTTCTGAATCAGTGTTTTTATTTTGGGGGGGTAAATACTCATTAGGTGAATTATTGAATAATATGTTATTTCTATTTTTAATTGTTTGGGGAACTTCCATACTGTTTTCCACATTGGCCTTAGCAACATTTTTCTACGTATGCCTCCTAAGGCAAGGGAAACAAAAGCAAAAATAAATTATTGGGAATACATCAAAACAAAAAAATTACAACTTTGCACAAAAAAGGAAATCATCGACAAAACAAAAAGGCAATCTACGAAATGGAAGAAGATATTTGCAAATGATATACCTGTTAAAGAATTAATATCTGAAATATACACACTTAAGAAAAGAAAAAACTTATAAAACTAAATTTAAAAAATCTGAGTTAAAAAATTGTTAAAGATCCTGAACAGATATTTTTCCAAAGAAGACCTACAGATTGCCAACAGACACATGAAAAGATGGTCATCACTAATCATCAGGGAAATGCAAATCAAAACTACAATGAGATATCACCTCACACCTGTCAGAATGGTTAAAATAAAAATTACAGATCAGAAATAACTCTTGGTGAGCATGGGTTCATTTTTTTAAGCACAGAATTACAAGTAACAAAAAGTATAAACTTAAGTCATTTTTTTCATTTGTTTATAATTAATAGACTTCATATTCTAAAGTAGTTTTTAGTTTACAGAAAACATACAGAGTCCCAGTATACTCTCATTTCTACCTCCCAAAACTAATTTTGCATTAGTGTAATTAACATTATTGAGCTGATAATATGTAACTAAAGTCTATAGTTTACATTAGAATTTACTCTATGTGTTGTGCATTCTATAAGTTTTGAAAAATGTATAAGATGTATGCACCAATACAGTATCATACAGAATAGTTTCACTGCCCTAAAAATCTCTTGTTCACCAACTACTCATTCCTTCCTTTCTCTCCCCACCTCCAACATCTAGCAACCACTGATCTTATTACTGTCTCCATAGTTTCTCCTTTCCCAGAATGTCATGTAGTTGGAATCATATAGTATGTAGCCTTCTTTCATATTGGATTCTTTCACTAGAAATATGGATTTATGGATCCTCCATATCTATTCATAGCTTGATAACCACTTCTTTTTAGCTATGAGTAATATTCTATTTCCTGGATGTATCACTGTGTGTTTATTCATTCATCTAATGAAGGGCATTTTGATGACTTCCAAATTTTGACAATTATGAGTGAAGTTGCTATAGACATTTGTGTGCAGGTTTGTGTGTGTATATGTAAGTTTTCATCTCATTGGGTAAATATCAAGTAGTGCAATTGCTGGATTGAGTGGTATGGATATACTTCATTTTGTAAAAAGCTGTCAAACTGTCCTCCAAAGTGGCTGTACCATTTTGCATTCCCAATAGCAATGAATGAACATCTTTGTTGTCTTGCATTCTAAACAGCATTTGGTATTGTCAGTGTTTGGTATTTTAGCCATCCTAATGGGTTTGTAGTTGTATCTCATTGTTATTTCAGCTTGAAATTTCTTGAGGTCCCTTGACATTGAACATCTTCTCATATGCTTATTTGCCATCCATATCTTCTTTGTTGAGGGAAGTTTCATATCTTTTGCCCATTTCTAAACAAGATGTTTGTTTTCTTAAGTTTTGTGAGTTTTTTTTTGTATGTCAGGAGAATATAAAAGAGCACCTGTTTAGTCTTGATGTATTCAAGATTTCTGACTCAAACTAATAACATAATTAATTTACGTCACCAAACCTGCCAACAAATCTTGTCATTACGAAGTATATGAAAGGGGTTAGAAGGCTTAATATGAAAAAATGGTCCTAATTTTCATGAAAAGGAAACTGTATTTTGGTAATATGTCTCTTGATTTTAGTAAAATTACAAAAATAGATTATTAAATAAGTTGTTGATAATTACAAAATGAGACAAATGAGCACTAACCAATACAATCATTTGTAGTTTGACTGGGATGTTAGACTAATACATCAGGAACTATACCAGTAGATATAGTATGTCTATTTTATCAAGTCTCATTGTGTCCTTCTTGGAAAAAAAAATGGAAAGATCTGGGCTAGCTGATAATAAAGTTAGGCTGAACTCTAACTAGTTGAACAACCTCACACAGTGCTGATTTTTGAGTATCTATCAACCTAGAGTATATTCACTGTTATCATTCCATAGACATCTCTCCTGTTAATAATATATAGCAGATCTTAAGAAGAATATTGATTGCATTCAGTTATAATTTGTAACAGGATGAAAAGAAGCCTTAGTATGTTAGAATCAAAAATGTCTTTTCATAGACTAGAGCATTAGGTGACTGTAACCAAATGAATTATTAGATGTATATGTAAAGTCCTAAGTTATATCAATAATTTTTATTTGTATGGTTGAAATCATAGTTGAAAACCTGATTATATTTTATCTAAAAATAAAACGCTGTTGGAGTACACATTTTGCTGATTCACATATTTGAAAAATATTGTTGAGTACCTAAAGATATAAATGGCCAGGGACATAAATTATGCTTAAAAAGAAGAAATATCTATCAATTAGAGCTACTTTAAATTGGACTAAGCTACTTTGAATAGCTGTGTGTTCAGCAAAATGGGCAGTATTAAAGCAGAAGCTAGAAAACCATCTATTATTGTATTTGCAGGAATTTCAATTATTCAATGGGGGATTCAATTAACCATTAAAGTATCTTTTGACTGCAATTGACTTGACAATATTTTTAAAGTATGCAATTTTCTGTTGGAAAATCTACTCAAAATACTGTGCAATCATAACATTTAAAATCTTACCCACTTTGTTCTCATCACTGGTTTCTTACTAATCTCCATAGTTGCATATTAACCACAAACTGGAATAGTCAGGCAAAATCAGTTCCTTGTTATTCTCTAGTAGAAAAAAATACTTTATTAATATTGTAGTATTTTCTTTTCATTGTTTGTCCCAGTATTTTTATGTCGTACAATGATTAATTGCCTGGCTGTTTTATTTTGTATTAGACATTGCTGTTTAGTAATATAATGGCTTACACTTTAACAATTACAATCTTATTCATTGGGATGGAAATACATTTGCATGCTGACACTAAAGGAAGGACAAACAAGTTTGTTTAAAGGCTGAACTGGAAACAAACAGTAAGTGTAAAGTCAATAATTAGAATTATTACTTCCATGACACGAGAAATTATTTTTATTGACAGTAGCTCTAGACCTAGTTGATGATTCTTAGAAAAATAATTTTCAATTTTCTGAGACACATGTTGTCATAATTTACCTTGGCAACCTCTTAATCCTCTAGGAACCACAGATTAAAACCCATTAGTGAAAAACTGTGCCTATATTGATATCAACTGAATAGTACATTTAACTGATGGCTGATGTCCTATTTGTGAGTATTAGCAAATTATAAAATTAGATATAATTTTTAAAAGAAGGGTATTATGCTTGTGCCTATGTATTTTCTTTCTCAAATTTATAAAATATTATTTGTTGTTCTGTTAATCCTATATGATGACTAAGAATATGATGAAATTTCAAATTAAAGCTGCAAAATTTTATTTAATTTTTTTAGATTATGACATAATAATGTGCTTGGCTATTGGTGCATTTTTAATGCTTCCATTAAAGTAATTTCTACTCACACTGAAAAGCATGGTATAAGGACTGTCAGCATTTATCATGTTTATTTCTAATCTAGCTAAATACGTCTACTTTTTTTGTCCAGTCTGGAATGACCATAGTCTCCATCCAGGTTCTTCACTCAACAAAAAATATGTTGGAAAAATATACTGGAAAAAATTCTTCAGTGTACATTAAACTTCTGTTCCCACTGATGATGCTATTGTTGAACCTGCTTGCTTGGATTATGATTTCTTATGTCCCAGTCTAATTGCTTATATCCTGATATACTTCACTTTTGTATATGACCCAACTCTAACTCTGATCTATGACACTTTCAGGTCTTACTTCCTCAACCATGTGTATTAATTTTCTATTGTCTCTGAAACAAACTACCACAAAGTTGGTCAGTTAAAACAATGCAAACATATTATCTTACAGTCTGTACTTCAAAAGTCTGCTATGGGTCTCACTCAACTAAAATCTAGATTTTGGCAAGGATGCATTCCTTTCTGGAGGTTCTAAGGCAAATCTACATTCTTCCCTTTTCCATATGCTAGAGGCTTCCTGCATTCCATGTCTCATGGCTGTTTTCCTCCATCCTCAAAGGTAGGCACAATGGGTGGAATCCTTCTCATATCACATCACCAATCTTAATTGCCCCTTAATATGTAACATAACAAATTCACAGGTCCTGGGGATTAGGATATGGGCATCTTTGTGGGCTATTATTTTGCCTACCAGTTAAAATAAATATCTGGATTTTCCTTTCTGTAAAGATTGAATAATAGAAACTGGACTTACCTTCCCACCTGTAACAATTAAAGATTTAGACCAAATATATGAAACAATACTTGTCAGGTGGTCAAGTAGTACAGGACAGTAATTCCTAAGAAAGAAGAAACAGGCAAAATGAGCCCTGTAATTGTTCCAGCTTACTTTCTAGAAAAAGTTTACAGCTTTCAGTGCAGGGATCAGGAACCCAGAGCCTGAAATCTCTTGGAGTTAAGGAGATAGAGTTGCAAGTATAGGAAGACTAACACAGCTAAAGTTCACAAGACAGAATAACAGAGTGCTGCATAGTCAGACAGATCCCAATATAAGAAGATAGTCTCCCTCAACTCTTTCTGCTGAATACTGTTTAGTACATGCACGTGAGGAATGTACCTGAGGCCAAAGAAACAAACAGCCAAAAAGAGGAACAAAAAGAGCCCAAAAAGGGAAATGATACTATTAACTCAGCTTCAGGAATAATTCATGTTCCCACAAGCCAGAGTTGGAAACCTCATAATGTGTGGGGCATCAGAAAGAATACTCAGGAGGGTATTGTTTCAGTAGGGAGGCAAAATTATTCCTAGAATAAAGACTACTCTGGTCTTATCTAATAAACTTAAATCAAATCCCCAAATGATAAACTATTTCCAAGTAAAATCATTGTGCCAAAAAACCTTAAACAATATTTATGGGAATACAATGGTATCCAGGATTCAACAGCAAAGCAAAATCAGAGTGTCTGACATTCAATAAAAAGTTACAATGCATAAATAGAAACAGGAAGATATTATACCAAAAAGAGAAAAATAACTTAGTAGAAACAGTCTAAGAAAGGTGGAAATGATATAATTAATATATAAAAACATTAAAATGATTAGCATGACTATATCCCCTATGTTCAAGAAGTTAGGGGAAAATTGAATGTGTTAAGTAGATACATGAATTATATAAAAGTACCCAAATAAAACTTCAAAAATGACAATTATAATGTATTAAATAAAAAAATAACTATATGGGATTATGCAGTTTAGAATACAAATGAAACAGGAGCACCTGGGTGGTTCAGTCGGTTAAGTATCGACTTTGGCTCAGGTCATGATCTCATGGTTCATGAGTTCGAGCCCCTAGTCAGGCTCTGTGCTGTCAGCTCAGAGCCTGAAGCTTGCTTTAAATTCTGTGTCTCCCTCTCTCTCTGCCTTTCCCCCACTCACACTCTGTCTATCTCTAAAAAATAAATTTAAAAAATTAATTAAAAAAATTTTAGAATACAAATGAAACAAAAATTAGTGAACTTAAAGATATAGCAATTAAAACAATTCAAAATGAAACAGCAAAACATCAAACTATATTATAGTTTGGTTTCAAACTATATTATAAAGCTATAGTAATCAAAAAGTATGAAACTAGCATAAACATTAACACATGAACAAATGGAATAGAATTGAAAGCCCAGAAATAAACCCATGCATATATATTTGAAAAGAGAGCCAAGAACACTCATTAAAGAAAAGACAGACTCTTCAATAAATGGAGGGAGGGAAACTAGATATTCACATGTAAAAGAAAAGAACCATACCCCTATTTTACAATACTCACAAAAACTGACTCAAAATGGATTGAAGATTTCAATGTAAGATCTGAAACCATAAGATTCCTAGAAGAAAACATAGGTGGTAAGCTCCTTAAAATGGGACTTGGCAATGATATTTTGGATATGACACCAAAAGCAAAGGCAAGAAAAGTATAAATAAGTGGAACCACATCAAATTAAAACACTTTTGCATAGCAAAAGAAATTATCAATAAAAAGAAAAGACAACCTATGAAATGGGATAAAGTATTTGAAAATCATATATCTAATAAAGAGTTAATACACAAAATATATACATAGCTCATACCACTTAATAACTATAAAAAACAATTAAAAATGGGCAAAGGACCCAAATTGACACTTTTCCAAAGAATATATTCAAACGTCAAACAGATACATGAAAAGGTGCCCCAAATCACTCATCATCAGGGAAATGCAATAAAAAACCACAATGAGATATCACTTCAGGCCTGTTAGAATTAGATTTATCAAAAAGACAGGAGATAACAAATGCAAGCAAAGAAGTGGAGAAAAGGGAATCTCTTATACATGGTTTGTGGGAGTGAAAATTGATACAGCCACTCTACAGTATGGAGGTTTCTCAAAAAATTGAAAATAGAACTGCCATATGATTCAGCAATTAATCTTGTGGGTATATACTGAAGGAAAAGAAATTACTATGTTGGAAAGATATCTGCATCCTTATGCTTATAGTAGCATTATTTATAGTAGTGAAGAAATGAGAAAAATCTAAGTATCCATCAATAGATGAATGGATAAAGATAATGTGAGACACACTACACACACACACACACACACACACACACACACAAACACACACACTGAAATACTATTCATCTATAAAAAGAAGGAAATCCTGCCATTTTGGATAACATAGATGGACTTTGAAGGCATTATGCTAGGTGAAATAAGCCAGACAGAAAGAAGATGCTTTTAATAGCAAGGAGAATGTGTAAAATTACCATTTTAGATCTTGCAGAAATTTACTAGAAAAAAATGTGGTGTGTTTTCTAGGGGAATGTTGAAGGCTCCCTTGAAGTCTGTGTTCTTTTTAGACAAGTGTCTTGAGACTCCATATTTTTTATAACTGTATATACTAGTTCCTGATAGCTTTCATAACAAATTAACACATTTTTAAAACAATAAAAATATATCATAGTTCTGGAGTTCAGAAATCAAAATGGGTCAAAATGGGCTTAAATTATTATTTAAGAGACCTGCATTGTTCTCCGGATGCTTTATGGGATTAGATTTCTAAGACTGCATAACAAACTACTAGCAATTTAGTGGATAAAAAAAAACAACCCAGAAATTTATTTTCTTACATTCTGGAAACTAGAAGTCCAAAATCAACGTGTCAAATGCAACACTCGCTTTGGAGGCTCTAAAGGAGAATCCTTCCTTGCCTCTTCCATCTTCTGGTACCTTCACATGTTCTTTGGCTTGTTTCTATATCACTTCAATCTCTTCCTTCATCTTTACATTGCTTTGTCCTTTCTCCTTCTTCTCTTTTGTCTGTCACAAAGTTTCTTGTTCCTTTATTTTGTAAGAACATTTGTCATTGGGTTTGGTACTCACTCAAATAATCCAAGATGGTCTCATCTCAGGATCCGTGGCTTAATTACCTTTGAAAAGCTCCTTTTTCCAAATAAGGTAACATTCAGTTTCCACATTATCCAGGGATTTTACATAGACACCTCTTGGGGGGCTAACACCAAAACATTTTAGAGACAATCTATTTTCTCATTTTCAGCTTCCAGTGGATACCTGCATTCTTTGTTTCATGGTTCATTTCCACCTTCAATGTAAGCAATGGTCAGTTGAGTCTTCCTCACATTATATTGCTCTGACTCTGACTTTCTAGCTTCCCACCTTTACAAGTAAGGACCTTTGTGGTTACATTGCCCCATTTAGATAATCCAGTACAATATTCCCCTCTCAAGGTCAGTTGATTAACAATCTTAATCCCACCTGCAGCTTTAATTACCTAATTTACTTATAGGCTCAAGGGAGTAGAAATTGGACATTTTAGGGGAACAATCATACTCCCTACCACACTATAGAAAATATGCCCTTCGTTTATCAGAAATAAACATTTCCCCATTTTTTTTAATTTTAGAGAGAGAGAAAGGACAAGCAAGGGAGAGGGGAAAGGGGGGAGATGGAGAGAGAGAGAGAGAGAGAGAGAGAGAGAGAGAGAATCTCAAGCAGGCTCCTTGCTCAGCAGAGCCTAATATGGGGCTCCATCCCACGACCCTGGGATCATGACCTGAGCCAAAATCAACAGTCATACACTCAACCGACTGAACCACTTAAGTGTCCCACCCTCATATTTTAAGAAACCTTTTCCATGTCCATAATAAAATAATCAGACATATTTAATTTCTAAATTATTTTCCAATATAATTCTAAAATGATGGCACAAAGTTGATGTTATTCTCTCCTTAAGAAAGCTATAGCTAAAGAATGTTTATAAGTTTAATCACATGTGGATTTCATCATATATAACTTTGTGCTCAACTTTGTTAATATTTATTCATGTATGATTTTTGTTTTTATCCTTTGAAATGACAATAAATCAGATGTTGACTGAATTACATTCATTTAATGACATTATTTTTACTATAGCCAAATAAAAGTTTTCAAATAATAATTCAGAAGACATATCAGGGGTTTTAACTATAAAATGTCCTGCAAAAGAAAAGTGAAGTTTTGTTTTATCTTGGGCTACGGAAATGGAAATATGCTGAGCTTTGTTTATTTTGTTTGTTTTCATACTCTCATTAATGACCTGTTGTATTTAAGAAAATATAATCACTACTGACATTACTGTTGATTCATCATAACATTATAGCATATACCATAGTGATCTTTTTAAAGTAAAATTTGCAAATCTTCTGTACTAGGTTTACTTTAGTAGGTATGGAGGTTTTATATTGTTATTATAACATAATGGGAAATATTCAAAATTTATGCTCTGAAATATTTTTTATTAAGTCATTTCATGCCTTTACCAATCAAACTATAAATTACACTAATATTAACACTTTAACAATAATCTAAAAAAGACGTGTACAAATCAGATATCCCTATGAACAATTGCATTGAAAGCATGACAATAAAAATAGACAGCTTTAAGATGTCAATTTATCAATAAAGGCACATTCCATGCGTTAATGATATCATTCCAATATGCTGGGTATCAAGTAAGTTATAAATCTGAGAAAAATTAAGTCACAACATAATGTATGTTATTAAAGCATATAGAGAAGAAAATAATAAAATAACTACAGTGTTAGAATTATTCAGAAATGTATTCAATAAACATATCTGGAGTATGTTATGTGTGATAGATGCTCTAATAGATCAAACAATCAAATGAATCTAATGCAGTTTGGTAAATGACACTATAAGAGACATGCAAGTTCATATATGAGGAGCTCTAATTCCTAGAACATGAAAATACTATAGAAGATATAACCCTCCAATTTTTTTCTCAGATAATTTATATATATTAAAGAAATTATATATTAACATAGTAGCACACTAACACAACAATAAGAACTCAGAGACTGTAAAGGATTCAGAATATAAATGCTATAGTAATTTAGAAAAGTAAAGATCATTTATGCAGTGAGATAATGGAGGAGATGGAATTTGAGCAGGGTACTGCCAAAAAAGTTAGCCTTTGGTCAGTGAAATTATAGTGTAAGAATATTATAGCCGATGAGTACAACATACAGTACAGAAGCAGTAATTAAAAATAGCAGTTAAGGAGATGGGGAATAAGAGAAAGACATAGTAAACACTGAAGCAACAATTCTGTGGTAGGAAGTAGTAAATGATAAGCTTTATAAAAAGAAGTGGGCTAAGATTGTGAGTGTTGGGGATTTGGGATTGTTCGGGTTATTTATAATGAGCTTTTGTGGTGACCAAAGAAATGCAGCCCTCAGATCTGATGCAGGGAGTGTAACTGACAGATGACCCCAGGTGCTATGTTTTAAATCCATCACCATGTTTGCACAAGGCTAGGCTTCCCAAGGGCTGCTGCCAGCAAATGACAAAGCTACAGTAATATTAAGGCAGATCTATTCCTATAAGATATAGGACTAATCTCACAGGACAACTTTAGTCTCAGGACTCCATATCAGTCATGACCTAAATTTTCTTAAAACTGTACAGCAGTCTGACACTCTTCCTAGGTAATTCTTTTCTTACAGAGGCCAGACCTGCAGAATGGGATAATGGCACTTTCCTTCTTCTCTAGCTTCCTGTCCTTTGTTTTACCTCACAGGATTTTCTGGTAATAAAATTTCTTACCTTTATAATAACACAACCCTTATAAATTCCTGAGCTGAAAAGTGCAAGGATGAAAACAAGATTTTATTGGAACTGTGATTGTGATGGTATATATAATGAAATAAAAAATAAAGTCCCAGAAGTATACAAACAAATTGAGGTGGCATGGATTTATTTAATACCTATGTGATAATAGTATGGGACTCAGAGTTGGTAGCAAATATAGCAAGAAAATGATAGAACATGTATGATGGAGAATTGTGTAGTACACCAATGTTTGCTCTGAATAAAAAAGCGACACATATATATAAGAAATTACTTTCTTTGAAACATATAATGAACCCTTTCAAATCAGTGTAATAAGATTAATAATCTAACTTGAACATATTTTTCCCTATATGTGATTCCAAATCTTCAGCAAATATATTAACATGTACTCAGCATCAAGTAGTCACCAGGAATGCTAGTTAAAATTATATTGAGATAGTATTAAATACCCATCATAATAGCCAAATTTTATTTTCATTTTTATTTTTTTTTGAGTTTATTTATTCATTTTGAGAGAGAGAGCACGAGCAAGGAAGGGACAGAGAGAGAGAAACTCACACAGGCTCTGTGCTGTCAGTGCAGAGCCCAATGTGGGGCTCCATCCTACAAACCATGAGATCACGACCTGAGTCACAATCAAGAGACAATTAACCCAATGAGCCACCCAGGTGCCTCAATAGCTCATTTTTTAAAATCATATTATACCAAGTTTTGGGGAGGGTATAAAACAACCTGACTTCTAATGTAAGTCTGATGGGAGAATAAACTGGTACATCCACTTCAGAAAAGAGTTTGGCAATAGCTACTATAGTTTACCACATGAATACTCAATAGCCACAGACTTCCATTTCATTCATATGGTGTTTATTCTCATTGTTGTATAGTTTTCATTATTTGAATATACTAAAGCTAAGTATCCATTCTACTATATGTATATAAGTGTAAATTAAGTTTAAAACCAAGAACTAATTTGTGTTGCTAAAAGTCAGGATAGTGATCATCCTTGGGTGAACATACTTCAGTGATGCTAAAAATATATTTCTTGGACCAAATGATGGTTATACATATATACACTTTGTGAAAATTCATCTACTGTATATTTATTATTTGTATATCAACTAAATATTGTATATTATGTATACAGATTGTACTTAAATATTAAGAGAATTTTTTTATGGAGGTTCCTCAAAAAATTAAAAATACAACTACCCTACGACCCAGCAATTGCACTACTAGGTATTTATCCAAGGGATACAGGTATGCTGTTTCAAAGGGCACATGCACCCCATGTTTATAGCAGCACTATCAACAATAGCCAAAGTATGGAAAGAGCCCAAACGTCCATCAATGGATGAATGGATAAATGGGATGTGGGATATATATACATATATATATATATATATATATATATATATGTATATATATATAGTATTACTCAGCAATCAAAAAGGATGAAATTTTGTCATTCACAACTACGTGGATGGAACTAGAGGGTATTATGCTAAATGAAATTAGTCAGAGAAAGACAAATATCATATGACTTCACTCATATGAGGACTTTAATATACAAAACAGGTGAACGTAAGGGAAGGGAGCCAACAGTAATATAAAAACAAGGAGGGTGACAAAACATAAGAGAATTAAATATGGAGAACAACAAAAAAAAGGTTACTGGAGAGGTTGTGGGAGGGGGGATGGGCTAAATGGGTAAGGGGCATTAAGAAATCTACTTCTGAAATCTTTGTTGCACTATATGCTAACTAACTTGGATGTAAATTTTAAAAAATAAATTAAATAAAATGATAGAAATATAAATTTTTAAATAAAAAAGTCTTACAATTTTTACACATCTTGTTCTATTGATCTTACTGTATATGCCTTTACTGTTAAGAATTGATTTGTTGAATGTTTATCATTTTCTAAATTTATCAGTTTAGATAAGACTTAACTCTCCCATTAGGTAGTAAAACCTTAAGCATTAGGAGTATTTCTTTTTTAATGTTTACTTTTTTTTTTATTTTGAGAGATACAGAGAGTGAACCAGGGAGGGGCAAGAAAGGGAGGGAGAGAGAGAATCCAAAGCAGACTTTGCAGACCCCAACATGGGGATCCATCTCACAAACCCGTGAGATCATGACCTGAGCCAAAATCAAAACCGACTGAGCCACCCAGGCACCCTTAAGACTATTTTTGATCTTTGTATCCACTCATGGATCTCCCCTTAAACGTAAGATATGTTATTGCTAAAACCTTAGGTCATGGCTCTAATATCTCTATTTTTGTGTTAAAGATATGTGTATATATGCATGAGTGTGTGTGATAAGTTGAAAATGTTATTTATTTTTTAACTTCCTGATATTATCTTCTTATCACCTTAAATTTCTATGATTATGTCTTCATTATTAAGATATTTTTGTATATTGTGCTGTTCTTGTAGTGAGTACAGTATCTAGAGACTGGCACTGTTGATTAAGAATGTGGTCTAAAAAAAAGTAGCTAATGGATGAAAATAGTAGCTTCCCCCCCCCCCCAACTGGACTGCTTATGTTTATTGCAGTACTAGTGGAAGATATTCTGTATCCTCTTGGGCAATAATACCTATCACAAGAAAGCATGGACTGCAGCATGTGATCATAATGAAACGCTGTTATAGGAATTAGTAAACAGTATTTCCCAAGATTAGAGCATTACGTAAATTAAATTCTATAGTCATCTGCTTTATTTTAGTTGTTTCTGAGAAAGGGAATAAACTTGAAATATAAAACTGAAGCACACACACACTTTTTTTTCCCTGTGTTTTGGTTTGAGGAAACTGGGCAGTAATGCACTATATGTTTTCTTCAGTGTACTGAGGTGTAAGTGAAAATATGAAACAATACAACACTGTCTATTTGGGTACAACTCTGTAAGACTTTAAATATTTACCCACAGAAAGCTTACTTCCAGACATCGTATGCAGAATATTATTGGAAGGTATTCATTGAACAGGAGAATAATAGCTACTCTAGAATTTTCCTAAAAAGCCTGCTCATATTCAAAAATAATTTTCAGCATAAGTAAATTCTATTCATTTAATTAACCTGGAGAAATGCCGAGTTTAAATTTTATTTCTGTAATCTTTTATTTTTGAAATCCCAACCAGAGTTATGGCAGATGAAAGTAAGGTGATGTTATATTTTCTCATACCATTATTATAAAGACTATCAGAACCTGTTTGGAAATAACAGTGAACAAACACACAAATTACATAAAAATGATAAAGTATTTTTATATGTATCAAATACAACTGCAGTGGAATTAAGATCATTAGATGTTCATGTAATTTAATGGCCTTCCAGTTTGCAATAGACATAATAGATGAAGACATAATATACAAATAGAATTGACTGAGGAATTACCAGTGATATATCTTCATTACTGGAATGGTAAGACCAAAAGACACCTTTTTTTAATGAAATCTTTTTTTCTTTTTCTGTAAGAAAAATCTTATATAGTCACTAGTTTGCTGAGAAAACCAGTAACTAGAATTTACATATGTTCATCTAACAAATGACATAGTTCAGGGAGAAAATTAAAGATAATATGTGACTGAGAGTAGTAGAAAGGATTGAGTGAAAGAGATCTGAAGCTTCTATTTAGTGTTTAGTAAAACTACAGGAAAAGATCCTGCTATTTTCCTTGCTTCAAATTTAAGGGTTGTTACACAGTTGTCATTACATTATTATTCAAGGAATGGCAATTGGCACTAAGGAACCATTTTCACATTTTTGCCATTAGGTGTTTTTTTGTTTGTTTTGTTTTTTGTTTTTTTGTTTTTTTGTTTTTTTTTTTGTTTTTGTTTTTGTTTTTTGTTTTTTTTTTTGAGAAAGAGAGAGAAGGGCACCTGGGTGGCTCAATTGATTAAGCACTCGACTCTTGGTCTCAGCTCTGGTCATGATCTCACCATTAGGTTCATGGATTCGAGCCTCACATTGGGTTTTGTGTTGGGAGTGTGGAGCCTGCTTGGGATTCTCTCTCCCCCTCTCTCTCTGGCCCTCCCACGCTCTCTAAACAAACAAACAAACAAATAAATAAATAAAATAAATAAATATTGATACTGGATTTACAAGATATGACTAATTTCTTTTTTATTTCAATAACTTAACCATTTTTTCACTTGCTATGTTGCCAAAGCCTCACTTACAGTTTATTGAGTGATTTTCTGCTGTTGAGTAAACTATGTGAAAGGGGAGTTTTTGCTGGGCAGTTTTGGGAATGAAGCCAAGAGGGATGAAAGAGGCTGCCTCTCCATCATGAGTGATCCACAGGGATCCGGAGTGGTATGATGCTGAAATTGCCAGAAAACTGCTAGAAGAAGAAAATTTGGCTACCCGGGTGGACATGAGAGCAGCTCAAATAGCCCAGGTTGAGGAAATTGCTAGATTTCTCATAGCTGAAGAAAGGAAAGCTTACAGGGAAGCCAAGGAGCAGGATAAATCATCTCTGGATAAAAGAGAGCATGACCCTGATTGGAAGCCAAAAACTACTAAATTGGAACTCTCAAAGTGAAAAGAGAGTGATGATCTTCACTGTTCTAAGAATAATAAGCCAGTACAGCCACCACCACCTATCATGACAGAGGCTGAGTATTTGAATTACACTCATTTTACAAACCAGGGATTGCACTCATTTTACAAACCAGCATAATTCCACATGTCATTTCTCAAAATCAGAATCCTCTCATACAGGTTTCCATTAAAAGCAGTAAAAACCCAAGAATTTGCCTTGAAAATGGACTCACTGTAGCAAGTATTACTGGATGATACAGAATGTATCCCATGGTCATTTTTATCCTCCTATGTTTGTATTCCTGGGATTTACCTTCAAGTGTTTTTCTGAGCATAAATAATTTTAATTCATTTAAAATGTTTTGATTATTCCTGATCACTTGGGCAATACATGAAAATCTAGCTTTTGAATGTTGGCCACCTCTCCTGGGATATAGTATCTAAAAGCTCTGTAAAATGTCATTTTTTTTAGGTATGAAGTACTAGTATCTAGACACTAGACTTTATTTAACAATTAGAATTTTGTAGGGATAATGATCAGAGTAAAACATAATGTTTGGATGCAATGCAGAATAAAATAATATACCAAATTTTTAGAAATAACAAAAACTAAAACTAAAAATCCCTAAAATCTATCTGTGACAGTGAATCTGAAAGCCACTGGTACTTCACAACTGACTACCAAACCTATCAATGGTTTTAAGAACTTAATTTCCTGCATTAAATCCCATTTTTAAAAAATACCTAGAATGATGTTTATGTCCCATATCATATGTTGATATAGTCTCATTCTTATAATGTTTGAGGGGATGGCTACTTTTGGAAAACATAATTAATCCAATTTTATCTTCTTAATTATTCAATTTAGGAATTACATGTGCTTTTATTGTTTCTTAAAGTTTATTTTTCCTCAAATTGAATAGGGACATATGAACCCTTGCATCAGTTGATGGTAGGGTACATTTCATTCACCAGCAATTATTTATCAACTACCTCCTATCTTTAGTTACCTACTATCCTTACAACTTTCTACTATCTACTGTATTATTATCTACTATCACTGTACAATGTCCTGGTGTTATAAGAATGTTGTGTAACATGCTTTATGCTTACAATCTTACATGAGGAACTGCAATCCCCAATCTTTAGTAACTATGAGTTCTGTTGTAATAATGATACTTGGATTAGGTAGAAGATTATTTTATTTTATCATACTTAATAGTATATCATATAATGAGAATTGATTTTATTATAAACTTTATAGTTTGTTTAATACTCATAATTTCCTTCTACATACAACAATCTACATTTTTTTGCAGAGTGATAAGATGAATACGTTGTGGTCAATTTTCCAATGTGTTCACAATCTAGTGACTAGTGCAAGCATGGGCATGACAAACTACATTAAGTTTAGATTATTATGCATTCAACTATTCAACATAGAAGAATAAACCAGACACTATGATATCACAAGCAAAGGGTTTTAGTTTTGATCAATAAGTTGAATAAAACTTAACATATGACTAGAAATGCTGTCTGCTCCTAATTTGAATTTGATCAAGGCTAAAAAGGTAAAAGGACGTTTTGTACAAACAGAACAGATAGAAAATAACATAAATGCATGACAGTAAATGGGCTATTAGGTAATTTAAAAATATATCATTTTATTTGAGTATAAACTGCATCCTATCAGGATGAGTTTGAACTTTTTCTCTAGGCAGTCAGGACCCAACAAAAGAGAGTTAGCAGTGGAATACATGATCAAAATTGGTTTCAGAGAGAACTTAAGTGGTAATGGGAATTATGGAATAGAGGGGAGAATGTCAGGTGTCCTGAAAATACCAATGCCCTTCTTTTGCGTTGTATTTAATGCCTATTCTTCAAAGGTGACATTACTGCATTGGTATAACTGCTGGGGTATAAGTGCTTGACATTAAGCTTTTTTATTGTAATGTTAGTGCCTGATATTAAGCTTTTGACTGCCAAGGCATCCATTTCAAAGACAACTATCTTGAATAAACATATTGCCAGCTTTGTGGCACAGCTACTAATAAAACGGCTAGATAAACCAGGCTGCTTCACCCTCGTGGTACCCCCTTTTTAGTAAGTCCTGGGTAACCTAGATAACTGACTGCTTGAGTCACCTTGTTTTTCCCATCTTGTGCCCTAATATTCACTTGTATGCTTTAAGTTCACCAATAAAGAGTGAACCTGTGAAACCCTAGGCTCCCTTCCTTTGGACCCCAGTAAAGGCAGACCCCCCCAAATCCATTCACTATTCTCTCTCTCTCTCTCTCTCTCTCTCTATCCCCAGGGACTTGGCCAAATGGGCTTTGGGTGTACCATGTATCCTCTGGCATCTGTAAGTAACAGATCATTTTTTATTCAAAACTCTGTGTGTGTGTTTCCTGATGTGTGCCTTGTAATCACACTACAAACCACAAGGGCATTTTCAGCCACGGCACTGACTCTGGTTAGGAATATGCCTGTGGGGGAAGCCACAGATGAGTGCTTCAGGCATTCCTAATCAATAGCATCACTATTGATAGACTAAGATAAACACAAAACAACTACTTTATAAGAAAGATGGGTTATTTAACAACTGAAGTTCCTCAGACAAAAGTCCAAAGCCTATCTTTCAAAAAGAGTATGGGGGGGAGGGATTCTGCTATGTATAATGAAATACATCAATGTATTACTTTATGATCTTATACGTGATTAGTTATATTAAATTATTTATTAAAGTCTTAATATTTATGTTCTTCCTAAAGAGCATAACCATAATTTGTGTAATTGAAACACATTATATTCTTCTTATACGTTGTCTAGTGATAGCCTTGATGAATTTACTCTTTCTGAATGAATTTTTACTATGACTAAATCCCCAGTGAGCTGTAAGAACTGAGAAATTCTGCAGGCTTAAGTGGAACATAGGAGATAGAGTCCTAAACCTAAAATGGTTTACAATAGACCATTTTATATAGACCATTTTATATTTAAGAAAATCGACATAAAAATGTATACATTGTCACTACGTGGCAATGAGAAAGAATGAAATATGGCCCTTTGTAGCAACGTGGATGGAAATGGAAAGTGTGAAGCTAAGTGAAATAAGCCATACAGAGAAAGACAAATACCATATGTTTTCACTCTTATGTGGATCCTGAGAAACGTAACATAAACCCATGGGGGAAGGGAAGGAAAAAAAAAGGTTAGAGTAGGAGAGAGCCAAAGTATAAGAGACTCTTAAAAACCGAGAACAAACTGAGGGTTAATGAGGGGTGGGAGGGAGGGGAGGGGAGGTGATGGGCATTGAAGAGGGCATCTTTTGGGATGAGCACTGGGTGTTGTATGGAAACCATTTTGACAATACATTTCATATATTAAAAAAAATGTATACATTGTCATCTAGCCCAGTAAAAGATAACCCATTACCTACATTTCTGCAATTTTTCAAGGACAAATGTAGCTTCTCTGATTTTGTCCTTTTATTCTCCCTTTTGCTGTCATTTTTGTCTTTGAACACACTTTTGCTGGGACCTAAGGGACCAAAAATGCCTTTTTGAGATATTTATAAGTTGTAATTAGTCTCAGGAACTGATTTTTAGTGAAAAAAATTGAGGTTCTATTATAGTGCAGATTTGCCCTTATGGATAAAAATGTTAAGATCATATTTCATTAAGTCCTTGTTTTATTGTCATTTTTAAGAAAAAAAAATTCAACTATTTAATCACTGTATCTTTTTGCTTAAGGGAATAATAGAATTATGATATTATTGTCTGTTTTTTATTATCCATTTCCTGGTGTTCTATTATTAATAATAGAATGACAGACTTGAAAATAATGTCTTTTGTTCAATGTTTCTGAGTGGTTTTGATGTCACACTTTTGATCCACACTGAAGAATACTCAGGATTTATTATATAAAAAAATAGGAAAATATTTATGCAAAAATATTTAAAAATTTCTACTTCCTCAAATAACCTTGGATTGACTAATGTCTAAAATAACATGTTCTTGACTTACTGGGTTTCAATTCACCATCAGAGTTATCTCCAGAGAATTGCATTTCTACATCTAGGGAGAGTTCTCTTGCTTGTCATTCTTAATTGTAAGCAGCAGTCCAAGTCACATACCAGCACAAAGACCATGAGTAAAAATGTCACATCAAAATGAATTAAAGCAAATGGATTTACTAGCTATCAGTGCATCTTTCAGGACATTACTAATCTTGACTCTCACATATAATAGGTATGAACTGTTTATCATAGATAATTTTTCTTGCTGCAACAATTATAACAATTGCCTACACAATGTAAAATCAGTTGGCATAAAACTATATAAAAATTGTGACATACCAGTGTAAGTATGAGCATACAGAGTAATTGAACAAAATAACAATTATAGAGGGATAAAGAGAAGATAATTATTTAGTATGTAATAAATAGAGCATATCAAATTAGAATGGAAAAGAGCTATTATTCAGTCAAGTATAATAAAATCAATAGTCATTTATAATATATATATTTCATATTTTATACATTTATATATATATATTTCATATTTTATACTTAAATGTATTCTATGTATACTAAAGTCATAGTTTAAAGCCAGGAGATAATGGGATCCTGGGAAGATGGTGGCATAGGAGGATGCTGGGCTCACCGTGCGCCCTGCTGATCACTTAGATTCCACCTACACCTGCCTAAATAACCCAGAAAACCGCCGGAAGACTAGCAGAAAGGAGTCTCCACAGCCGAGTGCAGATGAGAGGCCCACGGAAGAGGGTAGGAAGGATGGCCAGGCTGTGCACACTACACGGACTGGTGGGAGGGAGCCGGGGCGGAGGGGTGGCCCGCCAGCCAAGCAGAGCCCCTGAGTCTGGCTTGCAAAAGCGGAGGGGCCGGACAGAATGTGTTCCAACAGCAAGAGGGACTTGACATCTGGAAGGTTATAAGCTAACAGCTCTGCTCGGAGAAAGGGAGGGCTGGAGGACAACGGGAGGGAGAGTTTTTGAGCCCCGGACGACAGAGCTCAGGTTGGCCGGGAACAAAGGCGCTCCCAGCGCCATCTCCCTCGTCCATCCACCAGCCAAAATCCCAAAGGGAACCAGGTCCTGCCAGGGAACTTGCTTGCACTGCGCAAACACCCGATGCTGTGCTTCTGTGGATCCATCCCTCTGGCAGGTCTGACTCCCTCCAGATGCCGCAGGGCCCCTCCCAAAGCAGATCTCCGAAGGAAAAGCGAGCTGAGCCTGCCCCTACCACCCCCATGCACTTTGCCTATCCACCGTAGCTAATAGGCCAGATCCACAGCACCACAAGCCTGGCAGTGTGCAAGTAGCCCAGACGGACCATACCACCCCACAGTGAATCCTGCCCCTAGGAGAGGGGAAGAGAAGGCACTCACCAGTCGGACTGTGGCCCCAGTGGTGGGCTGGGGCCAGACATCAGGTCTGACTGAGGGCCCGCCCACCAACACAAGTTATTAAAGACAGCACAGGGGAAGTGCCCCGCAGTCCCACACCACTCCAGGGACTATCCAAAATGACCAAACGGAAGAATTCCCCTCGGAAGAACGTCCAGGAAATAACAATAGCTAACGAACTGATCAAAAATGATTTAAACAATATAACAAAAAGTGAATTTAGAGTAATAGTCATAAAATTAATTGCTGGGATTGAAAACAGTATAAAAGACAGCAGAGAATCTCTTGCTACAGAGATCAAGGGACTAAGGAACAGCCAGGAGAGCTAAAAAATGCTATCAATGAGTTGCAAAATAAAATGGAGACAACTACGATTCGGATTGAAGAGGCAGAGGAGAGAATAGGTTAACTAGAAGATAAAATTATGGAATAAGAAGAAGCTGAGAAAAAGAGAGATAAAAACATCCAGGAGTATGAGGGGAAAATTAGAGAACTAAGTGATGCACTAAAGAGAAATAATCTACACATAATTGGTATTCCAGAGGAGGAAGAGAGAGGGAAAGGTGCTGAAGGGGTACTTGAAGGAATAATAGCTGAGAACTTCCCAGATCTGGGGAAGGAAAAAGGCATTGAAATCCAAGAGGCAAAGAGAACTCCCTTCAGACATAACTTGAATCAATCTTCTGCATGACATATCATAGTGAAACTGGCAAAATACAAGGATAAAGAGAAAATTCTGAAAGTAGCTAGAGATAAACGTGCTCCAACATATAAAGGGAGACCTATAAGACTCGTGACCGATCTCTCCACTGAAACTTGGCAGGCCAGAAAGGAATGGCAGGAGATCTTCAATGTGATGAACAGAAAAAAATATGCAGCCGAGAATCCTTTATCCAGCAAGTCTGTCATTTAGAATAGAAGGAGAGATAAAGGTCTTCCCAAACAAACAAAAACTGAAGGAATTCGTCACCACTAAACCAGCCTTACAAGAGATCCTAAGGGGGATCCTGTGAGACAAAGTACCAGAGACATCGCTACAAGCATGAAACCTACGGACATTACAATGACTCTAAACCCGTATCTTTCTATAAAAACACTGAATGTAAATGGACTAAATGCGCCAACCAAAAGACATAGGGTATCAGAATGGATAAAAAAAAAGACCCATCTATTTGCTGTCTACAAGAGACTCATTTTAGACCTGAGGACAACTTTAGATTGAGAGTGAGGGGATGGAGAACTACTTATCATGCCACTGGAAGCCAAAAGAAAGCTGGAGTAGCCATACTTATATCAGACAAACTAGACTTTAAATTAAAGGCTGTAACAAGAGATGAAAAAGGGCATTATATAATAATCACAGGGTCTATCCATCAGGAAGAGCTAACAATTATAAATGTCTATGTGCCGAATACAGGAGCCCCCAAATACATAAAACAATTACTCACACACATAAGCAACCTTATTGATAAGAATGTGGTAATTGCAGGGGACTTTAACACTCCACTTACAGAAATTGATAGATCATCTAGACACACGGTCAATAAAGAAACAAGGGCCCTGAATGATACATTAGAATAGATGGACTTGACAGATTTTTTTAGAACTCTGCATCCCAAAGCAACAGAATATATTTTCTTCTCGAGTGCACATGGAACATTCTCCAAGACAGATCATATACTGGGTCACAAAACAGCCCTTCGTAAGTATACAAGAATTGAAATCATACCATGCATACTTTCAGACCACAATGCTATGAAGCTTGAAATCTACCACAGGAAAAACTCTGCAAAACCTCCAAAGGCATGGAGGTTAAAGAACACCCAACTAAAGAATGAATGGGTCGGGCGCCTGGGTGGCGCAGTCGGTTAAGCGTCCAACTTCAGCCAGGTCACGATCTCGTGGTCCGTGAGTTCGAGCCCCGCGACGATCTCGCGGTCCGTGAGTTCGAGCCCCGCGTCAGGCTCTGGGCTGATGGCTCGGAGCCTGGAGCCTGTTTCCGATTCTGTGTCTCCCTCTCTCTCTGACCCTCCCCCATTCATGCTCTGCCTCTCTCTGTCCCAAAAATAAATAAAAAACGTTGAAAAAAAAAATTAAAAAAAAAAAAGAATGAATGGGTCAACCAGGAAATTAGAGAAGAAACTAAAAACTATATAAAACAAACGAAAATGAAAATACAACAATCCAAACGCTTTGGGACGCAGCAAAGGCAGTCCTGAGAGGAAAATACGTTGCAATCCAGGCCTATCTCAAGAAACAAGAAAAATCCCAAATACAAAATCTAACAGCACACCTACAGGAAATAGAAGCAGATCAGCAAAGATAGCCTAAACCCAGCAGAAGAAGAAAAATAATAAAGATCAGAACAGAAATAAACAATATAGAATCTAAAAAACGGTAGAGCAGATCAACGAAACCAAGAGTTGGTTTTTTGAAAAAATAAACAAAACTGATAAACCTCTAGCCAGGCTTCTCAAAAAGAAAAGGGAGATGACCCAAATAGATAAAATCATGAATGAAAATGGAATTATTACAACCAATCCCTCAGACATACAAGCAATTATCAGGGAATACTATGAAAAATTATATGCCAACAAACTGGACAACCTGGAAGAAATGGACAAATTCCTCAACACCCACACTCTTCCAAAAGTCAATCCGGAAGAAATAGAAAGCTTGAACAGACCCATAACCAGAGAAGAAATTGAATCGGTTATCAAAAATCTACCAACAAATAAGAGTCCAGGACCAGATGGCTTGCCAGGGGAGTTCTACCAGACGTTTAAAGCAGAGATAATACCTATCCTTCTCAAGCTATTACAAGAAATAGGGAAGGAAAACTTCCAGACTCATTCTATGAAGCCAGTATTCCTTTGATTCCTAAACCAGACAGAGACCCAGTAAAAAAAGAGAACTACAGGCCAATATCCCTGATGAATATGGATGCAAAAATTCTCAATAAGATATTAGCAAATCGAATTCAACAGCATATAAAAAGAATTATTCACCATGATCAAGTGGGATTCATTCCTGGGATGCAGGGCTGGTTCAACATTCGCAAATCAATCAATGTGATACATCACATTAGTAAAAGAAAAGAACCATATGATCCTGTCAATTGATGCAGAAAAATGCCTTTGACAAAATTCAGCAATCTTTCTTAATAAAAACCCTTGAGAAAGTCGGGATAGAAGGAACATACTTAAAGATCATAAGAGCCATTTATGAAAAGCCCACAGCTAATATCATCCTCAATGGGGAAAAACTGAGAGCTTTTTCCCTGAGGTCAGGAACACGACAGGGATGCCCACTCTCACCACTGTTGTTTAACATAGTGTTGGAAGTTCTAGCATCAGCAATCAGACAACAAAAGGAAATCAAATGCATCAAAATTGGCAAAGATGAAGTCAAGCTTTCGCTTTTTGCAGATGACATGGTATTATACATCGAAAATCCGATAGACTCCACCAGAATTCTGCTAGAACCGATACATAAATTTAGCAAAGTGGCAGGATACAAAATCAATGTACAGAAATCAGTTGCATTCTTATACACTAATAATGAAGCAACAGAAAGACAAATAAAGAAACTGATCCCATTCACAACTGCACCAAGAAGCATAAAATACCTAGGAATAAATCTAACCAAAGATGTAAAAGATCTGTATGTTGAAAACTATAGAAAGCTTATGAAGGAAATTGAAGAAGATATAAAGAAATGGAAAAACATTCCGTGCTCATGGATTGGAAGAATAAATATTGTCAAAATGTCAATACTACCCAAAGCTATCTACACATTCAATGCAATCCCAATCAAAATTGCACCAGCATTCTTCTCAAAACTAGAACAAGCCATCCTAAAATTCATATGGAACCACAAAAGGCCCCGAATAGCCAAAGTAATTTTGAAGAAGAAGGCCAAAGCAGAAGGCATCACAATCCCAGACTTTAGCTTCTACTACAAAGCTGTAATCATCAAGACAGCATGGTATTGGCACAAAAACAGACACATAGGCCAATGGAATAGAATAGAAACCCAGAACTAGACCCACAAACGTATGGCCAACTAATCTTTGACAAAGCGGGAAAGAATATCCAGTGGAAAAAAGACAGTCTCTTTAACAAATGGTGCTGGGAGAACTGGACAGCAACATGCAGAAGGTTGAAACTAGACCACTTTCTCACACCATTCACAAAAATAAACTCAAAATGGGTAAAGGACCTGAATGTAAGACAGGAAACCATCAAAACCCTAGAGGAGATGGCAGGAAAAGACCTCTCTGACCTCAGCCATAGCAATTTCTTACTTGACACATCCCCAAAGGCAAGGGAATTAAAAGCAAAAGTGAACTACTGGGACCTTATGAAGATAAAAAGCTTCTGCACAGCAAAGGAAATAACCAACAAAACTAAAAGGCAACCAACGGAATGGGAAAAGATATTTGCAAATGACATATCAAAGGGCTAGTATCCAAAATCTATAAAGAGCTCACCAAACTCCACACCTGAAAAACAAATAACCCAGTGAAGAAATGGGCAGAAAACATGAATAGACACTTCTCTAAAGAAGACATCCGGATGGCCAACAGGCACATGAAAAGATGCTCAACGTCGCTCCTCATCAGGGAAATACAAATCAAAACCACACTCAGATATCACCTCATGCCAGTCAGAGTGGCCAAAATGAACAAATCGGGAGACTATAGATGCTGGAGAGGATGTGGAGAAATATGAGCCCTCTTCCACTGTTGGTGGGAATGCAAATTGGTGCAGCCACTCTGGGAAACTGTGTGGAGGTTCCTCAAAAAATTAAAAATAAACCTGCCCTATGAACCAGCAATAGTACTGCTAGGAATTTACCCAAGGGATACAGGAATACTGATGCATAGGGGCACTTGTACTCCAATGTTTATAGCAGCACTCTCAACAATAGCCAAATTATGGAAAGAGCCTAAATGTCCATCAACTGATGCATGGATAAAGAAATTGTGGTTTATATACACAATGGAGTACTACATGGCAATGAGAAAGAATGAAATATGGCCCTTTGTAGCAATGTGGATGGAACTGGAGAGTGTGATGCTAAGTGAAATAAGCCATACAGAGAAAGACAGATACCATATGTTTTCACTCTTATGTGGATCCTGAGAAACTTAACAGAAACCCATGGGGGAGGGGAAGGAAAAAAAAAGAGGTTAGAGTGGAAGAGAGCCAAAGCGTAAGAGACTCTTAAAAACTGAGAACAAACTGAGGGTTGATAGGGGGTGGGAGGGAGGGGAGGGTGGGTGATGGGTATTGAGGAGGGCACCTTTTGGGATGAGCACTGGGTGTTGTATGGTAACCAATTTGACAATAAACTGCATATATTGAAAAAAATAAAAAATAAAAGTGTGAAAAAAAATCCAGGAGGTACACATCAGAATTTTTTTCAGCTCTCTCAAAATATACATTACAGCTATACTGGAACTAACTAAAAATCAAAATTGATAATAACATATCAAAAATAGTTTAGTTAAATAATAGTACATCAAATCAAAGTACTTTTATGAAAGACACATATAAGATTGGCATCTCATTTTATTCACATTAAAAACACCATAATACAATATTGAGATTATTAACCAGAAAACAGAATTCCATTTATGGTATGCCAGGGGTGAGGAGTAAAAGAGAGAGAAGGATTAGAGAAAATATACTATAAAAAATGTGTATCCCTGGATGTTGGAATTAAAATATGTTTTTCCTAGGTTTCTTTTGCTTATCTGTATTTTCAATACTGTCTTCCATTAACACATTTTACTTTTACATTAAAGATATTATAAAGTTAGATAAAAGACTGAGGTAGATATTATAGATATAGTTATATATATACATGTGTGTATATACAATTTTATATAAATAATATTTTATATAATTATATCTATTATATGTAATTATATATATAATTTCTGTAACCAGTTCTTTATCACCTGACATAATTATTTTTACTGATTTTTCTTTTTAGTGTGTCAGTATGATATAAATACAACCTGTTGAAAAGTGAAAATTTAAAAATCCAGTCAACTGTGTCACTTTCCATCATATTTTTTTTTCTGTGAACTGAACTAGCTGAAAGTTTGGACGACTTATAGAAATAATAATATAATACACTAAATAGTAAGTGAAAAATACATCTATCAATTTATAATTATCATAGTATTTTAGAACTGCAAAGACCTTAGAAATAAGATAATATAACCCTATCTTCCTCAAGGTGAGGAAACTGTGTAAAAAACAGTCTTTTTTTAATGTGGGTATTAAATATATATTTCTTTAAAAAAGCTTATAGGAAAATTAGAAACAACCACAACAAAAGCCAAACAACTTAGGAAGAAAAACAGTGAGGCACCAAAATTATCAAGCAATATCTTATGGTCATTCTTTCTAGGGCTGTGTAATTTGATATTCAACTAAAATCCTTGTGGAGAAGTAAAAATCAGACCCAAAGAGTTATTGTTTTCAAAAGGAAGGGCTGATTTGATTGTAGATCACAGTGATATTTTTGGTCTCCTGAAGTTAGTGTCACTTCAGAGACAGTGTCCAGTAGTCACTGAAATTCTGATTGTTTCATTTTCCCTAATGCACAGTCTTTCTGGTAAAAAGCTGTAAGTCTTTTTAGGGAAGAGTGGGATAAAAGTCAACAGCATAAATTTTTGATAGTGCGTTGGAGTCTTTCTTCAAGGGGAATCAACTTCTCCTCTTTCAGGGGTCTTCTAGGATTTCAGTCTAATTAAAGGTAATGGGCAAAGAGTGGTGGGAGTGGATACTAAGGAAAATTTGCCTCAAGAGAAACTAGTATAGTTTCTTCAGGTAATGCAGGGTTAATCTCAGATGGATATTACTTTTACTTGCATAGAAGTCTCTTCAGAATTTAAAGGGCTTAGTGTCCCCAGATTCATCAAAATCTTCTCACATGTCATTATTCCAACTTTCATATCATTCCCTCCCAAGTAATGCCTTAATTTCAAAAGTACACATGCTGTAAGTCAGTTTAATTTGCACTTCAATTCAGCCCCAGACAAAATGTAGTGTGTTTGATTTTCAGAAATCTCAGATCTGCCATTACTGAAGACAAGAGTCTCTTTTTATTTTAAGGACAAATATAGAGGCTCTCAGGTCATTTATGTGGCCCTTGAGGTGTAAATTCAAGCCCCTGAGGTCATGCTTGTCTTTACCCACTTTGTCCAGGGACATTTTGAACAAGAAGCCAATCTCGTTATACTCCTTAGTTTGACAAAAATGTTGGAGATATCATATACATGGCCACCAAGATCCTTGACTCATAATTGTTTGGGAATATTAAATGGTGATATTTTGTTTGTCCTTATTGCCACATCATGACAGAGACTATCAGTGCTCTCTTTACTACTTAAAATACCATTAGTCTTTTAATTTAATCAAATTAGAGAGCTGATTCTAGAAAATCCAGAGAAAATTCAGAAATTTTATTTTTTAAGATTATTTTCCTCTAGAACCACTTCTGGTAACAAAACCTATATTAGTAAGGTTCTCCAGAGAAACGGAAATATTATCTCTATCTATATATCTATCTATCTAACTATCTATTAGTCTATACCTACCTATATTGATATCTACATCATTTATATCTATATCTAGTTTGCCTGTATTGAGAGAAAGAGACAGAGACCGGGGGGAGAGAGAGATTTATTATGAGAAAATGGCATACACAATTATAGAGAATGAGAAGCCCCATCTTCTGCCATATGCAAGCTGAAGACATAAGAACATTGGTTGAGTAATTCAGTCCATGTCTAAGGGACTGAGAATCAGAGGATCCAATGGTATAATCCCAGTCTGAACACAGGAGAAAATGAGACAAGATGTCCCAACTCAAACAGTGACACAGGATAAAGAAACAAATCATCCTTCCTCTACTTTTTGTTGTACTCGGGCCCTCTATGGATTGTTTGATGCTCATCCACATTGGGGGAGCCAATTGACTTTACTGAGCCCATAGATTCAAATGTTAATCTAATCCTGAAACACTATCACAGACACATCCAGAGATAGTAACCTGGGCATCCTGTAGCCAGTCATGTAAATACATAAAATTAACCATCACAAATCCACACTTGTCAACATGACACTCATATACATCCCTTTAAACTATATACTTAGTCTCCAAATAAAGACAATAACAATGTCATAAGTCCACCTAACATGATTCAACTATACTGCATACAAATGAAAACGCACTGTTTCCCCAGAAGAGGTAAAGTCCTTAAATGATGTTTACTTTCTTTGATATATTATAACTTCATACTATGATATAAAATTAACAATACTTAAATGTTGTAATATAAAAGCAATATATTTTATGTTATATAAGTGGATAAGCAAGGAAAGACAATGAATACACGCATACACCATAGAAAACTCAAGGGTAAATATCATAATAATTACAGTTCTCATTTCTGTAAGTCATGATATGGTTATAGCCAGTATTTTAATTACCTTCTTCTACTATGCATCCTGTATTTCATTTTCCTTCAATATGCACCTCATTTGGTCATGGTTCTTTACCTGCTGGGATAACCCAAACTTTCACCTTTCAGAGTTTTGAACCATTAGTAGTTCTGCCTAGATGGAATTGTTTTAGTTTTCCATTGACCTAAATCACAGGGCATGGTAATACTAAGAGTGTCCTGGGAGATCTTCTGTATTCCTGACACACTCCTTACCTCAGTTGTGGAGTAGCCATCCAATTTCCCCTTGGTAGTCAGGATCAATCACTCAACCAACACTATAACTCCTCTATTTGCCTGTTGATTCAGATGCATCAGAAGCCCAACATAGCTATTATAAATGGGAATTCACTTATAGGAGGTATTTTAAATAATCAAACTCATAGAAACATATAATATAATGGTGATTGTCAAGGTCTGGAGACTGTACATATTATAAGATGCTATGTAACAAGTATAAAGTTCTAGTTATGCAAAAAGAATAAGTTCTAGAGATCTGCTGTACAGCATAGTGCCTATATTTAACAATATCGTATCACACACTTAAAGATTTAAGAAGATAGATATCATGTTAAGTGTTCTTAATACAATAAAATAAAATTTTAATCATGTATCAAGGAAACAAAAAAATTGTAACTGCTATGTATAAGTAGTAAATGATTTTTAAATATACTGTATTGTAGAGTGAATATTTTTTTTTGTTTTTCATGTTTGCATTTTAATAAAATTCTAGCTTGAGATGATCACTCATGGTGTTACAGAATACCTTTATGCAATATTCCACATGATAAATTCCTTCTTGAATTTAATTACAAGAAATTATTGTTTCTGAGTTTCTGGTTCAATTTAGTAATATAATAGGCTTCTGATTTCACCTTCTCCCATGGACACACAGAATCAGTAACTTCATACAGAACAGTTACCTTTTATAAAACCATCCATACTAGCTGAGTAACTTTTACATATTGAGTGAACTAAAAAAAATCTATATTGAATTGGGTAGAAGAGGTTGAGATAAAATCTTGTCAGAAAGCCTACCCACAGGACAGTGACACACACTTGGGAGGAAAATAACAACTCTCAGATTCTCTCCAAGGAGTAAAAATGATTGGGCCAAAACATCTAGCATCCCATCTTTTGAGACATCCACCTGAGAGGCTCCCCAAACAGGTAGCTCTGAAAGCCAATGGGGCTTGTGTACACGAGACCCACAAGGCTACAATGAACAAGAAAACAGTTCTTAATGGTCTAATAGGACTCACCATGGCTATCCTCTCCCATCCCAACCCAGCATAGAGTCAGGAGACCTAAATAGTTTTTCTATGAAATAGGCATATTAGCATATGTTAAAAGCTGTTGCTTGAGGCTTCTTTAGGATATACTTAAGGGCCAATTTCAATGCTCTCCAAAGACTGGTGAGGTCAGTAGATGCCATCTCTGAGCTCTCTCTCTCTCTCTTTCTGTACTACACCAGGTCACTGGTGTCTCCATAAAAGGAGCTTGTACATATGTCTAGTGCCCTGGATTTTATGGGTGCTTCCCAGAGCACACATCCTTTGATATACTGGTTCTGATAGCCAAGGAGACTTGTGTTCATGAGTTTACCTGGATGGTAGCAAAAAACTATCTGTAACTGTTGTCTCCCCAGGGATCAGTGCAGAAGACAGAAATCATCATTCCCAGTCTTCCTGAAAGATGTATATTGTGTACTTTAAAAGCCACTGCCTGAGGGTCTGCCTTCCAACCAGCCTGCATTTAGGTACTGACTGAGATCCTCTCCTTTGGGACACTGACAACGCTTGGCACATTCTCAAATGTTTGGAGCCACTAAAAACAAAGAAGTCTGGTAGGACAGTCACAAATGTTTGAGAGACAACCAACAGCTAGATCAGGTGTTGCAGACTTTGAGCCTTTGAGTTCTCTCTTGTCCAGGAAGAGATCAGACTCAGAATTGAATATGAGAGAGGCTAATGCCCAGGAGTAGACAAGAGTCCCAAGTAAGGGTCCTTGCTCCATATTTATTAGGATCATAAGGCTTAGAAATGTGATGGACGTGCAGAAAGAGACAATGAAACAGTGATCATCAACTGAAGAGTGTGAGAGAAAGGGGGTTTCAAAGATATGCGGTGTTAGGGGTTTGGATCAATACAAAACAAAATCCCCAGGCTGAGCAGATGGCTGTTTATGGCAGGCACCAGGCGCTGTGTCTGTTTACCTTAACTTACCTAGGGGATAAGACAGAGCATGCTACCTCAGGGTCAACAAGGCACTTTTTTTTTTTTTGGTAATTAGCTCCAGGCAATTTCATCCTGCTGTGGTGGTCTACTGCCCTATTTACCTGATTACCTCTTCTTGGAATCTTTTTTCCTGTGGCTGCTTTCCACTCTAAGCATTGTTAACCTATTGGTATAAGCTCAGGGAATTCCTAAACTTATTCCCCACAGGCAGGATTGAATAATAAGGTTTATCTCATACACATGACCACTCCTTTAAGACTAGGAGCGGTGACTGTTTTATCTAATGCACAGAATGCAACACAGAAAGTCAAGAAAAATGAAGAAAAAAAAAAAGGATTGTATTCCAATTGGAAGAACAAGATAAAGCCTCAGAAAAAGACCATAATAAAATGGAGATAAGTGACTTACCTGATAAAGAGTTCAACATACTGGTCATAAAGATGATCACCAATGTCAGGAGAACAGTGGATAAACAAGATGGAGATTTCAACAAAGAGATGGAAAATCTAAGTAAGTAGTATAAAACAGAAGTTATAGAGCTGAATACAACAACTGAAATAAAAATTTCAGGTTTTTTTAAAGTTAATTTATTTATTTTTGAGAGAGAAAGAGAAAGGAAGGGCAGAGAAAGGAGAGAATCCTAGCAGACTCTGTGTGATGCAGTATTGAACTCACGAACCATGAGATCATGACTAGAGCTGAAACCAAGAGTAGATGCTTAACTGACTGAGCTACCAGGCACCCCAAAAATTTCAGTTTTAATAGCATACCACATGAAGCAGAAGAAAGGATCAGCAGAAGAAAGGATCAGCAAATTCAAACATAGGGTAGTGGAATTCATCCACTCAGAGGAGCAAAACAAACAAACAAAAGAGTAAAGATAGCTTAACAATGTTAAGCAGATAAATATTCACATCATAGGGGTCCTAGAAGGAGAAGAAAAGAGAGAATGAAGCAGAAAGCTTATTTGAAGAAATAATAGCTGAAAACTTCCTTAACCTAGAGGAAAACAGATATACAGATCCAAGAAGCCCATAGATTCCAAATCAGATGAATTAATAGGAACCAACTCAGAGACAAGTTATGATTAAATTGTCAGAAGTTAAAGAAAAAGAGAGAATCTTAAAAGTAGCAAGAAAAAACAAGTTGTTACATACAAGGGAACCCCCATAAGATACTAGCAGATGTTTCAGCAGAAACTTTGAAGGGGTAAATTATACATTCATTGCTGAAAGGAAAAAAAAAACAAACCTTGTAATCCAGGAATACTTTACCCAGCAAAGTTGTCCTTCAGAAACTAAGAAAAAATAAAGAGTTTTCCAAACAAACAAAAGCTGAAGGATTTCATCACCACTAGTCCAGCCTTACAAGAAATGTTTTTAAGAGTATTTATTTATTTATATATTTATTTTAGAAAGAGAGCTGAACAGGGGAACAGGGCAGAGGGAGAGAGACAGAATATTAAGCAGGCTCCACAGTCAGCACTGAGTGCAAAGCCTGACACTGGGCTCAATCCCACCACCCTGGGATCACGATCTGAGCCATAATCAAGAGGTGGATGCTTAACTGACTGAGCTTCCCAGTCATCCCCAGCCTTACAAGAAATGTTAAGAGAACTTCTTTAATCTGAAATGAAAGGTCATTTATTAGCAATAGGAAAACTTGAAAACATAAACTTCATTTGCAAAATTAATATATAATTAAATTTAGAATAATCTAAAGTTGTAATGGTGGTATGTTAATCACTTATGAATATAGTATGAAAGTTAAAAGACAAAAGTAGTAAAAATACTTATAATACTTTGTTAATGGATACAAAAGCTAACCAGATGCAAATTATGACATCCAAAATATAAAACATCATGGGAGAGTAAAAATGGAGAGCTTTATAATGCATTTAAATTTAAGTTGGTATTAGAACTTTTTAAAAAAACTGTTAGTGCTATGTTTTATGTAAGCCTCATGGTATGTACAACTCAAAAAACTTATAGTAGAGAAACAAAAAAGAAAGGAATCTAAGCATACCATTAGAGAAAATTATAAAATCACAAAGAAAAAGAACAAGAGAAGAAAGGAGCAAATGAATTGCAAAAAATCCAGAAGAGAATTATAAAAATGATAATAGTAAATCCATACACATCAATAATTATTTTAAGTGTAGATGGGCTGAATTCTCCAAAGAAAAGACAAAGAGTAGCTAAATAAATTAAAACCAAAAATAAATAAATAAGCAAGACCCAAATATATGCTGCCTACAAGAGATGTAAGGGCACACACTGAAGGTGAAAGGATGGAAAGAGACATTTCGGGTAATGGAAACGAACAAACAAAAAAAAAAGCAAGGGTATATACACTTATATCAGACAAAAAACACACTTTAAAACAAAGACAGTAATGAGAGACCAAAAAGGGCATTACATAATGATAAGCAGGGCACTCTAACAAGAGGATATAACATTTATAAATATTTATGCACCCAACATAAATACACCTAAATATATAAAGCAAATTTGGGGGCACCTGGGTGGCTCAGTCGGTTAAGTGTCCAACTTTGGCTCAGGCCATGATCTCACAGTTCGTGGGTTCAAGCCCCACATCAGGCTCTGTGCTGACAGCTCAGAGCCAGGAGCCTGTTTCAGATTCTGCATCTCCCTCTCTCTCTGCCCCTCCCCTGCTCACGCTCTGTCTCTGTCTCAAAAATAAGTAAATATTAAAAAAAATTTAAATACATAAAACAAATTTTAACAGACCTAAAGGGAAAAATAGACAATACAATAATAGGCAGAGGCTTAATTTATCCACTTTCATCTATAAATAAATCATCCAAATAGAAGATCAACACAGAAAAATTGGAAATAAACTACATGATACACCAGATGGACTTAATAGATATTTCAACAATGTCCCATCCAAATGCAGCAGAGTACATATTCTTCTCAAGTACTCATGGTACATTTTCCAGAATAGATAATATGTTAGGCCACAAAATAAATATTAATAAATTTAAGAAAATTGAAATAATATCAAGCATATTTTCTGGCCACAGTGATGTGAAAATAGAAATAAATTATAAGAAAAAAAGTGGAAAATTCACAAATATATTGAGATTAAACAATATGTTACTGAACAACCAATGTTTCAAAGAAGAGATCAAAGAGAAATAAAAATAATGTTCAGAGAAATAAAAATGAAAACATAATGTAACAAAATTTATAAAAGACAGAAAAATCAGTTCCGAGAGGGAAATTCATAGTAATAAACATTCACATTAAGAAAAGGAAAAGAAAGATCACAAATAAACAACTTTATCCCTCAAGGATATGGGAAATAGAGGAAAAACAAGATAAAAGTTAGAAGAAGGAAGGGAATAAGAAAAAACAGAGTGGAAACAAACAAAATAGAAATAAGAAAAAAACAATAGAAAGTATCAATGAAGCTAAGAGCTTGTTTTTTTAAAAAAACAAACAAAACTGACAAACCTATATCCTGACTCAACAAAAGAAGAGGAGGAAGATTCAAAATTAGAAATTAAAGAGCCATTACACTTGATCACTTAAATACAAAGGATCTTAAGAAACTACTATGAATAATTATCCACCAACAAATTGGACAATCAAGAAGAAATGCGAATTTTTTTCTAAAAACATGATCTATGAAGACTAAATAATGAAGAAATATAAAATGTGAACAGTTTGATTACTAGTAAGAAGATTTATTGAATCAGTAGTCAAAAACCTCCAACAAACAAAAGTCTAGGACCATATGCTTTCAACAGTGAATTCTAGCAAATATTTAGAGAATTAATATCAATCTTTTTCAGACTGTTCCCAAAAATATGAGGAGGAAACACAATCCCATTTTATGAAGCCGACATTTTCCTGATAAAAACCAGACAGATACTATAAGAAAAGAAAATGACAGGCCAATATGCCTGGTAAACATAGATGTTAAAATTCTCAATAAAATATTAGCAAGCTAAATCCAACAATGCATTAAAAAGATTATATCCCATGATCCCAAGACCAAAGGGGTTTATTCTAGAGATACGAGGATGGTTCAACATCAACATCAATCAATATAATACAACACATTAATAAAATTAAGGATAAAAATAATATGATCAATCTCAAAAATGTATTAAAATATTTTTAAACATTCAACATCTATTCAGGATAAATACGTTCAAAGGAGTAGGTATAGAAGGAACACACTTAAAGAGGCTTAAGGCCATATATGCCATATATGACAAAACCAAAGTTATCATTGTACCCAACGGTGAAAAACTCAAGGCTTTTCCTCTAATATTAGGAACAAGGCAAGAATATCCACTCTCATCACTTTTATTTAACATAGTACTTGAAATCTTAGCCAAAGCAATTAGACAAGAAAAAGAAACAAAAGCCATCTCAAGGAAGGAAATAATAAACATTAGGGAAGAAATTTTAAAAAATAGAAAATAAAAACACAATAGAACAGTTAAATTAAACCAGGAGGAGCTGGTTTTTTAAAATATTGACAAAGAAGATAAATGTATAGCTAGACTCATAAAAAGAGAGAGATAGGGGGAGAATGAGGGCTCAAACAAAGTCAGAAATGAAAGAGAAGAAATGACAACCCAAACCATAGAAATACAAATTTATCAGAGAATATTATTAAAATACTATATGCCAACAAATTGGACAACAAAGGTCTCACAGTATACATTCCTAGAAACATATGAACTTCCAAAACTGAATCATGAGGAAATAGAAAATTTGAATAAACTGAATGCGTGGAATGAAATTTAATCAGTAATCAAAAAACTCCCAACAAATGAAAGTTCAGGACCAGATGGCTTCACAGGTGATTTCTACCAAATATTTAAAGAAAAGTTAATACCTATTCTTCTTAAACTATCTCAAAAAATAGAAAAAGAAGGAAATTTCCAAATTAATTCTATGAAGCCAGCATTAACCTGACACCCAAACAAGATGAAGACACTACAAATAAAACAAAACAAAACAAGAAAAAAAAAACTATAGGCCAATACCTCTGGTGAATGCTCAATGCTCAATAAAATATTAGCAAATGAAATCCAACAATACAATAAAAAATCATTCACCATGACCAAGTAGGATTTATTCCTATGTGGAAGAGTGGTTCAATATTTGCAAATGAATCAATGTGATGCATAATATCAATAAGAGTAAAAAAAATGATCATTTCAATAGATGCAGGAAAAAAATTTGACAAAGTACAATAAACATTTACAATAAAAACTCTCAACAAAGTAGGTTTAGAGGGAATATACCTCAACATAATAAAGGCCATATATGAAAAGCCCACAGCTGAAACCATACTCAATGGTGAAAGACTGAGAGCTTTCCTCCCATGTTCAGGAACAAAACAAAAATGTCCACTCTCATCACTTTTATTTAACACAGTACTAGAAGGCACAACCACAAAAATCAGATAACAAAAAGAAAGAAAATGCATCCAAATTGTTTATGAAGTTTAGTTCCCTATTTGCAAATGGCATAATACTATATATAGAACACCATAAAGACCCCACCAAAAAAAAAAAAAACACGAGGACTGATACAATAATTCAGTAAGGCATAGGATACAAAGTCAATATGCAGAAATCTGTTGCATTTCTACATACTAATAATGATGCAGCAGAAAGAGAAATTGAGAAAGCAATTCCATTTACAATTGCACCAAAATAATAAAATACCTAGAAATAAACTTAACCAAGGAGTTAAAAAGGAATTGTGTTGTGAAAACTATTAAAAATTGATGAAAAAGGGGCATCTGGGTGGCTCAGTCGGTTAAGCATCCAACTTCACCTCAAGTCATGATCTCACAGTTCATGGGTTCAAGCCCCGCATCGGGCTCTGTGCTGACAGCTCAGAACCTGAAGCCTGCTTTGGAATCTGTGTTTCTCTCTCTCTCTGCCCCTCCCCTGCTCACACTCTGTCTCTCTCTGTCTCTCAAAAATAAATAAATGTAAAAAAATTTAAAAAAATAAACATTGATGAAAGAAATTAAAGATGACACAAATAAATGGCAAGATACTCCATGCTCATGCATTGGAAGAAAAAATATTGTTAAAATTTCCATACTACCCAAAGCAATCTACAGACTTAATATAATCTCTATCAAAATAACAACAGTGTTTTTCACAGAACTGGAACCAACTAAAAAAAAAATTTGTATGTAACTACAGAAGACCCCAAATAGCCAAAGCTATCATTAAACACACACACACACACACACACACACACAGCCAGAGGCATCAAAGTTCCTGATTTCAAACTATATTACAAAGTTATTATATTCAAAACACTATGGTGTTTACATAAAAATAGAGAACCAGAATAGAGAACCCAGAAATAAAACATCCATATATGACAAATTAATTTATAATGTAGGATCCAAGAATATACAATGAGGGAAGAACAGTCTGTTCAATAAATTTTGTTGGAAAAATTTGAAAACTACACAAAAAAGGCTGAAGCTAGGCCACACTCTTACATCATAAACAAAAATAAACTCAAAATGGATGAAAGAATTAACAGAAGACCTGAAATCATAAAATTTCTAAACAGAAACCTAAGTGTTAAGTTCCTTGTCATCAGTCTTGGTAATTATTTTTTTTAACTTTATGACAAAAGAAAAGGCAACAAAAGCAAACATAAACAAGTGTGACTACATCAAACTAAATAGCTTCTGTACTGCAAAGGAAACAAATGAAAAGGCAACCTACAGAATGCAAGGAAATATTTGCAAGTGATATATCTTTAAGGTATTATTGGAAAGTATATACAGGACTTATACAACACAATAGATAAAAAACAGTCTGATAAAAAAATGGGCAAAGGATCTGAATAGACATTTTTCCAAAGAAAACATAAAGATGGCCTACTGGTATGTGAAAAGGTGCTCAACATCACTAATCATCAGGGAAATTCAAACCAAAACCACAACGATATATTCCTTCACACTAGTTGGAATGTTTATTATCAAAAGACAAGAAATAACTCTTGCTGACAAGGATGTGGGAAAAAGGAGGCCATTTCATATTATACGTGGGAATGTACATTGGTGCAGCCATTAAAGGAAAATAGCAAGGAGGTGTCTCAAAAAATTAAAACTAGAACTACCATGTGGCCCATCAACCACCAATTTCACTTCTGAGTATTGATGTGAAGGAAATAAAATCACTGTTGAAAATACATTTGTACCTTCATGTGTGGTTTTTTTGCAGCTATTAGTATTGCAGCATTATTTCAAATAGCTAAGAAATGTAAACAACCTAATTATCCATTGATGGGTGAATGGATAAAGAAAATTTGCTCTGAGCAGCTGAACCAAGTGCGGCTGAGCCAAGATGGAAGAACAGCATGGAAGTTTTTTTTGTGTCTTGCATCCATGAAATACAGCCAGATCAACACTAAACCATCCTACACACCTAGAAAACTGATTTGAGGATTAAGACAACAATCTGCACAACCTGAATAACATATCCAGTAGTTACGTGGCATGGAGGGGTGACCTGGGGGAGAGAGAAGATGCAGAGGGTAGGGAGCTGTTTTTGCTTGTAGAAAGAGGACAGAGATGGGGGGGCAAGTATGGGAAAAGCACAACTCCCCCCAAAGCAGCTGGAGAGAAAGTGGAAAAGTGGAAACAGCTGCAGAGACTGAACTAAAAAGGGAGAAAGGAGGACAGGGTATAAATTCCATTAAGACTCTTTAAACAGGGGGAGCACAGAGTCCGAAACTGTGCAACTCAATACCTGGCAGTGCTCTGGTGGGAAGGACGAATCCCTAGGAGCAGAGTGGGGTCTAGGAGGTCCTTGAGCCACATAGGGAGAAGCGGTTCCACTGCTGGAAGGACATTTGGTAGAGGCCGTGCAGCCACCCAGTCCCAGCAGACCCCAGAGAACAACCACATTCGCTGGTGCTGGAACAAGGATGTTAAGGGGGAAGCCTGGTGCCAGATGTGTGTTGTGATTTTCCATAATCCCTGAAATGCTGCTGCTACACAATTGTGTGAACTTTTTTCTGGGGTGGGCTGGCGCCCAGCCGCAGTCTCTGGGCTTCAGCAGTAGCACGGTCCCACAAACACTCCTGGGTGTGGTCGGCACCTGGCCATTGCTCGATGAGACCTTTCCCTAGAGTATCTGAGTGGGTCAAAGCAACAGTCCCACAGAAGTGAGGGGTTGGGAAACACAGTCGCATCTGAGATAAAACTCAGGAGGGAGGTGCCACCTGTCAACCTGACAGCTTGATCACAGTGTAAAAGAGGGGAGTGGACAGAAGCCACAAAGGACAGGTATGCAATTGCTGGTCGGGGAGAGCACAGAGTTCCAATACTAGAGACTGGGTAGCTGAGTGAAGCCATTTTCACCCTTCCCATGCATGCATATACGCAACTACAGGAGCAACAACAATCCACTCCAGTAAGCTAAGCGGCGCCATCTAGTGGAGAACGGAGCCATTACAGAAGCCCCGCCCAACTGAGCCAACCTTGCTCTTCAGGAACACCAAAAATCTCTCTGCCTGCTTAGTTTAAGGACTGTAAAGTGCTTCATAGTTTGACTTCTAGGAGAAAATGATGTAATTTCAATCATATTTCAGGATGCTCGGTGGTTCATCCATTCAATTTTTTTCATCTCTTTTCTTTTTCTTGAATACAGAAAGAGAAAAAAAATATTTTTGTTTTCAATTTTTATTAAAAATATTTTTCTTAATTTTTTCTACTATATTTTTTTTTACTTTTTTTGTAAATTTTTCAAATTCTATTTTACTTCCATCATGTCATTTTATTCTATTTCATTGTATTCATTTTCTCAAATTTTCAAAAGTTTTCCTTTTTTCTTTTTTTTTCTTTTTTTTTCTTTCCTCCCCCCCCCCCTTTTTCTTTAATCTATCAAGCTCTTTTCAATAACCAGACCAAACACATCTAGGATCCGGCATCATTTATTTGATTTTTTTGTGTGTATGTGTGTTGTTTTAAATTTTTAATTTTAATTTTTTTACCTTATTAATTCCTTTTCTTCCTTCAAAATGGTGAAATGAAGAAAATCACCCCAAAAGAAACAGCAGGAAGAAACGACAGCCAGGGAATTTACACAGATACAGGCAAGAATCTGAAACAGAATTTAGAATCATGATAATAAGAATACTAGCTGGGGTTAAATATAGATTAGAATCCCTCTTAGCTGGGGTCAAAAAGAGATTAGAATCCTTCTCTGCAGAGATAAAAGGAGGAAAAGCTAGTCAGGATGAAATAAAAAAATGCTATAACTGAGCTGCAATCTCAAATGGTTCCCACAGGGGCAAGTATGGATGAGGCAGAACAAAGAGTCAGCGATATAGAGGACAAACTTATAGAGAAAAATGAAGCAGAAAAAGAGGGAGACTAAGGCAAAAGAGCACGATTTAAGAATTAGAAAAATCAGTAATTCATTAAAAAGTAACAACATCAGAATCATAGGGCTCTCAGAAGATGAAGAGAGAGAAAAAGGGGTAAAAGGATTATGTGAGCAAATCATAGCAGAAAACTTTCCTAACCTGGGGAAAGACAGACATCAAAATCCAGGAAGCACAGAGGACTCCCATAAGATTCAACTAAAACTGACCATCAACAAGGCATATCATAGTCAAATTCACAAAATACTCAGGCAAGGAGAGAATCATGAAAACAGAAAGGGAAAAAAAAGTCCTTAACCTACAAGGGAAGAAAGATCAGGTTTGCAGCAGACCAATCCACAGAAACTTGGGAGGCCAGAAAGGAGTGGCAGGATATATTCAATGTGCTGAATCAGAAAAATATGCAGCCAAGAATTCTTTATCCAACAAGGCTGTCATTCAAAATGGGAGAGATTAAAAGTTTCCCCCCAAAAATGTAAAGGAGTCCATGACCACTAAACCAGCCCTGCAAGAAATTTTAAGGGGGACTCTCTAAGGGGAGAAAAGAAGGAAAAAAAACAAAAAGACCAAAAAACAATAAAGATTAGAAAGGACCAGAGAAAACCACCAGAAACTCCAACTCTACAAGCAACATAATGGCAATAAATTCATATCTTTCAGTACTCATCTAAAGGTCATTGAACTAAATGCCCCAATCAAAAGGCATAGGGTAACAGAATAGATAAGAAAACAAATCCAACTTTATGGTGTTTACAAGCATATAGACCCACTTTAGACCTAAAGACACCTTCAGATTGAAAGTAAGGGGATAGAGAACCATCTATCATGCTAATAGTCGACAAAAGAAAGCCAGAGTAGCCATATGTATATCAGAAAATCCAGGCTTTAAAATGAAGACTGTAACAAGACATGAAGAAGGGCATTATATCATAATTAAGGGGTCTATCCACCAAGAAGTCCTAACAATTCTAAACATTTTTGCTCCAAATGTGAGAGCACCCAAATATATAAATCAACTAATAACAAACATAAAGAAACTCTTTGATAATAATACCATAATAGTAGGGGACTTCAACAACCCACTCACAGAAATGGACAGCTCATTTAAACAGAAAATCAACAAGGAAACATTGGCTTTGAAAGACACACAGGACCAGATGGACTTAACAGATATATTCAGAACGTTTCATCCTAAAGCAGCAGAATATACATTCTTCTCAAGTGCACATGGAACGTTCTCCAGAATAGATCCCATATTGAGACCAAATCAGCCCTCAACAAGTACAAAAAGATCAAGATCATACCATGTATATTTTCAGACCACAATGCTGTGAAACTTGAAATCAACCACAAGAAAAAAATTTGGAAAGATAACAAATACTTGGAAACTAAAGAATATCTTACTAAAGAATGAATGGGCTAACCAAGAATTTAAAGAGGAAATTAAAAATTACATGGAAGCCAATGAAAAAGATAACACGACAGCCCATAACCTCTGGGACTCAACAAAGGCAGTCATAAGAGGGAAGTATATAACAATCCAGGCCTTCCTAAAGAAGGAAGAAAGGTCTCAGATACACAATCTAACCTTACACCTTAAATGGCTGGAAAAAGAACAGCAAATAAAACCCAAAACCAGCAAGAGACAGGAAATAATAAAAATTAAAGCAGAAATCAATGCTATCAAAACAAAACAAACAAACAAACAAAAAACCAGTAGAACAGATCAATGAAACCATAAGCTGGTTCTTTGAAATAATTTAAAAAATTGATAAACCACTAGCCAGTTTGATCAAAAAGAAAAAGGAAAGGACCCAAATAAATAAAATCAATAATGAAAGAGGAGAGATCACAACCAACACAGAAGAAATACAAACAAAAATAAGACAATATAATGAGCAATTACATGCCAATAAAATAGGAAATCTGGAAGAAATGGAAAAATTCCTAGAAACATATACACTACCAATACTGAAACACGAAGAAATAGAAAATATGAACAGACCCATAACCAGTAAAGTAATCGAATTAGTAATAAAAAAATATCTCCCAAAAACCAAGAGTCCAAGGCCAGATGGCTTTCCAGGGGAATTCTACCAAACATTTAAGAAAGAGTTAACACCTATTATATTGAAGCTGTTCCAAAAATATAAATGGAAGGAAAACTTCCAAATTCTCTATGAAGCCAGCATTACCTTGATTCCAAAACCAGACAGACACCCCACTAAAAAGGAGAACTATAGATCAATTTCCCTGATGAACATGGATGCAAAAGTCCTCAACAAGATATTAGCCAACTGGTTCCAACAATACAAATTAAAGAATTATTCACCATGGCCAAGTGACATTTATACTTGGGATGCAGGGCTGGTTCAATATCCACAAAACAATCAATGTGACTCATCACATCAATAAAAGAAAGGAAAATAACCACATGATCCTCTCAAAAAAATGCAGAGAAAGCACTTCACAAAATACATCATTCTTTCTTGATAAAAATCCTCAAGAAACTAGGGATAGAAGGACCATACTTCGAGATCATAAAAGCCGTATATGAATGACCCAATGCTAATATCATCCTCAATGGGGAAAAACAGAGCTTTCCCCCTAAGGTCAGGAGCAAGACAGGGATTTCCACTCTCACCACTGTCATTCAACACAGTATTCGAAGTCTTAGCCTCTGCAATCAGACAACACAAAGAAATAAAAGGCATCCGAATCGGCCAGGAAGAGGTTGTACTTTCACTCTTCGCAGATGATATGATAGTCTATATGAAAAACCCGAATGATTCCACCAAAAAAATGCTAGAACTGATCCATGAATTCAGCAAAGTGGTAGGATATAAAATCAATGTACAGAAATCTGTCGCCTTCCTATACACCAATAATGAAGAAACAGAAAGAGAAATCAAGGAATCGATCCCATTGACAATTGTACCAAAAACCATAAAATACCTAGGAATAAATCTAACCAAAGTAGTGAAAAATCTATACACTGAAAACTATAGAAAGCTTATGAAACAAACTGAAGAAGACACAATAAAATGGAAAAAAAATATTTCATGCTCCTGGATAAGAACAAATATTCTTAAAATGTCAATACTACCCAAAACAATCAACATATTCAATTCAATCCCTATCAAAATAATACCAGCATTCTTCACAGAGCTAGAAAAAACAATCCTAAAATTTGTGTGGAACCAGAAAAGACCGCAAATAGCCAAAACAATCTTGAAGAAGAAAAACAAAGCAGGTGGCATCACAATCCCACACCTTAAGCTGTATTACAAAACTGTAATCATCAAGACAGTATGGTACTGGCACAAGAACAGACACTCAGATCAATGGAACAGAATAGAGAACCCAGAAATGGAGCCACAAATGTATGGCCAACTAATCTTCGACAAAGCAGGACAGTATATTCAAGGGATAAAGACAGTCTCCTCAGCAAGTGGTGCTGGGTAAACTGGACAATGACATGAAGAAAAATGAATCTGGACCATTTTCTTAACACCATACACAGAAATAAACTCAAAATGGATGAAAAACCTAAATGTAAGACTGGAAGCCATCAAAATCTTCCAGGAGAAAGCAGGCAAAACCTCTTTGACCTTGGCCACAGCAACTTCTTACTCAACACATCTCCAGAGGTAAGGGAAACAAAAGCAAAAATGAACTATTGGGAGCTCATCAAAATAAAAAGCTTCTGCACAGCAAAGGAAACAATCAGCAAAACTAAAAGACAACTGACAGAATGGGAGGATATTTCCAAAGACATATCAGATAAAGGGTTAGTATCCAAAATCTATGAAGAACTTATCAAATTCAACACTCAAAAAACAAATAATACAGTGAAGAAATGCACAGAAGTCATGAATAGACACTTCCAAAGAAGAGCCAGATGGGTAACAGACACATGAAAAGATGTTCATCATCACTCATTATCAGGGAAATACAAATCAAAATCACAGTAAGACCAGTCAGAATGGCTAAAATTAATAACTCAGGAAACAACAGATGTTGGTGAGGATGTGGAGAAAGAAGAACCCTCTTGCACTATTGGTGGGAATGAAACTTGTGTAGTCACTCTGGAGAATAGTACGGAGGTCCCCAAAAAACTAAAAATAGAACTCTATGACCCAGCAACTGTGCTATTATTTATTTATCCAATGAATACCAAAAAAATGTCTATTTGAAGAGGCACATGCACCCCAATGTTTATAGCAGCACTATCAATAACAGGCAAATTATGGAAAGAGTCCAAATGTCCATTAACTTATGAGTGGATAAATAAGATGTGGTATATACATAGAATGGAATATTACTCACTGATCAAAAAGAATGAAATCTTGCCATTTGCAATAATGTGGTGGAACTAGAGTGTGTTATGCTAAGCAAAATAAGTCAGACAGAGAAAAACAAATATCATATGATTTCTCTCATGTGGAATTTAAGAAAGAAAACAGATGAGCATAGGGAAAGGAAAGGAAAAATAAAATAAAATAAAAACAAAAAGCAAATCAAAAGAGACTCTTACACACAGAGAGCAAACTGAGGGTTGCTGGAAGGTACGTGGGGAGGGGTGGGCTAGATGGGTGATGGGCATTAAGGAGAACACTCACTGGCATGAGCACAAGGTGTTATATGCAAGTGAGGAGTTATTAAATTCTACTCCTGAGACCAATACTATACTATATGCTAACTAACTTCAATTTAATTAAAAAATAAAAAGAAAAAATAAAATGTGTGTGTGTAGCACACTGGCACTGGAATATTAATCAGCTATAAAAATGAAAGGAATTTTGTCATTTGTGACAGCATGGATGGACCTTGAGGGCATTATGCTAAGTTAAATAATTTAGAGAAATAGTAATGCTTTATTATATCAGTTAAATGATTAATCTTAAAACCAAAACCAAAACCAAACCAAACCAAAAAACCCTGAACAAATAGATACAGAGTTCACATTGGTGGTTGCCACAGGTGGGAGCAGGGGGGTGGGCCAAATGTGTGAAGTTGGCCAAAAGGTGAAAACTTCTACTTATGAAATACATACATCCTGGGGATGTAATATACATCATGGTGACTATAGTTATCAATTTTGTATTTTGTATTTGAAAGTTGCTTAAAAAGTAAGTGTTAAACATGCTCATTGCAAGAAAAAAATGTGCAGTTCAGGATGTTAACTAAACTTACTGTGATAATCATTTCACAATATAGACATATATCAAATCATTATGGTGCCCCCTAAACCTAATATAATGTTGCATGTCAATTATATCTCAATAAAAATGGTTTTAAATGAAGAAAAGCATTGTCTCTATTAATTTTCTCACTTTCCTTTCTTTGAAAATTGAAAACTATATAAAGCTACACATTTATTCATTTTTTTCTTCCTTAAATATGTCCTCTTTTATAGTGATCCAATTATGTTTCTAACAATGCTGACTCCATTGTAAATTATGACAGAGCATCCTCATGTATTGGAAAATAAGTGGAATATAAATCTTAATTGAGTAAAGTAAAATACTTGAATACATTTTCATTTATCCTTGTCAAAATATAATGATGACTTGATCTTGGAAATTTACGGAGTTTAGTTGTTTTTTTTTTTTTTTTCCTATAGTGAATAAATTTCCTCTGTCTTAATTGAATTAGGAAAATTTTTATAAAATTCTCAGTAGTCACTTCTGTTCTAAATGTTTGTTGATACTAATGGATAAGTCTTTATATATGTTCTAGGAGTACCAGAGTTTTTAATCAGTGGGCCCACAAAACTAATTCTGCTGTTTTTACCCAACTTGAAAGAAGTCTTAAACTAAATTATGATTCTAAGTTAAAGCCCAGAAGAATGTTTTCACAGTGAGTATCAGATGTTAATATATAACATCTTTTTGCAACAATTACCTGAAAAGATTATTTTGGCAGCCCTGTGTTACTTTCATTTCACTGGAATGTACTTCTGTCATAGAATCGGAAGAATAACAGATTGCATGAATATCTGCAACAGGATTTCCATTTATTTTTTATATTGTTAGCCTTTTTCCTAAGTACCAATGAGAGTATAACAAAACAAAATATTTATTTATTTATTTATTTATTTATTTATTTATTTATTTTTATTTTTTTAATGTTTACTTATTTTTGAGAGACAGAGACACAGAGGGACAGAGGGACACATAATCTGAAGCATGCTCCAGGCTCTGAGATGTGAACACAGAGCCTGATGTGGGGCTCGAACTCACAAACTGTGAGATCATGACCTGAGCTGAAGCCAGTCGCTTAACTGACTGAGCCACCCAGGTGTCCCAAAACAAAATGTTTAAAGGTTTTTTTAATAAAGGGTTCCCACACACAGACATAAAGTGGCTTTTGAAAACTCCCAGAAATAACCCAGATTTAAATATTCTCTTGTCTTGAAAACTCCAAAAGGAGATATATCTTTCAATAAAGTAGTGTTTATAGTGTCATTAAAAACACCTTTCATGGGTTGCCTGGGTGGCTCAGTTGGTTAAGTGTCCAACTCTTGGTTTCGGCTATCGTCGTGATCTCATGGTTCATGAGTTCAAGACCTGAGTTGGATTCTGAACTGACAACAATGAGCCTGCTTGGAATTCTCTCTCTCTGCCCCTCCCCCCACTCGAGCTCTCTGTCTCTCAAAATAAATAAATAAACTTAAAAAAAAAGGGCTTTCACTTTCATATAGGTCATTTTGGTCAAATATTGACTCCATTGGCCTAAGTGTCTTATATAATTATTATCAAGAGAAATCTACAAGTTAGCTGCAGCAGTTTTCTAGTATTCAATCTAATATATGTGATTCTAAAGGTAAAAAACAGCAGACATCAGGCATCATTTATGCTGCCTCCTGATTATTTGTTGCAAAATACTTTTGAGTACTGGTGAATTTATCCTAATATGAAGAAACAAACAACCAACAAACTGTAGTATAGCCTTTAGCCACTAAATAATAATAATCACTTTTCTTGGGAAGAATTGATGCAGGAGTTAAGACATTATTTTTATCAGTTGCATGTGAAGTATCAACTGATTGCACATGCCTTATGAGAAAGGGTAGTGATGGAAAGTACTTATTTTTGGATCCTATTCATATAAGGATAAAATTTGGAATTTTCTGTCACATTATCATCACTAGTAGTACTATATATGTCTTCCCCATAACAATAGGAAGTGTTCTATCTTATTGGGCATTTTGAAGTTTAAGGATTGACTTTGGACAGAAAGTACTGTACTTAAGTTCTGGAAATATTTGGAGTTTACTACTGTTATGGTGAAACTAATTGATTAGTTATTGCTAGCATAAATCTGTCTGATGCACAGTGTCTGTCTGTCTAATGATGTGTCAGAGTTGATAAGTGGGCCCATTATAAAAAACTGAAAACATTAAAAATATATCAACATTATTAAAGTCCAGACTGAACATATAATATCATTATTATGTGTATGCCATACACCTGCTTTATATGAATTTGAGGGAAGATGGATGATGAGAACTGGGTGCAAAAATCGACAAGTTAATGAAATTAAACTGTATTGTTGGTGATAGATGAAGTCTCAGTTACTAGGTGCTTAATAACGGTATAGATAATGTGAAAATTGAAAAGAGATTCTGGTTTAATTATGTATTTTCTGCATAGCTTCACTAGTGAACTTAATTGATCTCTAGGAGATATCACAATTGAAATGTCAAGAAACAGGGCGTCTGGGTGGCTCAGTCAGTTAAGTGTCCGATTTTGGCTCAGGTCATGATATCGTGCTTCATGAATTGGAGCCCCGCCTCAGGCTCTGTGCTAACAGCTCAGAGCCTGAAGCCTACTTCAGAGTCTGTGTCTCGTGTCTCCCTCTCTCTGCCCCCCCCGGACACTCTGTCTCTCTCTCTCTCTCTCAAAAATAAATAAACATTTAAAAATTAAAAAATAAAAGAAATGTCAAAAAGCTGTTTTAGGTTCCCCTCCAGAATAGAATGGATCTTTAAATAACAATTCTTTTTTTAACAATTCTTGAATAACAGTAAGAGAAACTACATTAGAAAGAACCACTGAGATAATTAAATGCTATTAAATAGAATTCTGAAATACTTCTGTGCATCAACTATATGTATAACCTATGGGAATTATTTTTTTGTAATCCTTTTTTTTTGATAATTTTGTTTCAATTTTGATTTGTTAACTACACGTAAATCCCTTCCAAAATATATCAAGAGTATATTCACTGGCCTGTAAGCCACATGCCTTTTAAATATCATTATTAATTACTTTTAATTTGCTCCTCTAAATTTGATATATGCCTGTTGTCTTAGTCACTTTGGGCTGCTATAACAAAAATACCACAGACTGTGACTTAAACAACCAACGTTTAGTTCTCGCACGTCTGGAGTCTGGGAAGTTCACTATCAAGGTACTTGCAGATTCAGTGTCTGGTGAGGATCTGCCTTTGGTTCATAGATGGCCATCTTCTGTTCTCAAGTGATGGAAGGTAAGAACTCTGGTCTTTTTAGCCCCTTATAAAGGTCACTAATCCCATTAATGAGGACTCTAACCTCATGACTTAATTACCTCCCAAAGGTCCCATGTCCAAGTGCCATAACACTGGGGACTTAGGCTTCACCATATGAATTTTGAGGGAACACAAGGCTAAAAGGAGTTATTGATGTTTCCTGGACTAGACGCTGTATGAGAAATGATTACTGAAAACCCAAAAGACTGAATTTTGAAAATTCATCCATAAGCAAAATTCGATGATCTTTTACCTGTAAAACATTTTGCTACATTTTACATTTGAAAGACACTTAGATGTACAGTATGCGCCTTTCTTTGACACCAATATCTGAATTGAAAGGGAAAGGAAAGATCCACTTTTACTGGATGCAAACACCTTCTTGTTACCCTTTCCCTACAAATGCAGTTGACACACTGAACTGTCTTTGTATCAGTACAGTATAGTTTTTTACAAAGCGAGCCCACTCATTCTGATAAATATGGTGGAGACTGGAAATCTGGCTTAAGACTTGCCTAATGCAATCTTTTTTTTTTTTTTTTTGGTATGCACACCATATCTTGCTAGCCCTACTGCAGAGAGCAAGCAGTTATCACACAAACACGCATCCTCTGAGCTCTGAGCCAGGATAAACACTATATTACTCTCCCTCTAAACTTGTTTTCTGGGAGGGAGAGAAAATAGTGACAAAGAAATAGGGGAGGAGAAGAAAGAAATAACCCTTTCCTTTTTTAATTTTTTAAAATGATTATTTTTGAGAGAGAGTGCAAGTGGGGGAAGGGCAGAGAGAAAGAGGGAGACACAGAATCCGAAACAGGCTTCAGGCTCTGAGCTGTCAGCACAGAGACCTACATGGAGCTGAAACTCACAAATCACAAGGGCATGACCTGAGCTAAAGTTGGACACTTAACCAACTGAACCTCCCAGGCACCCCAAAGTAACCCTTTTCTAAGAAGGCAACAATTAATAGAACTGTTTTATTATTTTTAATACTCTCTACTAGATTAAAAAAATGATATATCAGTCATTAAACTGAAAGGCCAACTAGGGCTCCAGGCTGTGAAAAGAAGTACCAACTTGTACCAAGTAGGAAGCCCTTTACTGTCTCCTCTTTAATTTTTCTAAACCAGGATTCTCTGTGCTGACTTCTAAAAATCTGGTGTCTGCCATCCACCTTTTCCTGAGTGAAAAAAGTCCTTGGTAAAGCGTCATTACTAATGACCTTCAGGATATTTATTTGAAAAAAGAGGACACTGTACAATAAAAGCAGACAGTGCTTCCATTTTCTTGAGCATAGGTGTGTGAAACATTAGGATGCAGCTGACAAAACTGCAGCTGTTGCCTATCTATGAGCTCTTGTCCCAAATTAGTAAAAATTAGCTGTTTTGCAGTTACAGAAACAGCTGCTTTGCTTATTTAGAAACACTGTTGCAAGAGCTTTTATAAAATGTATTACTATATGTTTTGTTCTGTACAATAGGTAAAAGTGGGTTAGGGTATTCAGAGATATGCCATATGTTAATGAATTGTCTTAGCTTTCCAAATACTTTACACATATTTAATTCATTGTTGGTGTGGCGGTTGTTTACTATTATGTTACTTTAGTGGCAGCTGTTTCTCTTACAAAAGATTGATGTCTATCATTTTCTACTATATATATTTAATGATTGTTTTTCCATTTCCTTTACCTGTTGGAATTTGAATTTGGAAAGCATTGTTGAATTTATTCACTTTACCATATTTCATTTTAAAAACTCTTAGCTAGTGAACAATTAATTTATTTGAGCATTCTTAAATATTCATTTTAGCTCTTTTATTTCTAATACTTAATTTGATTTATATACTTAATTTCACTCACACCTTCATTTGATGTTTTAGATTTAATTTAGAGGAGTAAATCTGTATTTGTTTAAGTGGAGGTTGTTTAGATTTTATTTAATTAAAAAAATCTACACATTTAATTATTTTTTGATGCCTTAAAATGTATACATGCAAATATTAGCTGTTTGGCATTCTTCTTAAAATCTTTTTTGAGGTTGGTTTTTGAGTCACTTCCATAATCATGTTGCTTAATTTTCAGGTAAATATTTGATTGACTCATAGAAGAATTAAAAAGTAATATTTCCTATGTTCTTAATTTATGATTAAACGTATAACCTTTGCAAAAGATCTAGTGTATCTAGAGAGTATTATGCTAAGTGAAATAAGTCAGAGAAAAACAAATACCATTTGATTTAACTTATATGTAGAATCCAAAAAACAAAATAAATGAACAAACAAACAAAAAAACCCCAACAATCAGATCTGTAAATACAGGGAACAAACCGATGGTTACCAAGCCAAAATGTGTAAAGGAGAGTGGGAGTTACAGGATTCCAGTTATGGAATACATAAATCATAGGAATCAAAGATAGAGCATAGAGAATATAGTCAGTGATATTGTAATACTGTTGCATAGTGACAGATGGTAGCTACACTTCTGGAGTGCATAGCATAACATACAGAGTTGTTGAATCATTATGTTGCATACCTGAAATCAATGTAAAATTGTGTGTCAACTATACTCAAATAAAAAAATAAAATGGTTTCATTTAAATAATACTTAAAAACTATTTAAAAATCTAATGATTTTTAATTTTCTGATATATATTAATGGAGATTTTTAGGTACTCTGGTCCAAATTCTTTTAAATCAATAAACATTAGTCATTAATTGCCAGAATTAATAATTTTTAGGTACTGTATTTGCTATCTATGATAGGAGAAAATTATGTATTTTATAAATCTTTTCTACTTATAGAATTTAATGGTCAGTCTCTTATAAATGCTTGATCAAACACTGAATGACTAATTAATACCCATACCAAAGAACAACTAACAAATTTATGATTTCTAATCTAGGGAAATAATAAGTTTATACAGATAAGATTTTTTAAATAACTGCCAGTTTTATTATTTTTAATGTTTATTTTATTTTGAGAGACAGAGAGTGTGGGAGGGGCAGAGAGAGAGAATCCCAAGCATGCTCTGCTGTCAGTACAGAGCCTAATGTGAGGTTTAATCTCATGACCATGAGATCATAACCTGGGCCAAAGTCAAGAGTCAGATGCTTAACCAAGTGAGCCACGCAGGCACCCCTATATAGATAAAAAAAGAAAAAATATATAGATATATATAGTTTTTTTGAGACAGAGTGACAGAGAGAGAGAGTGAGTGGGGAAGGGGAAGAAGGAGAGGGAGAAAGAATCTTAAGCAGGGTCTATGCTCAGTGCAGAGCCTGATGCAGAACTTGATCTCACGACCATGAGAACATGATCTGAGCTACAATCAAGTCGGATGATTAACCAACTAAGCCACGCACGCACCATTCTACAGATAAAATTTTACGCTGGGATAGACATAATTTTATGAAAATATTGATTGATCCTGAGTACCTTTTGAGAAATATTTGAGTATAAAATGTAAATACATACATAATGATCTGCCACTTAATCCAACGAGGTAATCAATTCCCCAATTCCTTCTTTTGTCCAGATATTTGTTTTGACCTAAACATTAATTTTTACACACATATATATTTTTCTTTATTAAGAAATGAACTAAGTCTACACCACTGAAAAATTCTGCTAAATAAAAAAGGTACCCAGTTAACCCAATACCTTTAAAATACCATATTTTAAGTTCATAATTTTAAATAATGGTAATACTAATACTCTCACCTAGTAAAGAAGTTGAAGAATGTTAGCATTTCTGCTGTTCGTGAGAATTTGCATTCCACTTTTTCTGTTGCTAAAATATATATTTCCTAATTGTTTATAACATCTATGTTAGAAACTCAGGATTTTCATATCTTTGTCATTATAAATAATGATATATTTATCACCAGATGTAAGTTTGAGTGATAGTTAATGAGTTCTGACTACCCTATAGTGCCCAAAGTATCATTACTGTGTTTGAGTGAGAGTTGATATTGTTGTTATAACTATGATTTTCTTATTCTTTTCATGATAAATGGCTATTTTTATTTATTTTTTATTTTATTTTATTTTTTTCAATATATGAAGTTTATTGTCAAATTGGTTTCCATGCAACACCCAGTACTCATCCCACAAGGTGCCCTCCTCAATACCCATCACCCACCCTCCCCTCCCTCCCACCCCCCATCAACGCTCAGTTTGTTCTCAGTTTTGTTTTTTTTTTTTTTTTTGGGGGGGGGACAGAGAGAGACAGAGCATGAATGGGGGAGGGGCAGAGAGAGAGGGAGACACAGAATCGGAAACAGGCTCCAGGCTCCGAGCCATCAGCCCAGAGCCTGACGCGGGGCTCGAACTCACGGACCGCGAGATCGTGACCTGGCTGAAGTCGGACGCTTAACCGACTGCGCCACCCAGGCGCCCCTGTTCTCAGTTTTTAAGAGTCTCTTATGCTTTGGCTCTCTTCCACTCTAACCTGTTTTTTTTTCCTTCCCCTCCCCCATGGGTTTCTGTTAAGTTTCTCAGGATCCACCTAAGAGTGAAACCATATGGTATCTGTCTTTCTCTGTATGGCTTATTTCACTTAGCATCACACTCTCCACTTCCATCCATGTTGCTACAAAGGGCCATATTTCATTCTTTCTCATTGCCATGTAGTACTCCATTGTGTATATAAACCACAATTTCTTTATCCATGCATCAGTTGATGGACATTTAGGCTCTTTCCATAATTTGGCTATTGTTGAGAGTGCTGCTATAAACATTGGGGTACAAGTGCCCCTATGCATCAGTACTCCTGTATCCCTTGGGTAAATTCCTAGCAGTACTATTGTTGGGTCATAGGGTAGATCTATTTTTAACTTTTTGAGGAACCTTCACACTGTTTTCCAGAGTGGCTGCACCAGTTTGCATTCCCACCAACAGTGGAAGAGGGCTCATATTTCTCCACATCCTCTCCAGCATCTATAGTCTCCCGATTTGTTCATTTTGGCCACTCTGACTGGCGTGAGGTGATATCTGAGTGTGGTTTTGATTTGTATTTCCCTGATGAGGAGCGACGTTGAGCATCTTTTCATGTGCCTGTTGGCCATCTGGATGTCTTATTTAGAGAAGTGTCTGTTCATGTTTTCTACCCATTTCTTCACTGGGTTATTTGTTTTTCAGGTGTGGAGTTTGGTGAGCTCTTTATAGATTTTGGATACTAGCCCTTTGTCCGATATGTCATTTGCAAATGTCTTTTCCCATTCCGTTGGTTGCCTTTTAGTTTTGTTGGTTATTTCCTTTGCTGTGCAGAAGCTTTTTATCTTCATAAGGTCCCAGTAGTTCACTTTTGCTTTTAATTCCCTTGCCTTTGGGGATGTGTCAAGTAAGAAATTGCTACGGCTGAGGTCAGAGAGGTCTTTTCCTGCTTTCTCCTCTAAGGTTTTGATGGTTTCCTGTCTTACATTCAGGTCCTTTACCCATTTTGAGTTTATTTTTGTGAATGGTGTGAGAAAGTGGTCTAGTTTCAACCTTCTGCATGTTGCTGTCCAGTTCTCCCAGCACCATTTGTTAAAGAGACTGTCTTTTTTCCATTGGATATTCTTTCCTGCTTTGTCAAAGATTAGTTGGCCATACGTTTGTGGGTCTAGTTCTGGGGTTTCTATTCTACTCCATTGGTCTATGTGTCTGTTTTTGTGCCAGTACCATGCTGTCTTGATGATTACAGGTTTGTAGTAGAGGCTAAAGTCTGGGATTGTGATGCCTCCTGCTTTGGTCTTCTTCTTCAAAATTACTTTGGCTAATCGGGGCCTTTTGTGGTTCCATATGAATTTTAGGATTGCTTGTTCTAGTTTCAAGAAGAATGCTGGTGCAATTTTCATTGGGATTGCATTGAATGTGTAGATAGCTTTGGGTAGTATTGACATTTTGACAATATTTATTCTTCTGATCCATGAGCACGGAATGTTTTTCCTAAATGGCTATTTTTAAATATGTCTTTGAATTGAGTTCAGTAAGTTCCCTGTTTCAAAAGTGATATTTCCAACACAAGCATCATTGCTTACTTAAGTCCTAATATACAACATATAGTAATAAATTAATGCATTATTATGAATGATCCTTCTTACAGAGTCTAATAAGTTTGCTGATATGACCAACTGTTTGATTGATAGATCTGTATAGATAAATTTATGCCATATATACAGAATAATAACCCACTTAATGTGTGGATAAAATTAAGAAGAAAATATTCTCTGTATTTCATGATGAGATTATGAAATAAGATTTTTGTTTTTATATTTGTTTCCACAACTCAAGGAATAAAAGCTACTGTTTATTTTACTGTAAGTTTTGTGCATACATAGAACTTAATTGGAAGCATAAAACTTTTAAAATACAGTTAAGCTATCATAGCTAAGAAACCAGTCATTACAAGCAAATAATCACTAGTTTGTTAGTTCATTATAGCCTATTAACATTTTTCAACACAGTGACTGCTAAATAAAAGAGCAGTATCAGTATCCCATAGAGATGCCTATTGGAATTGAATTACCCATGTGATATAATCCTTTTCCAGTATTAAGAAAACATACACTTACAGATTTAATTTTTAATGCAAAGATTATGGTTTTGCAAATAAATATCTCATATCCTTTATATTTAAAGGCTCTGGCATCCAGGATATGCATGTTATCAAAAGATATAATAGCTCACATGAAACTGTTTTATTGTTCTTTGACTCATCCTAGCACTGTTCATTTAATCATTTTTTATTATCAACTTTAAAAAGTAGTGATGGTAACCCCTAATTGGATATATCATTTGTAAACATCTTCTCCCATTCAGTAGGCTGTCCTTATTTTATTAATGATTTCCTTTGCTGTGAAAAAGCTTTTTGTTTTGATGAACTCCCAATAGTTTACTTTTGCTTTTGTTTCCCTTACCTTAGGAGACACATCTAGAAAAATGTTGCTACCAGTGTTGTCACAGAAGTTACTGCCTTTGCTCTCTCCTAGGATTTTGTGGTTTCAGGTCTCACATGTAGGTCTTTAATCCATTTTGGTATTATATTTGTATATGTTTTTTAAAGGTCATCCAGTTTCATTCTTTTACATGTAGGTGTATAGTTTTCCCAACACCATTTATTGAAGGGGTTGTCTTTTCCCCATTGTATATTATTACCTTCTTTATCATAGATTAATTGGTCACATAAGCATGGGTTTATTTCTGGGCTCTATTCTCCTCCATTGATCTATGTGTCAGTTTTTGTGTCAGCACCATGCTGTTTTGATTAATATAGCTTTGAAGTATATCCTAAAATCTGGAATTGTGATACCTCCAGCTTTGTTCTTCCTTCTCAAGATTGCTTTGGTTATTCAGGTTTTTTTGTGGTTCCATACAAATTTGGGGATTATTTACTCTAGTTTTATGAAAAAATCTGTTGCTGTTTTGACGAAGATTATATTGAATCTGTGGGTCATTTGGGGGAATATTCACATCTTAAAAATATTAATTCTTCTAACTGATGAATATAGAATATCTTTCCTTTTGTTTGTGTCATCTCCAATTTATTTCATCAGTGTTTTATAGCTTTTAGAATACAGGTTCTTCACCTCCCTGGTTAAATTTATTCCTCAACAATTATTCTTTTTGGTGCAATGTCAATGGTATTGTTTTCTTAGTTTCTCTTTCCAATACTTTATTATTTGTGTATGGAAATACTACTGATTCCTACGTATTAATTTTGTGTCTGCAACTTTACTAAACTCATTTATTTATCCTGACAGTTTTTTGTAGAGTTTTTATGATTTTCTATTTATATTATCATGTTGCCCACAAATAGTGACAGTTTAATTTCTTCTTTACCAATATGGATGCTTCTTGTTTCATTTTCTTGTCTGATTGCTATGACAAGGACTTCCAGTACTATGTTGAATAAAAGCGTAGAGAGTGTACATTCTTGTTTTTTTTTTTCGGATCTTAGAGAAAACACTTTCAGGTTTTCCTCATTGAGTCTGATGTTAACTATAGGTTTTCCATATGTGGCCTTTATTATGTTGAGATATGTCCCTTCTAACCCCACTTTGTTAAGAGTTTTTATCATGAATGGATGTTGAATTTTGTCAAGTGCTTTTTTGATAAGCAGTAAATATCCAAAATCTAAAAATAAATTGTATAGCTCAATACCACCCCCTACAAATAATCCAATTAAAAATGGGCAGAACATCTGAACAGACATCTCTCTAAAGAACTTGTACAGATAGCCAACAGAAACATGGAAAGATGTGCAACATTACTCATCATGAGGAAAATACATATCCAAACCACAATGAGATATCACCTTACATCTGTTGGAATGGTTAAAATAAAAAAGACATGAAATAGCAAGTGTTGGTGACAAGAATGTGGAGAAATGGAAGACTCACACACTTTTGGTGGGAATGTAAAATGGTACAGCCACTTGGGAAAACAGTGAGGTGGTTACTGAAAAAAATAAAAATGGAAATACTTTATGAGTCAATAATTCCACTATTTGGTATTTACCCAAAGAAAATGAAAACACTAATTAAAAATGATTTATGCACCCCTATGTTTATTGCAACATTATTTACAACAGCCAAGATATGGAAGCAACCTAAATGTCTGTAAATAGACAAATGGATAAGGGATATATGGGGGAATATATATGATGTAACATAATGCAGCCATAAAAAGGATGAGATCATGCCATTTGTGACAACTTGGATGGGCCTACAGAGTATTATGTTAAGTGAAATAAGTCAGATTGAGAAAGACAAAAACCATCTGATTTCACTCACAAGTGGAATCCAAAAAAATAAGCAAAAATCAGAATTGGACCTATAAATATAGAGAAAGGAATGATGGTTGTCAGAGAGGAGGGGACTAGGGGTTGGGAAAAATGAGTGAAGGGGAATGGAAGATACAGAATTCCACTGATGGAATAAGTCAGGAATAATAGGCACAGCATAAGGAATATAGTGACTGATATTGTATTAGCAATATATAGGGCCCAATGGTAGCTACACTTGTGAAGAACATAGCATAATGTATAATTTTGTCAAATCACTACTTTGTACATCTGACACTAATGTAATACTGTGTGTCAATATTTGTATACTCAAAAAAATAAAAATAAAAATAAAAGGTAGTGATGGCTCAGATAAAACTGAATGATTTAATCTCACTATGTGATCAGGAATTATATACTTATAGCTTCAAGAGGTTGTACTAGTTTATACATTAATCATGCAACTAGTATTCAGGGACATTTCATTTTTAGGATATTTATGCAATTAGGCATATACAGTGCACTTTACTTTTTTTCTAACAAATTAGTATTTAAGGGGCAACTTTTCCTTTCCATAGTTACATTTCAGTCCTATATCTTTCACCTTCCTCTTTGTTTTAAATTTCTTTGGTCAGATCAGCATGTCACTCAACATATATATACATGTCTGGTGTTACTGGATTCCTAGCTAAGTGTTCATTACTCAGGTGTCATAAAAATGATAATTCATATCACTAAAATAGATAAAATTTATATTATTGTTTTCTTTGTGTTTTGTATTTAATCTTAGGGATCTTCATTCTAAGACGAGCTACATTTTTTTTTTAAATAGGAATCATCCATGGCCTGCAGCTCACCATACTTCTGTGACAGGGGAATGATTATGATCTTTATTCCTTTTATGGCTGGGATACAAGCTAATTTGCAGCTGCTGAAATCCTCATTTTTGTACATACATACATAACAATTTTCTGTGTGCTCTTCTTCACTTCATTAAAGTATCTAGGTCCGTGTTTGTAGTAAAAGAGTATGTGTTACCAAACCATGTGTGTATGATTGATTGATATAAAAGTATGGGAAGCTTTTTTTTTCTTTATCAGGTCCAGTGATAGACAAAAACGTCTCTTTTAGAAGGTGCAACAAGGTAAAGAGGATGATAAGATATCAATGTCAATAGATGGCATTACGTTTTTAAATTTAAGAGAAGAGAATTTCTGTGCCCATGAATTAGAAATATTAACCTTGTGTATAAGCAAAAATACCAGCATTAAGACACCTCGGACTGTGAAGGTAAAGCTGAAGGTGAAGGCAAAGTGAAGGTGAAGGTAAAGAAAATCAAATCCTAATGAATATAATATCTTCTTTCTGTTTTTAACATAACTTTCCATAGTTTTCTTTTGTTCCTCTGGTTACAGAGAAAGGATGTCTCAGAAATGAATACGGTTATTTTTTTTTTTTCTGTTTCCTTAAAAGACGGTGGTTTTATTGTAAACTATATCTCTTCTTAAGGTATTAAAATCACAAAAGAAATGAAATTTAATAATTATTTTCGGAAGAACAAGTGAAATTTTATGATTTTTAAAATTATACCACTCTTTGTAGGTTCCCATAGATAGGGTCTAATTAGAAACGGTCTTGATTTTCAGGGCTTTCAACAATTTACCTGAAGATATATCTTTCTTTCTCTCTTTTCTTTCCCTTCCTTCCTTCCTTCCTTCCTTCCTTCCTTCCTTCCTTCCTTCTTCCCTCCCTTTCTTTCTTTCTTTCTTTCTTTCTTTCTTTCTTTCTTTCTTTCATTTCTTAATTAATTTCTTCCATTTGCTCTTTCTTTCTTCTGTTGTTTCTTCCATTCTTTCTCTCCTTATTTCCTCTCTCCCTCCCTCTTTCTTTCTTTCTCTTTCTTTCTTTCTTTCTTTCTTTCTTTCTTTCCTTCCTTCCTTCCTTCTTCCATTTGTTCTTTCTTTCTTCCATTCTTTCTCTATCCCCTTCTTTCCTTCCTTCATCCTCCCTCCTCCTCTCTTTCTTTCTTTCTTTCTTTCTTTCTTTCTTTCTTTCTTTCTTCTTTGTTTTTCTTTCTTTCATTCTTTTACATGCTGTGCTCCCTGGAACTAGCAGAATTTAGCATAACTCTTTGGAAAGATTATAGAATTAATTGATATTGACAATCTGAAGTATGAAAGAGAGTTTGAGTTTCTCATTTTTCAATTATTTTATTTATTTTTCATCATAATAAGTGCACTCTTTAATCTTAATCCCTTATTTCTCCCAAACCCCCACCTGCTTCCCCTCTGGTAACCATCAGTTTGTTCTTTATAGTTGAGTCTGTTTCTTGGTTTCTGTCTCTCTCTCTCTCTCTCTTCTTTGATTTGATTGTTTGTTTTGTCTTAAATTCCACATATGAGTGAGATCATGTGGTGTTTGTTTTTCTCTGGCTGACTTATTTCACCTAGAATTATACTCCCTAGCTTCTTCCATGTTATTGCAAATAGCAAAATTTCATTTTTATGGCTGAGTAATACTCCATATATATATATATATGTATATAATGTTCCATATATATGTATGTATATATATATGTGTGTGTGTATACATGTGTGTGTGTGTGTGTGTGTGTGTGTATATATATATATATATATATATACACACCTCTTCTTCACCGATTCACCTACTGTTGGGCACTTGGGATGCTTCCATAGATTTGCTATTGTAAATAACGATGCAATAAACACAGGGGTGCATGTATCCCTTTAAATTAGTGTTCTTGTATTTTTTAGGTAAAAATACCCAGTAGTGGAATTACTGGATCTTTGAGTATTTTTTTTTATGATTTTTTTGAGGAAATTCCATGCTGTTTTCCACAGTGGCTGCACCAATTTACATTCCCACCAACAGTGTAAGAGAGTCCTTTTACTCCACATCCTTGCCAATACATGTTCTTGTGTTGTTGACTTTAGCTATTCTGACATGTGTGAGGTGATATCTTATTGTAGTTTTGATTTTCATTTCCCTGATGATGAGGGATGTTGAGCATCTTTTCATATGTCTGTTGGCCATCTGGATGTCTTCTTTGGAGAAATGTCTATTCATGTCTTCTGCTTATTTATTTATTTATTTTTAGAATGTTATTTTTTTTATTCTTTATTTTTTATTTTATTATTATTTTTAAATTTACACCCAAGTTAGTTAGATGTAGTGCAACAATTATTTCAACAGTAGATCCCTTAATTCCCCTTACCCATTTAGACCATCCCCCCTCCCACAACCCCTCCAGTGACTTTGTTCTCTATATTTATGAGACTTTTATGTTTTGTCCTCCTCCCTGTTTTTATATTATTTTTGCTTCCCTTCCCTTATGTTCATCTTTTCTGTGTCTTAAAGTCATCATATGAGTGAAGTCATATGATATTTGTCTTTCTCTGACTGACTAACTTCACTTAGCATAATACCCTCTAGTTCCATCCACCTTAATGAAATTGGCAAGATTTCATTCATTTTGATTGCCGAGTAATACTCCATTGTATATATATATATATATTGTATATATATATATATATATATATATATATACATAATATATATATATACAATATATACATATATATGTATATATATACAATATATATATACAATATATATATATATACACAATATATACTATATATATATATATATATATATATATATATATATACACACACACACACACACACACACACACATCACATATTCTTTATCCATTCATCTGTTGATGGACATTTGGGCACTTTCCATACTCTGCCTATTGTCAATAGCACTGTTATAAACATTGGGGTGCATGTGCCCCTTCAAATCTGCCACCTGAAAATTTGCATAACTACACAGTAGTGTAATTTCTCAGTCATAGGGTAGTTTTATTCTTAGTTTTTTGAGGAACCCCCATACTGTTTTCCCCAGTGGCTGCACCAGTTTGCATTACCACCAGCAGTGCAAAAGAGATCCTCTTTGTTAATTGCCAACACCAACATCTGTTGTTGCCTGAGTTGTTAATTTTATCCATTCTGACTGGAGTAAGGTCATTTCTCATTGTGGTTTTAATTTGTATTTTCCTGATGATGAGTGATGTTGAGCATGTTTTCATGTATCTTTACCATCTGATGTCTTCTTTGGAAAAATATCTATTCATGTCTTTTGCCCATTTCTTCACTATATTTTTTTGTTTTTTGGGAGTTGAGTTTGATAAGTTCTTTATAGATTTTGGATACTAACCTTTTATCTTATACATCTTATATGTCATTACCAAATATCTTCTCCCATTCCATCGGTTGCCTTTTAGTTTTGCTGATTGTTTCCTTTGCTGTGCAGAAGCTTTTATTTTGATGAGGTCCCAATAGTTCATTTTTGCTTTTGTTTTCCTTACCTCTGGAGACATGTTGAGTAAGAAGTTTCTGCGTCTGAGGTCAAAGAGGATTTTGCCTGCTTTCTCCTCTAGGATTTTGATGGCTTCCTGTCTTACATTTAGGTCTTTCATCCATTTTGAGTTTATTTCTGTGTATGGTGTAAGAAAGTGGTCCAGGTTCATTTTCCTGCATGTTGCTGTCCAGTTTTCCCAGTGGCAGTTGCTGAAAAGACTATCTTTGTTCCATTGGATATTCTTTCCTGATTTGTCAAAGATTAGTTGGCCATATGTTTGTGGGTCCATTTCTGGGTTCCCTATTCTGTTCCACTGATCTGAGTGTCGGTTTTTGTGCCAGTACCATACTGTCTTGATGATTACAGCTTTATAATACAGCTTGAAGTCCGGAATTGTGATGCCTCCTGCTTTGTTTTTCTTTTTCAAGATTGCTTTGGCTATTTGGGGCCTTTTCTGGTTCCATACAAATTTTAGGATTGTTTGTTCTAGCTCTGTGAAGAATGCTGGTGTTATTTTGATAGGGATTGCATTGAATATGTTGATTGCTTTGGGTAGTATTGACATTTTAACAATATTTGTTCTTTCTACCCAGGACCAGGGAATATTTTTCCATTTTTTGTGTCTTCTTCAATTTCTCTCATAAGATTCCTATAATTTTCACCGTATAGATTTTTCACCACTTTGGTTAGATTTATTCCTAGGTATTTTATGGTTTTTGGTGCAATTGTCAATGGGATCGATTCCTTGATTTCTCTTTCTGTTGCTTCATTATTGGTGTATAGGAATGCAACCGATTTCTGTGCATTGATTTTATATCCTGCCACTTTGCTGACTACATGAATCAGTTCTAGCAGTTTTTTTGGTGACATATTTTGGGTTTTTCATATAGAGTATCGTGTCATCTGTGAATAGTGAAAGTTTGACCTCCTCCTGGCTGATTTGTATGCCTTTTATTTCTTTGTGTAGTCTGGTTGGTGTTGAATAACAGTGGTGAGAGTGGACATCCCTGTCTTATTCCTGACCTTAGGGGGAAAGCTTTCAGTTTTTCCCCACTGAGGATGATATTAGCGTTGGGTCATTCATATATAGCTTTTATGGTCTCAAGGTATGATCTTTCTATCCCTACTTTCCTGAGGGTTTTTATCAAGAAAGGATACTGTATTTTGTCAAATGCTTTCTCTGCATCTGTTGAGAGATCATGTGGTTCTTGTCTTTTCTTTTATTGATGTGATGAATCACATTGATTGTTTTGTGGATATTGAACCAGCCCTGCATCCCAAGTATAAATCCCACTTGTTTGTGGTGAATAATATTTTTAATGTATTGTTGGGACCAGTTGACTAATATCTTGTTGAGGATTTTTGTATCCATGTTCATCAGGGAAATTGATCTATAGTTCTCCTTTTAGTGGGTTCTTTGTCTGGTTTTGGCATCAAGGTAATTCTGGCTTAATAGAAAGAGTTTGGAAGTTTTCCTTCCATTCCTATTTTTTTGGAACAGCTTCGAGAAAATAGGTGTTAACTCTTCCTTAAATGTTTGGTAGAATTCCACTGGAAAGCCATCTGGTCCTGGACTCTTGTTTTTTGGGAGATTTTTGAGTACTAATTAGATTTCCTTACTGGTTATGTGTCTGTTCAAGTTTTCTATTTCTTCCTGTTTCAGTTTTGGTAGTTTATATGTTTCTAGGAATTTGTCCATTTCTTCCAGATGGCCCATTTTATTGGTGTATAATTGCTCATAATATTCTCTTATTATTGTTTTATTTCTGCTGTGTTAGTTGTGATCTCTCCTCTTTCATTCTTGATTTTATTTATTTGGGTCCTTTCCTTTTTCTTTTTGATCAAACTGGCTAGTGGTTTATCAGTTTTGTTAATTATTTTCAAAGAACCAGATTCTTGTTTCATTGATCTGTTCTATTGTTTTGTTTTGTTGTTGTTGTTCTTGTTTGTTTGTTTGTTTTGTTTCGATAGCATTGATTTCTGCTTTAGTCTTTATTATTTCCCATCTTCTGCTGGTTTTGGGTTTTATTTGCTGTTCTTTTTCCAGCTCTTTAAGGTGTAAGTCTAGGTTATATATCTGAGACCTTTCTTCCTTCTTTAGGAAGGCCTGGATTGCTATATACTTCCCCTTTATGACTGCCTCCCAATGATCCCTGTGTCTCCAAGACATGCTCTGAGATGAGCAAGTCACTTCCTTCCTGCCTGTTCCCAATATTTTTTCAAACTGCCGGTTCTACACTGTGTCTTTAGGGACTATAGGCTGTGCTGTCTCTTTAAGGATGGGGACACTGCTTCCTAACGCATTCTAGGCTTCCCAAAGCCAGGGCTGTGGATCTTTTAAATTGCACACTTTAAGTCCTGCTGGTATTGAGAACTCACAAAAATCAGCACCTATCACTTTCAAGGTAAAATATTACAGAGATTTGTCCTTCATGTTTGTGGGAATCCTGGTATAAAATTCTGTTTTCTGCCTTTCTTGATGCCATAGGCATCCTCTCCACCATGGAGAGCCATGACAAATGTCACTCAGACCACATATTCACCTTTCCTACCTTCTTTGATATGGCCTCTTCCTTATCTTTAGGTGTAGACATTGTCCTGCCAGTTTTTGGGTGTTTCCTGGGTTATTTATGCAGATATGGGTGTTATTTAGTAGTATCTGCCAGATGAGTCGAGCTTAGGGTCCTCCCACTTGGCCATCTACCCAGCCAACTAACTTGAGAGAGAGAGAGAAATTGAGAAAGAAGATTCACTATCAGATATCTAAAAAGCCTTAACAACATTGCATCTAAAAAAACTTACTAACATTATGGGTTTCATTTGTTATAGTTTATTGTGTGTAATCTTACATGAAGTTCATGTAGATCATTCCCAAAGAAAGAGCTACAATTATTGTTTGTATTATAGGGCTCAATTCACCATGAGTCATATATAGATAGCTATATAGTAAGCAATATGGTATCTACAGAATAAGAGCTGATGATTCTATTTATTGATTATTGTGTGTCAGTTGGGTTTTTAGGTTTAAACAACAGAAACAACCCCTGATTAATTTAAGCAGAGAATATCTCCTGAAGATATTTGAAAGATCAAAGTATTTATAGGAAGACAGAAGAACAAAGCTTGGAGTCTATGTGCTAGAAAATATGTTCCAAATAATACCACAGTGTTAGGTTTCTAAAATCCACAGAGTTATTGCTACTGTTCACAGATACCACAGCTTGCTACAGCCACTAACAAGAACACTGACTAATGCTACTGCTAGACCTAATGCCATCCAGCCTCTAGAAATTGGATATATCTACTGCTAATACCTTACTCTCATTACAGTCAGTTATGCAGTGGCCCCGTCTCTTCTAGCCGGTTGTTTCTTATTCAAAATCTGAAATAATGCTTTCAGTTTGTCAATATTAGGTCATATTCCTGCACTCTCATTGCAATGGAATCTGTAAAATTAAATATCTGGCATTTTAAGTCTTTGTAATGTATATGTAAGTGATGAATCACTACATGGTACTCCTGAAGCCAATGTTACATTATACCTTAACTAAACAAAATATAATAAAAATTTTTGAAAAAAAAAGTCTTTGTAATGAGAGAAAATTCTGCAGCATAAGGTGGAACATTCCCAAACATTGTGATTTTGTCAGCAGTCAACAACAATGACAAAGATTTACCATGATTGCTAATTCTGGGCAACTCAAAGGTCATTTAGCATATCTATCCTTATGAAAATGTAATGCATAATAATTCAGTGACTCCTTCCATTCTTAAGGAAAAAGCCTTAGTTAACTCATGTTGATTTAATTATCACTCATTGAGCCTAAAACTAGAATTAGCCAGAGTTACTTAATATAATTGAAATACTTTATGAACACATTTAATTTCATGCAACAACCTTATGGGGAAATTACTCTTTCCAGCTGGATCTTAGATGGAATGTGGTACAACATGCTTCCTCTTTTCTGCTACAATGATCCTTCAGCCTCTACAAGACTAATGCACCAAAATGTGTGTTCTTATTTAAAGTTCCTTATCATAGAGATAGAAAAATTTAATATCAAAATTATGATGGGATAGGGACAAAAGTGAAAGTACTAGCTAACTTGAATATCCCTTTAAGTTCCTCATAATATAGTCTTTCTCAAAGACAGCTTTTCCCATGAATACTTTCTCCATTTCAATTCTGGGTCTGCTGCTTCAGTTTTGTACTTATAGGTTGAAAGAACCCCTTTCTTCAAGTATTTTAGTCAGAAACTACCTCCATTCTTGATTTCTCCCTCTTTCTGGAGTTACAAAAAAAAAAAAAAAGAAAAAGAAAAGAAAAGAAAAGAAAAGAAAAGAAAAGAAAAGAAAAAATCCTTACTGAGCCCTACAGTTTTAACTTTGAACTTTGAATAGTGTCTTAGTCAATTCAGGTAACCATAGCAAAATACCACACAAAATAATCCATATACTTGGTGGCTTATAAACAAAAGAAATGGAGAGAAATAAGATGCAGTGGAGTAGGAGGACCCTAGGCTCATCTTGTCCTGCAAACACAACTAGATAACTATCAAATCATTCTAAATACTCCAGAAACGAACCTGAAGACTGGAAGAACTAAAGAAGAACTCCATAACTAAGAAGAGAGAAGAAGCCACATTGAAGAAAGTAGGAAGTGTGGGGACGTAGTTTGGAGGAGTAATACAACAGAAATGTATTGCTCACACTTCTGGAGGCTGAAACCTGAAATCAGGACGTGAGTATGATTGTGTGGAGGCTGTCTTGCAAAACACAGACCTTTTATTTTGCCCTCACATGATGGAAGGAGTTTGGTAGAAGGAGTCTCTTTTATAAGGGCACTAATCCCATTCATAAGGGCTTAACTCTATAACTTAAGTAACTCTTAAAGGCTTCACCTCCTAATGCCATCACATTGGGCATTAGGATTTCAGTTTATGAATTTGGGGGGAACACATACATTAAAATCATAGCAAATAGTAACTCCCCAAACCCCAGATTGCTTCAGTTGGAGGGGTATTAGAATTACCTATTTCTCAGATTCTTCAATGATGATTTCATTTTCAATATCTCAAGCAGTGGAAATTCTTAGCCTAGTAGTTCTTTTCTTACTTGGCCTATTAAATGTGCACATATCTGAAGGTAAAATATTATTTCTTTCTTTTAATCAGAAATAGCACAGTCTACATGTGTGTTGAAGAAAAGAACAGTATCCTATAAGCAGGGTTTTGGTTCTGCCTTGAAGTAAATATGTGCCTCTTACAGAGATAAGACATACTTTCTTTGCCTGCAGTGATCAGAAAAGTGACATACAGGTTTCTCTATTTCCTGTGGGAATGCTACTAGCCTCAATTCAATGTTTTTTTTTATAAAATTGAGGGATGGCAGGTGGAGTTCTTGCAGTTCTTCTCACCACACATCCTGTCTAAAAATCAGGTATGTATCTATAGCAATAAGGAAGAATGTGCAAGTTAACGAGTTATTCTCAATTTTACAGACAGACTCACATAATTAAGTTCTTAGATTAACTCTAAGGACTGTTAGGGCTAGAAAGTTCCTAAAGAGATAAGTCCCAAACTTTCTTCTAGATATAAAAATAAAACCTGAAGCCTAATGACGATGTGACTTGTCCAATTGTTTCACCATAAAATGTATTTACAGTTCACAAGTATATGCTAAATTTTATGTCCCGAATTTAGTGCCAGAAGCCCATTTTAACCAAATCATATTGTAACCTCTGTTAGCCAAATGTAGGATGCGCTTGCATAAACAGTTTTAAATGAATGGTCCTACAGCACCATCACAAATTAGGGGGCATTTCATATTTCATAGCTAAAAACATATTTTCCACATTTCATGCATACCTTAAGATGAAAATTTTGAATAACTTCCAAGACAGACATTAAGTGAATTAAAGATATACTGATGGACAATGATTTAAAAAATCCTCTAGAGAAGGGAAAAATGATTAAAGCATCTAGATTTATTATTTGTTTTTTATTCTATAAAATTTCAGATTTCCAGATGAAAATACAGATTTTTTCCTTCCTTCTCATGTAGTTTAAATTACCCTACAAAAATTATGTTTTAAATCTAACCTATTGGGGAAAAAATAGAATTTAACTCCAGAGACTATGTGATTATAATATGATTTTAAGTGCTCAATTAATACCCATGATGACTATGATAATCCTAAAAAATATTCAGAAAGCATATACAGAGTTTATGTTTGGAATGTGATATCAGAGCCTTGATTAATGATAGAGATAAATAGAGAATGAAGAGAGAATAAAATACATTCTGTTCTTTAGAATAAAAGAGAACCATATGGTTATATGTTAAGGTAGTCAGTTTGCTGAAGAATTCTATCATTTGTTGAAGGAAAACAACTTTTTAAGTTACTTTGCTTCACCAACTAAATTAATGGAGTTTATATTCAGGAACATACAATAAGATTCATTGCAGAGTAGAAGTGATTTAATATGGTAATTTTCTTAGTACTTTTGTTATGGTGAAATATTTTCCAAATTATAAGCCAGGTCCAATTGACCTTAAAAAAAGAGAATATTCTTCTAAGGAGTAGAATATATCCATCGCAAATCTCAAAATGGATGTTAAAACAAACATAAAAAAAATAATACATTTACAGAAACTTTAAACTCATGCAATGGCAGTATCAAAAAAATAAATAAAAAAAAACCCATAACTTTAATATACTTTCTTATGAGTAGGTATCTTTGGCTGCAATCTCTCTCTCTCTCTCTCTCTCTTCCTCCTCCTCCTCCCTCCCTCTCCCCGTTTCTTCTTTCTCTTTCTTTGAAAATTCACTCATAGAAACTGAGATCTTAAAGGTTTTTAAAGTTTTTTTAATGTTTATTTATTTTTGAGAGAAAGAGACAGACCGCGAGTGGGGGAGGGGCAGAAAGGGAGGGAGACACAGAATCTGAAGCAGGCTCGGCTCTGAGCTGTCAGCACAGAGACCTGGCAGGGGTGGGGGTGGGGTGGAGGCGGCTGTCTTGAACTTGTGAACCACAAGATCATGACCTAAGCTGAAGTCCAACGCTTAACTGACTGAGCCACCCAGGCTCCCCTAAAGGTTTTTAAAGTTTTGATAGATCTTCTTTTTAAGATTGAAACAATTAGGCAAATTGACGTTTTCATACAGTGTATTTAAACCTCGAATAATGTTCCAAATCTACAAGTCTATAAAGGAAAAAAAAAGAGGGACAAATATGATCAATATGTAAACAAAATTGGAAGAAAATTTGGACTTGGAGGGCATGATAAAATTGAACAATGAAGGTAAAGAAAAAGGTTGGATGATTAGTTACTTTCAGAAGATTAAATGATGTATGGACTTACACTGTAATTTACATGCATGGTAATATATATACAAAAAGTCAATATAATTAGATACATGTAGGATGTATAAAATAGAAGGAGCATTACTACCACAATAAGAATATGAGAAAATGTCAAATAATCTAAAATATCATTTATTTTCTTGGAACTCTCAAAAGAGTTGATGTCACAGGGCAAACAGGGCAAATGGGGCAATGTGGTCTGAATTAAAGATATACTAAACTCTCCAAAAGAGATCCGGGACACAAAAACTATCCTCAGAGGCAGAGCTGTCCTTGTCAGGGGCTGGGGATGGAGGTTGGAATGGCACAGAGGTTTGACTACAAAGTAGCAGAGAGAATATTTTGTGATGATGGAAATATTCTATATCTTGACTGTGATAGGGTTTACATTATTATGTATTTGTCAAAATTCAAAAAAACTGTACATCAAAAAAGAGTGATATTTAACATATATAAATTGTAATTCAATAACCTGAATTTTTAAAAATGTAATACAATAAATGCTATTAAAATATTAGTAACAAAGCATTGCTATCACAAAACTGGTAAAGACATGCTTAAAAATATATGCATAATGAATACTCAGAAACCATTCATTTTATTTTATATATTTGAAGAGGTTGGAATATATATTCTTGATTGTGGGCTTAGTCCAACAAGTGTTTGTAAAGCAACTTATATTTACATATGCACTTACCATTTATTGACTGCTTTTAGTTCTCATTTAGTTGTAAATACACACTTGGGTTATATTTACAACAGAGGATACTGTATTGTTCCTGGGTCTTAACTTATAAACCTTTATAAGTCAGTCACCTGACTGAGTGATGACATACAGAGGATAAAGCCACTGGAAAAATATTATTAAAACAGTTTCCCCAGAAATGATAAGCACAGCAGGTCATAAAGGACGACACAAAGCCTATAACATGGAGTGAGTAAGCAGATAAATAGGAACTGGGACTCTGCCTTTATGACTGTGGTGGCAGGAAGTAACTAGTAGAGATGTCCATTATTAGGTAATAAGGAGAAGCAGGCAGGTCAAGATCACTAGCTGGAGAAGTGTAATACAACTTTGTTGCTCTGTGAAAGCTACTTTGCAGTGAAGACATAAACAACATTGGTTATCAGGCTTGCCTTGTGACTCAGCAGATTTACGAAGAGTTTGGGAATAATTAGATGTCAAATTGTCAATACAGAACCTAGAAACATGGATAATACATATGGATATCATTTCTACCTTATACATAGGGAAACTGAGGCTTAGAGTGAAACCACTCAGTTAAGAAAAGACACAAAGCAAAGAGCAGAGCTAGTTTTTAAATCTAAGTATTTTGAAAAAAAAATGTTCAACGATTTTCAAATTACCTTCCCTAGACTATATATATAACCACATATTTAAAAATCTGCTTTGTCTATATGTAAAAAAAGCAAAGAAACAAACATTTTGATAAAATTCATTTAAAAAATACATATATACCAGGCATTGTTTGATATCTTGGAAATAAAACAGTGAAACAATGTTTCTTTTCTTATTTCATGAAATAACTAAATTAGCAGTAAAGACCTCAGTTGCATAATCACATAGTCTTCATATTACCAAGACTGGTTTCCCCAACCAGTCTAAATATTTTAGATAAAAATAGCCACTCATTATTTAACATCCATCTATTTTTCTTCTTTAATATTTTATTTAAATTCAAGTTAACATACAGTATATTATTAGTTTCAGGTGTACAATATAGTGACTCAACACTTCCATATAATACCTCATGCTCTTCACAACAAGTGCACTCCTTAATCCCCATCACCAATTTAACCCATCCTCCCACCAACTTCCTCTATGGTAACCATCAGTTTGTTCTCTATAGTTAAAAGTCTGTTTCTTGGTTTGCCTCTTTTTTTTTTTTTTACTCTATGTTTGCTTTGTTTCTTAAATGACACATATGAGTGGAATCGTATGGTATTTGCCTTTCTCTGACTAAACTATTTTCCTTAGAATAATACTCTCTAGCTCCATCCACAGCATTGTTAATGGCAATATTTTATTCTTTTTTGTGGCTGAGTCATATTCCAATGTAAATTTATCCATATATTCTTTATCCATTTATCAGCTGGTGGACATTTGGGCTCTTTCCATAATTTGGTTTTTCTTGATAATAATATTTTTGATAATGATAATGATGTTATAAACATGGGAGATAATGTATCATTTATTTCTGCTCTAATCTTTATTATTTCCTTTCTTCTGCTGGTTTTAGGCTTCATTTGTTGCTATTCTAGCTTCTTCTAGATTGTTTATTTGAGATTTTTCTGGCTTCTTGAGGTAGACCTGTGTTGCTATATGCTTTTTTAAAAAATGTTTTAAATGTTTTATTTTTTTTTTTTTTGAGAGAGAGAGAGACAGAGAGAGAGAGAGAGAGAGAGAGAGAGACAATAGGCGAGGGGCAGAGAGAAAGGGAGACACGGAATCTGAAGCAGACTCCTGGTTTTGAGCTGTCAGCACAGAACCCGACACGGGGCTTGAACCCACAGACCACAAGATCATGACCTGAGACAAAGTCGGATGCTTAACTGACTGAGCCACCCAGGCACCCCTATATATGTCTGTCTTAGGACAACTTTTGTTGCAACCCAAAGGCTTTGGAATGTTGTGTATTCATTTTCATTTTTTTCCATGTATTTTTAAAATTTCTTATTTGATTTTCTGGTTGACCCATTCATTGTTTAGTAGCATGTTGTTTAACTTCCATGTATTTGTGGTTTTCCCAAATTTTTTTTCTTGTGGTTGACTTCACGTTTCATAGCTTTGGGGTGAGAAAATATGCATGGTATTATCTCAATTTTTTTATTGTTGAGGCATGATTTTTGACCCATTATGTGTTCTATTCTAGATAATGTTTGGTGTGCACTTGGAAAAAAAAAGTATATTCTGCTGTTGTAGGATGGAATGTTCTAAATATATTTGTTAAGCCATCTGTTCCAGTGTGTCACTCAAAGCCATTGTTTCCTTTTTGGTTTTCTGCTTAGATAATCTGTCCATTGTTGTAAGTGGGGTGTTAAAGTCCCCTACTATTATTGTATTATCAATTAGTTCATGTATGTTTATTTGTTTGTTTGAGAGAGAGAGAGAGAGAGAGAGAGAGAGCAAGCACAAGTGGAAGAGAGGCAGAGGGAAAGGAAGAGAGAATCTTAAGCAGGCTCCACACCCAGCACAGAGCCTGACTCGGAGATTGATCTCATGACTTTGAGATCATGACTAGAACTGAAATCAAGAGTTGGTTGCTTAACCAACTGAGCCACCCAGGCACCCCAATGAGCCAGTCTAATTCATCTAGTTTGTCCAAAATAAGTATTGCTACTCCAGTTTTCTTCTGATATCCATTTACATGATAAATGTTTCTCCATCCCCTCAATTTATTTTTTTAAGAATTGCTTAAGTTTATTTATTTATTTTGAGAGAGAGAGAGAGAGAGAGAGAGAGTGCATGAGAAGGGATAGGGCAGAAAGAAAGGGAGAGAAAGAATTCCAAAAAGGCTCCACATTGTCAGCACAGAGCCTGATACAGGGCTTCATCTCACAAACCTTGAGATCATGACCTGAGCTGAAATCAAGAGTTGGTTTCTTACCCAACTGAGCCACCCAGTGCCCCATCATCCCCTCACTTTCAATCTGCAGGTGTCTTTAGGTCTGAAATTAGTCTCTTTTAGGCAGCATATAGACAGTCTTGTTCTTTTATCTATTGTGACACCCTATCTGTTTTTATTGGAGCATTTATTCTATTTACATTCAGAGTCATTATTGGTAGATATAACTTTAATGGCATTTTCTTGTTTTGTTGTTGTTTCTGGAGATTTTCTCTGTTCCTTGTCTTTGTCAATTTTTTTTCTTTACTTTCCACTCAAAAAGTCCCCTTTAATATTTGTTGCAGGGCTGGTTTAGTGGTCACAAACTCTTTTAGACTTGTCTGTGAAACTCTTTATATATCCTTTTATTCTGAATGATAGCCTTGCTGGAGACTGTATTATTGGCTGCAGATTTTTCCATTCAGCATGTTGTATATATCATGCCACTCCCTTCTAGCTTGCCAAGGTTCTGTTGATAAATTTCCAACTAGCCCTACATGGTTCCCCTTGTAAGTGAAGGACTTATTTTGTCTTTCTGTTTTGAAGATTTTTTTATCACTATATTTTTCTTTTTTTTTAAATTTTTGTTAACATTTATTTATTTCTGAGACAGAGAGAGACAGAGCATGAACGGGGGAGGGGCAGAGAGAGAGGGAGACACAGAATCGGAAGCAGGCTCCAGGCTCTGAGCTGTCAACCCAGAGCCCGACGCGGGGCTCAAACTCACAGACCGTGAGATCGTGACCTGAGCTGAAGTCGGATGCTCAACCGACTGAGCCACCCAGGCGCCCCATATATTTTTCAAATTCAATCACAATATGTCTTGGTATTGGCCTGGTTTTGTTGATTTTGATGGGAGTTTTCTGTGCCTCCTGGATCTGGATGTCTGTTTCCTTCCCCAGATTTGAGAACTTTTCAGGTATTATTTCCTCAAATAAATTGTCTGCTCCTTTTTCTCTCTCTTCTTCTTTTATTCCTATAATATGAATGTTGTTATAATTCATGGATTCACTGAGTTCCCTAAGTTTATTCTTGTGTTCTGTAATTCTTCTTTCTTTCAACTTCATTATTTTCCATTTTTTGTCTTCTGTATCACTTATTCATTCCTATGCTTATTCCAGCCTGTGTTCATTGCATCAATCCAGTTTCTAAACCTAGTCATTGCCTTTTTCATTTCTGACTGTTTTTAAACTCTTTTCTAAATTTTATTTATTTGTTTTGAGAGAGAGAGAGAGAGAGAGACAGAGACAGAGCAGGAGAGGGGTAGAGAAAGAGGGAGATAGAGAATCCCAAGCAGGCTCCATGCTGTTAGCTCAGAGCCCAATATGGGGTTTGATCTCACAAGCCATGAGATCATGACCTGAGCCAAAATAAAGGGTTGGTCCCTTAACTGACTGAGCTACCTAGGCGCCCCAGACACTTAACTCTTCTATCTCTGTAGTAAGGTCTTCCTGAAGTCTTCCATTCTTCCATTCTTTACTCAAGCCCAGCGAGTATTCTTATGATTGTTGCTTTATATTCTCCATCAGACATGTTGCTTCTATCCGTTTCACTTAGATCTCTGGCTGTGACCTTATCTTGTTCTTTCATGTTGGATGAATTCCTCCATCTTGATATTTTGTCTAAGTCTCTGGGCAGGGGTAGGGAATGGTGCCAGCCAGCTTCTTTGTCCCCAGAGAGGCACCACTGTGAATGGTGCCTCTCAAGGACACACTCCAAGAAGAGGGAATAATCGCCACCCATGTGTTCCAGGCATTCTTCAGATCTCTGTTTCCATATCATCTGCCCCCAGGTTTTTGCCTGCCTTCTCTCCAGGAGTAGGGCAGCACCCTAAGGGCTCTATCATAGCCATGCCTGCTGACCTTTAAATTCCAGACTTTAAGCCCCACTGGTTACAAGAACTCAGGAAAATCAGCCCCTATCATTTTCCTAGCCAATGGCTTTGGGACAATGTTCTCCTTGTGCATTTCCCTGTGTGTTCCTCTCTCTTTCTCACGCTTCACTCACAGCTCACTCCCCTCTTCAGTACTCATGATGTTTCTCCCCCAAACCACCTCTCGTACTTCTTACCTTCCTTGATGTGGCCTCTTCTCTCCCTCTAGTTGTGGTTTTTGTTCTGTGAGTCTTCAGGTTGATTTCTGAGGTATTCAAAATGATTTAATGGTTCTCTAGTTGTGTTCCAGGGATGAGATGAGCCTAGAGTCCTCCTACTCCACTGTCATCCTAGCTCCTCCCAAATACATCTATTTTTAATCTATGTAGGTATCTTCTTTTCTTACAAGGCGAGAAGAAATATCTTTTATATACTTTATAATAATGACAATGACTAGTCTTTATATATCACTATGTGCTAATAGACACTATTCTAAATAATTTATATTGCTTCTCTTAATCCTTACAACAATTCTGAGTTATGTACTATTATTATGTACTTTTTGCAGATGTGAACCAAGTAATTTAAATATTATTTAAATAAATATAGACTTGATATTTCAACCCACCTCTACATCAGTCTTAATTCTTAACTACTACATTAAATGGCATCTATAACAACCTCAGAAAATTTTAAGTCAGGATCATTGAGAATCAATACAATGAAACTAAAAAGTATTAATTCAAAGCGTCTAAGTCTATTGTTTATTTCAGAGAATATGAAAATATTAAGTCCCACAGGATCTCTCAGTTGTAAGATTGACTGAGCACTAAAAAGTAGTTTGCATGGTTTGAGGAGTAATATTTCCTGGTCTAAGGAAAACTGAGTTTTGCATAACTTAAATTTTATTCCCAATTCTCATGTATTAGTTCTATGGTTTTGCAAACTACATCTTTAAGTTTTAGTTTTCTAAGATATTCATTTTCAGGGCTTAGGTATTAAACATACATTATACATTAAAGTACTTAGTACAGTATCTGAAAACAGCAATTAAAATTGATTATTCCATTGCTTCTCAAAGGTATTTGTATTCAATACTATTTTCTAAAGTATTATTTTTGTTCATACCACATGAAGCCACTGAGTTTCTCATGGAATAATAAAATAGTATTAGTGGCTTTTCTTAGAACAACAATTTAAGGAGTTACTCGCAACTGATTTAATGCAAAACAAAACAGAAATTCCCTCCCAAGAGTGGGGAGATAAAGAAATAAGGACCCTTAGGTATTAGTTAAGTAAAAAAGGCATTCCGGTTTACTTCTTCCTCCATACTTCTTAGAAAACTGTATTAGTTGGAAATTGTATTGGTTAGAAAACTGTATTAACTTGGGCTGTCATAACAGAATACCATGGACTGGGTGGTTTAAACAACAGAGATTTATTTCTCACAGTTCTCCAGGCTGGGAAGTCTAAGATCAAGGTGGTGGCCAATTCCATTCCTGGTGAGCGTTCTCTTTCTGACTTCTTTCTTGCTTTTAGATAGCCACTTTTTTTTGTGGTGTACTCACATGCTCTTTCCTCACGTGTGTGTGTATGTGTGTGTGTGTGTCTGTGTGTGTGTGTGTGTGTGTGTGTGTGTGCAGGAAGTGGGAGAGGTAAGGGAGAGAAGCAGAGACAGAGACTGAGAGACAGAGGCTGAGAGAGGGAAATTGAGAGATGAAAGAAAGCAAGTCTTTGATGTTCTTTTTACAAAGACACTACTACACCTATCATGAGGGCACCAGCCTCATGACCTCATCTAACCCTAATTACCTCCCCATGTCCCCATCTCCGAATACTAAAACATGGGTTAAGGATTCAACATAAGACTTTGGTGGAGGAGGGGACACAAACATTCAGTTCATAACAAAAACTAAAGGCCTAATATTTTTATTATTCTTTCATTTGATATGATTAAAACATATAGTTTTTGACATAAATGTTTCAGTTGATGAAATATGACAAGACATTTAGAAGGTTGAATGGAAGCTTGACTTAATTTAGATTTAAAAAATCATTTTATCTACAGATTTTACTTTTTTTAAATGTATAATTTATTTTGGGAGAGAGAGAGAGCGGGGATGGGGGGCAAGAGAGGAGGGGAGAGACAATCCCAAGCAGGCTCACCTTGTCAGCACAGAGCCCTATGCAGGGCTTAATCTCACAAACCATATCATGACCTGAGCTGAAATCAAGGGAGATGCTTAACTGAGCCAGCCAGGTGCCCCAGCAGATGTTACTTGTTATAATGACACTACTCTCCAAATAATTGCATCAGAATGCATGATAACATTGAAATTAGGGTGGTTTTGAGTGGAACACTACTTGGTTTTGAATACTTATGTCCATATGGATTGTGGAACTCAAAATATATTCATATGTACTTAAAATTTATATAAAAATAAGATTCATTTGTTAGTCATTTGTTTTCCAGGTTGATAGAGTACCTACATACTATGTGTGCTTACTTTGGGAAGTATATGTTAAGCATCAGCATATCTGCAGAATATGACCTCCATTTTCCACATATTTAATTTACTTTCAGGTTGTTTGCTTTCCTTACTAGAGGCTTTAAATTTTGGTGTCATTTTTGTTTTATATCTTTTCTCCTTCTAGAAAATTGATACATGATTTTTAATTTTTCTTCCTAAAAGCTAATTGATGTATGTTTAGTGCTAATATGGATATTGACAAATGATCATGGGAACAGTAGCCATCAGTAAAAATAACAAACTAATAGTGGAATTACTGGATCATATGGGATTTCTACTTTTATTTTTTTGAGAAATCTTCATATTTTCCAAAGCAGCTACATCACAAAGCATTCCCACTAATAGTGCATTATTTTTCCTTTTTCTCCACATCCTCACCAACACTTATTGTTTCCTGTGTTTTTTGATTTTAGTCATTCTGACAGGTGTGAGGTTATTTCATTATAGTTTTGATTTACATTTCCCTGGTGAGTGATATTGAACATCTTTTCATGTGTCTGTTAGCCATTTGTACATCTTTGAAAAATGTGTTTGTGTGTTCTGCCCATTTTTTTTTTAAATTCATGTTTATTTATTTTTGAGAGAAAAAGCATGAGCAGGGAAGGGGCAGAGAGAGAGTGAGTCACAGAATCTGAAGCAAGCTCCAGGCTTTGAGCTGTCAGCACAGAGCCCAAAGCAAGGCTGGAACCCATGAACTGTGAGATCATGACCTGAGCCAAAGTCGGTTGCTTAACCAACTGAGACACCCAGGCACTCCTGTATTTGGCCCATTTTTAATTGGATTATTTGAGAGTTTTATTTGAGTGTGTGTGGAGTTCTATAAGTTCTTTATATATTTAGGATATTAACACCTTATCTGGTATATCATTTGTAAATATCTTCTGCCATTCAGCGGGCTTTTTGTTTTGTTGATTGTTTCTTTCACTGTGCAAATGCTTTTTATTTTGGTGTGATCCCAGTAGTTTAATGGTGCTTATGTTACCTTGCCTCAGGAGATCTATCTAGTCAGATGTTTCTATGACTGATGTCAAAGAGAATACTATTATCTAGTTACACAAAGAAAATGAAAACACTAATTCAAAAAGACATATGCACTCCTATGTTTATTTTGGCATTATTTGCAATAGCCAAGATATGGATTCAACCCAAGTGTTCATTGATAGAAGACTGGATAAAGAAGAATATATATGTATACACATATACATATGTGTGTGTGCATATATATATGATAAAGAAGATAAAGAAGATAAATATATGTATATATCTATATCTATGTATATATAAATATATGTATGTATATATATGTATATGTGTATATATATACATATATGTATATGTGTGTGTATATGTGTATATATATATGTGTGTATATATATATATATATATATATATATATATATATATATCCTTGTTGGATATCCTTGTTGTGTTCCTTATCTAAAGGCAAAGCTTTCAGTTTTTCCCCATTGAGGATGATATTAGCTGTGGGCCTTTCATATATGGCTTTTGTGATGTTATGTTCCTTCTATCCTGACTTTCTTAAGGATTTTTATAAGAAATAATGCTGTATTTTGCCAAAGACTGTTTCTGCATCTATTGGCAGGATCATATGGTTCTTATCCTTTATTTTATTAATGTGATGTATCACATTGATTGATTTGCAAATATTGAACTAGCCCTGTAGCCAAGGACTGAATCCCACTAGATCATGGTGAATAATTCTTTTAATGTACTATTGAATTTGATTTGCTAGTATCTTGTTGATAATTTTTGCATCCAGTTTTATCAGGATATTGGCTTGTAATTCTCCTTTATAGTGGAGTCTTTGGTTTTGTAATCAAGGTAATGCTGGCTTCATAGAAAAAGTTCAGAAGCTTTCCTTCCATTTCTATTTTTTTAATAGTTTTAGAAGATTAGGTATTAACTATGCTTTAAATGTCTGGGAGAATTTCCCTGGGAAACCATCTGGCCCAGAACTCTTATTTGTTGGGAGATTTTTGATAACAGATTCAATTTCTTCACTGATTATGGGTCTGTTCAAATTTTCTATTTATTCCTGTTTGAATTTTGGTAGTGTGTGGATGTCCAGGAATTTGTCCATTTGTTCCAGATTGTCCAGTTTGTTGGCATGTAACTTTTCATAGTATTCTCTAATAATTGTTTGTATTCCTGTGGGGTTGGTTGTGATCTCTCCTCTTTGATTCATGATTTTGTCTATTTGGCTCTTCTCTTTTCTTTTTGAGGAGTCTGGCTATGGGTTAATCAATTTTGTTTATTACTTAAAAAAAACAGCTCTTAGGTCCACTATTCTGTTCTTTTGTTTGTTCATTTGTTTTTGAGTTCTATATTGTTTATTCTGCTCTAATCTTTATTAATTATCTCTATTATTCTGCTGGCTTTGTTTCTTTTTGGGTTATTTGGTTTGTTTGTTTTTGTTTTTGTTTTTGTTTTGTTTTTTACTGCTATCTTTCCAGCTTTTTGATACCTGAGGTTTAATTGTGCATTTGGGATATTTCTTGCTTCTTGAGATAGGCCTTAATTGCAATGTATTTTCTTCTTGGGACTGCCTTTGCTGAGCCCCAAATGGTTTGGACTGTCGTGTTTTCATTTTTATTTGCTTTCCATGTATTTTTAAATTTATTCTTAATTTTCTGGTTGACCCATTCATTCTTTAGAAGAATTTTCTTTACCCTCTATATATTTGGGGGCTTTCCATTTTTTTTTCTCGTGGTTCATTTTGAGTTTCATAGTGTTATGATCAGAAAATATGCATGACATGATCTCAATCCTTTTATACTCGTTGAGGGCTACTTTCTGACCCAGTATGTGACCTATTTTGGAGAATGCACATGTGTATTTGAGAAAAATGTGTATTCTTCCACTTTTGGATGAAAAGTTCTGAATATATCTATTAAGTCCATTTGGTCCAATGTGTCATTCAGAATCATTGTTTCCTTATTGATTTTCTGCCTAGATTATCTGCCCATTGTTGTAAGTGGAGTATTAAAATCCCTTACAATCATGGTATTAAGGTACATTTGTTTATGTTTGTGATTAAGTGATTTATATATTTGTGTGTTCCACGTTGAGGGCATAAACATTTACAATTGTTAGCTCTTCTTGATAGATAGAACTCTTAATTATGATATAATGTCCTGCTTCATGTCTTGTTATAGTCTTTGTTTTAAATCTCATTTTTCTTATATAAGTATGGTTACTCCAGCTTTCTTTTGACATCCAGTAACATGAAAGATGGTTTTCCATCCCCTCACTTTCAATCTGCAGGTGTCTTCAGGTCTAAAATGAGACTCTTGTCAGCAACATATAGATAGATGTGTCTTTTTTTAAAAATTCATTCTGATACTCTGTGTCTTTTGATTGGGGAATTTAGTCCATTTTCATTCAGAGTGATTATTGAAAGGTACAGGTTTAGCGTCATTGTGTTATCTCTAGGTTTCATGTTTGTGGAAATGTCTGGTCCTTTGTAGTCTGTGCTGCTTTCACTCACAAAGCCCCCCTTAGGAGCTTTTGCAGGACTGGCTTAGTGGTCATTGAAATTTTTTAGTTTTTGATTTTCTGGGAAAGTCTTTATCTCTCCTTCTATTCTGAATGACAGCCTTGCTGGATAAAGAATTCTTGGCTGCATATTTTTCCTATTCAGCATATTTAATATTTCCTGCCAATCCCTTCTGGCCTGCCATATTTCAGTGAACAGGTCTGCTACTAACCTTATGTTTCTAGCCTTGTAGGTTAAGTCATGTTTGTCCATAGCTGCATTCAGAATTCTCTCTTTATCTTTGCATTTTGCAAGTTTCACTATGATATGTTGTGGTGTTAACCTGTTTTTGTTGATTTTGAAGGGAGTTCTCCATGCCTCTTGGACTAAGATGCCTGTTTCATTTTGTGGATTAGGGAAGTTCTCAGCTACAATTTGTTCAAATAAACCTCTGCCCCTTTCTCTTTCTCTCCTTCTTCTGGAACTCCTATTATATGGATATTTCGTTTCATTGAATCATTTAGGTTTCTATATCTCTCCTTGTGGCTTAGTGTTTTCTTATATCTCTTTTCCTTGGATTCATCATTTTCCATAATTTTATCTTCTATGTCACCTATTCTCTTCTCTGCTTCTTGCATCCTCTCTGTCACTATATCTAGTTTATTTTGCATCTCATTTATAGCATTTCCTAATTCAGTGTGACTATTTCTTAGGTTTTTGATCTCTGCAGCAATAGATTCTCTGCCATCTTGTATGCTTTTTTTCAAGCCCAGCTATTAGTCTTATGACTATTATTCTAAATTCTTGTTCAGGTGTGTTTTTTATATGTTTTGAGCAGGTCACTGGTTGTGATTTCTTCTTGACCTTTCTTTTGTGCTTTGGTTTGTTTGTTGAAGTAACTCTGGAGTGAAAGAAAGGGTGGGGAAGCCTGATCTCATACAAAAAGAAAAATTAAAGGGGCAAAAAAAAAAGACCAACCAGAGAATAAAAAAAAAATACATAAGGTTTAATCCAGAGAGAGAGAAAGGAAAGGAAAGAAGAAGGAGACATAGAGATTGTGTAAAAAGAATAGAGTAAAAATTCCTGGTGAAACAAACAAAACAGAGAAAAAAATGTATATAATTAGAAACATATATATATACATAAACATGTATAAATATATGTACATAAAATTGTCCAAAAATCAAATCAGAAAGTATGAGCCTCATTTTAAAGGAAAAAGAAGAGGGTACAAAGAGAAAGGAAGAAGAAAAGAAAAGAAAAGAAAAGAAAAGAAAAGAAAAGAAAAGAAAAGAAAAAGACAAACAGATTAACAGATAAAAACACAAGATGGTTGTCTGTTGATGCCTGGGACCAGTGGCTGTCCTGGGCTGGAGTAGAAGCTGCCTGGTTCCCAGAGTGTCAGTCCCTTTCCAGTAGATAAGAAGTTGTCAAGCACAGTGGGGCGGGGTTTGGTGTTAGTGGGTCCCACCTCCACTGGGAGCCACTGTGCTGGTCCCTAAGTCCCAATATGTTGGTGATGGGGAGAAAAATGGTGACACCCCAATTTCTCTTCCCTGGACTTGTCTCAAACCACGCTATTCAGGCAGCCTTCACAGAATAGCTAGGCAGTCAGCTTGCCCTGCTCCACAGTACTCTAGTGCCTCCTTGGTGCTCAGCTGTGCATCAAAACCCAATGTCTTAATGAGCCTGCACTGCCTGGACCCTGTTCTGGTGTAGCGTCACTCAGCCCTGCCAATAAAAGGCCTTTTGCTGGTACCTGCAGGGTTTTTTTGTTGTTCTTGGGGAAACAATGAATCCTCTTCCCACAGTACTGAAGGGAGGGTAGTGTTCTCTCCCTGTGCCTTGTGATTGCTATCACACCCCTGGGCCTGCTCCCTCAACCCCAGGCACCTGCACAAGGCTGGCTCTGGTCTGGAGAAAGTTGTGCACTTTTGGAAACCATGATCTTCAGCTCCTGAAGCTGTTTGCAAAATAGAAACTGGAACTATCTTTATTTCTCACTCATCAGTCTGTGGTCCAGAGGTTTTTCTTTTGTGCTAACATAATACCACAATTCCACACCCTGTCTTTCCCTTCTGTCTTTCCACAGAAGGGGTTTCCTCCCCTCCATGTCTACACCATTTTATCCACCCCAATTCACTTATGTGCACCTCAGTCCTGGCAAGCTCTCTCCCTCCACCTGTGGAGATCCTTCTGCCATGCTGCAGATTGATTTCCTGGGTGTTCCAAATGATCTTACCTCAATACAGCTTGTCCCCCTACTTCTCCACCATATTAACTCCTCTCACAGCCAACTTTTCTAATGCTTTAGGAGATATTTTTTGGAACCACATGGTCATAGACACAGATGCACTGGTTGGAAACAACCCATGGCACACTTTGATCAGTGAATTAAAAAGGCTGCCAATTTCAGAGTGTTCCATCTCTAAAAAAGAGTCTAGCTGGTAAAGAGCAAGACAATAGCTCATTCAAGAGAAGACCAAAGGGAGCCACATTAAAAAGGTGCTGATGAGGGAAGGTTCTGAATGACGTTTAGAATATAATTGTGCTGGAGCACTAATTGATATCATTTTATCTTTTACAAGCCTTAAAATATTCATTGAAGAGCATCAGATTCTCTGATTGTCAACTGTGGAATTTATCATTGTGATTGGAGAGATATGGCCAGGTATACCTAAAAATAAATGAATAAATAAAAGTGGAGTAGAGGAAGATGAATGATTGCTGAGTAAAGAAGGTTAGGCAGCATTTATTTGAATTTAGGACAGAGTTCTATCCCATACCATTAATGTATATTCTGGGACCAGTGACACCTCATTAAGAAAGAATATCTCTCCTTTTTCACATAAACGTCATAAGAAATATAATGCAGAAGTTTACAGAGTAAGAAAATGTTCCATGAATTTTGATTATGTGGCTAATAGTCATAGATTACAGGTATTATAAATGAAAGGCTCTTAGAAAAAATATTTACTTCTGAACTACCCATATGTTTTTGTTTCCTTTAATCCATATAAGCACATGAGATGGCTCTTCCAGGTTAAATAATTCACCTAGAAGCACTGAGCAGAGATTTCACCATTTTTTTCCATTGTGAGCAATTTAAAACGATGAGAATAAGCATAAAATTAGAAGCTGATGGCTTCATCATCAAAACAACCATGTTTATAACTGAGTAAATAGAAATTATATATCTCTATATATTCAGACATATGTAAGTATGTGCATATCATCAAAATATGTAAAATTATCTTTCAAAGGTAGGAAAAATAAATCATAAATCATCAATTGGAATCATAAAGGGAAGTAATACAAGGTTTTATTAAATTTCTAAGTTTTAAAATATATACTTTATAGTTATATTATCCTTATGTATGGAAAAAGTAAACTAGGGAGAAAGAGTTGGAGGAGAGAAGAGATAGAGAAAAAACAGATGTACTATTTTAACATTTTTCAAGGTCGAAAGAGGTAAATAACTCATATACATATATCCATTTATTCATTCAGGAAATATTTATTGAATACCTACCATATGTTGTATACTGATTTGGGTATTGGTAATACAAAATAAAGAGAAAACCCTAGCTGTCATGTAGCATAATTTTGTAAGAAAAAATGAAATTAAATATATCCATATATGTGACAAAATGATGAAAAAGAATAAGGCAAGGGAAAGGAAATAGAATGTCAGTAGAGGTATAGGAATAGGAGGGGCTCCTTTTTTACTAACATGCAGTATTATGTTAGTTTCAGGTATACAATATAATGATTTACCAATAGTATACGACAAGTGTACTATTAATCTCTACTTACTTTATCCATTCTCCCACTCATCTCCCCTCTGGCAGTCACCAGTTTGTTCTCTGTATTTGAGAGTCAGTTTCTTGTATATTTGTTTGATTTTTGTGTTTTGCTTTCATCACATATAAGTGAAATATATGGTATTTCTTTCTCTCTGTTTTATTTTACTTAGCACTATACCCTCTAGGTCCATTAATATTATTTCAAGTGACAAAATTTCATTGTCTTTTATGGCCTAATAATATTCCATTGTGTGTATGTATGTGTGTGTGTGTGTGTGTGTGTGTGTGTATATATATATATATATATATATATATATATATATCACCTTTTCATTATCCATTCATCTATTAAGTATGTATGGCTGCTTCCATAATTTGGCTATTATAAATAATGCTGCAATAAACATAAGGGTGAATACATCATTTAAAATTAGTGTTTTTGTATTCTTTGAGTAAATACCCAGTAGTGCAATTATTGGATCATAGAGTATTTCTGTTTTCAAAATTTTGAGGAGCGGCACCTGGGTGGCTCAGTCAGTTGTGTCCAACTTTGGCTCAAGTCATGATATCATGATTGGTGAGTTCAAGCCCTATATCAGGGTCACTTCTGTCAGTGCAAAGTCTGCTTGAATCCTCTCTCCCCTTCTCTCTGCCCCTCCCCAACTTGTGCTTTCTCAAAAATAAATAACACATTTAAAAAATAATAAAAAAATAAAATTTTGAGGAACCTCCATACCGTCTTCCACAGTGACTGCAATAGTTTGCATTATCACCTACAGTACACGAGTGTTCCTTTTTCTGCACATCCTTGCCAACACTTGTTTCTTTGTTCTTGATTTTAGCCATTCTGACAGGTTTGAGGTCATAGCTCATTGTGGTTTTGATTTGTATTTCCTTGATGATGAGTGATGTTGAGCATCTTTTCATGTATTTGATGGTCAGCTGCATGTCTTCTTTTGTGAAATGTCTGTTCATGTCTTCTGCCTATTTTTTAATTGGATTATTTGTGGGCTTTTTTTTATATTAAGTTGTATAAGTTCTTTATATATTTTGGATACTAATTTTTTATTGTATATGTCAATTGTAATATCTTCTCCCATTTAGTATGTTGTCTTTTACTTTTGTTTATTGTTTCCTTTGCTGTGCAGAAACTTTTCTTTTGATGTAGTGCCAATAGTTTATTTTTGCTTTTATTTCTCTTGTTTCAGGAGACATATATAGAAAAATATTACAGCCAGTCCTCTAGTATTTCTTAAATAAGATGATAAGATATGCAGCTGGTAAACCTCTTAGTTATTGAATTTCTAAAGTATACTTATTTTGATTTCACTCTTGACACTTATTTTCAAATTGTCATCTCAAGAGTTTCCAATGTATACATCAATCAGTAACATATGAGCAGGTTTGTTTAACCCTGTGATTGAAAATCAGTAGTGTGAAATACCGAATTTTGGATGTCAATAAACATGAGTGGGAAATTACAACTATCACTTCTAAAATATTTATAATTTTAATAGGTAAATATATTTAATGATTGTTTAGATTTTCTGTGGTTGTCATTAAAGTTACTTTATTTACTTCTTAGGGAAAATGGCTAACACTTAAATATTTTGAAAACTTGCTTTCATATGTATAAAAGAATTTCAACTGCAAGATAATCTTGTGTTTATGTAGAAAGTGAATTGATTTATAATTATTCTTTAGGCTGTTTATTACTCTGTGCTAACTCCAACTTTCCTTTCCACATATTTTCTCCCTGGACCTATATGCAACCTTTAATGCATTTTATTTATCATAAGAAACATTTGACATTATTAATAGAAGTTAATAGCCTGTGAACATATATACACTTTAGATAAACAAAACTACAAGACATTTGCAATGCATATAATGAAAAATACATAATAAAGACTTTTATTTCTTGTTACATAAAATGATACAATTTTTAATAAAACAATAAATTATTAATAATTATTTATAATTTTTCTACATCATGCTTCTAGATCTGGGATAGCCTAATATAGAGATAATAAAGTGACATGAAATGTCTGATGTAACAGAATATCACAAAATGTCAAATTTTCCTTTTTTTTCTTAATTCAGGGGTGTTCCCATCTTTTGGAAGGTGTCTACAAGTTAGAAGGCTAGGAAAATGAAAAAAAACATCTTTTCTCAAATTTGATTTTAATATGATTTTGCCAAAAAGTTAATTTACCAATAGGTTATCCAAAAATATTCAAAATAACCCTCAAATTATCTGTTATTTCTATTTATCATTACTCTCATCTCTTACTCCTTGAACAATCAGCAGCATTACTATAGTCTTCATTATTTCTGCAGTTTTACATAGAAACACATCATTAATTTGGTAATTTCCCTCTAAATGACTCAAATAAATGTAGATTTAGAGAATAACAATGACTGTCCATATTCTACTAGCCTCTAACTTTTGTTCATAATTTATTAAAGCCAGGCATGCAAATATGTACTCCTAGCCCTCAAGTCATAGATACACAGATGATAGTGGGCATTAAACAGTGTTTAAGAGGGAGCTGCTCTTTGAAGCATAAAATAAAAAATTTATACCTAACACTTCACAGTTTTCTTTGAAGGGTAATCTGAAGAGTAGTAGTTTAGAGTAAAAAGTAAATCAAAGTAAATAAAATTCGTTGTTTAATATAAACATTCCCATACTTAATCATTTATTTCTTCTTATTACCTACCTTTTTCTTTTTCTGATGTATCATATTTTCCTGGAACTTCCCCTTTTTACCTAGCTCTATTCTGTGTCCACAAACCAGACAATAATTACCAAAGTAAACCACTTTAATTTGTCCCAACACTGAATAAAAATTTTGGATCAGCAGGGTGGGGTGGCACTTCCCTGGAACCAGAGCACATGGAGCAGGATCTTTTAAGGCATTGGGGTTTGAATCCCAGCCGAACAACAGGGAGGCATGGAAGACAGTGGAGGGGGACAATCCACCTCCCTTGTGCCTATGCAGCACTGGGAGGAGCCAGAGGCCCTTTGTCATCAGGGTGGAGTGACACTTCCCTGGAACCAGGGTGCGCAGAGTGGGATTCATTAAGACATTAGGGTATGAAACCCAGTTGAGAGCCTGGGAGGCACGTGAGACTATGGAGTGAAAAAAAACCCAGCCTGCTCCTGCCTGTGCAGCATTGTGAAGATGGCCTGAACAGGGGGAGTTGGGACACCTGGTCTGGGGAGGAGGGACTGCAGTGTTGCCATTTTTCTTCCCATCACCAACAAGGTGGGGCTTCAGGGACTGGCCTACATCAAAACCCGCGCCTTTGTGCCTGGTATTTGCCTGAGCAAGACTAACATTGACCAATCAGACAGCACCTCCTCCAGGCACGAGAAGCCACCAGTCCCAAAGCACCCAGCGTTTTTAATTTTCTGATTTAATTTCTTGGTCAATTCATACATATATATATATATATATATACACACATATATATATACACACACATATATATAATATTAATATATATGTAATATGAATAAATATATAATATATAAATAAATATACATATGTAACTATATATTAATATATAATATGTTAATATATATAAATAATATATAAATAAATTTAAATATTATATATATTTTTTTCTTCTTCCTTTTCATCCTCTTATTTCTTGCCTTCTCTAGTCTGGTTATTCTGGTTGTTGTTTTGTTTAAGCAGACATATTTAATTTATTCTCTTTACACCTCTTTTGTATATCCTTCTTCTATATTTTCCTGTCTCTGGATTAAGGCATATAGCTTCTCTGCCTGGTCAATTTTCTTCCATTTCTTTTTCCTCACCCCTGTAATTTCTCTCTTTGTATGGGATAAGGCTTCTTACACCACCACCACCCCAACTTTTTAAATTTTTTTTTCCAGGGTTACATCAACGAACAAACCAAATCACACCTGGTTGAAGGTCCAAACCACCACTGTAAGTAGGGAGATAAAGCAATCAGAGCCACAACAATAGAGAGCACGTAACACACTCCAAAAACACCTCCTGAAGGGCCAGGCCAAGGACAACTAATGACCCCTTTTTAATATAGCAGTGAACATAGGTCCAGGACACATAACAACCTTTTAATACACATAAGGACAGAAAACTAGCCAAAATGATGAAATGAAAGAATTCTCAAAGAAATTCCAGGAATAATTAATGGCAAAAGAATTGCTCAAAACAGATATAAACAACATATCTGATCAAAAACTTAGAACAATAGTCATAAGATTAATCTCTGGGCTTGAAAAAACCATAGAAGACAGCAGAGACAATTGCTGCAGAGATCAAGTAGCTAAAAAATAGTAATGACAAATTAAGAAATGCTGTAGATGAGATGCAAAATAAACTAGATGCAATAATAGCAACGATGGAAGAGGCAGAGGGGAGAATAAGTGAAATATAAGATAAAATTATGCAAATGATGAAGTCGAGAAAAACAGACATAAGGAAATACTAGACAGTGAGGGGAGAATTAGAGAACTAAGTGACTCTATGAAACATAATAATATCTGCATCATAGGAGTACCAGAAAAGAAGAGACAAGTGGCAGGTTTACTTGAACAAATTATAGCTGAGAACTTCCCTAAACTAAGGAAAGAAGCATACATCCAAATCCAGGAGGCACAGAGAACTCCCTTCAGATGTAATTATAATAAATCTTCTCTATGGCATATTATAGTGACTGGCAAAATACAAAGATAAAGAGAGAATTCTGAAAGCAGCTAAGGACAAACAGGCCTTAACCTACAAGTGTAAACACATTAGTGTAGTAGCAGACTTGTCCACTGAAACTTGGCAGGCCAGAAGGGAGTGGCAGGAAATATTCAGTGTGTTGAATAGGAAAAATATGCAGCCAAGAATAATTTATCCAGCCAGGCTGTTATTCAGAATAGAAGGAAAGATAAAGGTTTTACCAGACAAACAAAACCTGAAGGAGTTCATGACCACTAACCCAGCTCTGCAAGAGATCCTAAGGTGGACTCTGTGACTGGAAAGCTGAAAAGACTACAAAGGACCAGAGACATCACCACAAGCATGAAACCTACAGATAACACAATGACACTAAATCCATATCTCTCAATAATAATGCTCATGTAAATGGACTAAATACTCCAATCAAAAGACATAGGCTATCAAAATGGATTAAAAAAAACAAGATCCATCTATATGCTGTCTATAAGAGGCCCATTTTAGACCTCAGGACACCTTCAGATTGAAAATGAGGGATGGAGAACGATCTATCATGCTACTGGAATTCAAAAGAAAGCTGAAGGAACCATACTTATATCACAGAAACTAAATTTAAACTAAAGACTGTAACAACAGATAAAGAAAGGCATTGTATTATAATTATGGGGTCTATCCATCAAGAAGAGCTAAAAATTATAAATATGTGTGCCACCAATTTGGGAGCACCAGATATATAAATCAATTAATCCCAAACATAAGCAATCATATTGATAAGAATATGGTAATTGCAGGTGACTTTAATACTCCACTTACTGCAATGGACAGATCATCTAGGCAGAAAATAAATAAAGAAACAATGGCCCTGAATGATACACTGGACTAGATGTACTTGACAGATATATTCAGAACTTTTCACCCAAAAGCAGTAGAATACACATTCTTCTCAAGTGTGCATGGAACATTCTCCAAGATAGATCACATACTGTATCACAAAACAGCCCTCAATAAATACAAAAGAATTGAGACCATACCATGCAGAATTTCAGATCCCAATGCTCTGAAACTTGAAATCAACCACAAGAAAAAATTTGGAAAGCTTCCAAATGCATGGAGGATAAAGAACATCCTACTAAAGAATGAATGGGTCAACCAGGCAATTAAAGAAGAAATTTAAAAATATATGGAAGCAAATGAAAATGAAAAAAATGACAGTCTAAAACGTTTGGGATGCATGAAAAGCAGTCCTGAGAGGAAAATACATTGCAATCCAGGCCTACCTCAAGAAATAAGAAAAATCCCAAATAAAAATCTAACAGCACACCTTAAGGGACTAGAATCAAAACAGCAAAGAAACCCCAAGGCTCCACCAAAAAGCCTCTAGAACTGATACATGAATTCAGCAAAGTCACAGGATACAAAATTAATGTACAGAAATCAATTGCATTTCTATACACTAATAATGAAGCAATAGAAAGGGAAATCAAGAAATTGATCCTATTTACAATTACACCAAGAACTATAAAATACCTAGGAATAAACCTAACCAAAGATGTAAAAGATCTGTATGCTGAAAATAAAGAAAACTTATGAAGGAATTTGAAGAAAACACAAAGAAATGGAAAAACATTCCTTGCTCATGGAAGAAAAAATATTGTTAAAATGTCATACTACCCAAAGCAATATACGCATTCAATGCAATCACAATCAAAATTGCAACAGCATTCTTTTCAAAGCTAGAACAAACAATCCTAAAATTTTTATGGATCCACAGAAGACCTCAGATAGCCAAACTTATGTTGAAAGAAAACCAAAGCAGGAGGCATTACAAACCCAGACTTTAGCCTCTACTGCAAAGCTGTTATCATCAAGACAGTATGGTATTGGCACAAAAACAGACACATAGACCAATGGAATAGAATAAAGAACCCAGAAATCGATCCACAAATGTATGGCCAACTAATCTTTGACAAAGCAGGAAACAGTGTCTAATGGAAAAAACACAATCTCTTTAGCAAATAGTGCTGGGAGAACAGGACAGCAACATGCAGAATAAAACTGGACCACTTTCTTACACCATACACAAAAATAACCTCAAAATGGATGAAAGATCTAAATGGGAGATATGGAACCATCAAAACCCTCGAGGAGAAAACAGGCAACAAACTCTGTGACCTCAGCTGCAGCATATCTTGCTCGACACATTTTCAAAGGCAAGGGGAATAAAAGCAAAAATGATCTATTGGACCTCAAGAAGATAAAGAGCTTATGCACTGCAAAGGAAACAAGCAATGAAACTAAAAGGCAACTAATGAAATGGGAGAAGATATTTGCAAATGATATATCAGATAAATGGTTAGTATTCAAAATGTATAAAGAACTTAACAAACTCAACACCTGAAGAACAAATAATCCCTTGAAGAAATGGGCAGAAGACATGCATAGACACTTTTCCAAAGAAGACATCCAGATTGCCAACAGACACATGAAAAGATGCTCAACATCACTTATCATCAGGGAAATACAAATCAAAACCACATTGGGATACCACCTGACACCAGAGTGGCTAAAATTAACAACTCAGGAAACAATAGATGCTGGCAAGGATGTGGAGAAATGGGAACCCTCTTGGACTGTTGCTGGGAATGCAAAGTGGTGTAGCCATTCTGGAAAACACTGTGGAGGCTTCTCAAAAATTAAAAATAAAGCTACCCTACGACCCAGCAGTAGCACTGCTAGGAATTTATCCAAAGGATACAGTAGTGCTGATTCATAGGGGCACATGTACCCCAATGTTTATGACAAAGTTTTCAACAATAGCTAAATTGTGGAAAGAGCCTAAATGTCCATCAAATTATGAATGGATAAAGAAGATATGGTTTATATATACAATGGAATACTATTTGGCAATGAGATAGAATGAAATCCTGCCATATGCAGCAACGTGGATGAAACTGGAGGGTATTATGCTAAATGAAATAATTCAGTCAGAGAAAGACGGATATCATATGTTTTCACTCATGTGTGGAAATTGAGAAATGTAATAGAAGACCTTGGAGGAAGCGAGGGGGAATAAAATAGTTTCAAACAGAGAGGGAGGCAAGCCATAAGAGACTCTTAAATACAGAGAACAAACTGATGATTGAGGCGGGGGCAGGGGAGAGGAGAAAATGGGTGATGGACATTCAGGAAAGCACTTGTTGAATGAGTACTGAGTGTTGTATATAAGCGATGAATCACGGAAATATACCCCTGAAACCAGGAGCACACTGTATACACTGTATGTTAGCCAACTTGACAATAAATTAAATTAAAAAAAATTGTAGACCAGGAAACATTTATTTTCATTGGCTTCATTGAAATAAATGTTCATTTATTTTCAATGACTTCTCATTCATTATTCTTATTACTATTTTTTGATTTGAATACAGATGACACAATGTTACATTAGTTTCAGGTACAACATAGTGATGCAACTTCTATATACATTTGCTATGTTCACCACAACTGTAGCTACCGTTTGTCTTCATACATCATTATTACAATAACACTGACTATATTTCTTTGCTCTGCCTTTTATTCTTGTGACTGATTCACTCCATACCTAGAAATCTATAGCTCCCATACCCTTTCATTCATTTTGCCCAAACTCACACCTCCCCATTCCCTCTGGAAACCATTAGTTTATTCTCTGTATTTATAGGTCCATTCCCTTTTATGTTTATTTATATATTTATTTAGATTCTAATTATAAATGCAATCATATGGCATTTCTTTTTCTCAATCTGACTTATTTTGCCTAGCATAATACCCTCTAGTTCCACACATGTTATGAATTTCATGATCTCATTATTTTTTATGGCTGCATAATATATAATATATATATATATATATATATATATATATATATATATATATATATATGAGGGGCAGAGAGAAAGGGAGACACAGAATCAGAAGCAGGCTCCAGGCTTTGAGCTGTCCGTACAGAGCCTGAAACGGGGCTTGAACCCAGAAATCGTGATCTCATGACCTGAGCTGAAGTTGGATGCTTAACCGACTGAGCCACCCAGGTGCCCCAAATCCATTTATATATTGATGGACACGTAGGTTGCTTCCATATCTTGGCTATTGAAAATAATGCTGCAATAAACATAGGGATGAATATGTCATTTGGAATTAGTGTTTTTGTATTCTTTGGGTAAATGCCCAGTAGATTTATTGGGTCATATGACATTTCTATTTTTAATTTTTTTGAGTAAATTCCTTGCTGGTTTCTGCATTGCCTGTACCAATTTATATTCCCCACAACATTATACAAGAATACATTTTTTTCTCCAAATCCTCACCAACATTTGTGGTTTCTTGTCATTTTGACTTTAGCCATTTAAACAGGTGTAAGGTGATATCTGTGATTTTTAATTTGAATTTATCCGATGATTAATGATGTTGAGCATCTTTTCATGTGTCTGTTAGCTGTCTGTGTGTCTTCTTTGGAAAAATATCTATTCGTGTCTTTGCCCAATTTTAATCAGACTATTTGTGGTTTTGGCGTCGAGTTGTATAGGTTCTATATACATTTTGTATATTAACCCTTTATCAGATATATCATTTGAAAATATCTTCTCCTATTCTATAGATTACCTTTTTGTTTTGTTTATGATTTTCTTTGCTTTGTAAAAGCTTTTCACTTTGATGTAGTCCCAATAGTATTTTTCCTTTAGTTTCCCTTGCCTTAGGAGACATATCTGGAAAAAATGTTGCTACTGCCAATGTCAGATAAATTAATACTTGTGTCTTCATGTAAAATTCTTATGGTTTCAGGTCTCACATTTAGGTCTTTAATCCATTTGGAGTTTATTTTTGTGTATGGTGTTAAAATGTGGTCCAACTTCATTCTTTCACATGTAGCTGTCCAGTTTTCTCAGCACCGTCATTGAAAACACTGTGTTTTCCTCCTTGTATATTCTTGTCTAATTTGTCATAGATTAGTTGACCATTTAAGTATGGATTTATTTTTAGGCTGTCTATTCTGTTCTGTTGATCTATTTGTCAGTCTTAAGATGGTGGCGTAGGAGGACGCTGGGCTCACCACGCGTCCTGCTGATCACTTAAATTCCACCTACACCTGCCTAAATAACCCAGAAAACCACCAGAGGATTAGCAGAAAGGAGTCTCCGGAGCCAAGCGCAGACGAGAGGCCCACGGAAGAGGGTAGGAAGGGCGGTGAGGCGGTACGTGCTCCACGGACTGGCAGGAGGGAGCCTGGGCGGAGGGGCAGCCTGCCGGCCAAGCAGAGCCCCCGAGTCTGGCTTGCAAAAGCGGAGGGGCCGGATGGAGTGTGTTCTGACATCAAGCGCGACTTAGCATCTGGGAGGTCATAAGTTAACAGCTCTGCTCAGAAAGCGGGAAGGCTGGAGGACAAAGGGAGGGAGAGCTGCTGAGCCCCCGGACGACAGAGCTCTGTTTGGCGGGGAACAAAGGCGCTCGCCAGCGCCATCTCCCTTGCCCATCCCCCAGCCAAAATCCCAAAGGGAACCAGTTCCTGCCAGGGAACTTGCTTGCTCTGCGCAAACACCCAATGCTGTGCTTCTGCGGAGCCAACCCTCTCACAGCGGGTCTGACTCCCTCCCGCTGCCACACGGCCCCTCCTGAAGTGGATCACCTAAGGAGAAGCGAGCTAACCCTGCCCCTCCTGCCCCCGTGCACCTTGCCTCCCCACCCCAGCTAATATGCCAGATCCCCAGCTCCACAAGCCTGGCAGTGAACAAGTAGCCCAGACGGGCCACACCACCCCACAGTGAATCCCGCCCCTAGGAGAGGGGAAGAGAAGGCACACACCAGTCTGACTGTGGCCCCAGCGGTGGGCTGGGGGCAGACATCAGGTCTGACTGCGGCCCCGCCCACCAACTCCAGTTATACACCACAGCACAGGGGAAGTGCCCTGCAGGTCCTCACCAATCCAGGGACTATCCAAAATGACCAAACGGAAGAATTCCCCTCAGAAGAATCTCCAGGAAATAACAACAGCCAATGAACTGATCAAAAAGGATTTAAATAATATAACAGAAAGTGAATTTAGAGTAATAGTCATAAAATTAATCTCTGGGCTTGAAAACAGTATAGAGGACAGCAGAGAATCTCTTGCCACAAAGATCGAGGGACTAAGGAACAGTCACGAGGAGTTGAAAAACGCTTTAAACGAATTGCAAAACAAAATGGAATCCACGATGGCTCGGCTTGAAGAGGCAGAGGAGAGAATAGGTGAACTAGAAGATAAAGTTATGGAGAAAGAGGAAGCTGAAAGAAAGAGAGATAAAAAAATCCAGGAGTATGAGGGGAAAATTAGAGAACTAAGTGATACACTAAAAAGAAATAATATACGCATAATTGGTATCCCAGAGGAGGAAGAGAGAGGGAAAGGTGCTGAAGGTGTACTTGAAGAAATAATAGCTGAGAACTTCCCTGAACTGGGGAAGGAAAAAGGCATTGAAATCCAAGAGGCACAGAGAACTCCCTTCAGACGTAACTTGAATCGATCTTCTGCACGACATATCATAGTGAAACTGGCAAAATACAAGGATAAAGAGAAAATTCTGAAAGCAACAAGGGATAAACGTGCCCTCACATATAAAGGGAGACCTATAAGACTCGTGACTGATCTCTCTTTTGAAACTTGGCAGGCCAGAAAGGATTGGCACGATATTTTCAGTGTGCTAAAGAGGAAAAATATGCAGCTGAGAATTCTTTATCCAGCAAGTCTGTCATTTAGCACAGAAGGAGAGATAAAGGTCTTCCCAAACAAACAAAAACTGAAGGAATTTGTCACCACTAAACCAGCCCTACAAGAGATCTTAAGGGGGATCCTGTAAGACAAAGTACAAGAGACATCACTACAAGCATAAAACATACAGACATCACAATGACTCTAAACCCGTATCTGTCTATAATAACACTGAATGTAAATGGATTAAATGCGCCAACCAAATGACATAGGGTATCAGAATGGATAAAAAAACAAGACCCATCTATTTGCTGTCTACAAGAGACTCATTTTAGACCTGAGGACACCTTTAGATTGACAGTGAGGGGATGGAGAACTATTTATCATGCTACTGGAAGCCAAAAGAAAGCTGGAGTAGCCATACTTATATCAGACAAACTAGACTTTAAATTAAAGGCTGTAACAAGAGATGAAGAAGGGCATTATATAATATTTGTCGGTCTTTGTGCCAGTACCTTATTTTTTATGACAACAGTTATGTTGTATATCTTTTTTTTTTTTTTTTTTTTTAATATATGAAATTTACTGTCAAATTGGTTTCCATACAACACCCAGTGCTCATCCCAAAAGGTGCCCTCCTCAATACCCATCACCCACCCTGCCCTCCCTCCCACCCCCCATCAACCCTCAGTTTGTTCTCAGTTTTTAACAGTCTCTAATGCTTTGGCTCTCTCCCACTCTAACCTCTTTTTTTTTTTTTTTTTTTTCCTTCCCCTCCCCCATGGGTTTCTGTTATGTTTCTCAGGATCCACATAAGAGTGAAACCAAATGGTATCTGTCTTTCTCTGTATGGCTTATTTCACTTAGCATCACACTCTCCAGTTCCATCCATGTTGCTACAAAAGGCCATATTTCATTTTTTCTCATTGCCACGTAGTATTCCATTGTGTATATAAACCACAATTTCTTTATCCATTCATCAGTTGATGGACATTTAGGCTCTTTCCATAATTTGGCTATTGTTGAGAGTGCCGCTATAAACATTGGGGTACAGGTGCCCCTATGCATCAGTACTCCTGTATCCCTTGGATAAATTCCTAGCAGTGCTATTGCTGGGTCATAGGGTAGGTCTATTTTTAATTTTCTGAGGAACCTCCACACTGCTTTCCAGAGCGGCTGCACCAATTTGCATTCCCACCAACAGTGCAAGAGGGTTCCCGTTTCTCCACATCCTCTCCAGCATCTATAGTCTCCTGATTTCTTCATTTTGGCCACTCTGACTGGCGTGAGGTGGTATCTGAGTGTGGTTTTGATTTGTATTTCCCTGATAAGGAGCGACGTTGAACATCTTTTCATGTGCCTGTTGGCCATCCGGATGTCTTCTTTAGAGAAGTGTCTATTCATGTTTTCTGCCCATTTCTCCACTGGGTTATTTGTTTTTCGGGTGTGGAGTTTGATGAGCTCTTTATAGATTTTGGATACTAGCCCTTTGTCCGATGTGTCATTTGCAAATATCTTTTCCCATTCCGTTGGTTGCCTTTTAGTTTTGTTGGTTGTTTCCTTTGCTGTGCAGAAGCTTTTTATCTTCATAAGGTCCCAGTAATTCACTTTTGCTTTTAATTCCCTTGCCTTTGGGGATGTGCCGAGTAAGAGATTGCTACGGCTAAGGTCAGAGAGGTCTTTTCCTGCTTTCTCCTCTAAGGTTTTGATGGTTTCCTGTCTCACATTCAGGTCCTTTATCCATTTTGAGTTTATTTTTGTGAATGGTGTGAGAAAGTGGTCTAGTTTCAACCTTCTGCATGTTGCTGTCCAGTTCTCCCAGCACCATTTGTTAAAGAGACTGTCTTTTTCCATTGGATGTTCTTTCCTGCTTTGTCAAAGATAAGTTGGCCATACGTTTGTGGGTCTAGTTCTGGGGTTTCTATTCTATTCCATTGGTCTATGTGTCTGTTTTTATGCCAATACCATGCTGTCTTGATGATGACAGCTTTGTAGTAGAGGCTAAAGTCTGGGATTGTGATGCCTCCTGCTTTGGTCTTCTTCTTCAAAATTACTTTGGCTATTCGGGGCCTTTTGTGGTTCCATATGAATTTTAGGATTGCTTGTTCTAGTTTTGAGAAGAATGCTGGTGCAATTTTGATTGGGATTGCATTGAATGTGTAGATAGCTTTGGGTAGTATTGACATTTTGACAATATTTATTCTTCCAATCCATGAGCAGGGAATGTCTTTCCATTTCTTTATATCTTCTTCAATTACCTGCATAAGCTTTCTATAGTTTTCAGCATACAGATCTTTTACATCTTTGGTTAGATTTATTCCTAGGTATTTTATGCTTCTTGGTGCAATTGTGAATGGGATCAGTTTCTTCATTTGTCTTTCTGTTGCTTCATTGTTAGTGTATAAGAATGCAACTGATTTCTGTACATTGATTTTGTACCCTGCAACTTTGCTGAATTCATGTATCAGTTCTAGCAGACTTTTGGTGGAGTCTATCGGATTTTCCATGGATAATATCATGTCATCTGCAAAAAGCGAAAGCTTGACTTCATCTTTGCCAATTTTGATGCCTTTGATTTCCTTTTGTTGTCTGATTGCTGATGCTAGAACTTCCAGCACTATATTAAACAACAGCGGTGACAGTGGGCATCCCTGTCGTGTTCCTGATCTCAGGGAAAAAGCTCTCAGTTTTTCCCCGTTGAGGATGATGTTAGCTGTGGGCTTTTCATAAATGGCCTTTATGATCTTTAAGTATGTTCCTTCTATCCCGACTTTCTCAAGGGTTTTTATTAAGAAAGGGTGCTGGATTTTGTCAAAGGCCTTTTCTGCATCGATTGACAGGATCATATGGTTCTTCTCTTTTTTTTTGTCAATGTGATGTATCACGTTGATCGATTTGCGAATGTTGAACCAGCCCTGCATCCCAGGAATGAATCCTACTTGATCATGGTGAATAATTCTTTTTATATGCTCTTGAATTCGATTTGCTAGTATCTTATTAAGAATTTTTGCATCCATATTCATCAGGGATATTGGCCTGTAGTTCTCTTTTTTTACTGGGTCTCTGTCTCGTTTAGGAATCAAAGTAATACTGGCTTCATAGAATGAGTCTGGAAGTTTTCCTTCCCTTTCTATTTCTTGGAATAGCTTGAGAAGGATAGGTATTATCTCTGCTTTAAATGTCTGGTAGAACTCCCCTGGGAAGCCATCTGGTCCTGGACTCTGATTTGTTGGGAGATTTTTGATAACCGATTCAATTTCTTCGCTGGTTATGGGTCTGTTCAAGCTTTATATTTCCTCCTGATTGAGTTTTGGAAGAGTGTGGGTGTTTAGAAATTTGTCCATTTCTTCCAGGTTGTCCAATTTGCTGGCATATAATTTTTGATAGTATTCCCTGATAATTGTTTGTATCTCTGAGGGATTGGTTGTAATCATTCCATTTTCATTCATGATTTTATCTATTTGGGTCATCTCCCTTTTCTTTTTGAGAAGCCTGGCTAGAGGTTTGTCAATTTTGTTTATTTTTTCAAAAAACCAACTCTTGGTTTCATTGATCTGCTCTACAGTTTTTATAGATTCTATATTGTTTATTTCTGCTCTGATCTTTATTATTTCTCTTCTTCTGCTGGGTTTAGGCTGCCTTTGCTGTTCTGCTTCTATTTCCTTTAGGTGTGCTGTTAGATTTTGTATTTGGGATTTTTCTTGTTTCTTGAGATAGGCCTGGATTGCAAGGTATTTTCCTCTCAGGACTGCCTTCGCTGCATCCCAAAGCGTTTGGATTGTTGTATTTTCATTTTCGTTTGTTTCCCTGTATATTTTAATTTCTTCTCTAATTGCCTGGTTGACCCACTCATTCGTTAGTAGGGTGTTCTTTAACCTCCATGCTTTTGGAGGTTTTCCAGACTTTTTCCTGTGGTTGATTTCAAGCTTCATAGCATTGTGGTCTGAAAGTATGCATGGTATAATTTCAATTCTTGTAAACTTATGAAGGGCTGTTTTGTGACCCAGTATATGATCTATCTTGGAGAATGTTCCATGTGCACTCGAGAAGAAAGTATATTCTGTTGCTTTGGGATGCAGAGTTCTAAATATATCTGTCAAGTCCATCTGATCCAATGTATCATTCAGGGCCCTTGTTTCTTTATTGACTGTGTGTCTAGATGATCTATCCATTTCTGTAAGTGGAGTGTTAAAGTCCCCTGCAATGACCACATTCTTATCAATAAGGTTGCTTATGTTTATGAGTAATTGTTTTATATATCTGGGGGCTCGGGTATTTGGCGCATAGACATTTATAATAGTTAGCTCTTCCTGATGGATAGACCCTGTGATTATTATATAATGCCCTTCTTCATCTCTTGTTACAGCCTTTAATTTAAAGTCTAGTTTGTCTGATATAAGTATGGCTACTCCAGCTTTCTTTTGGCTTCCAGGAGCATGATAAATAGTTCTCCATCCCCTCACTCTCAATCTAAAGGTGTCCTCAGATCTAAAATGAGTCTCTTGTAGACAGCAAATAGATGGGTCTTGTTTTTTTATCCATTCTGATACCCTATGTCTTTTAGTTGGCGCATTTAATCCATTTACATTCAGTGTTATTATAGAAAGATATGGGTTTAGAGTCATTGTGATGTCTGTATGTTTTATGCTTGTAGTGATGTCTCTGGTACTTTGTCTCACAGGATCCCCCTTAGGATCTCTTGTAGGGCTGGTTTCGTGGTGACAAATTCCTTCAGTTTTTGTTTGTTTGGGAAGACCTTTATCTCTCCTTCTATTCTAAATGACAGACTTGCTGGATAAAGGATTCTCGGCCGCATATTTTTTCTGTTTAGCACACTGTAGATATCGTGCCAAGCCTTTCTGGCCTGCCAAGTTTCAAAGGAGAGATCAGTCCCGAGTCTTATAGGTCTCCCTTTATATGTGAGGGCACGTTTATCCCTTGCTGCTTTCAGAATTTTCTCTTTATCCTTGTATTTTGCCAGTTTCACTATGATATGTCGTGCAGAAGATCGATTCAAGTTACGTCTGAAGGGAGTTCTCTGTGCCTCTTGGATTTCAATGCCTTTTTCCTTCCCCAGTTCAGGGAAGTTCTCAGCTATAATTTGTTCAAGTACCCCTTCAGCACCCTTCCCTCTCTCTTCCTCCTCTGGGATACCAATTATGCATATATTATTTTTTTTTTAGTGTATCACTTAGTTCTCTCATTTTCCCCTCATACTCCTGGATTTTTTTATCTCTCTTTCTTTCAGCTTCCTCTTTCTCCATAACTTTATCTTCTAGTTCACCTATTCTCTCCTCTGCCTCTTCAAGCCGAGCCATCGTGGATTCCATTTTGTTTTGCAATTCGTTTAAAGCGTTTTTCAACTCTTCGTGACTGTTCCTTAGTCCCTCGATCTTTGTGGCAAGAGATTCTCTGCTGTCCTGTATACTGTTTTCAAGCCCAGCGATTAATTTTATGACTATTATTCTAAATTCACTTTCTGTTATATTATTTAAATCCTTTTTGATCAGTTCATTAGCTGTTGTTATTTTCTGGAGATTCTTCTGAGGGGAATTCTTCCGTTTGGTCATTTTGGATAGTCCCTGGCGTGGTGAGGACCTGCAGTGCACTTCCCCTGTGCTGTGGTGTATAACTGGAGTTAGTGGGCGGGGCCGCAGTCCGACCCGATGTCTGCCCCCAGCCCACTGCTGGGGCCACAGTCAGACTGGTGTGTGCCTTCTCTTCCCCTCTCCTAGGGGCGGGATTCACTCTGGGGTGGCGTGTCCCGTCTGGGCTACTTGCACACTGCCAGGCTTGTGTTGCTGGGGATCTGGCGTATTAGCTGGGGTGGGTAGGCAAGGTGCACGGGGGCTGGAGGGGCAGGCTTAGCTCGCTTCTCCTTAGGTGATCCACTTCAGGAGGAGCCCTGTGGCAGCGGGAGGGAGTCAGATCCGCTGCCGGAGGTTTGGCTCCGCAGAAGCACAGAGTTGGGTGTTTGCGCGGAGCGAGCAAGTTCTCTGGCAGGAACTGGTTCCCTTTGGGATTTTGGCTGGGGGATGGGCGGGGGAGATGGCGCTGGCGCCTTTGTTCCCTGCCAAGCTGAGCTCTGCCGTCCGGGGGCTCAGCAGCTCTCCCTCCCTTTGTCCTCCAGCCTTCCCGCTTTCTGAGCAGAGCTGTCAACTTATGACCTCCCAGACGCTAAGTCGCGCTTGCTGTGGGAACACAGTCTGTCCGGCCCCTCCGCTTTTGCCAGCCAGACTCGGGGGCTCTGCTTGGCCGGCGAGCCGCCCCTCCGCCCCGGCTCCCTCCCGCCAGTCCGTGGAGCGCGCACCGCTTCGCCGCCCTTCCTACCCTCTTCCGTGGGCCTCTAGTCTGCGCTTGACTCCGGAGACTCCCTTCTGCTAATCCTCTGGCGGTTTTCTGGGTTCTTTAGGCAGGTGTAGGTGGAATCTAAGTGATCGGCAGGACGCGCTGTGAGCCCCGCGTCCTCCTACGCCGCCATCTTCCGGAACCCTCCTGTTGTATATCTTAAAATATGGAATTATGATACCTCTAGTTTTATACAATCCTAAAATGTGTATGGGACCACAAAAGACCCTGAATACCCAAAGCAATATTGACAAAGAAAAGAAAAGCTGGAGGCATCATAATGCCAGACTTCAAGTTATGATTACCAAGCTGTAGTGATCAAGACAGTATGGTACTGTTGCAAAAAACAGACACATAGGTAAATGGGTCAACTACTGTTCAACAAAGCAGGAAAGAATATCCAATGTGAAAAAATACAGTCTCTTCAACTAGTGATGCTGGGAAAACTGAACAACAATTTGCGTGATTATGAAACTGTACCACTTTCTTACACCATACACAAAAATAAATTCAAAATGGATTTAAGGCCTAAATATGAGACCTGAAATGATAAAATTTCTAAAGGAGAACACAGGCAGTAACCTCTTTGACATTAGCCATAGCATTTTATTAATAAATATTTCTCGGGGCACCTGGGTGGCTTAGTCAATTAAATGTCCAACTTCAGCTCAGGTCAGGATCTCACGGTTCGTGGGTTTGAGCCCCACATTAGGCTTTGTGCTGAACTCTTGCTCAGAGCCTGGAGCCTGCTTCAGATTCTGTGTCTCTTTCTCTCTCTGCCCCTCCCCATCTCGTACTCTATCACACTCTGTCTCTCAAAAATAAATAAATGTAATAAAAGTTTAAAATAAATAAATAAATAAATAAAAAATATTTCTCCTGAGGCAAGGGAAAGAAAAATGAAATAAACAACTGGGACTTCATTAAATAAAAAAACTTGATGAGGCTTCTAAAGATTTATCATTTTTCTTTATCTTTTCCAAGGAACAGGTCTTGGTTTCATTGGTTTTTTTCTCTATTATCCTTTTAGCCTCTATATCATTTAATTCTGCTGTGATCTTTATTATTTTCTTCCTTCTACTCACTTTGGGATTTTTTTGTTCTTCTTTTTCTTATTCCTTTAAGTGTAAGATTAGACTGTTTATATGGGATTTTTCTTGTTTCTTGAGGTAGGCCAGTATTTCTCTATATTTCCCTTTTAAAATTGGTTTTTCTGTGTCATCCAAATTTGGGACCATTGTATTTTCATTTTAATTTCTCTCCATTATTTTTTTTTTAAATTTCTTCTTTGATTGATTCATTGACTCATGTGTTTAGTGTTTGAATTATTTCAAGTTCTTTTTTTAAGTTTATTTTTTTTTGAGAGAGAGAGAGAGGGAGAGAGAGAGAGAGAGAGAAACACAGAGAGAGGAAGAGAGAGAATCCCAAGCAGGTTCCATGCTGTCAGTGCTGAGCCTGACGCAGGGCTCAATCTCACAAACCATGACACCATGCCCTAGTCAAAATCAAGATTCAGATGCTTATCCAACTGAGTCACCCAGGCTTCCCTGATCATTACTTTAAATTACCTATTAGGCATATTGCTTATCACTTTTTCATTTAATTATTTTTTGAGAGTTTTTTTTTCTTGTTTTTTGTTTTGGGGAGTATTTGTTTTTCTCCCCATTTTGCTTGATTGTCTGTGTTTGTTTTTATGGATGAAGTCAAACAGCTAATTCTCCTAAACTTGCAGGAATGGTCTTGTGTATGGTCATCTCCTAAGTAGATTATGTATGCTTAGTGAGTTTGCTGGATAGCTGGAGCTGTCACTGGTATGGACTGGGTGTCTTGAGACATTCCACATAGTGGATGCCCTGCCAGGAGAACTAAAACTAACATGGATGCAGGCCCAGGGTTCTATGCACTATGGGCTGCCTGGCAGGATAGTCAAAGTTAAAATGGGTGCAAGTCATGTTGTACTGGTGAGCTCTGTGCAAGGGATGTCTTGGCAGGGTGGCTGGAGCTGATGTGGTATATCAGCCATGAGATACCTTAAATCTCTGCAGAGAAGGTGCCCTGGAAGGATAGCTGAAGATAAAGTGGGTGTAAGTTGGGGGATCTTAAGTTCCACACACAGACGGCATCTTGGAAGGATGCCTGAAGCAGAAATGGATGTCAACTGGGATGTTCCTGAACTCTTCACACAGAGGATGCCTTAAAAATGCAGCTGGAACTGAGTTTGAGTACAGACCTGGAGGTCCTGGGGTGCTCCATGTATGGGATGTCCTGATGAAACATCTAAAGCTAGAATTGGTACAGGCTGATGTGGTCCCTATGGTCTCTGTGAAAAATGTGTCCTGGCAGCACAGCTGAAGGTGAATTGGATGCAAACCAGAGTGTCCCAAGGTGTTAAGCACAGTAGGTTCCCTGGCCAGGCAGCTGGAGCCAAAGCCATCATGGGTAAAAGTGTTTCCAGATACTCAACACAAGGGATGCCCTGGTAGGGTGCCTGAAACCAATATAAGCATGGATATGGGGTTCTTGGGACAGTCCATGTGGGGACCACCCTGGCAGAGTGCCTAGATTTGAAGCAGATATCAGCTGAGATGTTCTGGAGTTCTCTGCACTGTGCATGTCCTAGCAAGCCATCTGAAGCCAAAGTAGTGGGCCTGGAGTGTTCTAGTGTTCTTTGTGTATGTGTCACCTTGATGCAAACTCTGGGCCTATAATGAGCACTATTTAGGAGTTTCCTGTTGTGCACCATTCTGTGACCACCTTGGTAGGATATCTGGGGCTGGTGTGGGCTAAGGGCCCAGGGATTACTTGAGTTATCAGGCTGGTTAGGGCACCCAGACTGTGCCTCTGGTCTGTGCTTTCAAGGTGGAGGGGGTGTAGGCCATGTTTGTTAGTCCCACCCACCCAGAATTCTCTGCAGCTTTCCCCACAATTTGGAAGAGTTTTGGGGCTAGTTTCTCTTTTAAACTGTAACTTTTTAAATAAAGAAAAAATAAAATAAATCTTTAAAATTTTTAAAAGAAAAAAAGGAAGGAACAAAGAGAATAGAAGAAAAAGAAGGGGAGAAAAAATGAAAAAGAAAAAGAAAGAAAAGGAAAGGAAAAATAATAAAAAGAAGAAAAACAAAACAAAAGAAAAAGAAATATGGAGGGCTTACATTCTGTGCACTAGTGTGACTGGAGCTGATGTGGGCTTTTAGAAACTGGGCTCATTGAGGGTTCAAGCTCACTGTTGGGACCCTGCCCTGGTCTTTATATTGTAATTGATCCTTTAAACTGTTTTTTTTTTTTTTCTCCTTTGCCCAAGGACAGAGGAATGTGTTCCCAGTCTATCAGTACTATCCTTTCCCACTATAGTTTGCTGAGTCAGGGATACAGATTCTCTCCGTTACCATGTCTCAGACTTTCTTGCTGTTGTCTTTTGCCATTCTCTCTTTGGTTGTGCAGAAACTGTTTAGTAGTCCCTCAATTCTTCTTCAGGAGGAATTTTTTTTTATATAAATAGGTGTAATTTGGTGTATTCCATGAAGGTGAATTCATGGTCTTCCTATGTCACCCTCTTGGATTGGAAACTCTCAATTCTTAATTCTCTTAGTTAATCTTAATTCCATTAATTAACGTTAAGAATTAAGAGGTTAATTAACCTTATTTTACCTAATTGCTACCTAAGGGCCAACCAATAAAAATTTCTATAAATACCTGTCCACTCAGGGTAAAGCTTTATAATTAAAGGATTTTTTACACTAAATTTTATTTTCTATGTATCATTGACATAAGATTCTCCACTTGAAATTATATTAAAAATTATATGTCAATTTCCACAATAAGATGTTATTGCATGATATCTGTTGAGACACATTTGCAGTCTAACAAAATAAATACCTTTTATCAAAGGTTATTATTTAGAGTTCATGGACCTCTTACATAATTCATAATGTTCATGAACTTGAGTATAAATAAATTACATTTCTCTTTTCTCTGAAATGTAACTGAAATGTATCATTGCCTTCTATTACAAAGGTTGACAAAAATCTAACATATTATTAGGAGTAACTGTGGTTGTCCTTGTGACAGAAATATGGATATTCTATTTCATTAGAGCTCTTGCAAATAAATGTCATTAGTACTTATCGTTTCTTCAAAGTTTTGATAATAAATTCACTGCTATATATTTTAAGTGATTTTTTTTAATTTTAAACTTTATTAATTTGAGAGAGCATGCACACACGAGTGGGGGAGGGGCAGAAAGAAAGAGGGAGATAGAGAATCTCAAGTAGGCTCTGTGCTGGCAGCACAGTCGTGAGGCTTGATCTCAAGAACCATGAGATCTTGACCTAAGCCGAAATCAAGAGTCAGATGCTTAACCAACTGAGCCACCCAGATGCCCCTGTTTCAAGTGAGTTAATTGTTAAATATATATATTACTGTATCAAAGTTGTTACTATTTGATAATTATGTCAATAGTTTTCTTCTATTGCAATTCCATGTATTTTATTTGATGCATTAAAAATATTAATCTTAGAAAGTAGCCATGGGATTTACCAGATTGACAAAGTAACTCATTGCCCAAGAAAGGGTTAAGGATCTCTGGTTAATTACAAGTTGTACATGTCTTTGGTGACACTTAAAATGCCACATAATATAAAAGGAAGGGAAAATGCATGATAGAGCCTCACTTTTTTCTTTTTAATCTACAGGGAATATGCATTAAATTTAACTAGGGTTCTCTAAAGAAAGACTAATGCATGGGTTTGATGGGCAACTTGAACATGAGCTTTTTAATAGCTCCCAGGTAATTCCAAAGTGCAGTAAATGCTGATGAGAATTAATGTAAATTTTGTGATGCCTCAAGCTTTGGTATTCTTTTTAAACATTACTTTGGCTATTCAGGGTATTCTGTGGTTCCATAAAAAATTTAGAATAGTTTGTTCTAGCTCTGTTAAGAATGCTTGTGCCATTTGGTATGGATTGCACTGAATGTGTACATTGATTTCAGTAGTATCATTTTAACAATATTTGCTCTTCCAGTCCATGAGTATGAAATGCTTTTATGTTTCTTTGTGCCTTCTTCAACTTCTTTCATAAGCTTTCTATAGATTTCAGTGTAAATATGTTTTACCTCTTTCATTAGGTTTATTCCAAGGTATTTTATAGTTTTTGATACAATTGTAAATGGGGTCGATTCCCTGATAACTCTTTCTGTTGTTTCATTATTGGAGTATAGAAATACAACCGATTTCTGTACATTGATTTTTTATCCTGCGACTTTGCTGAATTCATGTATTATCTCTAAAAGTTTTTTGGTGGAGGTTTTTGAGTGTTCCATGTAGAGTATCATGTCATCTGTGAAAAGTGAAAATTTGACCTCTTCTTTTTACTAATTTTGATGCATTTTACTTTTTTTTTCTTGTCTTATTGCTGAGGCTAGCACTTCCAACACTGTGTTAAACAATAGTTGTGAGAATGGACATCCTTGTTGTGTTTATGATTTCAAGGAAAGCTTTCAGTTCTTCTCCATTGAAGATGATATTAGCTGTGGGCCTTTCATATATGGCTTTTATGATGGCGTGGTATGTTTCTTCTATCCCAAGTTTCTTGAGAGTTTTTATTATGAGTGCTCTATTTTGTCAAATAATTTCTCTGCATCTATTGACAGGATCATTTAATTCTTATTCTTTCTTCTATTAATGTGATGTATCATGTTGATTGATTTGCAAATATTGAACCAGCCATGCAACTCACAAATATATCCCACTTGATTATGGTGAATAATTCTTTTAATGTACTGTTGAATTCAATTTGTTAGTATCTTACTGAGAATTTTTGCACCCAGGTTTACAAGGCATATTGGCCTGTAATTCTACTTTTTAGTGGGGTCATTGTCTGGTTTTGGAATCAAGGTAATGCTCGGTTAATGGAATGAGTCTGGAAGCTTTCCTTTTGTTTCTACTTTTTGGAACAGTTTAAGAATAATAAGTATTAACTCTGTTTTAAATGTCTGATAGAATTCCCCTAGAAGGCCATCTGGCCCAGAACTTTTATTTGTTGTGAGATTTTTGATAACCGATTAAATTTCCTCACTGATTATAGGTCTGTTCAAATTTTCTATTTATTCTTGTTTGAGTTTTGATAGTGTGTGAGTATCTAATGATTTGTCCATTTGTTCCAGATTGTCCAATTTGTTGGCATATGATTTTTTCATAGTATTCTCTAATAATTGTATGTGTGTCTGTAGTGTTGGTTTTGATCTGTCCTTTTTCATTCATGATTTTATCTATTTGGGTCTCCTCTATTTACTTTGTGAGAAATCTGAATAGGGGTTTATGAATTTTGTTTGTCCTTAGATTTTAACCTGTATTACAAAGCTGTAATCATGAAGATCACAGTTTTGTATTGCACAAAAGTAGATACATTGATCAATTGAATAGAATAGAGAGCCCAGAAATGGACCCACAAATATATGGCCAACTAATCTTCAACAAAGAAGGAAAAAGTATCCAATGTGGAAAAAAAAAAAAAACAGTCTCTTCAGTAAATGGTGTGGGAAGAATTGAACAGAAACATGCAGAAGAATGAAACTGGACCACTTCTTTACAACATGCACAAAAATAAATTCAAAATGAATGAATGACCTATATGTGAGACAGGAAACCATCAAAATCCTACAGGAGAAAACAGGCAGCAACCTCTTTGACCTTGGCTGCAGTAACTTCTTACTTGACATGTCTCCAAAAGCAAGGGAAATTGAAGCAAAAATAAAGTATTGGGATCTCATCAAGATAAAAAGCTTCAGCATAGCAAAGGAAACAATCAACAAAACCAAAAGACAGCTTATGGAATGGGAGAAGATATCTGCAAATGACATATCAGATAAAGGGTTGGTATCCAAAATCTATAAAGAACTTATCAAACTCAACACCCTAGAAACAAAGTGCAGAAGTGGGCAGAAGACATGAATAGTCACTTTTCCAAAGAAAACATCCAGATGGCTAACAAACACATGAAAAGATGCTCAAAATCACTCATCATCAGAGAAATACAAATCAAAACCACAATGAGATACCACCTCACACCTGTCAGAGTGGCTAAAATTAACAACTCAGGAAATGACATATGTTAGCAAGGATGCAGAGAAGGGAACTCTCTTTCAATGCTGGTGGAAATGAAAACTGGTGCAGCCACTTTGGAAAACAGTATGGATGCTCCTCAAAAAATTAAAAAATAAATCTACCTTACAGCAACTGCATAGTAGGAACTTATCGAAGGATACAAAAATGCAGATTTGAAGGGGCACATGCACCTCAATGTTTAAAGCAGCTCTATTAACAATAACCAAATTATGGAAAGAATCCAAATGTCCATCAAGTGATGATTAACAATATGTGTATATATATAAATGGAATAGTACTCAGAGTTGAAAAAGAATGAAATCTTGCTTTTTGCAACAATGTGGATAGACCTAGAGTGTATTAGGCTAAGCAAAATAAGTCAGAAAAAGACAGATATTGTATGATTTCACTTATACTTGGAATTTGAGAAACACAATAGATAACATAAGGAGAACCAAAAAAAAAAAAAAAAAGATAAAAACAGAGAGGGGAGAAACCGTAAGAGACTCTTAAATACAGAGAACAAACAGAGGGGTGCTGGAGGGAAGGTGGGTGAGGGGATTGGTTAAATGGGTGATGGGTATTATGGAGGACACTTTTGTGAATCACTGGGTTCTACTCCTCAAGCCAAGACTATACTGTATGTTAACTAAATTAAAAAAAAATAAAGAAACTTTAAAAATAAAACAGAATTAACCTAAAGGATACACTTATGGCCAAATATTCAACACAGACAAATGGTTCTTTATTGTAGGTGGGACACTTAACATGTATTTTTGAAGATTGTGGTTGTAGATCTTAATAAGAGCACTTTAAGATCATTTAGTTGCAAACAATTGCAAGTATAGTACAATATTTTTCACTTACCTTCAAATGCTCCTAAACTTATAAAAGCTTTGCATGTGTAAAATGTTTTTTAGATAAACCTTACATAGATATCCTTTGAGCTAATCTTATTAATTTTTCTAAGTAATTTCCCACTTATTTTATATTAACATTAAATTATGTCATTAAAGTGTAAAATAACTGTATGACTATAACACCCAGTTGAATGTTATTTTAATGGAAGTGCAGTAAGTGCTTGACAGCTTGGTTATAAGCTATTAAATTTGACAGGTTCTTCTGGGGAGAATGTTCCCATGAAATGTATAAATTGATGAATGAATGAACAGGTAGATGGAAAAGTAAATATTTGTTTCACGAGCTGGTAGTTCTTTTACAATTGATGCTTCAATAAAACTGCAACCAACACGATGGATGAACATATTTTAAAAAGCATTTATTGTAATTAGGCATTGTAATAATAGCAATAGTGAAAGTCATATCTAATTGTCTTAATGAACCTAACGGAGAGCAAACAGCTTGATGAAAAAATAAAACTTTTTTTTTTAAGTTGAAAGATTTACTAGAATGAGAGCAGCACTTCTCTTCAAAGGTAATGGAACAGTATCATATTGGCTATTACAAGATACATTACATTATACCTTCTGATATATATTTAAAATATATAAGATATGGGTTTCAGTGCTATGAAAGGAATTGTGTCATGCCCTAAACTTTCTTACTTGCTGGCTTTATGATGTTGAACAAATTAAAATATAGATGAATTTTTTATCCATCAGAGAAATATTCTTATGGTAAATTTTTAAAATATGAAGGATAAGAATGTTAAAAAGTGTGGGAAGCACTAACAAGAAGGATAAATGAATATTTAATAGGCATGCATGTATGCAATGTAACATAGTCTTCTATAATTTAATTCTAAGATCCATTAAGTTTTGTAGAGAAATGTTTGTCAAGTGCTTTAAACTCTTTGGTGATTGACATTATGTAAACACAAGAAAGGATTGTGATTTAGAACACTATAAATTCCATACTCGGGATGTGACTTTACCAAGTAAATGTTTAGCTCAGTGTTAAAAATAAATTAACAAATACAAATTTTAATATAAATATTTTTATTCTGTAAATTTTTTAAGTAACATAAATATCATTTTAATTCATCATAAATAATTCACATAAACAAGAATTTTTTGAATTTTCACATAAGAACATTTCAACTCAACCACCACAATGTTCTTGTTCATACACTTTTGTTGGAGGTAAGAAAAAAATTTCTCTATGGGACAAGAAGGCAACAAACTCATTTTTGCAAATGAAAGTGATTTGAAAATATTTATTTGGTATTTTTCCTATGCTTGTGTTCATTTTTAATTTGCCTCAAAATTCCAAGCTCTTCTTTTGTATATGTTCTTGAGTTATGTGCCTACATTACATATGCCACTAATGGTATCTGCTGCTTTGATACACCTTTCTAATGGAATTGCTCCATTCAAAACCTTTGGTGCCTAGACAGTCATAATTTATATGTTCCCCTACACTCATCCCACCTTTGTCAGAGCCAATTCAACTGAGAAGTGTTTATTGATCCAAGAGCTGACAAATCCATTATGTGGTCTGGCTCAAATGTAAAAAATTACATAGCTAATTTTGAAAACCTGAATGAAAAAACAAATTAGGAAGCTGCTGGTTAATGATGAAAATTTTAACAAAATAGTTATGATGTAACACCGAAGTGGAGTGCCATGAGGTGAAATTTAAAGATGTAAAGAAATGCAAACTATGACTTATTAGAGAAGACCAATTGGTAGTGTGAAATAAAAAGATACATAGTTGAAATGAAAACAACTGGAACATCACAGTGAAGCACTGCAATAATTGCTGGAAAATTTTCTAAAGCCACATTAAATTGGAACCACCCTCTAGCTCAAGTCTGGAAATCATTCTGGAAGCCAAATACTGTAAAGGTTTATTATATTAGATTTTTAAAATTCCCTTTTATTTGTAATCATTCTCATAATAACTCTAATTCTACTGACTTCAGTGGATATATATTCTTTGTAATGAAAAAAATGAAAGACAGAACTCTTCTTTCCATTTGCAGAATTTCAGGTGGACTATAGATATATGGGAAAAGACTACCACCACCACTTACAGACACAGACATACACACACACACACACACACACACACACACACACAATAAATAAATAAATAAATAATTGTAATAAATTTTAAGTTGTTTATTCCAGACATTTATTGGAGTTGAGGAAGCCACAAAGTATAGGAGCAGATGCAGCATGCTTTACTATAAAATCATTTTGTCTCTAAAGTATCTAAAGTGTACGAGTCCTGGCTGGTTACATCATTCATATCAGGTAGAATATTGTCAAATCTGAGTTGCTACACCACTGTGTTCTTTTATGTTCTGGGATTAACTAAATAGATTTGAATAAAATCTGGTAATTAAAGTTTAGAAAATGCATTTTAAAACTATTTTAAAACAAATTTTATAAAAGTATTAAACTGAAATTTAATAATTTAATAAAAAGCAACTACCAGAAATCCACAGAAAATTATACTCTTAATATTATAAAATCATAGAAATATTTATTAATCTAACAAAAGCATACAAACTTAAAATCCAGGTTGTGAGAACTGTTGAAGAAAAAATTAAAACTAGATTTTACTCAGTAGAAAGTGCTGATCATTAAATGTTTTGATATCTTATAATTTTGATATAAAAATATCATTTATACCTTCAAAAAACCCCAAAAGTCTTTTCTATTATATATCTATTATATATATCTCTCTCTATATATATAAATAGATAATATAATCTATATATATATATCTATAATCTCTATATATATTTATAGATAATAGATATATATATAGATATATATAATAGATATATATCTATATATATCTATATCTATCTATATATAGATATTATCTATATCTATCTATATATAGATATTATCTATATCTAGATAAAATATATAGAGAGATATCTATATAATAGATATATATAAAGACAGAGAGAGAGAGGGAGAGAAAGAGAGAGAGTCTTTGGTAAAAGTTATGTGATTTCAACAAAGTTGATTTTATACAAAATTAATGATTTTTCAAATTATCTTCTTGCAGTTAATATGTATGTTTCATTATAATATTAAAGTAAAAGAAGAGAAAGTGATATGTTACTTTTGAGATGTTAAGCAAGACATGCCCTATTACTATGTGAATAAATGTTTCTTATTTCAAGCATCAGTGCTAATATGTTAATACTCCAGTTTAATACACCAGTTAATACACCAGTTATATATATGTAAGTATTGGGTAAAAGTTTTTCTATAAAAATTTCAGAAGCACTTTGTCATCAAAGAAAACATCCTTTTCTAATTTATATTTATATTTATTCTTAAGGAAAAATATTTTAAAGGGATAAAAGAAGCAATACACATTTGGTAGCAGATTCATAACAAACAACAATCACAGGAGGGAGATAAAGCAGATCAAAGAATAAGAATGGTTAATTCAGAATATATGAAATGAAATGGAATGAAATAAACTTGTCCCAATTTGAGCATCTGCTCACAAACCTTAGTCTTGGCTCTATAACAAACAGATCCTATTTTCATCTTAATATGTTGACTCATTAAACTGCCTTACACAAAGTTTTTTGAAGTTTTCTTTCTGTGTAAAACAAAATTCAGTTTTCTGTGATCATAGGTACAATTTAAAGAGAGAATTAATTAACTTTACATTTTAGTAGTTCTCCAGATAACTCTATTGATACCTAACTTTGGAAAATTTGGTCATGTCCTATCTTTCCAATCATAAATAGAATCAAACTAAATGATTTAAATGCAATTACCCCAGAAAGTTAAAAATGCACACTGAATTCTCTTAATATTCACATCAATAAACGTCTGTCTTCCCATAACTGTTCTAAATCTCTAATTTCATGGTAAGTTGTTATAATAGTAATAGAAAATGAATACAGCAAATTCCAGAACATAGACCTAAAAAGACCTTGCTGTTCTTCACCTTCTGAGGCACTGTAAAAACAAATCTAGCTACCCTACTAGAGTTGCCACATGGGGATATTGACACTGAGTGACAACTATCATGAAATGGCAGATAGGTGATTGAGGCTATCTTAGATCACCTAGTTGGAGTCAAGCTCCCAACTCAGTACACCCACCTTAGTGATGCCAAACAACACCATATGAAGTAGAACTAATATCCAACTTGAGTCCAGCCAAGAGACAGGATCATGAGAAATATTAAATTATTGATGTTTTAAGCCATAATGTGCTTTAAAAATTTTAAATGTTTATTAATTTTTGAGAGACAGAAAGAGACAGAGCATGAGCAGGGGAGGGGCAGAGAGAGGAGACACAGAATCTGAAGCAGGCTCCAGGCTCCAAGTTGTCAGCACAGAGCTCAACGCGGGGCTGAAACTCACGAACTGTGAGGTCATGACATGAGCCAAAGTTGGATGCTTAACCAACTGAGCCACCCAGGTGACCCATAATGTGCTTTTGGATTAAGCATAGACATAGCAAGCAACAAGAGTAAGGATATCATTCCAGGAAGAGATGACAGCATGTGTGAAGTCTCTTAAGCTAGGATAAACATGATGGAATATGCTTGAAGGACTCAAGAACAATCAGTGTGATTGGAGCTTATAGGGAGAGAGATTGATGTAAGATAAGGTGTGTGAACTAGTCAGGAAACAAATTCTGCAAAGCCATATGGGTTATCTCTGGAGTTTTTATAATTTAATAGGATATTTGACCTTGACTATCACTGTAATATCATGATAAACATATCATAAAGATATATGAAGTAAATTGAAAAACATATGGCAGATTTCAGTTTCTGATAATATAGTTTAGCAGCATGACAGGAGAAACCCTCCTTAATAACAGCTAAGAATGCTAGGTGAAATGTAAAAATGTCTCTTCAAAGGCGTTAATAAATTATTGAGAATAAAAGTGAAACAGTTAAACTCCAGGATTAATGAGAAATGCAGCATACAGGTTGATAACTAAGTACTGAAACCAGAGTTTTCTCCGGGATTTCTTCCATCCCTTGTTGACTATAATTTGAATTGTAATAGGACATACACATGTGGGAATGAAAAGACAAATCCTATGATGATCATGAATGAAACTGGTCTGCTAAAAGGCTACAATTTCATGGAGGGGGGAAAAAGTTGTGGGGTGTGTGTGTGTGTGTGTGTTTGTGAGAGAGAGAGACAGAGAGAGATGGAGATAGAGACAGAGACAAAGGACAAAGACAGGGAGACAGAGGGATAGACTTGATAAAAAAGATAAACACTTGACTATATCGGCCTTGGCCCTGAGTATAGAAGTAGAGAAGAAAAATAAATCTTCATGTAATCTCAGTTCTCATGTGAACACGGGATATAGGGTTTTAATTCATACTATTTGTGTGGCCAGAAAGTAAAAACTCTAAATTAAATGTTTAAAGTATTCTAATATGCCAAGGAACTTGGACAACATGAAAACACATCTCCACAAATTTCCAAATAACAAGAATTAAAATTCAAAACTCAAAAACTATATAATAAAACTATTTATCATGAATGAGATTAGCAAAAATAATAAAATGGGGTATTAGGTCCATAATTACTTTTGATTATAAACTTATAGGCAACAGTACATAAAATATAGGCGTCTAATGTGTTTAAACACATGAAAAGGTTACTGATATGAGAGCTGATAAAACACTTTTACAAATTTCAAAGAAAAAAATTTGAAAAAGAACAAAAAGAACTCTTAGAATGAAAAAGTTAACTCATTTCCTTTAGAAAGAAAATAGAGGCTTACAAAGCAGATTAAACACAAATGATGAGAAAATTGTTAAAAAGGAATACAGTCTGAAGAAATTATCAAAAATCACAATGCAGATAAAAAGAAGAAAAAATATTAAAGGTAGTTTAGGAAACATATAGAAGAAGAGTGGAAAATTCTGAAATATATAAACAAAAGTATCAGAAGAGAAAATAAAAGAGTGCCAAGGAAATATTTAGAGGGAATAACAGACAGTTTCCCAAGATGTATCAATAACACCAATCTAAAGAGCCAGACAACCAGCAGTTCACAAGAATAAAATCAAATAAATCCATATCACAGTAAAACTACAAAACACAAAATGGTAACATTTTAAAAATAGCCAAAGAGATTACAGATAACCTACAAAAACTGACAAATACACTGATGTCTCAAAAGCAATAATTGAAGCTAGAAGACCATGAAATAATATCTTTGTCAAAATGAAAGAAAACTGTCAAGTTAGAAGTGTATACACATTGAAACTATTTTTCAAAAATACAAGTAAATAAAGATATTTTCAACCAAATAAAACTGAGATGTACTTTTAAGGGATAGTCGTCAGAAGGAAGAAAAATAACTTCAAAAGAGACTTTAAAAAAGCACACAGGAATAATCAATAAACATCATAAAAGTGGATAAATCTTTAACAAAATTATATTAATGACGTCTACTTTTTAAGTTTAAAAAATAGGGGACTTCTGAGGAAGATGGAAAAATAAGAAAACTCTAGGCTCACCTTGCCCCATGGATACAATTAGAGAACACTCACGATAGTATAAATAATTCAGAAAACAACCTGAAGACTGTCAGAATAAGCTCTACTACTAAATGCAGAGAACAGGCCACACTGAAAAGGGTAGGAAAGACAGAGATGCAATCAGGAGCTAAACAGACTGGCAGGACGGTACATGGGGGACAGGGACACTGTGGGCATAGAAAGGAGAAAGAAACAGAACCCCACATCTGGGTGCCCACAAAGGGAAGACAAATCCCCATAACATTTGGCTTTTAAAACCAGAGGGGCCAGGTTTCATGAGTTCTTATAGCCAGTGGGACTTAAAACCTGGCATAAAAAAATCAATGGAATAAGCTCTGGGAGAGCCTGGAAGGCAGGAGGAAACAGAGTCCCCACCCTTGAAGAGACAGCACAAGAACAGCCTATGGAGATACCATATAAGCATCAGTTTGAAAGGTTCCTGGGACATATGGGAGGGGTTATTTATCCATCTCAGAGCCTGTCCTTGAGGAACAGAATCACTGGGGAACTCTTCCAGGAACAAAGGAACTGGAGGCATCTTTTCCCTTCCCCACCACCCAGGATAAACACATAGGCAACTGAGAGATTGGCTACCTAACTTGCTAGCACAGCTGCCCCACCCTCACAGCCTATGCTTCTGCCAATCCACCCTTCTGGATGGCCTGCTTCAATCCGTAGTGACAAGGCCCCACCTGCAGAGGAAACACAATGTGCAAAGCTCACTAACACCACTGCCCTGTTGCTCTAACTCCACCTATGGTAATGTTTCCACATGGGCTGCTTCAGTCCTGGAGTTGCAGAGCCTGTGCCACAGAGGAAAGGGTCACACAAAGCTTGCTAGAATCACTGCCTTGCTGCATCACCCACTGTGCTGTGCTTCTGCAGAGCCCTACAAGGCTGATTTAGTCTTGGGACAGCAGGGCCCCTCCAAGGTGCTCAAAACTCAAAGCTCAAAGCTTGCTATAAATGCCCCACCATTCCACCCACTCACTGTGCTTCTGCAAATATCCTCCCTCCAATATGTTCTTGGCTATAGCCCACATGAGGCAGTTCCACAGAAATGCTGCATTTTGCAAGCAACCCTTACAGTGGCTGGCGCCACTGCAAAGTGATTACTGCCCTGGAAAGAGGGAAAGATAGCCATACATACCAGTCAGATGAAGGCCCTAACAGTAGGCTGGAGGCATAAAACTGGTCTGACTACAGGCCCCATGCACCAATGAAAGTTTCTCAGGGGGAAACACACAAAGAGAGACCTGCAGTTTGGTGTTATTGCACTGTTGCAAATGCCTGGTCTGACTAAATTCAAGTTTAAGGTATCTCCAGGCTGGCCCAATAACAGTACAAGAAACAAACATTGCCCACAATCGGTAAATACAGTCATTGCAGATGGTTGGATTAAAGGAAAAAGCAGGCCAGCCACAACAGAGAGCATGCATCACACATAGGAGATACCCCTTAAGCACCAGGTTCTGGTGAACAGGAAACACTACATGATGGGGCACTACATTACCTTTCCTTCATAAGGCCACTACTTTCCAGTGAATAAGACATAGCTGTCTTTCCTAACACATAGAAACAGAGATTTAGAAAAAATGAGGAGATGGAGGAACATGTCCCAAATGAAAGAATGGGATAAAACCACAGGAAAAAACCTAAGCAAAATGGATATAAATAATATGCCTGATAGAGAGTTTAAGATAATGACCATAAAGATACTTACTGGACTCGAGAAAAGAGTGGAGGACACCAGTGTGACTTTAAACAAATAGATGTAAAACTCAAAAAATAACCAGTCAGAGATAAAGCACAAAATAAATGAAATTAAAAATACACTTGATGGAATAAATAGCAGGCTAAAGAAAACAGAGAAAAGAATTAATGACCTGGAAGACAAAGTAATGGAAATTAATCAAGGTGAGCAAATGAGAGAAAAAAATAATTATGCAAACCGAGAATAAACTTAGGAAAATCAGCAACTGCATCAATGGTAACAACATTAGCATTATAGGGATCCTAGAAGAGAAGAGAAAAAAGGGGGCAGAAAATTTATTTGAAGACATAATAGTTGAAAATTTCCCTAATCTGGGGAAGGAGAGATCTAGATGGAGAAAGCACAGGGATCCTCCAAGAAAACCTAAGGAGATCCGCACCAAGACACATAGCAATTAACATGACAAAAAGTAGTGATTAAGAAAAAAATATTAAAGCAGCCAGAGAAAACAAGACATTGATAGACAAGGGAAACTGCATAAGGCTATCAGTGGATTTTTCACCAGAAACACTGCAGGTCAAAAGGGAGTGCAATGATATATCCAGAGTGCTAAAAGGGAAAAATCTTCAGCCAAGAATACTCTATCCAGCAAGGCTATCATGAAGAATAGATTAAGAGATAAAGAGTTTCTCAGACAAACAAAAACTAAAGGAGTTCATTGCCACTAAACCAACCCTACAGGAAATATTAAAGGGGACAGTTTGAGTGGAAAGGAATAGCCATAAATGAGAGTATAAAAAATAAGTATATCTGTAAAAATCAGTCAAGGGATTCACAAAATAAAAAGATGTAAAATATGACACCTTATATCTAAAACGTGGAGGCGGTAAGGAACAAAGAATGGGTTCAAATGTAAGCAACATCAAATTAATATAGACTGCTATATGAAGAAGATGTTATATACAAACCTAATGGTAAAAAAAAATTAAAAACCAGTAATAGATATGCAAAGGATAAAGAGAAAAGAAATCCAAGTGTATCACTAAAGAAAACCAGCATACCATGAAAGAAAGAGAAAAAAAGAACAGGGAAAAACTACAAAAACAACCATAAAACAAGTAACAAATGGCAATAAATACATATCTATCAATAATTACTCTGAATCTAAATGGACTAAATGCTCCAATCAAAAGACATAAGGTGATAGGGTGGATAAAAAAACAAGACCTATTTGTATGCTGTGTAAAAGAGACAAATTTCATGCACAGAGACACCTACAGATTGAAAGTGAGGGAATGGATGTGGCACCTGGGTGGCTCAGTTGGTTCAGCATCTGACTCTTGGTTTTGGCTCAGGTCATGATCTTGAAGTTTCGTGAGTTCAAGCCCTGCATTGGGCTCTGCACTAGCAGCATGGAGCATGCTTGAGATTCTCCCTCTACTTCTCCCTCTGTGCCTACTCCACTAGTGCTGTCTCAGTCTCTCTCAAAATAAATGCATAAACTTAAAAAAAGTGGAGGAATGGAGAAACATTTGACATGCAAATGGATGTCAAAAGGAAGCCAGATTAGTAATACTTATATCAGACAAAATAGACTTTAAACAAGGACTTTAACAAGAGACAAAAGACATTATATAATAATGGAGACAGTCCAAGAACATATAACAATTGTAAATATTTATGCACCCAAGAGGGGAGGACCAAAATACATAAAACAGTTAATAACCTTCCTAAAATAACTAATCAATAGTAATAAAATAATAGTAGGGAAATTATCATCCCACTTACATTGATGGACAGATCATCCAAACAGAAAATCACCAAGGAAAGAGTAGCGTAAAATTACAACTGAAACAGATAGATTTAACAGATATATATAGAACATTCCATCCTAAACGGCAGATTACACATTCTTTTCAAGTACACACAGACCAATATCTAGAATAAATAACATAGTAGGCCATAAACAAGTCTCAACAAGTTAAAAGCATTGAAGTTGTAACATACATCTCTTGTGACTACAATGCTATGACACTAGAAATCAACTACAAGAAAAAATCTAGGAAGACCATAAATAATGGTTAAATAACATGCTACCAAACAATTATAGGGTCAACTAAGAAATCAAAGAAGAAATTAAAAAGTACATGGACACAAACAAAAATGAAAACACAGTGGTATAAACCTGTGAGATACAGCAAAGTGGTTCTAAGAGGGAAGTATATAGCAATACAGGCCCACCTTATGAAGCAAGAAAAATTTTCAATAAGCAACCTAATTTTATACCTAAAGGAGCTAGATAAAGAACAACAAACAAAACTCAATCCAAGAGAAAGAATGAATAAAGATTAGAGCAGAAATAAATGAAATAGACACTAAAAAACAATAGAACAGATCAATGAAACCAATAGCTGCTTCACTGAAAAGATCAACAAAATTTATAAACATCTAGGCAGACTAATCAAAATAAAAAAAAGAGGGAGAAAAAGTACTTAAAAAACACAAATACACAAATGAAAGAGGAGAAATAATAACCAATGCAACAGAAATACAAACAATTGGAGAACAATGTTATTAAATTCTATATGGCAAAAAATTAGATAACCTACAATAAATGGATCAACTCCTAGAAACATATTATCTTCCAAAACTGAAGCAGAAGGAAATTAAAAATTTGAAGAGATCAATTATCATTAAGTAGATTAAATCAGTAATCAACAAACTCCCAAGACACACAAGGCCAGAACAGACAGCTTCAAAAGCAAATTCTACCAATCATTTAAAGAGGACTTAATTCCTATTCTTCTTAGAATATTCTAAGTATAGAATAAGGGAAACCTACAAATTCATTCTATGAGGGCAGTATCACCATGAGTCCAAAACCAAACACACAAACACACACACACATACACACACACACACACACACACACACACACAAAGAGAACTCCAGGCCAATATCTCTGATGAACTTAGATGCAAAAATCAACAAAATACTAGCAAACTAAATCTAACAAACATTAACTAAATCACTCACTATATTCAAATGAGATTTATTCCTAGGATGCAAACGTGATTCAATATCCACAAATCAATCAACACTATACATGACATCAATAAGAGAAATTATAAAACCCATAAGATCTTTTCAATACATGCAAAAAAATAAGAATTAGAGAAAGTACATCATTTCATGATAAAAACCCTCAACAACATGATAGCAACCCTCAACATTATAAAAGCCTAAAGTAGGGTTAGAGGGAACATACTGCAACATAATAAAGACCTTACATGAAAAATCCACAGCAAACATACCCAAATGGAGAAAAATTGAAAGTTTTTCCCCTAAGTTCAGGAATAAGACAATGATATCCACTGTCACTAGTTTTATTCTACATGCTATTGGAAGTCTTAGCCATAGCAACTAGACAAAACAAAGAAATGAAAACCTTCCACTATTTGCAGATAGCATGATACTATATATAGAAAATCCTAAAGACTCCACCAAAAACCTACTAGAACTGATAAATGAATTCAGTAAAGTCACAGTATACAAAATCAACATAAAGAAATTGGTTGCATTTCTATACACTAATAAGCAAAAAGAGAAATTTTAAAAATCTAATTTTATTTGTACCAAAAGTAATAAAGTACCTAGGAATAAACTTAACCAAAGCAGTGAAAGACCTAGTCTGAAAACTATAAAATATTGATGAAAGAAAGACATTCCAAGCTCATGGACTGAGAACAAAATATTGTTAAAATGTATATTCTACACAAAGCAATCTATAGATTTAATGCAATTCCTATCAAAATATCAACAACATTTTTCACATAACTAGAAAAAACAACCCTAAAATTTATATGGAACCACAAAATACCTCAAATAGCCAAAGCAATCTTGACAATGAAAAACAAGACTAGGGGTATCACAATTCCAGACCTCAAGTTATACTATAAAACTGTAGTAATCAAAACAGTATTGTACTGGCACAAAAATAGACAAACATATCAATGGAACAGAATAGAAAACCCAGAAAAAAACCTGCAACTATATGGTCAATTAATCTTGGACAAAGCAAGAAAGAATATCCAATGGGAAAAAGAGTTTCTTCACCAAAAGGTGTTGGGAAAACTGGACGACTACATGAAAAAGAATAAAACTGTACCACTTTCTTACACCAAATGCCACAAAAAACTCAAATGTAAATTCAATAAACCAAATGTAAGGCTTGAAACCATGAAATTCCTAGTAATTTCTCTGAAATTAGCCATAGCAACATCTTTCTATATATGTCTCCTGAGGCAAGAGAAAAAAAAGGGAAAAGTTAACTATCATGACTCCATCAAAATAAGAAGCATCTCCACAGCAAAGGAAATAATCAACAAACCTAAAAGAATGGGAGAAGATATTTAAAAATTACAAATCTGATAAAAAATTTGTATCTGAAATATATAAAGAACTATTGAACTCAACATCCAAATTCAAATAATCCAATTAAAATGGACAGAAGAAGAGTTATCTCCAAAGAAGACATCAGATGGCCAACAGACACATGAAAAGATGATCAACATCACTCGTCATCAGGGAAACACAAATCAAAATCACAATGAGATATCCCCTCACACCTGTCAGAAAGGCTGAAGTCTATCTGTATCTGTATCTGTATCTGTATCTGTATCTGTATCTGTATATCTATATCTATATCTATATCTATATCTATTATCTATATATAATATATACATATAAAGCATATATATACATTATATATGTGTGTATATATATATTACATATATATTATATATATATGGCATTTAAACAAAACTAAACAAAACTAAAAGGTAACCTATGGAATGGAAGAAGATATTTGCAAATGATATATCTAATAAAGGGTTAGTATCCAAAATATATAAAGCACTTACAAAAATCAACACCAAAAAATGAATAATATAACTTAAAAATGGGCAGAAAACACAGATAGACATTTCTCTAAAGAAGACATCCAGATGGCTAACAGACACATGAAAAGATATTCAAAGTCACTCATTATAAGGGAAATTCAAATCAAAACTACAAAGAGATAGAACCTCATACCAGTCAGAATGGCTAAAATCAACAATACAGGAAACAACAGATGTTGCAGAGGATGTGGAGAAAGGGGAACCCTCTTACACTGTTGGTGGAAATGTAAACAGGTGGAGCCACTGTGGAAAACAGTATGGAGGTTTCTAAAAAAGGTAAAAATAGAACACCCTACAATTGAACAATTGCACTAAGTACCCAAAGGATTTAAAAAAATACTGATAGGATACATGCACCCTGATGTTTATAGTAGCATTATCAAGAGCCAAGTTATGGAAAGAGCCTAAATGTTCATCAACTGATAAATGGGTAAAGAAGAGGTGTTATATAGGGGTGCCTGGGTGACTCAATTGGTTAAGCATCTGACTTCAGCTCAGATCATGGTCTCATGGTTTGTGAGTTTGACCTCTCATTGTGTTCTGCATTGACAGCTTGGAGCCTGGAGCCTGCTTTGATTCTTTGTCTCCCTCTCTCTCTCTCTGCCCCTCCCCTGCTTGGGCTTTCTCTACTTGTCTCTCTGTATCTGTCTCTCTCTCAAAAATAAATAAATAAACTTAAAAAATATATTTCAAAAAAAGAAGATGTGCTATATATATATGATATATATATGCATATATATATATATATATATATATATATACACACACACAATGGAATATTAATCAGTTATAAAAAGAATTAAATCTTGCCATTTCCAATAGTGTGGATGGACCAAGAATGTATTATGTTAAGCAAAATAAGTGAGCCAGAGAAAGACAAATACCATATGATTTCGAGTCAGAGAAAGACAAATACCATATGATTTCATTCATATGTGGAATTTAAGAAACAAAACAAATGAACATGGGGAGGGTAGAAAGAGAGGCAAATAATACACTTGTAACTGAGAGAACAAATTGATGGTTACTGGAGGGGAGGAGGGAGGAGGGATGGGTTAAATAGGTGATGGGTATTAAGGAGGGCACTTGTGATGAGCACTGGGTATTGTATGTAAATGATGAATCACTAAATTTTACACCTTAGACTAATATTAAACTGTATGTTAACTAACTGGAATTTAAATAAAAAATTGGAGAAAAAAGGTAGTGAGATAGATAGATAGATACACATACACACACACAATGGAATATATATAATTCAGCCATCAAAAAGAATGTAATCTTGTTATTTGCAATGACTTGGATGGAGCTAGATTGTATTGTGCTAAGTGAGATAAGTCAATAGAGAAAGACAAATACCATACGATTTCACTTATGTGGAATTTAAGACACGAAACAAATGAAGGACCGAGAAAGAGAGAGAGAGAGAGAGAGAGAGAGAGAGAGGAACCAAGAAACAAACTCAACCATAGAAAACGGATGGTTACCAAAGGGCAGGTGGGTGGGGGGGGGATGGGTGAACTAGTTGATAATGATTAAAGAGTGCACTTGTAGTGATGAGCACTGGGTGATGTATGGAATTGTTCAATTACTATATTATACACTTGAAACTAATATAACACTGTATGTAAACTAGGCTGGAATTAAAATAAAAGCTTAATAAATATAAACTTAAATAGTTGTCAGTAACATAATTTCTGAATAAGCATCATTGGAATTAAATTATTCTAATAAATTTTGTCAGAAAAAGTTTAAATATAATGATCAGTTTTAGACATGAAGTATATTAAAATTTCTATGATCATAAATTAAAGACTAAAAATAGTATATATTTAAACAGCATACATTTTGGGTATTCATGGCTGTGATAAAACTACAAAGAAAGGAAAGGAAATAAGTTACAAAAATTCTGCACAGTAATAACTCTGTGCATGGAGATCACTTCAGACCTAGATACAAAGGGATCTTAAAAACACAAGCGATATTGAAGGGGAGCTTAGATGATGACATAGTAGAAGGACCCAAGGCTAGTTTTGTCCCTGAAACACAACTAGATAACTATTAAACCATTCTGAATACCTCAGAAATCAACCTGAAAATGAACAAGGAGAACATTGTCCCAAAGACACTGGCTGAGAAAATGAGAAGGGCTGATTTTCCTGAGTTCTTTCAACCAGTGGGGTTTGAAGAATGGAGTTTTAAAGGTGGGCAGGCTTGGCTGGGATAGAATCCAGAGGGCACTGGGCTGCTCCTGTAGAGAAGGCAGGCAAACAGAACTGAGTCAGACAGCATGAAAACAACCATCTGAGGAATGCTAGGGGTACACAGTGGGGAGATTATTCGCTCTTTTTGGAAGATATTTCTGAGAGGTGGCATTCACAGAGATGCCTCTCCTGGATTAAAGAAGCTGGCTGGCCCCATTTTCCTCCCCTTCCTCTCAGCATAAACATAGAGCTACCTGTAGAGAGAGGGCAGCTCAGCCCTTACATTGGCTATCTAGCCTACTTGCACCAAGACCCATGCCCTTGTACTCTGGCACAGCTGCACTTTTTGGTAAAACTTGTCTCATTCCCAGCATGAAAAGACCCTCCCCCAGAAGACCAGGGAAGACATCTGCCCACATCACATCCCTAAAGTCTTGAGTTTTAAGTCAGCAGGCTTGGCTGGGATGAGGCCTGAAGGGCACTGTGCTGCTCCTGGAGAGAAGGCAGGCAAAAAAACAAGGGCAGGTAGTGTGGAAAAAGTGATCTGAAAAATGCCTGGGATACACAGTGGGGAAATTGTTTTCTCTTCTCGAAGTCCTTTCCTGAGAGCAGTGGACATGGAGACCCTTCTCTGGGGACAAAGTATCTGGCTGGCACCATTTTATTCCTCTGCCCCTCAGCATAAACACAAAGCCACCTGGGGTAAACAGCATAGGGCTGACACTGACTGCTTAACCTGCTTATACCAAGTTCCATACCCCTGTTATTTTGGCAGGACTGCCCCTCTAAGTCAAGATTCTTCAGTCCTAGTGTGGCAGACCCCTTCCCCATAAGACCAACAGAAATCCCAACCACTCTGCATCTTCTGATCAGAGATTTCTGCAAGGCTTCAGTTCTAGTGAAAGTAGTATCAGGCCTCATTTCACAAGTATACCAGAGCACACTTAGTTAACACTCACCACATTATGGCCAAGGACCAAACACTGCACACTGCCATCAAGGAACATCTCTATAGATAACTGGCCTGAAGGATAGACCAACCAAACACAAGAGCGAAGTGCACACAACACACAACACTCCCTGAAATGTGACGCCTGGACACTGTATGACCTCTTCTTCATAAAGCCATTACTCTCCTAAGCATGAAACAGAACAGGCTTTTCTAATGCAGGGAAAACAGAGACTTAGACAAAATGCCAAGATGGAGGAAATCATCCTACATGAAAGAACAAGATAAGGTCGTAGTCAGAGATCTAAGTGAAACAGATATATGTAACATGGCTGATGGGGAACTTAAAGCAACTATCATAAGGATATTTGGTGGGCTTGAGAAATGAACAGAAGACTTCAGGAAGGTCCTTACAACAGAGATAAAAAACAATAGTCAAAATGAAAAATGCAATAAGTGAGAATTAAAACAGACTGGATGCAATGAACACTAGGGTACAAGATGCAGGGGAATTAAAAGTGATATAAAAGACAAAGTAATGGAAAATAATGAAGCTGAATAAAAGACAGAAAGAAGAATTATGGAATACAACAACAAACTTAGGGAATTCAGTGACTCTGTCAAATGTAATAACATTTATATTATTGGAGTCTCAGAAAAAGAGCAAAAAAGGGACAGACAATTTATTTGAGGAAACAATAGCTGAAAATTTCTCAAATCTAGGGTCCGAAACAGACATCCAGATCCAGGAGGCAAAGAGAACTGTCATCAAAATCAACAAAAGCATGCCAACACCAAGACATAGTCTAATTAAATTTGCAAAATATAGAGATAAAGGAAAAATGTTAAAAGCAGCAAGAAAAAAGAAGTCCCTAACTTACATGGGAAGACCCATAAGGTTACCTGCAGATCTCTCAACAGAAACTTGGCAAGCCGGGATGGAGTGGCATGATATATTCAATGTGCTAAATGCGAAAAATCTGAAGCTAAGAATGCTCTATCCAGCAAGGTTATCATTCAGAATAAAATGAGAGATGAAGGATTTTATGAATAACAAAAACAAAAAAAAGTTCAAGGTCACTAAACCTGCCCTACAAAAATATTAAAGGAGACTCTTGGAGCAGAAAGGAAAGACCAAAAGTGACAAAGACAAGAAAGGAACAGAGAAAATCTCCAGAAACAATGACAAAACGAGTAAGAAAATGGCACTCAACACAAAATTATCAATAATTACTATGAGTATAAATGGAATAAATGCTCCAATAAAAATATGTCAGAATGGATAAAAAAAAATAAGGCCCACCTATATGCTGCCTAAAAGAGATTCATTTTTAGACCTAAAGACACCTACAGGTTGAAAGGGGAGAGATGGAGAAATACATATCATGCAAATGGATGTTAAAGAAAGCTGGAGTACCAATACTTATATCAGACAAACTAGATTTTGAGCCAAGTCTATAACAAGAGATGAAGGGTACTATATAATAATAATGAGGGCTATCCAACAAGGTCTATCCATTGTAAATATTTATGCCCCCAACATGAAAGACCTAAATATAGAACACAATTAATAACAAATCTAAAAGTACTAATTGATAATAAAATAACAGTAGAGGACTTTAACACTGCACTTACATCAATGGACAGAACATCCATGCAGAAAATAAATCAGCAAGCAAACAATGGCTTTGAATGGCACACTGAACCAAATAGACTTAACAGATATATTCAGAACATTCCATCTTGAAACAGCAGAATACACATTCTTTTCAAGTGCACATAGGACATTCTCCAGAATAGATAACATACTAGGTCAGAAGTCAGACGTGAACAAGTACAAAAACATTGAGACCATCCACACATATTTTTTGGCCACAACACTTTGAAACTTGAAGTCGACCACAAGAAAAAATTTGGAAAGACTACAAATACATGGAGGTTTAAAACTATGTTACTAAACAATGAATGGTCTAACCAGGAAATTAAAGAAGAAAAAAAAATACATGGAAAAAAATTAAATGAAAACACAGTGGTCCAAAACCTTAGGGATGCAACAAATGTGGTTCTAAGAGAGAAGTATATAGTAATACAGGCCTGCCTCAAGAAGTAAAAACAAAAACAAAAACAAAAACAAAACCCAAACAAAAAAACCCAACCTAACATTACACCTAAAGATGCTAGAAACAGAACAAAAGGCAAAGTCTAGTGCCAGCAAAAGAAGGGTAACAATAAAGATTAGAGCACAAATAAATGATATAGAAACTAAAAAGAGAAAGAGATCAATGAAACCAGGAACTGGTTCATTGAAAAAAATAATAAAACTGATAACCGCCTAACCAGACTCATCAAAAAGAAAAGAGAAAGGACTCAAACAAACAAAATCACAAATGAGATAGGAGAAATAAAAACCAATACCACAGAAATACAGTTATAAGAGAATTATTATGGAAAACTATATGCCAACAAATTGGGCATTTGGGAAAAATAGATAAATTCCTAAATGTGTAAACTACCAAAACTGAAAGAGGAAGAGATAGAAAATTTGAACAGACTGATAACCAGCAAATAAATTGAATCAGTGATCAAAACAAAAATCTCCCAACAAACTAAAGTCAAGGGCTAGTTGGCTTCGCAGGGGAATTCTACCAAAAATTTAAAGAAGAATTAATAACTATTCTCAAACTTTTCCCAAAAATAGAAAAGGATGGAAAACTTCCAAATTCATTGTGTCAAGCCAGCATTACCCTGATATGAAAAACAGACAACATTACACTAAAAAAGAAAACTACTGGCCAATATCCCTGATGAACATGGGTGTAAACATTCTCAAAGAAATACTAGCAAATCGAATTCAACAGTACATTAAAAGAATCATTCACCATGATCAAGTGGGATTTATTCCTGGTATGTAAGTGTGGTTCAATATTCACAAATCCATTGATATGATACAGCACATTAATAAATGAAAAGATAAAAACCATATGATCCTCTCAATAGATGCAGAAAAAGCATATGACAAATTGCAATATCCATTCATGGTAAAAACACTCAACAGAGTAGGGTTGGAGGGAATATACCTCAACATCATAAAGGCCATATATGAAAGATCCACAGCTAATATCATTCTCAATGGGGAAAAACAGCTTTTCCTCTATGGTCAGGAACAAGATAGGGATGTCCATGCTCACCACTATGTTATTTAACATAGTACTGCAAGTCTTATCCTCAACAGACAACAAAAAGAAATAAAAGGCATCCAAATTGTCAAAAAAGAAGTCAAATTTTTACTATTTGCAGGTGACAGGATACTCTATATAGAATACTCAAAAAACTCCACCAAAAAAATTGCTAGAACCGATACATGAATTCAGTAATGTTGCATGATACAAAATCAACATACAGAAATCTTGCATTTCTATACACTAATAATGAAGCAGCAGAAAGAGAAATCAAGGAATAAATCCCACTTACACTTGCACCCAAAGCCATCAGATACCTAGGAATAAACTTAACCAAAGAGGTAAAAGATATGGACTTTGAAAACCATACAATACTTATGAAAGAAATTAAAGAGGACACAAAGAAACTGAAAAACATTCCATGCTGATGGATTACAAGAAAAAACATTGTTTACAGTTCTGTATTACCCAAAGCAATCTACACATTTAATGCAATCCCTATCAAAATTCCAACAGCATTTTTCACAGAACTAGAACAAACAATCCTAAAATTTATATGGAACCACAAAAGACCTTGAATAACCAAAACAACCTTGAAAAAGAAAAGCAAAACTAGAGGCATCACAATGCGAGACTTCAAATTAAATTGTAAAGCTGTAGTGATCAAGACAGTATGGTACTAGCACCAAAAAAAGATACATAGATCAATAGACCAGAATAGAAATTGCAGAAATGAACCCACAACTGTATGGTCAATTAATCTTTGACAAAGCAGAAAAGAATATCCAGTGGAAAAAAGACAGTCTCTTCAAAAAATGGTGTTGGGAAAACTGGATGGCAACGTGCAAAAGAGGGAAACTGGACCACTTTCTTACACCTTACCTAAAAACAAATTCAAAATTATAATATAGACCTAAATGTGAGACAGGAAAACATTAAAATTCTAGGGGAGGAAATAGGAAGTAATCTCTTTGACATCAGTTGTAGCAACTTTGTACTACATATGCCTCCTGAGGCAAGGAAAACAAAAGCAAAAATAAACTTGGGATTTCATCAATATAAAAACTTCTGCACAGCAAAGAAAGCAATCAACAAAACTGGAAGGCAACCTATGGAATGGAAGAAGATATTTGCAAATGATATATCTGATAAAGGGTTAGTATCCAAAATATATAAAGAACTTATAAAAATCGACACCCTCAAAATGAATAATCCAATTAAAAACTGGGCAGAAGGCATTTTTCTAAAGAAGACATATAGGTGGCTAACAGACACATGAAAATATGCTCAATATCACTGATCACCAAGGAAATTCAAATCAAAACTACAATGAGATATCACTTCAAACCATTCAGAATGGCTAAAATTAACAACACCATAAACAATACATATTAGCAAGGATATGGAGAAAGGGGAGCTCTCTAACACTGTTGGTGGAAATGCATACTGGTGGAGCCACTCTGGAAAACAGTGTGGAGGTTCCTCAAAAAGTAAAAAATAGAGCTATCTTAACATCCAGCAACTGTACTATTATGTATTTACTCAATGAATACAAAAATACTACTTCAAAGTTATACATGCATCCTGATATTTATGGCAACATTCTCAACTAAATTATTCTCAGCTAAATTATGGAAAGAGCCTAAATGTTGATTAACTGATCATGGATAAAGAATGTACACACACACAAACACACACACACACACACACACACACACACACACACACACAATGGAATATTACTTGGTTATAAAAAAGGTTGAAATCATACCATTTGCAAAAACATGGATGGATCCAGAGAGAATTATGCTAAGGGAAATACATCAGTCAGAGAAAGAGAAATATTATATGATTTCACTCATGTGGAATTTAAGAAACAAAACAAATAAGCAATGGGAAAAGCAAGCAAGTGAAAGGGAAACCAAGAAACAAATTCTTAACTATAGAGAACAACTGATAGTTACAGAGGGCAAGGGGTTGGGGGAATTGGTTAAATAGGTGATGGGTATTAAGGAGTGCACTTGTTGGGTGTGCATTGGGTGTTGCATAAGTGTTGAATCACTGAATTCTATACTTGAAACTAATATTATACTGTATGTTAATTAGATGGAATTTAAATGAAAACTAATAAAAAGAAAAAAGAAAAGCAAACAAGCAAGCAAACAAATAATACACACTAACAATATTATTTTTTTTAGCTGAGTATTGGTTATATCTGCATTAATTTTATTAGTAAAACTACTTAAAAAGTAATAATCACATATATAATATATATTATCTGTGATGTGATTACACACACCCATACACACACACACACACACACACACACATATATATATATGTAAAATCTGTGATGGAGTCCATAAAAAATATATGAAATTTATCATCTCATGTGAAGAAATATTTTGTAGACTGAGAGACACATAAATTACTCCATATTCACTTCCAATGGCATATATATAAAATGATGTTACTTCATGCCTTTCTAAATATTAACTGTCTACATTAAAGTTTAATTTATTAAAATAGGAACGTGGCTACAAGTCCATTCAAAATATAAGACTGTTCTATATTCCTAAAATGTTTCATTTTAACCCTTTGCATTTGATCTCATATAAGGAAGCTTGTCACTTGCAACCACTGATCTGCTTTGTCACTGTTATTTTTCTTTTTTTAGAATTTTATATAAATGAGTTAATATAGTATCTCACTTTTTTTATTTCTTTGATGTAGCATAGTGTTTTTGATATCTAGCCATGCTTTTACTATATTAATATTTTTGTTCATTGGCTGATTAGCAATATTCTCTAATAGAGGTATATTACAGTTTGCTTATCCATTTACATGTTGATGGATCTTCACATTGTTTCCATTTAAGGAGCTGTTATAACCACTGCTGCTCTAAACATTTGAGTATAAATCTTTGTGTGGAATTATGCTTTAATTATCTTGGGAACAATACTAAGAATAAGATTTCTGGTTCATAGAATGTATATATAGTGTACGTGAGTAGAGCATATATTTATTGGTTTAATATACTGTATTGTTGTTTTTCTAAGTGGCTATATCATTTTGCATACCCATGAGCAATGTAAGAAAGCCCTAGTTGTTCTACATTGTCATCAGCAGTTGATATTATCAGTCATCTTAATTTTGGTTATTCTAATGCGGTGTACTGGTATCTCATTGTACTTTTATAATTTACATTTATATAATGGCTAGTGATGTTGAACATATTATCTTGTGCTTTTTAAAATTTTTTTAATATCTCCTTTTATAAGTATCTGTATAAGAATTTGTACAAATCCTATCCTTAAGGATAAAATGTTCTGTATATATTTTGATTTGCCTTTTAATTTTTTCTTTGACCATTAGTTTGTTAAGAGTGTGGTGTTTAGTTTCCTCATATTTGTGAGTTCATTGAGTTTTTTCTTTTATTGGCTTATAATTTCATTCCATTGTGGTTAGAGAACATACTTTGTATTATTTAAATATTTATATTGTTTGTCTTATTGCCTAGCATATATGTGGTCTATCCCAGTGAATATACCACGTATTCTTGAGAAAAATGAATATTCTGCTTTTGTTGAGTGAAGGTGTTCTGCTGATGTCTGTTAGGTCTAGTTGATTTATAGTCGTGTTCAAGTCTTCTATTTCCTTCCTTGTTGATATCCTGCATAGTTGTCCTATTCATTATTGAAGGATGGGTGTTGAAGTCTCCTATTAATGTTGTTGAGTTGTCCATTTCTCTCTACATTTCTTTCATTTTTTGCTTCATGTGTTACTTTCTTATTAGGTGCATGATTTTTTAAAAAATATTACTGATTAATTGACTCATTTATCATTATAAAATGTCCCCTCTTATCTCTTATAATAACCTTTAAAGGCTGCTTTGTTTGATAATAAAATAGCAAATCCAAATTTCTTATGGTTGCCATTTCCATGATATGTACTTTTCCATCTTTTTACTTTCAAAATTTTCTAGTTGTTTCTTTTATTAATGAGTGTAATAATACCTGAATTTCCCTAAGTCACAAGCTGGAGTAGTGTTGACAATTATGAATTATGTACCTGTCAAGCAGTTGTGAAAATCACAACACAAGGCAAAAGCAGATTGATGTGAGCTATGCATTCCAACAAATGTTTTCAATTTGGTATATGATAATTCACTGCTATGATACTGAGGAAGTGAGCAGTTTTCAAGAAAGAACAATGTGTAAGTATGAAAGTATGAAAGAATTCAATTAACAATTATTAGTGTGAAATATAAAGATCATACAGAAATAAACTATGTATATGTATGTGTGTGCTTGTACTACAAATCTGTGATTGAGAAATATCTGTAATACAAAACATATTCACCACAATTAAAATTATATCAAATGGCACAACCCAATTCAAGGTTTTTGTTCAATTAAAATTAAAAAAAAGTTTTGGTACTAGACAATGTTGTCTATTTCAAAAGAAAAATAACAAACAGAAGGCATTCTTTACATTCTATTTTTGTGTGTTCAAAAGTCCCATTCACATACTATTTTTTATCAGCATCTGAACTAGAGTAAACATGAGTAACATGAATAACGTTCTTACCATGTTCACTACCCATCATCCAATTTTTTTTTCTCAGTTCTCTGTAAAGAACAGGATGATGGGGTAAACACTCTCTAGAGACAAGTTTCATAAAATAATGTACTAACATAGTTTTGTTGGGGCTAAAAGTATGCCTTGACGTGGTGAAAGTAAACATTATTTAAGTAGCCTTCCTTTAAACAATGAGACAATCTGGGTAAAGAGTAACCAGATATTTGTCAGAAAGCTGATTGATAGAAACATATATGTCTATAGAGCTAAAGCAGCTGAGTGCCACTAATATATTTATGTAACTGTAGTCTCCATGGATATCTATATTTGTCCTACATTAAAACTAAACAGTGGCCAATTCCTGCAGATGTGTATAACAAATAACAAATGTATTAATTGCTCTTATTAATAATAATGATGGTTGTTTTGAGAATATTTACATGCATTTATTCCTATTAAGAGAACTAATTTTGTTTGCTTTTCATTCAAAAAATTATTTATTTTTATTTATTTTTTAAGTAAGCTTTATACCCAACGTAGGGTTTGAACTCATGGCCATGAGATCAAGAGGGGCATACTCTACCAACTTGAGCCAGACAGTTGCCCCAAATGTTGCTTTTTTTTCAAAGGGTTTTGTTACAACAGAGACTTATGCTCATCCCACATTTTCAGGCAGTGTTTTTTTATTAAGGCAGAGATATGCTACATAGTAAAATGGTCAATATTCTTTACAACAGCATATAGACTGGGATTTTATTTACTATATATTCTTACCTACTGTAGATAATTCTAGCTTTATATATATATATATATATATATATATATATGACACATTATATACATATACAATATATGCATATATACATAAGCACATGCATATACAAGCACACACACATATAAGCACATATATAATATATACATATATTACATTATATAGTTGTTAGTATATATAAATACAATATAATGTATATGTAATATGCATATAACATGTATGTATATAATATATACATATTACATATCATGCATATAATACATGTATATATACACAAATGCATACATAATCACACACACAGATATTTATATATATATATATATATATATATATATATATATATATATATATAATTCTCATTCCCTCAGTCATTTCATGCACCCACATGACTACAATTATCACCTCTACATAATAAATTTGTATATGTCTAGTGACAATTTTCCCTGAGGTCCAGATTTTTATTATGATGGCAAATATTTTTATGTTGATATTTTACCAATACTTGCCTAAATCTGAATTCATCATCTTATATGCAACTCTTTCTGTAGCTTCTCATCATAATATCTATAATTGCTGTCTGAGTTTAATCAGTTGTCAAATTCAGTTAGGTCTTTCCTATTTCTTTCATATTCTTTTCTTTTTTTTTCCTCCCAGTGTTATGTGAATTCAAGTCTTAGCTATTTCAAGGGTTTTCTATTTCAAGGACTTCTAAACTATGTTCTTGGCTCTAATGTCTGATAGTTCCCACCTCTATAATATGCAGTAAATACTTATTTAATCCCCTTACTGTTTTTAAACTATTACTATCTTTTTATATTCTGGTAAAGTTCTGCCCTTAGTCAATGGATAAACACTGGAACCCTTCACAATCTGAACATGTCATTCATGCTACTGTTATGTCTGAAGTACACTTTATATGAATTAAAGGTTGATTATATTTTCTAAAAAAAATATTGTGGTGGCTGAATAATAACAGATGTATATTTCCTGGCCCCTAAAATCTGAATAATTTACCTTTCATGTAAAAAGGTCGAAAGATGGAGGGGAGAGAGGAAAGAGGAGAGAAGAGAGAGAGAGAGAGAGAGAGACTTAAAAGAAAATTAGCTAATTCCATTATGGCTTTGAGAAGTCCCAATATCTGCATTTGGCAAGCTCAAGACCCAAGAGAATCAATGGTACATAGTCTGAGTCCAAAGGCAAGAGAACACTGACATCTCAGCTCAAAGACAATCAGGTAGAGAGCAAACTTTCCATTGCTAAACTTTTTTTCTTGTATTCAGGCCTTCAATAGATCGGATGTAGCCTACCCACAGTGGAAAGAACAATATTATTTCCTCAATCTACTGATTTAAATGCTAATCTCATCCAGAAATGTCCCCACAGGTACACCCATAATAATGTTTAGACAAATATTTGGGCACCCCATGGCCCATAGAATTGACACATAAAATTAACCATCAAAAATCAACCCCTTGTCAACTTGGCATCCTTATGCATTGACTTAAACCATATTTAATCTCCACATAAAGATAATAAAAAGATAATATTTCCATCTAACATGTTACAACTATCCTGTGTACAACTAAAAATACAATAACATATTCCTCAGGAAAGGGGATAAATATCTTGAGTAATGTCTTCTCTTTTTCTTCATATCCTGTAATTTAAATACTATTATATAAAGTTAATACTTAAATACTATAATATGTATTCAATTCATCTTATGTTACAGAATGAGGGGATAAGAGAAGACAGAAATAAATTTGCAAAATAGACACCCAGAAACACATGCATATAGACATATTCATAACAATATAAGTAAGAGATACACATGACAATTACAGTTCTCATTTCTGTAACTGATCATGTTGCTTCAGCTGGCATTTATAACTACTTCCTTCCAGAACCCATTTTGTATTCCTTTTGTCTTCAGCAAGCACCTCAACTGACCATGGTTCTCAATTTGCCAAGATAAACCAAACGTTCATTGACAGTTTTTCACTGACCTTAATTACAGGGCATTGTAACAGTAACAGGCACCCTAAGGGATCTCCTTTATTCCAGACATAGTCTTCCTTACTTCCGTTGTAGTGTAGTAGTCCAATTTCCCCTTGGTAGTCAGAATCGATCATTGCCTGTTGATTGAGAAACACGGTGATCCCAAAGTGATCCGGTAGCAGTTTTAGATTTTAGGTCAGTGGAATCACTGTTGTGTCTACTGGTGGAAGCATTCCTCATAACATGGACTTCTGTACACCAAAGGCAACCTGGCTATGACCACTTCTGAGTGTTTAATATTCCAGCAACAGAAACCAACACTGAGTCCCAAATGTATGGCATCATGCCCCAAGGTATTAGCCAGCTTACCTGCGGGTAGGCTGATCACATTGATTTACTTCCATTATGGAAGGAGTAGTGTTTTGTCTTTACTGAAATATACACAACTCTGGATATGGATTTGCCTTCCCTACATGCAATCCTTTTGCCCAAATTACCATCCATGGACTTACATAATACCTCATCCACCATTATAGTGTTCTAAATAACATTGCTTAGATCAAGGAACTCACTCCACTGTGTGGCAATATATGGAAGCCCATGTTGCTGAGCCCATGAATTTCCTCCTAAGGCTGTCATCATATCCACTTTCCTACTGGCCCCATTGAGCAATGACAGTAGTCACTAGAGAAAGAGGCCACCTAGTATTCATAGAATGAATAATGCTATCCACTGGATTATTAAAATCATCCTCTACTGAGGTCACTTTTTGGTGAACATTCATTTGCAACACACATATCTTCATATTTTTTCCCATTCAGAAAGGTATATCCACATATCTTTCCACCAAAATTCCTTGTCACCACTTTTCCAGTAATGTTCCTTTCACTTAATTCACCATCCAACCAAACCATTGTCCGCAGCCTATGAGTCAGCTTATAAACGCACATCTGGCCATTTCTCCTTATATGCAAAGTGAAAAATCAGGTGCACTGCTCAAAGTTCTGCTGGATTGGATGATTTCCTTTTGCCACTGTACTTCAGGGATGTCCCAGAAAAGGGATGCAATGCTGAAACTGTCCATTTTAAGGTAGTACTTGTATATCACGCAGAACCATCTGTAAATCAGCCTCTATTCTTATATTCTCTAGCAGCTGGTTGTAAGGAACTCTTCATTAAGCCATAAATATGGTCTGGGAGAGAACAGACAGTGTAGCAGGGGTGGATTCATGATCTTCATGTTACTTACTTCTTCATATTACTTACATGTGCCTTTAGGGCCTGCTTGGGCCAATCACTTATGTGATTTCCATTTGATGATGGAGTGGTGCTGTGCATGTAAAACTTTATGGCTTGGTGGGTCAGATCTTGATGGGAAGCTAAGTTTGAATGGTAACTTGTTGAGCCATAGTTAAGCAATCAAGTTTTGCTAAGACCTAGTAACAGGTCAAGAGATTTTTTCCAAAAGGAGAGTAGTTATCCACAGAGTATCGTGAGCTTCGCTCTGAAATCCTGAGGACCTGTGCCATGATTCATCTATAGGAGCCTGCTAAAGGTTACTAAGAGCATCCTGTCTGTCACTGACACTTCAAACATCATTGGATGTATTGGATCATATGACCCAAGTGGCAGAGAAGCTTGCACAGAAGCATGGATCTGTTGAAGGCCATTCTCTTGTTTTGAGTTCCACCCAAATCTACTCTCATGACCTAATAACCTCCCAATGACCTCACCTCCAAATATGATTGCATTGAATATTAGGTTTCAACATTTGAATTGAGGGAGGGGGCAAAACATTGTCCATAACATTTACCTTAAAAAGAATACTTCAATATGCCCCATAACCCACTGCCATAGATATTTAACTGAGGTAGAAGGACTGAAATCTTGTCAGATCTATTTCCCACCCTATAACATGCAAATGTCTTACCATTAAGTCAATAGTAGCTGCTAATTCTTCATAACTATGTCCAATAAGCATAATGTCATCAATGTAACGAATGAGTGTAACATCTTGTTAGAGGAAAAGGTGATCAAAATCCCTGTGAAGTAAATTATGACATAAGGCTAGAGAGTTGCTATATCCCTTCAAACTGGACATAAAGGTATATTACTGGACTTGCCAGCTGGAAGCAAACTGCTTCTGGTGAAGTATATGGACAGGGATATATAAAAACCATTTGACAAATCAGTAGCTAAAAACAATGTACCAGGGGATATATTAATTTCCTCAAGCAATAAAACCACATCTGGTACAGCAGCTGCAATTGGAGTCACCACCTGGTAAAGCTTACAATAATCCACTATCATTCTCCAAGATCAATCTAACTTCTGCACAGGCCAAATAGGATGATTGAATGGGGATGTGGTGGGAATTACCACCCCTGCATCTTTGAGGTCTCCAAATCTTTCAAGTCTTGGCACTAAACTCTGCAATTTTTTCCAGGATGTGGTATTGTTTAGGGTTTACAATTCTGCTAGGTAGAGGTAGTTCTAATGGCTTCCATTTGGCTTAATCCACCATAATAACCCTCATTCCACAGATAAGGGAATCAATGTGAGGACTATGCCAGCTGTTGGGTGTATCTATTCCAGCTGCATCCTTTGGGGATATAACCACAGGGTGGGGTTATGGACCCACTGAGTCCCCTGTGAAATCTGAGCTAAAATTTCCACTAATTGTCTAATCTTAATAAATCCTTAATTTGAATGGTTAACTACAGTGATGTTTTGGGTGTCCTCAAATTGTTGTCCTTTCAGAGCCAGGGTCAGGTGGTCCTCAAAAGGTCTGATTATTTATTTTCCCACAACACACGTTGCCCTGGTACAAGACTATTGATGCCTTTGGAGAAATATGGGAAAAAAGAGTAAATGTGTAAAATTTTGGCAGTGTACTGGAGTCCTGTCTCAAGAGGACCTTTCCTCTCTTTCATTCAAAGAGTTCTGGGTATATAGATTGGCTCAAGACTGGGAAGTGATTAAGGATCCATGACTATTTTTATGATCCAATTTTGACTTTTTTTTACTTCACCTAGAACTTTTCTGATTGTACAGATGGAGTAAGAATGTAGTAGACTTCTTATCTATTTCACTTCCACAGTAACCATAATCAATTATCCAATAGTATATAGGTCTGCATAAGTCAGACTATTCTGATTGCTGCTTTGACTCTACTGTTCATTATAATAACAACCACACTCACTTTGCCTTTGCTGGTTGAGTGCTGTGGTTTGGTTCCCGCCATCTGGCATCTACTTACTTATTGTATTTAGTTTTGCCAATTTAGTGACTGTGATTCCATGAAAAAGTCTTGCTTATATAAAAGAACAATTATATAAAAGATGCTGGGCCCCTTCAGAAATTTATTTCTCAAAGATATGGTGAAAGGTGAAAGGCATACCTTCTGATTCTTCCCTGTGTTGGTGAGTAGGTCTTAAATGACATACCCACTCTAACATCTCAATCACCCTATGCCTTTGAATCCCTTCGTCTACATTGAAACAAGGCAGGTCTGATTTTTCTAATTCACTCACTGTGGACCAGTTTTTATCCATCTTTCAGCCAATCAAAATGTTAGATCTCTTTCTAACTCACTGAGCTACAACATTAAATGCAGAATTTCTGCTTGGTGTGGCCATTTCAATAAGTTTTTTTCTGATCCAACACTAAGCTTGTTCCGTCATTCCACACCTTCAACTTTCCTATCCATCCTCACACATGTCCTTGAGATCTGTCTGCATAAATTAGAAAACGCAAGTAGTTCTTTTGGTGTGTGAAACACATTTTCATGAGTCACAATTTGTACCTCACCTTTAGGGACCTGCTGGGACTTGAATCTAGTTAAAGGTCTAGAAGCAAAGATAAGTGGTAGGGGTGGATCCTGAAAAGAATTAGCATTGTCTTGCAGGGCAAATCCCTTAGGGATGCCATTACAATTTTTTCATGCAATGCAAGGCTAATCCCCTTAAATGATGGTGGGGACACCACTCTCAATGGAGTTGAGTCGTCTTCCACTGGCGAAGAAAATTATTCAAAATTTAGGGATTCAGTGTCTACCTAATTAATAGTCATTTTGAAGAATTCATTATTCTTATTCACATCAAAGAGGTGGGAAGAAAATCTGAATCTGGTTATGTTACTTTGAATAGTTATATTAATAGTTTGTAAACAATATTTTTCTTCCCATGTAGCATTTATTTTGCCCTAAAGTAAAAGATACATGTTATTCTAATAGTTACAAATAATTTTTAAAAAGAAATGTTATTTGCAGATACAAATTTGAGAAGATATACCTGAATATTCATTCATTAGTAAATTTGCAAACCTGAGATTTTTTTGGAATTAACATTGTTCACATAGGCCTTGTTTTGAGAATGATTTTATAAATACACACAAGCAAATGAAAAATATTCAGTTGCCCGTATAATTGCTAGTTGAACTAATCTTATGGAAGCTAAAACTAAATTAAACATATATGCTATAGATAGTGTAGAAAATTGACTTTTTTTCCAGGTTTTTTGACATACAATTGACATAAAACATTATGCTTAAGGTGTACAACATGGTGATTTAATAAACTTACACATTACAAAATGAGTACCACAATAAGGTTAATTAACACATTCATCACCTCACATAAGTGTAGGTATATACATATATAATATACATACACATACATATATACATATACATACATATATGTATATGTGTATGTGTATGTATATATACATTTTTGTGGTGATAACATTTAAGATCTACTCTCTTAGCAACTTTTAAGAATATAATACAGTATTGTTAACTATAGTCACTATGCTGTATATTAGATCCCTAGAATTTATTCACCTCATAATTGGGAGTTTGTATCCTTTGGCCAACATCATCCCATTTTCTCATTTCCCTTACCCCCAGCCCCTAGAAATTACCATTCTACTCTGTGTCTATGAGGTTGGATTTTTTTTTTATTTTTGATTCCACATAAAAGGGAAATCATACAGTATTTATCTTTCTCTGTATAGTTTATCTCACATAGCATAATACCCTCAATGTCCATTCATGTTGTCACAAATAGCAGAATTTTCTCCTTTCTTATGGCTGAATAATATTCATATGTATAAAATCATTATATAATTACATATGATAATCACATTTTCTTTATCCATTCATCCACTGATAGACACTTAGGTTCTTTCTAGATCTTGGCTAGTATGAATAATGCTGCAATGAATATGCGGTGGCAGATACCTTTTTGAGATCTTTGTTTTATTTTATACAGATATATACTCAGAATTTGTATTGTTTTATCATGTGGAAGCTCTATTTTTATTTTTTTGAAAAACTTCCATACTTTTTCTATAGTGGTTGTATCAGAAACTTGACTTTTAATAAAAAGAATGTACAGAGTGTGTCAGTGGACATTTTTCCATGTCTTTGACATTGTCTTCCTGTAGGTCTATTTCCACAAGATACAATTCAAGTTAAAATTAAATTAGAGATTTCTGTCTGATATTTTATACTACAGATACTTAAAATATTTACTACAGATATTTAAAATATTTTAAAAAATCAATTTTATGGATTTGTACAACTTAACCACTCACATATTCATAGATTGCTTATAGTTACCTACTTTTGAGGAGAATGTGGTAATATAAAAATATAATCTCCATATATCAGTGGATTAATTAAGTTTTGTAGTGCTCTAGTGACTTACCAGAGTCAAACAGGAATCTAGGTTTCCTTCCAATAATTTCCACTTTATAAATCCTTTTAGGATTTATTTTAAATATCCAAATTTAGATTAGCTATAGAAAAATTATTTTTGGTCACTGTGCAGATGCTTGTTTAATCAGAAAAAAAAGATAATGATTTAGTTTTGTCATAAAGGGGGGGAGAATTTTAAAAGAAGTAAAAATAAATAGTTATGCTACTGATTTAGCTTCTCCTGATCATCTGATTATATTGGGCATTGGGAATGACACCTCAGCCACAATTCAACATCATCCTCAGCATCATCTTATGGCTACTTTTATCTATCTGGTACTTCCCTGTAGTTAAGTTAACTATAAATGGATGAATGAACTTGGACTTAAAGATGTAAATGTGATTGAAATGGTATTATATACAGATGACTGGGTATTTTTCAGACACCTGAATGAGAGGTTAGACAGGCAGATGCTGATACAATCCACATATTCTCTCCTTGTCCTTTTGATATTCAACATGCACAATTTTTCACATGTATCATATATTTCTCAGTAAAAATAACCAGCATTTGAGAGCTTACTATGTGTCAAATGTGATTCTGGGTACTTTTATGGATTTTCTCCCTTATTTATCACAACAGCCCAGTGTCTAAGGACTATCATTACCTACTTTTTACATATTATTAAATTGAGACCTAGAGAGTTAACTCACCTAAAGCTATACAGATAGTAAGTGGTTAAACAGTTATGTAAGCAATTTGTTTCAGAATCTTTACTCTTAATTGCTAACCTATGTCATTATCAAATCCTATTGTTTTTTTTCCCTACAAGTGCTTTGTTGAATTCAATGGTAGACTGACATATACATAAAATGCTGTGAAAGGATTGATAGCTTCAGGCCATGGGCAGCTACTAGTGGACTCCATAACCTTTTATAATGTCTGAAATTTCTTGGAAAATCATCAGTGAACCAGAGGTGTAAATAATGATGAACATAATGATCAGAAGGAGGCTCAAGATCAGGGCCCAGATGTTCAGGCACCTGGGCCCCAATCACGTAACCCACCGTCTTTCAGTCCTTGGACTTCACAGAGTAGGTGAATGCCACAAAGCCCAGGCAGCACAAGTTTATAAAAATTATGTTGAACAAGGAACAGACTATGTGGTCAGACACAGATGTCTCACTGTGGATGTTGATCATGGTAGTTGTCAAGGGAGGAAAACTCTGGGTACCCCAAGTAAAGCCACTTCCTGCTCCTCGAGCATTTCCTAGGTTGTGGGAATGGGGATGTAGGCACCAGGGAAGAAGGGCTGGGAATTGTGGTTGATGGTAGGAGTGGAACAACTGTTATTTTTTCTCTTTAGATAGCCTTCTAAGCTGACAAAGTTTCATTTATCAATGAATAGTCCAATGTTTTAATCCCTCGGTATTATTTATATTAAATCTTTATTCCAAATAACCATTTATTTACATATAAAAAGGACTAACAAGAGGTGCCTGGGTCGCTGAGTCAGTTAAGCATCAGACTTTTTGTTTCAGCTCAAGTAATGATCTTGGGGTTCCTGGGATGGAACCCTCACATCAGGCTCAGTTCACACTGTGCAGAGTCTTCTTGGGATTTTCTATCTTCCTCTCTCTCTTCCCATTTCCTGCTCATATCCTTTCTCTCAATAAATAAACATTTTTTTTAAAAAAGCAAAAGGACTATCAAAACATAAGTGAAATAAAAAGGAGAGTTTCCTCTTAATCTCACAAATGTTACTGAGTTAAATTCTTTGAATTTCATTTTCTTCGCCTAAATCCTGAGGTAATATCTGTGTATTTCTATCATCAACTTGTTATTATTCAAATCAACTTGATATGAGTGAATATTAATTTTGGAATATTTTAAGTATGCTTGAAATTTTAATAAATACTATCTTTTAATTCCTTCACACAACACACGCACACAAACTGACACACAATTGTCAATTATGTATTATTAAGTAGTTTTCAGATGAGGAAATTGAGGCAGAAAGGTTATAAACTACACCAAGTAACACAACTACAATAAGGCAAAGTGAGGTTTAAACTGATGTCTTCTGACATCCAAAAACATATACGTTCTAACACATTATACTGAGTACAAATTAAAGTTAACAATGAAAAACACTAAACACCTGAAAGCCATACTTATTATGAGATGGATGGTGATGAGAGACTAGTGTTCTATATAGCTCCATTTTGGTTATAGAAGAAAAAACTGTTGAGTATATTAGAGTAAGCTAGACTGCAATAAAATATTAAAATATGAAATGGATATATATATATATATATATATATATATATATAGTTTATTTCTTGCTCACCTAAGAGTCCGGGGTGCTTATAAGTTTGTTCTGTCTTTTCTAAGACTTGATTTCCATGTTACCCAGGCAATTGCCATCCAGGTGGCCAGAAAGGGAGAAGAATATGGAGAAAGTACACTGGCTTAAGAGCTTTGGCTTGGAAGTGACACAGATCAGTTCCACTAAACTAACACTCACAACTTGCTGGCTGGATACCTCAGTACAATTGATACTGAAAAATAAGAAATCAGATTGAGATGGACAGATATACAGCTTTACCACAGGAGGTTATTGATATTGAATTCAACAATGCCCTAAAATTGATTGTATATAAAGAGGGTATATTTTTTATTATTATATGTAGAGCAATGGGCCAATATACATTTAAGTGAGCACCCATTGCATTTGTACACACACACACACATGCATGTGTGTGTGTGTCTGTATATATATATATATATATATATATATATATACATATTTGGATAATTTTTCTAAGTAAGAAGATATGCTGAAGACAATTACCAATGAAAATAAACATAATAAAATTGTATAAGTTTCATTTTTTCCACTTGTAAAGTTTCTTTAATAGCCACTCACTTTTAATCATTCTCAAATGAAAAATAAATAGAATTGTAATATTGTTAGAATAATTTACTGTTCATAATAAATGAGAAAAGAATAGAATAATTTACTGTTCACATATTTATAATCAAAATCAAATGAGAACAATTCTTTCTTTTATTGAAGACTTTAGCTTCTAGGCCATCAGAAGACAAAATTTTAGCAAGTAAGGATAAAAGTCACTTAGCTGCATCTGTTATCTTGGTAAACTGTTGGTTTCTTCATTTAAAAAGCCTTCACCATAAAAGGTAGTACAGAAATACACTTTAAACCTATTTTATTCTGAAGACTGAGAAAAATACCGAGATAAGACATAAATGCCAGATTTTGTTTGGAAGGCTAAATAAAATAATGGTAATTTGCATGTTGTCATAAAAAAGCACTTTTAAGGGGATGTACAGTGATCATTTTAACTATAAAATAAATTTGGTTATTGGATCATTTATATAGACCTAAGTCACATCTAGAATGATATGGAATAAAGAATAAAATTGTACCCTATGCTGCACCATTTATGCTACCCAAATATCATTATATTACTTTTACATCTTCTTCAAGGTCAATGAATCGACAAACATATTGCCTACATAAGTGCTATATGACTAAAGACTATGTATTTTTATCAATGTGCCACTTGTAATGGTTTGCTAAATTTACCATATGCTTTTATTTCCCACATTAGAAACCTAAATGTGAAAAACACCACCAACAATGGGACAGTTTAACTTGCTTTTCCTTTCTCTGTATATTTCTCAGTTACTCAAGTACTTCTAGGTCACAGAAAGTTGAAATCATTAAATTATTATGGTGCTTGAATTTTCTTTGCAAAAATATGAAGGTGTATATTTATACTAAATTATTATACTTCTTGAATTTTCTTTGCAAAATATATGAAGATCCCATGACTTGCTTGAAAGTTTAGAGTCCATATAGAGAACATATTTGATGATTGTTGAAGTTTTAACCTTGAAACGAATAAAGGATATTTTAACAGACTTTGACATAGGTAGAAGTTGGGCAAATGTCTTCTTTCATATATTCAAAATGTATGTTGATTATAAATACATCACAAAAGTTTCACAATTATTGTAATGTTCAAATATCTTTAGCTAACGGTAATAAATTATAATTGACCCATTAATGTAGTTACAAAAGGTAAAAGGCCATTAAAAAACTAGATAATGGTATTAGATTCTTTCCCTTGAGCTATCTGAAGAGACATGTTACGTTCACCACTTATAAGTGTTTTGAGCTATATAGAATCCATAATGCTTGAAAGTTAGATTTGAAAATATATCATAATTCTGGCATTCTTTCATTGTAATATAAAAATATACAATAAACATATCACTTTGGACAATTTGATTTTTTTGAATGTCTTTATTGGCAGATGAGTATTTGAGAAACAAAGATGAGTAATATTGAGATTAAACAGATGAATGAACCTGTCTATTGTTTGCAATTGAACAATACAACCAATCTTCACATGAAAATGACTGTACATAAGATTGAATTCACAGTTTAGGCTGAGGAAAAAAAATAATTTTCCATTAGGTGCATTGTAGTAAATAAAATGTGGGTTTCTATGTTGATTCTAGTGCTTTACTAGCTATCAAAATGAATTGTATCTATTAGCTAATTTTTAAGCAATATTTATTTTAGTTGCTATAAGTACATTTTAAAATAAAACTATCTACAGGGGTTTCTGGGTGGCTCAGTTGGTTAAGTGTCCAACTCTTGGTATTGGCTCAGGTCATGATCTAACAGTTCATGGGGTTGAGACCCATGTCATGCCCGCACTGACAGCATGGAGCCTGCTTGGAATTCACTCTCTCCCTTTCTCTCTGCTCCTCCCCACCCATCTCTCTCTTTCTCAAAATAAATAAATAAACCTTTAAAAAATAAAATAAAACTTTCTACAAAATAAATGAACAGCATAACAAATGAAAAATATAAAATTAAGAGAATATTGTTCTTTAGGGCCCACTACTTTCAATTTAACTCAGAGAAGTTGTGTATACTTCTCTATCTGTATTAGAAAATAATATAGGGGTGCCTGGGTGGCTCAGTCGGTTAAGAGTCCGACTTCGGCTCAGGTCATGATCTCACGGTCCGTGAGTTCGAGCCCCGCGTCGGGTTCTCTGCTGACAGCTCAGAGCCTGGAGCCTGTTTCCGATTCTGTGTCTCCCTCTCTCTCTGACCCTCCCCTGTTCATGCTCTGTCTCTCTGTGTCTCAAAAATAAATAAACATTTAAAAAAAAAAAGAAAATAATATATAGTGAAACATTATTTTCAAAAGTATATATCTAACTTTCACAGTTCATTGTATTGCTACAGACTATTTGAAAAATATTATATACTCATATCTACAGCCTCTAAAGTTGTTGGTGATGCAATGAATTGCATTATATAAAAAGAAACATAACTACTGTATTACTTATAAATATAAACTACAAGGAGAAACATCCAGGATTAGTAAAGTTCAGAAGAAAATATGATTGAGAAGGATGAATCTTTCAGTCACTATGAGTTTTAGACCTCCCTAGAAGACAGATGAATTAACTTCATTAACTACTGGGGAAGAGTTAAGATGGCAGAGTAGTAGAGGGATATTATGCTTGCCTCACCCCTTGTACACAGCTAGATAAATATCAAGTCATTCTGAACACCTAGGAAATCAATCTGAAGACTGGGAGAACAAACTGCACAACTAGAGGGAAAAAAGAGGCCACATTGTGGAAGGTGGGATATTCAGAGAGGTTATTTGGGGGAGAAAAGAATGGCTGGTGCTGTGGAGGTGGTGGAAACCTGATCAGGGAGAGAGGATAGAGAAGGGGAGGGGGGAAGAAAGAGAAAGAGAGAGAGAGAGAGAGAGAGAGAGCGAGCAAGTGAGCATGAAGCAGAGAATTGTACAATGAAAAATATTTCCCCAAAACCATTAAAGGGGAAAATGAGAGGGGCTGATTGCTGCAAGTTTTTACAAGCAGCAGAGCTCAAAGCTTGAGTTTTAGAAGTCTGCACCATCACCAGGGTGATGCGTGGGAACTGTATAGATGCTCCTGTGGAGAAGGAAAGCAGAGGCTCAGGAGTGGACAGCATGGTCTGAGGATCCCCCGGATCACACAGGGAGAGACAGTTCTTCTTGGAGTGGATTTGGGAGAGGCGGCACTACCTCTCAGGGGCAAGAGAGCCTGCAGGCACCATTGCCCTTTCCTGTTCATTAGCACAGGAACGGTGGCACCTTCTAAGGGCAGGTAAACTGGATGCTGGCTTTTTGCTGTGATTTACAATAAACACCAAATCCCTTCACATTCATACAACTGCTTTTCTGGGACAAACCAGCACCAGCCACAACACAGTGAGACACTCACTCAGATGATCATCATGGGTCAGTGCTATACAAGGTCCCTAAAATTTGGAGTTTTGAAACCCAGCTGGTAAGCCCAAGGTAAAACACAGGAGCACTGCACTGCCAGGTGGGCAAATGGCTCAGACACAGACAGGGTGAAGGCAGGGACCTGAGGAATGCCTGAGAAAAAAGGAAGGGAGATTGTTTGCTCTTCTTTGTGGGTCTCCTGAACCAGGAAGGGCATGAACTTTCATCTCCAGGGATGAGAAAGCCAGCTGAGGACATTTTTACCACACCCATTAGCACAGGCAGACTTTAGTGAGCAATACAGTACCCTCAGTGGAGGCTTGACCTGCTTACACCAAGCCCTACACCCCTGAACTCTGCAGGTAATTTGTTTTAACTAGAACAAGTGTGCCTGAGACTCAGAAAAGCAGTGGGGTCCTCCTCTAGAAGACCAGCACAAACACTCCTATGCACCAAGTCTGCTTACCATAGAGTACTGCAAAGTTTCAGCTCTAGTGGAAATAAGATCTAGCCTCTTTTAATAAGCACACCAAAACACACTAATTAAAACTTGCTACACAGTGGATAAGGTCCAAACACTCGCCACTGCAGACAAGGAGAAACTTAAGAAGACTGACCTGAGGGAAAGAGCAGCCAAAACACAATAGCAGAGTGCACACAATATACACCAGAAAAACTTCCTGAAGTTCCAGTCCCTGGACAGTACACTCCCTTAATGTAGCCAGTATTCTCAGGAGTAATGAATATAACAGACTTTACTAGCACACAGAGGAGAGACACCTAGACAAAATGGCAAGATGGAGGAATTCATCCCCCCTAAAAAAAGAAAAAGAAGAGGTCATAGGCATGGATCTAATCTAAATAAAAATCAGATGTAAGTAATATGCCTAAACCAGAATTTAAAACAACAATTATGGGGCTCCTGGGTGGCTCAGTTGGTTAAGCAACTGACTTCAGCTTGGTTCATGATCTCATGGTTCATGAGTTCAGACTCTGCATTTGGTTCTGTGCTGACAGCTCAGAGCCTTATCTGGAGCTTTGGATTCTGTGTCTCCCTCTCTCTCTGCCCCTACTCTGCTAGTTCTCTCTCTCTCTCTCAAAAATAAACACTTTTTAATTTAAGAAAAATGAAATAACAATTATAAGAATACTAGTTGGGCTAGAGAAAACCATAGAAGACAGCAGGGGGTCCCTTTCCTCAGAGATAAAAGACTTAAAACTAGTCAGACCAAATAAAAAAAAATGCTAAAACTGAGATGCAAAAATGACCAGAAAGAATTACCAGAAGGATGGAGGAAGCAGAAGAACAAATAAGTGATACAGAAGATAAAATTATGGAAAATAATAAAGCTGAAAAGAAGAGGGAAAGAAAAATACTGGATCACAAAGGTAGACTTTGGAAACTCAGTGACTCCATAAAGTGTAATAACATTTATATTATAGGAATTCCAGAAGAAGAAGAGAGGGAAATAGGGGCAGAAGGATTATTTCAGCAAAGCTTAGCTGAAAACTTCCCTCATCTGGGAAAGGAAACAGGCATTCAAATCCAGGAGACACAGAGAACTCCCATCAAAATCAACAAAAACAGGCCAACACCAAAACATATAATAGTAAAATTTGAAAAATATAGAGATAAGGAATAAATCCTAAAAACAGCAAAGGAATAGAAATCCCTAAACTACAAGGGAAGACATCCCTAAACTACATGGGAAGACAAGGTTAGCAGCAGATCTCTCCACAGAAACATTACAGGTCAGAAGGGAGTGGCATTATATATTAAATGTGCTGATTGGAAAGAAATATGGAGTCAAGAATAGTTTTTCTAGCAAGTTTATTTTTTAGAATAGAAGGAGAGATAAAGAGTTTCCGAGACAAAGCAGAACCAAAAGAGTTCATGACCACTAACCAGCCCTGCAAGAAATATTAGAAGGGTCTCTTTGAGTGGGAACAAAAATGAAAAACAACAAAGTCTGAAAAAAGAGCAAGGAAAATCTCCAGAAACACCAACTTTACAGGTAATAGAAAGGCACTGTGTTCAAATCTTTCAATACTCACTCTGAAGGTAAATGGACTAAACAATCAAAAGACATAAGGTATCAGAATGGATAAAAGAAAATAAATAAAACCCACCTATATACTGGCTACAAAAGACTCATTTTAGACCTAACATAACCTATGGATTAAAAGTAAGGGAATGGAGAACCATCTATCATGCTAATGGACATCAAGAAAAATGGAGAGTAGCCATATTTATATCAGACAAACTAGATTTTAAACAAAATATTGTAACAAAAGATGAGGAAGGGCACTATATCATTATACAGGGTCTATCAAAAAAGATCTAACAATTGTAAATAGTTATACCCCCAACTTGAAATATCTAAATATGTAAATCAGTTCATCACAAAGAAACTCATTGATAACGATACAAGAATAGTAGAGGACTTTAACTCTCCACCTACAACAATGGACAGATCATCTAAACAGAAAATCAACAAGGAAACAATGGCTTTGAATAACACACTTAACCAGATGGACCTAACAGATATATACAAAATAAAAAATATAAATCAAAACAACCATGAGATATCACCTCACACCTCTCAGAATGGCTAAAATTAACAACTCAGCAAACAACAGATATTGGACAGGATGTGGAGAAAGGGGAACACTTTTGCATTGCTGGTGGGAATGCACCCACTCTGGAAAAGTGCAACAACTATGGAAAACAGGATGGAGGTTCCTTAAAATACATACGGTATCCGAACGGATAAAATAAAATAAGACTCATCTATATGCTGCTTCCAAAAGACTCATTTTAGACCTAATGCACCTGCAGATTAAAAGTAAAGGGATAGAGGACCATGTATCATGCAAATGGATGTTAAAAGAAAGCCAGAGTAGCCATACTTATAGCAACAAACTAGATTTTAAACAAAAGACCTTATCAAGATATGAAGAAGGTATTATATCACAATTAAGTGGTCTATCCATAAAGACTTAACAATTGGAAATATTAAAGCCCCCATAAATATCATAAATATCTCTTATGTAGATATCCCAAATATATAAATCAATCACAAACATAAAGAAAATCATTGGTAATAATACCATAATAGTAGGGGACTTTAATACCCCATTTATAGCCATGGAGAGATCGTCTAAGCAGAAAATCAATAAGGAAACAATGGCTTTGAATGACACACCTGACCAGATGGACTTAACAGATATATTCAGAACATTTCATACTAAAACAGTAGAATACACATTCTTTTTGAATGCACATGGAACATTCTCCAGAATAGATCATATATTGGGTCATAAATCAGGCCTCAACAAATAAAAACGATTGAGATTATGCTGTATATATTTTCTAAACACAACACTATGAAACTACAAGAAAAAAATTGGAAAAACCATGAATACCTGGAAGTTAAAGAATATCTTACTAAAGAATGAGTGGGTTAACCAGAAAATTAAAGAAGAAATAAAGAAATAGATGGAAGCAGATAAAAATGATAACACAACAGTTCAAAATTTTGGGATGCAGCAAAAGCAATACAGGCCTAAATCAAGAAGCATGAAAAGTCTCAAATATACAACCTAACCTTACACCTAAAGAAGCTTGAATAAAAACAGTACATGAAGCCTAAAGCCAGAAGAAGAAGGGAAATAATAAATATTAGAGTACAAATAAAACACACTGAAACAAACAACCAAAACACAGAATAGTTCAATGAAACTAGGAGCTGTTTCTTTGAAAGAATTAAAAAAATTGATTAACCCCCAACCAGACCTATCAAAAAGAAAAAAGAAAAGACCCAAATAAATAAAACCATGAATGAAAGAGTAGAGATGACAACCAACATCACATAAATACAAAGGATTAAATGAGAATATTATGGAAAATTATATGCAAAAAAAAAAAGGAAAGAAACCTCTGAGCAATCTACAAAAAATGGACAAAATCCTAGAAAACACATAAACTAAAAAAACTGAAACAGGAATATAAAATTTGAATAGGTCCATAACCATCAAATAATTTGAATCAGTAATAAAAAAAAATCTCCTAAGAAACTAAAGTCAAGGGCCAGATGGCCTCCCAGGGGAATTCCACCAAACATTTGAAGAAGAGTTAATACCTATTATTCTCAAACTGTTTCAAAATTGAAACGGAAGGAAAACTTCAAAATTCTAAGAGGTCAGATTACCTTGATTCCAAAACCAGACAAAGACCCCAATAAAAAAGAAATATACAGGCCAATATCACTGATGAACATGGATGCAAAAATTCTCAGTAAGATATTACCACATTGAATCCAACAGTGCACTTAAAGAATTATTCATTATGAAAGTGAAATTTGTTGTTTTTCACTATTGTTTTTCTAGTATCTATTTAATTTTTACTCTAATCCTTATTATTTTCTATTCCTGCTTATTTTGAACATAGTTAATTTATCCTTTTCATGTGTCTTAGGCTGTAAGATTAGGTTGTTAATATGAGACCTTTCTTCTTTCTTAATATAGGCATTTACAGCTCTAAATGAACCTCTCTGAACACTGTGTTAGCTGCATCCTTTAAGTTATGCTATATTGTAATTTTTGTAATTCATCTCAAAGTATTGTATAGTTTCCCTTGTGATTTCGTCTTTGTCTTTTTTTTATTAGTAATGAGTAGAATGTTGTTCAACTTCCAACTATCTATTAGTTTCCCAAATTTCTTTTTAGCATTAATTTTCAATTTAACTCTATTGAGATACAACACACTTTTCATTTTTACAATTATTGAGGCTTGTTTCATGGTTTAGTTTATGATCTATCCAGGATAATGTTCCATTTGCGCTTGGGAAAATGTCTGTCCTGCTGTTGTCATGTGGAGTAATCAATAGATGTGTATTAAAACTAGTTAGGTTATTTTATTGCTCAATTCTCCTATAGCCTTGCTGGTCTTCTGCATAGTTGTTTATCCATTATTCAAAATGGAGTATTGTGTCTCTTGTTGAATTCACTGTTTCTTCCTGCAGTTATACCTGCTTTTGTTTTATATATCTTGATGTTCTGTTGCTCACAGCATATATTTTTCATGATTATTATAACTTTCTAATGTTTTGACACTTTTATCATTATAAAATGTTTTCTTTATTTCTAATAACATTTTTTGGCTCTCAAATCTATTTTGTCTTATATTAGTATAGACCCTGAAGCTCTCTCATTTCTGTTTGCAGAATACATCATTTTCCATCTTTTTTTCAACTTATTTTTTTTATCTTTGAATATAAGTCATTGATAAAATATCTAAGGTGCCTCTTACCTAGACATTATATATTTGAATCTTTTTAAAAATTAATCTAATTTGGCAATATGTATCTTTTGTTTGGATTATTTAATATATGCACATTTACTCTAATTCCTGATATAGTTGAATTTATATCTACCATTTTACTTTTGTTTTCAATATGTCCAAATATTTTTCTTCTATTTCTTTCTCACTACTTTCTTTTTCATTAGGTGAATATTTTCAAATTTAATATTTTGATTCATTTAATGAATTTCCACTATATTTTTGAGTCATTTTCTTAGTGGTTGTTTTAGGGTATGCCATATGCATCTTAAAATTCTTGGAATCTTTAGATTAATACGAATTTACTTTTAGTAAGATATAGAAATGTCACTGGTATTTAGCTCCATTCCATTTTACCCTTTTTGTGTTATTATTTGTATACAAATTATATTTCTATATGTTACAAACCTAAGTATACATTGTGATAATTATTGGTTTTGAAGAATTTATGTCCATTATAAGGCTGATAAAAGAAAGGAGAGAAGGTACACATTAATAAGACTTGTTATATTTAGCTTTTTATTTACCATTTCTGATTCTCTTTACTGGTTTTTGTATATTCAGATTACCATTTAATGTCATTTCCTTACTCCATTACAGCCATACTTTTACTTATTTCCTGTTATTGTCAAATATCTTACATTTCTAAATGCATTGGGCACAACAATACAATTACATAGATTTTTTAAAAATAATTTTATTTTCTTACATAAGAAGAAAATATATGGACATTTATTATTTTATAATTTCATAATTCCTTGTACCAATAATCTTTGTTTTTTGTTGGTTTTTGAATTTAATTACGTGTTTACTATCTTCAACCCAGAGAACTTTCAGCATTTCTTGTAGTATGAGTCTACTAACAATGAATTTTATCACTTTTTGTTCTTTGGGGAAAATTTTTACTTTGTCGTTTTTTTTTTTTTTCTTTTGAAAGATAGTCTTACTGGCTATAGGTTTCTTGGTTTACAATATTTTCTTTCAGTACTTTGAATATATCATCCCACTTCTGGTTAAGCCTCCATTTTTTTTCTGATGGGAAGCCATTAATATTATCTGGGTTCCCTTGTACATGATGATTTGTTTTTCTCTTCATATTTTCAATACTTTCTCTTATTTTTGATTTTTTTGGCTTTTCCACTATGTTTCTAGATATGGATCTCTTTGCATTCTATGCATGATTCATTGAACTTTATGAATGTTTAATTCTTAAATGTTTATTTGTTTTGAGAGAGGAAGAGAGAGAGTGAGCACATGAGTGGGGTAGGGGCAGAGAGAGAGAGAGGGAGACACAGAATCTGAAGCAGGCTCCAGGCTCTGAGCTGTCAGAACAGAGCCCAACACAGGGCTTGAACTAGTGAACCGCAAGATCATGACCTGAGCCAAATTCGGAGGCTTAACCGACTGAGCCATCCAAACACCCCAAACTTTATGAATGTCTAGTGTAATGTTTTCTAAGCAAATATGGGAAGTTTCAAGGTATTATTTATTTACATATAGATATTTTTGCTCCATTCTTTCTCCTCTCCTGATATCCCAAGTATGTTTATGTTGTTAATTGTGCCCTATATTTCTCTCTGATTCTGTCCATTTTTCTTTATTCTCTTTTCTCTCTTATTTAGATAGGATAATGTCTATGAATCTGTCTTTAAATTTGTTGATTTTTTTTTTCTCATGCAGTTGTATTCTACTGTTGAGACTTTCTAGTGAATTTTTCATTTTAGTTCGTGTAATTTTCAACTCCATAATTTCCATTAGTTTATTTGTTGTGATATCTGTCTCTTAATTGACATTCTCTATTTGATGAAACATTATCATCATACCTTCTTTTAATTGTTTAAGCATAGTTTCCTTTAAGTCTTAACATATTTAAATTGGCTACTATGAAGTTTTTGTCTGTTAATTTTGACATTTGACCACTCTCATGGGCCGTTTGTGTTGCCTCTTTTTTCACTTGTATGGGTCACAATTTATTATTTGAATGTCTCATAATTTATTGAAAATTAGACAACTTAGAAAATATATTATAGCAACTATAAGTGTCAATTCCCCTTCACCCTTATCCAGGGATTATTGTTGTTTGTTTATCTAATGACCTTGATGGACAATTTTAGTGATGTGTATTTCCCTTAAAATGTGGAGGACATGAACATAATCACAATAGGATGCATAGAGTTTCTTAGTAGGACTCTCTGCCTTTTTCCCTGATATTCTCTGCTATGTAGTCTGTTTCAATCGGTATTACCCCCAGCATTTAGACTCCAGTAATCACCAGTTGTTTGCTTTATAGTTTTCAACAATGTCCTGGGGCTAACTTTTTCAATATTCTTTTTCAATTGAATTTGGACAAAGTTGTTCTTGATGCCAGTCTTTGAAGTTTGTTCTGACTCCAGGAAGGCTCTTAACTCTCTTTCTCTTGTTCTCTTTGGTAAACTTGCTGGCCTATATTTTAGCTTGTTCTTAATTAGAAGGAATTATTATTACTATTATTAAAAATTTTTTTGATTTATTTATTTTTGAGAGACAGAGCGAGACAGAGTGCGAGCAGCTAGGGGGCAGAGACAGAAGGAGATGCAGAATCTAAAGCAAGCTCCAGGCTCTGAGCTGTCAGCACAGAGTCCAATGTGGGGCTTGAACCCATGAGCTGTGAGATCATGACTCACAGATCAACCAACTGAGCCAACCAGGCGCCCGTTATTACTATTATTTTTAAAGAGAGTAAGGCTGACTGTATTCAAGGGGACTAATACATTGGGGTGTCATAATAAAGGAGACAGATTGGGCTCGGTTCTGTGTACAACAAAGACAAGGAACAGAGTAGGGATCAATAGATAGAAAGTTACTAAGAGGAAACATTAGGTGTAAGGGGGATTTGGGCTGAACCAAATTCATAGAACTATTGCTGAAGGCAAATCAAGATAATAAGATATCAAGACTGGGGGATAGGTAATTTGATCAGATATCAAGGTTGGGGTATCTTCACCAAACTGACTCAACAGCATTCTTGCTAAAACTATATTAAACTGGCCAAGGACAGAGCTCATGATCAGGGACTGGTCAGAAGGAGGACTCAGAGGCGATTGAATTGAGTTTGGTTGAAAGAAAAAAAATCTTTATCTCCTCTCATTAAAGGAAAAAAAAGATACATTCTTTGTATTGACCAACATAAGTCCATTTCTTATTTGATGGAGGATATTTGCTGGATAGTGAAAGAAGTCAGGCATTTGATGAAGGAGACTTCTCTGGAAATAAAAGAAAAACAAAGATTAATAATTGGAAATCCAGTTCCTAAGCCCAGAGGACAGCTAGTTGAGAATATATCTAGATGTTGGTCCTAAGCATGACAGTGATAGATTTTCTGGTTTGCAGATTGAATGTCTTTGGTAATGGCATTGGATATTCCAGTGAAATTACTGAATCACCCACACAGCAGCAGGAATGTCTACCTGTAATCTGTTGTGGTAATTTTCTTAAAGTTTATATCAAGTCATCCAGATTCAGTTTGCACAGCTTTGGGAGAAGAGCAGCAATTAGGTAGCTATTATTTTTTAGAACACACTTGGGCTTGAACTTCCCAACCTTCTGCTTCAAATAAAGTCAGTTCCATTGGGGAGAACTTAGGTGCGCTTTTTTCTTACAGACTGCTTCTCCACCTGGACAAAATATATGAGCCACTATCTGGGGCACAGGGTAGAACAGGAGTGTCTGGTCTCAGCTTGCTTCTCTTAGCATAAAACTGCCCTGCAAGCAAACTAGGTTGAGGGTATTTAGGACCCAGTTCTCTCAGCCTGCTACAATTGACATAGAACTTCCATCCTATAGGCAGAGGCTGAATAAAGAAGCTTCAAATATCTCAGCTGCAGTCATCAAGAACTTATTCTCTTCAATTAGGAAGTGCAGGGGATGAGAAATTCTGGCTGTATGCCCTTCCTAGAAAGTAATGGTAACACTTGGTTGGAAGTTCCGGGGAGAGGGAATTCCTTCTTCTTGACCACACATAATGGAATTTACTTCAAGGTTAGGTGGGCAAAAAGGAGGGAGGGAGCAGGAATACTGTAAGTTTCCTTTTCAGTTTAAACATCAAATTAACAAAAAAACTAAAAACGTTAGAGTTGGGAGAATAGTCCTGACTCAAACATCTTAAACTCTCACTATACTTACTATGTGTTAGTAGTTTTTTTGAATAAATATTTTCTCATTTTCTGTGCTGCTCCCTTAACACAATTCCCAGAGACTTTAAATGGTTGGGGTTTCAAATATAGTTTTCAACAACTTTGCTTTGTTTTTCCTGGAAGTGGGTCTGTGGCAATCTTTATGTTACCACCTCAGAAATAGTTGTCAATCTCATACTAATTTTGAATTTGTCCTGATTTGTCAGTTGGTAATGGAACTAATATAATATATTCCCATAAGCTACCCAGTTACCTTAATATTTACTAAAATAGTCCTTATAGATTATATCAAATATTTTAATGCTCCTTTTCTGACTGTTACAGCAATTTTGTTCCATTGGAAGAGCAATGCCTACTATAACTGTCAGAAAAAGAAGGATTAAAATTACTTATAAATTCTGAGATCTACAAGTGGAAAATGAACCAGACAATAAATTTATTAGAATGACTAAAATTTATAAATTTACTTTGGGATGAGTGGAATATTTATGAATTTAAGTCTTCTTTTATGAGACCATATATTTTCCTGTTTTTAAGTCCATTTGAGCATCTTTAAAGTATTCTTTCTCATATAAGCTCTATATATTTCTTGTTAGGCTTATATTTTCCCTCTATATATTCTTATATATTACATCATAAAATATGTAAATTATATATATTACATAATATACAATATATTATAAAAAGTATATAAATATATATATAATTTTATGTTAATATACAATTTATTTATTTTAGTGTAGTTTTAGATTCATTGAAATAAAACTTTTTACATACCCAGATGCAGCTTCTCCTACTATTAATATCTTACATTACCACTATATATTTGTCACAATTAATGAATAAATACTGATCAGCTAAAGTGCATAGTTGATTCATATTTCATTGATTTTTACCTCACATCATTTTTATGTTCCATAATTCCATCCCAGATACATCTTACATTTAATCATTGTATTTATTTAAACACCTCTTGGCTGTGACAGTTTTTTAGACTTTACTTATTTTTGATGACCTTAAAAGTTTTTAGAAATACTTGTCTCATATATTGTAGCGTGTCCCTCAATTGGAATTCGCATGGTGTTTTTCTCATGAATAGATTAGGGTTATGCACTTTTGGAGGGAAGACCACCTAAATGAAGAGCCATTTTCATCACATTATATTAAAGGTACATATTGTCAACATAATTGACTTATCACTGATGATATTAACATTGATAATTTGGCTGAGGTAGTGTTTGTCAGGGGTTTTTTTTTTGTTTGTTTTTTTTTTTTTCTGTAAAGTTACTCTTTTTTCCCTATCAAAGATACACTGTCTGTAAGGAAGTTGACATGTGCATTCCATATTTAGGGAGGGGAGATTTATGGTCTACCTCCATGGAGGTAGAATTTCCATAAATTACTTGAAATATTTTCTCACTGAAGTTTGTATTTTCTTCCTCATTACCTTATCCAATAATTTATTTATATTAGTATAGACTGAAGTATATTTTTTATACTTTGGGTTATTTTATATTTTCATTTATTATTCATTATTACTATAGTTTTCAAATTCTTATAGCTTTGGGCTTTGGGAGCGCTTTTTGTTGGCTTCCACATTCCTTTGATATATTAACATCATTTTAAGTATTTCTTTTAAGCACTTGCTTTCTGGCACTAAAGGATGATCCAGGGACATTTTGTATATATTTTTCCTACTTCTAAAATTAGCCATTTATAGTCAATTTAAAATTTTATTTCATAAATGGGATATTCTTTTACTTTACATACTCAAATTAGTATTTCTTTTCATTCATGAGTATTTATTTTTGTAAATTAGTTCCTTCACCTAATAATTTATTTAATTTTCCTATTTGTCATAGGAGTTTTTCCATGGATTCTTTTAGTTGTCCAGATATGTAGCCATATCATTTACAATTGGGTTAAATAAAATTTTCCTTTCTGATTTGTATACTTTACTTGTTTTATTTTATTTAATTGCACTGACTAATAACTACACTCTATAGACAGAGTTCAGAGATGTTGTGGGTTTGGTTGCAGAACACTGCAATAAATCAAATGATACAATAAATTTAGTCAAATATATATTTTTTTGGTTTCTCAGTGCATATAAATGTTATGTTTATAGGGTATCATCAGAATGGATAAAAAAAAGATTCATCTATATACTGCTTGCAAGAGACCCATTTTAAACCTAAAAACCCCTGCAGATAGGAAGTAAAGGGATAGAGAACCATCTGTCATGCGAATGGATGTTAAAAGAAAGCCAGAGTAGCCATACTTATGTCATAAAAACTACATTTTAAAACAAAAACTGTAACAAGAGATGAAGAAGGGCATTATATCATGATTAAGGGTCTATCCACCAAGAAGATCTAATAATTGTAAATATTTGTGCCCCCAACTTGGTACACACAAATATATAAATCAACTCATCACAAACATTAAAAATAACTCACTGATAATATCATAAAAGTTGGTATTACAGCAATGAACAGATTATCTAAGCAGAAAATCAACAAGAATGACACACTGGACCAGGTGGACTTAACGGATATATTCAGAATATTTCATCCTATAACAGGAGAATACACATTCATCTTGAGTGCACATGGAACATTCTCCAGAATAGATCACATACTGGTTCACAAATCATCCCTTAGCAAATACAAAAAGATCAAGATCATACCTTGCATATTTCCAGGCTACAACACTATGAAATTCAAAATCAACCACAAGAAAAAAAAATTGGAAAGACCACAAATACTCAGAGTTTAAAGAATATCCTATTAAAGAATGAATGAGTTAACCAAGAAATTAGAGAGGAAATAAAAAAGGACATGGAAGCCAATGAAAATGAAAACATGACAGTTCAAAACCTTTGGGATTCAGCAAAGGTGATCATAAGTGGGAAATATATACCAGTTCAGATCTTCCTAAAGAAGGAAGAAATGTCTCAGGGGTGCTTGGGTGGCTCAGTTTAGCGTCCAACTCTTGATATTTGATCAAGTCATGATTTCATGGTGCATGAGTCCATACCCTGCATCAGGCTCTGCATGCAGCCGGTGTGGATATTGCTTGGGATCTCTCTCTCTCTGACACCCCTCTGCCCACTCTCTCTCTCTCAAAATAAATAAATAAACGTAAAAAAAGAGAGAAGGAAGAAATGTCTCAAATACACAAACTAAACTTACACTGAAAAGAACAGCAAATAAAGCCCCAAATCAGCAGAGGAACCGTAGAACAGATCAATGAAACCATGAGCTGGGTTTGAAAGGAATGACAAAATTGATATACCTATAAAAAGATTTATCAAACAAGAAAAAGGAAAGGATCCAAATAAATAATATAATGAATGAAACAGGAGGGATCACGACCAAAACTGGAGAAATACAAACTATAATAAGAATATTGTGAGTAGTTAATGCCAAAGAATTGGGCTATCTGGAAGAAATGGACCAATTCCTAGAAACATATAAACTTCCAAAACCGAAACAGGAAGAAATAGAAAATTTGAACAGACCAATAACCAGCAAAGAAATTGAATCAGTAATCAAAAATCACCCAACAAACAAGAGCCCTGGACCAGATGGCTTTCCAGGGGATTTCTATAAAACATTTAAAGAAGAGTTAATATTTATTCTTTTGAAGCTGTTCCAAAAAGTAGAAATAGAAGAAAAACTTTCAAACCCATTTTATGAGGCCAACATTACGTTGATTCCAAAACCAGACAACGATTCCACTAAAAAGAAGAATTAGACAATTCCCTGATGAACATGGATGCAAAACTTTTCAACAAGATACTAACAAATCAAATCTAACATTATATTAAAAGAATCATTCACCACAATCAAGTGGGATTTATTCCTGGGATGCAGGGCTGGTCCAATATCTGCAAATCAATCAATGTGATACATCACATTAATAAAAGGAAGGAAAAGAACCACATGCTCCTAAAAATAGATGCAGGAAAAGTATTTGATAAAATACAGCAAACTTTCTTGATAAAAACCCTCAAGAAAGTAGGGATAGAAGGAACGTAATTCAAGATCATAAAGGCCATATATAAAAGACCCACAGCTAATATCATCCTCAATGGGGAGAAACAGAGATTCCCTCATAAGATCAGAAAAAGGACAAGGACATCCAATCTCATCACTGTTGTTCAATGTAGTGTTGGAAGTCCTAGCCTTAGCAATCAAAAACAAAAAGAAATAAAAAGCATCCAAATCAGTAAGGAAGAATTCAAACTTTCAGTCTTCACAGATGACATGATACTCTTTGTTGAAAACTTGAAAGACTCCACCAAAAAACTGCTAGAACTGATATATGAATTCAGCAAAGATGCAGGATATAAATCAGTGTACAGAAATAAGTTGCATTTGTATACATCAATCATGAAGCAGTGAAAAGAGAAATCAAGGAATTAATCTGATTTACAATTTCATCAAAACCCATAAGATACCTAGGGATAAATTTAAGTAAAGAGGTAAAAGAACTTTTTGCTGAACACTATAGAAAGTTTATGAAAGTAATTGAAGAAGACACAAAGAAATTTAAAAACAGTCCATGCTCATGGATTGGAAGGACAAATATTATTAAAATGCTTATACTACCCAAAGCATTTCACACATTCAATGCAATACAATATCTATTAAAATAACACCAGCAAAGTGCCTGGGTGGTTCAGTAGGTTGGGTATTCAACTTCAACTCAGGTCATGATACCTCAGTTTGTGAGCTCAAGACTCACGTCAGGCTCTGAGCTGAGATCTCGGAGCCTGGAGCCTGCTTTGGATTTTGTGTGTGTGTGTCTCTCTGTTCCTCCCCCACTTGCACTCTGTCTCTCTCTGTCTCAAAAATAAAGATTTTAAAAAATTAAAAAAAATAACATCAGCATTCTTCACAGAGCTAGAACAAACAATCATAAAATTTGTATGGAACAAGAAAAGACCCAGGTAGCCAAAGTAATGTTGAGAAAGAAAAAGAAAGCTGGAGGCATAACAATTGCAGACTTCAAGCTGTATTACAAAGCTGTAGTCATCAAGATAGCATGGCACTGGCACAAAAACAGACACTCAGATCAATGGAACAGAATAGAGAACCCAGAAATGGACCCACAAATATATGGTCATCTAATCTTCGACAAAGCAGGAGAGAATATCCAAATGAAATAGTCTCTCAAGCAAATGGTGCTGGGAAAACTGGACAGAAAGAGAAGAATGAACCTGAACCATTTTCTTACACCATACACAAAAATGATCTTAAAATGGATGAAAGGCTTAAATGTAAGACAGGAAAACATCAAATTTCTAGGAAGAAAACACACAATAACCTATTTGGCCTCTGCTGCAGCAACTACTTATTAGACACGTCTCCAGAAGCAAGGGAAACAAATCAAACAGTAAGTATTGGGACCTCATCAAGATAAAAGTTTTCTGCACAAAGAAACAGTCAACAAAACTAAAAAGGCAATTGATGGAATTGGAGAAGATATTTCAAATTACACATTGGATAAAGGGTTGGTATCCAAAATCTATAAACAAGTTATCAAACTCAACACACACACAAAAACAAATAATCCAGTGAAAAAATGGGCAAATGACATGAACAGACACTTTTTCAAAAAAGATATCCTGATGGCTAAATGACACATGAAAATATGTTCAACATCATTTATCATCAGAGAAATAAAAATCAAAACCACAATGACATACCACTTCACACTTGTCAGAATGGCTAAAATTAACAACTTAGGAAACAACAGATATTGGTGGGGATGTGGAGAAAGGAGAACATTTTTGCACTGCTGGTGGGAATGCAAAGTGCTGTAGCTATTCTGGAAAACAGTATGGAGGTTCTTCAGAAAATTAAAAATAGAGCTACTCTATTACCCAACAATTGTCCAATACCAATATGCTTTGGTATTGATCCAAATGATACAACAATGTTGATTTTAAGGGTTACATTCACCCCAATGGTTATAGCAGCACTATCAACAATTGCCAAATTATGGAAAGAACCCAAATATCCATCAACTGACAAATGGATAAAAAAAGATGTGATATCTATCTGTATCATCTATATCACCTATAGCTATATATAATGGAATATTTCTTGGTGATCAAAAATAATGAAATCTTGTAATTTTCAATGATGTGGGTGGAACTAGAATGTATTATGCTAAGTAAAATAAGTTAGTCAGAGAAAGACAAATATCATATGATTTCACTCATATGTGAAATGTAAGAAATAGAACAGATGAACATAGGGGAAGGGAAGGAAAATAATATAAAAAGAGAGAGGGAGAAAAACCACAAGAGACTCTTAAATACAGAGAACAAACTGAGGGTTGCTGGAGGGGTGTTGGGTGTGGGGATGGGCTAAATGATTGATGGCCTTAAGGAGAGCACTTGTTGGGATGAGCACTAGGTCTTATATGTATGAGATGAATCACTAAATTCGATTCCTGAAACCATTATTCCACTATATGATAACTAACTTGGATTTAAATAAAATTTTAATAAATTAAAATATGTTTACCTTATACTCTAGTTTTTTAAATGTGCAATATCATTAAGTAAAAAAAGAAACTGTACATACTTTAATTTAAAAATGATTTATGGGCCAACAATGCAGACCATTTTTGTGCTTTCAGTGATTCATAATCCTTTTTAATTAAAAATTGGTTGACCTACATTATACTAGTTTCAGATGTATTAATTTGACAGTTATATACATTACAAAATGTTCACCAAGATTAGTATCATTAGCACCTGTTACCATATAAAGTTATTATAATATTATTTATCATATTCCTTATGCTGTACTTTTGATTTCCGTGACTTACTTATTTTATAACCAGAAATTTGTACCTCTTAATCTCCTTTACCTATTTTGCCAATCCCTCCATTACTTCCCCCCTGGCAACTACCACTTTTGTCTATGTATTTAAGGGGCTGTGTGTCTTTTTGTTCCTTCGTCTATTTGTTTTGTTTTGTTTTGTTTTGTTTTTACATTCCACATATAAGTGAAATCCTAAGGTATTTGTCTTTTTTCTGTCTGACTTATTTCACTTAGCATAATACATTCTAGTGTGAATCGTAACCTTTTTACTGATGGAAGATTTTGCCTCAGTGTTGATGGTTGCTGACTGATCAGGGTCTTGGTTGCTGAAGGTTGGCATAGCTATAGCAATTTCTTTTTTTTGACATTTATTTTTGAGACAGAGAGAAACAGAACATGAAAGGGGAAGGGACAGAGAGAGAAGGAGACAGAGAATCCAAAGCAGGCTCCAGGCTTTGAGCTGTCAGCACAGAGCTCGACATGGGGCTTGAATTCACCAACCATGAGACCATGACATGAGCTGAAGTCAGATGCTTAACTGACTGAGCCACCTATTGATTTTCCTGTTCAAGCCTCATAGCCTTTCTATCTTTTGAACATATTAAATTTGCTATTCTCTTTGCCTAATATAATTATTTTTAAAGTTTTTTTCATAGACTATTTTAGTGTAGTCAGTCAGAGAAAGACAAGTATCATATGACTTCACTCATATGAGGACTTTAAGATACAAAACAGATGAACATAAGGGAAGGGAAACATAAATAATATAAAAACAGGGAGAGGGACAAAACAGAAGAGACTCAAATATGGAGAAGAAACAGAGGGTTACTGGAGGCGTTGTGGAAGGGGGGATGGGCTAAATGGGTATGGGCATTAAGGAATCTACTCCTGAAATCATTGTTGCACTATATGCTAACTTTGATGTAAATTTAAAAAATAAACTAAATGTAATTTAAAAAGTAGACCATTTTAGTGTGATTTTCTTTTCACAGAAAAATTGATCAGAAAACACAGAGTGTTTTGGGGCACCTGGGTTGCTCAGTCAGTGAAGCGTCCAACTCTTGATATCAACTCAGGTCACGATCTCACAATTCGTGGGTTCAAGCCCCACATTGGGCTCTGTGCTGAATTTCACTGCCCTAAAAATCCTCTGTGCTCTTCCTATTTTTAGTGTCTCCATAATTTTGTCTTTTCTAGAATGACATATAGTTGAAATGTACAGAATATAACCTTTTAAGATTGGATTCCTTCACTAGTAATATGCATTAAGTTTCCTTCATGCCTTTTTGTACCTGATAGCTGATTTCTTTTTATTACCGAATAAATATTCCATTGATGGGATGTATTAAAATTTTATTTATCCATTTAGATAGTGAAGTACATTTAGTTGCCTCCAAGTTTTAGCAATTGTGAATAAAGCTGCAATAAACGTTCATGTACAAATGTTTTGGTAGATATGTTTTCAACCTAATTTGGATAAATACCAAAGAGCACAATTGTTTGATCATATGGTACAGTATGTTTAGTTTTGTAAGAAACTGCCAAACTGCCAAACTGTTTTCCAAAGTGGTACTATTTTACATTGACATCAGCAATGAATGAGTTCTTGTTTCTCCATATCCTCCCTAGTATTGTTATCAGTGTCTTAGATTTTTGTCATTCTAATATGTGTATAATGGTACCCGATTGTTTTAATTTTCATTTCTCTAATTACATGTAATGGTGAGCATTATTTCACATGCTTATTTGCCACCTATACACACACACACACACACACACACACACACACACACACACAGACATATGGTGAGCTGTCATCATTTAGGTCATTTTTAAATCAGGTTGTTCATTTACTTATTGTTAAGTTTTAAGAGTTCTTCATATATTTTGGATAATACTACTTAATCAGATATGTCTTTTGAATTTTTTTACAATATTTCCTGTTTGTAGTTCATATTCTATTTCTCTTTGCAGTGTCTTTCGCCAAGGAAAGTGTTTAATTTTAATGAAGTACTGTTTGTAAATTATGTATTTAATAGATTATGTCTTTGATATTATATCTGAAAACTTATTGCCAAACCCAATCTCATCTAAATTTTTGCTTGTTATCTTCTAGATGTCTTACCCTTTTGCATTTTAGAATTAGATATGATTATTTTGGGGTTGATTCTTGTGAAGTTTTATGGTCTGAGTCTAGATCCTTATTTTTCTTTTTCTTTTGCATGTGTATATTCAATTATTTCAGTATCATTTGTTGAACAGGCTACTTTTTGTCTATTTTATTGCTTTTGTTCCTTTGTCCAAGATGAGGTGATTATATTTTTGTGGGTCCATTTCTGGGCTCTCTATCCTGTTCCATTGATATATTTGTCTATTTGCCTATTCTTTCACTAATACCTCACTGCCTTGATTACTGTAGCTTTATACCAAGTCCTGATGGTGGGTAGTGTTAGTTCTCCAACTCTTTTACCTTTTTCAATATTTTATTGGCTCTTCTGGGTCTTTTGCCTTTCCATATAGATTTTATAATGAATTTATCAATAGACAAAAGTATGACTTGCTAACATTTTGATTAGGGTAGAATTGAATCTATAGATCAAATTGGAAATAACTGACATCTTAACAATATTCAGTCCTATCCATGAACGTGGACTATCTTTGTTTGGTTCTTTGATTTCATTCATCATAGTTTTGGACTTTTCTTCATCTAGATGTTGTACATATTTTTGACATATTCATACCTAAATATTTAATTTTGGGGGTAGATAATGTAATTCAAATGGTATTTTTTTTAAATTTCAAATGCCACTCGTTCACTGCTGGTATATAAAACATGATTGACTTTTATAATATTAACCTTATTTTCCAAAACCTTGCCCTAATTGCTTTTTAGTTTCAGGAGTTTCTTTTAACTCTTTCAGATTTTCTACATAAACAACCATATCACCAGTGAACAAAGTTTTATTTCTTCCTCCTAATCTGTATACATTTTACTTACTTCTCTTGTTTTATTGAATTAATGAGGTCTTCCAATATGATACTGAAAAAGAGTAGTGAATGAAGGTATCTTTGTCTTGTTCCTGACCTTAGTGGGAAAACTTTTAGTTTCTCACTTTTAAGTATGATGTTAACTGTAAGGCTTTTGTAGATGTCTTTTGTCATGATGAGAAAGTTCCTCTTTATTCCTAGTTTACTGACAGCTTTTTTTAAATGAATAAGCATTGGATATTGTCAAATGATTTTTCTACATATATTGATGAAATTATGTGTATATTCTTTTTTTCTATTTTTTTGTTTATTTATTTTTGAGAGAGACAGAGACACAGCGCAAAAGTGGGGGAGGGGTAGAGAGAGATGGAAATACAGAATCTGAAGCAGGCTTCAGGCTCTGAGCTGTCAGCACAGAGCCCAACACGGGGTTCAAGATTCTGAACTGCAAGGTCAGGACCTGAGCCGAAGTCGGATGCTTAACCCACTTGTCCCTGTGCTTTTTTTCCTTTAGTCTATTGATGTGATGCTTTACATTAAATTGATTTTTGAATATTGAAGCAACCTTACTTGCCTGGAATAAAGGCCTCTTGGTCATAATGTATAATTATTTTTATACATTGTTGAATTTGATTTGATATTTTGTTGAGGATTTTTACATCTATGTTCATCAGAATTATTTTTCTTCAGTTTTATTTTCTTGTAGTGTTTTGTGTGGTGTTGCTATTAAGGTCATGCTGATATCAAAAATTACTTATGAAGTAATCCCTCTTCCTCTATCATCTGAAAGAGATTGTAGAGAACTGAGAGAATTTCTACCTTGATTATTGGGTACAATTCAACAGAAACCATTTGGCCCTGGTACATTCTGTTTTGAAAGGTTATCACTTATTGATTCGAGTTTTTAATAGACAGAGGTCTATTCTGATTGTATAGTTCCTGTGTAAGCTTTGACAGATTCTCTCTTTAAAGGAATTGGCCTATTTCATCTAAGTTATTAAACATGTGGCCATAGCATTGCTGACAGTATTTATTGTCTTTTAAATGTTCATACAATTTTTCAGTGATCTCTCTTTTTCATTTATGAGATTAGTAATTTGTCTATTCTATATTCTTTCTTAGTTACCCTGGATAAAGTTTTATAAATTGTATTGATCTTTTAAGGCAGTCAACCCTGGATTTATTTGATTTTTCTCTAATGATTTCCTGTTTAAGATTTCACTCATCTGTTGAAATCTTTTCTTCTTCTTTCTTTAAAATTAATTTGTTCTTGTTAGAGTTTCCAAAGGTAATAAGTTAAATTAGTTATTTTAGCTGTTTCTTATTTTTGCAAAATATTCAATGAATTTTATAAACTTCCCTGAAAGCACTGCTTTCACTACATCCCACAGATATTGATAAGTTGTGTTTTCATTTTTATTAGGTTAAAATACTTTTAAAGTTCTCTTGATATTTTTTTGACCCATGTGTTATTTAGAAGTGTGTTGTTTAATCTCCAAGTGTTTTGAGAATTTCCAGTTATCTTTCTGTTTTTCATTTCTGGTTTAATTCCATTTTTGTCTAAAAGCATACCCTGTATAACTTTTATATCTTTAAATTTGGTATGGTGTTTTTTATGACCCAGAATGTGGTCTATCATGATGAATGTTCCATGTGAGCTTAAGGATAATGCCCATCCTACTTTCATGTATGATTCTATATATGCCAATTATATCTACTTAATTGATAATGCTGTTCAGTTTAACTATGTACTTACTGATTTTCTGCCTAATGGATCTGGTTATTACTAATAAAGGGTGTTGAAGTTTCCAATTGTAATAGTGATTTAATCTATTTCTCCTTGCAACTCTAGCAGTTTTTCCCTCATGTATCTTTATGCTTTGCTGTCAGGTGCATACACATTATGTCTTCTTGTCGAATTGACCCTTTATCATAATGTAATGACTTTATGTATTCCTTATAATTTTCTTGCTCTGAAGTCTGCTCTAAAATTAATATAGCTACTCTAGCTTTTATCTATCTTAAATTTATCTTAGTATATATTTATTCACCCTTTTGGTTTTAATATACATGTGTCTATATTTAAAGTGGATTTCTTTTTTCTTTTTTTAATTAAATTGTTTTAAATATTTTATTATTTTTGAGAGACATAGAAACAAAACAAGAGTGGGGGAAGGGCAGAGAGAGAGGAAGACACAGAATCTGAAGCAGGCTGTCAGCTCAGAGCCCTATGCAGGGCTTGAACTCACGAGCAATGAGATCATGATCTGTTCCCAACAAACAGCAACTCAGGCGACCCTAAACTGGATTTCTTGTAGACAACATATAATTGGCCTTGTTTTTAAATTTATTTTTATTTTTTATGAGAGCAGAGAGACAGACAGAGAGAGAGAGAAAAGAGAGAGAGAGACAGAGAGAGACAAAGAGAGAATGAGTGGGGGAAGGAGCAGAGGGAGAGGGAATCTTTTTTTTTTAAGTTTATCTGTTTATTTTGAGGCAGAGAGAGGGAGAGAAAGAGTCTCAAGCAGGGTCCACACTGTCAGCACAGAGCCCCATATGGAGCTTGAACTCATAAACCAGGAGATCATGAACTGAGCCTAAAACAAGAGCCAGATGCTTAACCAACTGAGTCACCCAGCATCCCAACAGAGAGAGAGAATCTCAAGCAGTCTCCAGGTTCAGCATGGAGCCCAACATAGGGCTTATTTTTCAGACCATGAGATCATGACCTGAACAGAAACCAAAAGTTGGACACTCAACTGAATGAGCCACCCAGGTGCCCCTGGGCCTTTGTTTTTTTTATCTATTCTGAAAAATCTGTTTTTTTTAACTTCTATATTTATACCACTGATACTTAAAGTAATTGTTGAATTCCAGATTTCAAATTATATTACAAAGCTGTAGTAATCAAAACAGTATGGTACTGGCACAAAAATAGACACATAGATCAATGGAGCAGAATAGAAAACCCAGAAATAAATCCACAATTATATGATTAATTACCTTCAACAAAGCAGGAAAGAATATCCAATGGGAAAAAGACAATATTTTGAACAAATGGTGTTGGGAAAACCCGTCAGGTACAAACAAAAGAATGAAATTATACCACCTTCTTACACCATATACAAAAAAAAAAAAAAAAAATCAAAAAAGGATTAAAGGCTTAAATGGAGACCTGAAACCATAAAAATCTAGAAGAAAACACAGGCAGGAATGTCTCTGACATTGCCATAGCAACACTTTACTAGATATGTCTCCTGAGGCAAGGAAAATAAAAGCAAAAATAAACTATTGTGATTCTATCAAAATAAAAAGCTTCTGCACAGTGAAAGAAGCAACCAAGACTAAAAGACAACACATTGAATGAGAGAAGATAATTGTAAATGACATATCTGATAAAAGGTTAGTATCCAATATTTATAAAGTACTCAGACAACTCAACACCCAAAAAACAAATAATCCAATTATAAAATGTTCAAAGACATGAACAGACATTTCTCCAAAGAAGACATCCAGATGGCCAACAGACACATGAAAAGATGCTCAACACTATTCATGATTAGGGAAATGCAAATCAAAACTACAATGAGATATCACTTCACACCTGTCAGAATGGCTAAAATCAACCACACAATAAACAACAGTGTTGGCAAGGATGCACAGAAAGGAGAAAACTCTTGTACTGTTGATGGGATGCAAACTGGTACATCCACTCTGGAAAACAGTATGGAGGTTCCTCAAAAAGCTAAAACTAGAACTACCCTATGACTCAGCAATTGCACTACTGGGTAATTATCCTCAAGAGACAAAACCAGTAATTCAAGGTGATACATGCACCTTTATGTTTATAGAAATAATGTGGACAATAGCCACATTATGGAAGCAGCCCAAGTGTCCATCGATTAATAAATGGATAAAGAAAAGGTGTGTGTATACATATACATGTACATATACATATACACATACATTATAAATATATCTCTATATATCATATATATATATATATTAGATACACACACATATACATATAATGGAATATTATTCAGCCATAAAAAGGAATGAAATATTGCCATTTGAAACAACACAGAAGGAACTAGAGAGTATTATGCTAAGTGAAATAAGTCAGAGAAAGACAAATGCCCTATGATTTCACTTATATATGGAATTTAAGAAACAAAGCAAATGAGCAAAGAAAAAAGAGAGAAACCAAGAAACAGACTCTTAACTATAGAAAGCAAACTGATGGTTACCAGAGGGGCAGGGATAGGGAGATAGATTAAATAGGTGATGAGGATTAAGGAGTGCACTTGTCATGATATGATAAGCACTGGGTAATCTATGGAATTGCTGAATCACTATATTGTATACCTGAAACTAATATAATACTGTGTGTTAATTATACTGAAATTTAAATTAAAAAAATAATTGTTGTTATAGTTGGATTAATGTATAGCACATGTGTTACTGTTTTCTATTTGTTGAGATTTTTCTTCATTCCTATTTTGTCTTTCACTTCTTCTGTCTTTTGTGGTTTTAATTAAACATTTTATGATTCCTTTTTCTTTTATCAGTATATCAATTATACTTCTTTTTAAATTTATATTAGTGATTGCCCCAAATTTTGCATGTATAGCTACTCCAATTCTACATTCAGATATACTATACTACTTCATAGGTAGTATAAGTACATTATATAACAAAGTATGCCTGATTCCTCCGTCGAATCCCTTATACCATTGCTGTCATTCATTTCAGTTATACATGGTATCGTTATTAAATTCATCACAAATATTATTTTTGACAAAACTGTTATCTACTAGATTAATTATTAGAAAAATGAAGGATTTTATTTTACTTTCACTTTTTCTTTCTCTAGTGCTCTTCTTCTATGTAGGTCCATGTTCCGACCCATATCATTTTCCTTCCTGAGGAATTTTTAAAATATTTCTTGAGAGATATGGCTACTACAACAAAGTCCCTCAATATTTATTTGTCTGAGAAAGTATATACTCCTTCACCTTTGAAAAAAAATTTTTTTTAACGTTTATTTATTTTTGAGACAGAGAGAGACACAGCATGAACGGGGGAGGGGCAGAGAGAGAGGGAAACACACAATCGGAAGCAGGCTCCAGGCTCTGAGCCATCAGCCCAGAGCCCAGCGCGGGGCTCGAACTCACGGACCGCGAGATCGTGACCTGAGCCGAAGTCAGACGCTTAACCGACTGAGCCACCCAGGCACCCCAACCTTTGAGAGATAATTTTGTAAGATACAGAATTGTGAGTTGGTGCTGTTTTCTTCTCAATATTTCTTTTTTTTTTAATATTTATTTATTTTGAGATTGGAAGAGAGAAAGAAAGCAAGCAGAGGGACAGCGAGAGAGAGAGAGAGATGGAGGGAGAGAATCCCAAGCAGGACCCGTGCTGTCAGCACAGAGCCTGACATGGGGCTCGAACTCACAAACTGTGAGATCATGACCTGAGCCGAAATCAAGAGTCAGACGCTCAACTGACTGAGCCACCCAGGCACCCCTCAATATTTCTTAAATATTCACTTGTTTCTCTTCTTGCTTGTATGGTTCCTAAGGAGAAATGATATGCAGTTTTTATCTTTTCTACTCCATAGGTAATAGCTTTCTATCTGCCCTCACCCCGAAGTTCTTTCAGGACTGTTTTTGTGGGGGGTTTTTGTGTTTGTTTTGTTTTGATTTGGTTTGGGTTTGGTTTGTTTTCATAGTTATCCTGTTTGGCATTCCCGGAGCTTCCCAGATCTGATTTCGTTTTTGACATTAATTTGGGGGAATTCTCAGTCATTATTACTTCAAATATTTCTTCTGTTTTTTTTTCAATTCTCCTTCTGGTATTCCTATTTCACATACATTTAAACTTTCATAGTTTCCCCACTCTTTTTGGATATTCTCTTTCATTTTTTTTTCAGTTTTCTCTGCTTTTCAATTAAGAAGACTTTATTGACATGTACTCAAACTCAGAGATTCTTTCTTCGGCTGTGTCTAGTCTACTTATAAATTTATCAAAAGCATTCTCCATTGCTGTTACAATGTTAGCATTTCTTTTTTGAATTCTTTCTTAGAATCTCCATTTCTCTGTTTACATTACCTAAATATTCTTGTGTGTTGTTTACTTTTTCCTTTAGAGACCTTAGCATATAAATCTAGTTATTTTAAATTATTTGTCTAATCCCCAAATTCCATAGTATACTCTGATTCTAATGCTTGATCTATCTCTTGAAACTGTGTTTTATGTCCTTTAGTAATTTTTTTTAATGAAAGCTAGACATAATGTACTGGGTAAAAAGAACTGTGAGGCTTTAGTAATACACTAAATGGGAATGCAGAAAACATCTCATAGTACTATAATTATGTCTCAGTCTTTTAGTGACACTGTGCCCTTGAATTGTAAAACTCAAAAGTGCTTTTATCCTCCCACCCCTTTAGGTGGGACAAAGGACTGGCTAGAGGCCTGGATTGAATTAAATATTTCTATTTCCCAATTTGGAAAGCTAGAAGGAGCTAGAGCTAGATACTTCTCCCCACCCTGACACTCCCAGGTCAGTTAAGCTCTAGTAAAATAGTTTTTCTTGAGGGCAGTCCTTGTTAAGAAGAACAGAATGCTCTGGTATATTTCAAATGACTATGTTCCCCTCCTTATGACAGAATCATAAGGTGGTTTCTCCATGATTGTAACTGAGAACGTAATAGTTTCTGAAAGTAAAAACACAAAAGTATGTGCTCCCCAAGGCTGGTACCTCCTAGAATTTTTAACTCTCAGAAATGTTCACACTGAGTATCCAGCAATTTGCCAATTACAGTTTACATTTTCATATTTCAGTACTGGTTTTTGCTCATGGGTCTCTGCTCAGAAAAGTTGTAATGTATGTAGCTGATCAGCTGTTTATTCAATTTTGGGTCAGTGATTTGCCCTGCGATCTCAGTTCTCTGATAGATTTAAAATGAGTTTTATGTTTTTAGTTTTTCAGCTTTTTAGTTGTTAGAATGGAGTGATGACTTTTAAGCTCCCTTCATGATGGATTTCAAACCAGATTTCAAAGATTTTTGGTCTTCATGTAGCAGTCCCACTTTCTAAGTAACTATTTTGTTTAATATATCTTATAACTATCAAGTATGAACTAATTACTTAATTTTTTGTGTCTATCTCCCCAACTAGAAAATGAAAGATCTTCCATGAAAGCATAAACTTGTGTCTTCCTAACCACTGTATACTTTTCACATAAAACACTTACTAATACCCAGTAGGCTCTCCTTGATTATTTTTTAAATTAATGTCGGTATGAGTCACCAAATATTACTTGAAATACAGGGTAAATTTGTGATTTAGTGTTTGTATGATTTAATGATTTGATTTTTTTAATTTATTTGTCATAGAGATAAGAACAGTTTCCTTCAGTGTAAATAGCACTCTAAATATGCATTTGAAATAAAAGCAATCAGAATGTGGCCCAGCATCAATAATAAGAGTTGCAAATCTCCCAGTCTTTGCTTGTGCATTTAAGCAGAATTAGTGTAAAAGTTGATACTGGATGCAATTTCTGTTGGATTCTGTTTCTTAAAACATAAATAAATGCAAAGCCAACAATGGGAAGCAGCATGAGATAGACTGAAAAAGTTAATAGCAAAGTAAAGGTTATTGTTACATGGCACTGGTGAGTTTTAGGTAACCTGATAGGTCTTCCACTGCTCCTGAGAGCACATTCATCTCTAACTTGAGAAGTTTTAAATGTTACATATTGAAAGCGATTAAAATTGTGATTCTGGGCACAGTCGGATGCCCAGTTTCCACTGAGCTACTCTTTAGCAACATTTCCAAACACTAAATTTGTCATTGTCATTGTAGTTTCCAGGTTTTATTTGTTTTCCTTACTGTTTGTAATTCTTAATGCTGTTTATTTATAATGGTTTCAAGACATTCTGTAAGTCATGTACTAAAGATATAAGAATATAGATAGAAATTTTAATAATTCTTCTATATGCTTAAAATAAGAATACACTTTTCAGACAAACCGAATGCCTTACTGTAAAAATAAAGAATTTTCTAAATTGTGAATATTTAAGAGATCTTCAAAAATCATATCTAAAAATCTAATGATGATCATCATCTTACTCAGACTGTAAGTATCAAATCCTTTAGAAATTACGTTAGCTTGGTCTTCAACTCTTAAGAGGAGTAGGTTTTGTCTATTGATGACATATATCTTAATATACAACTCACAGTTAAGAATAAATAAAGAAAGCTACTCTGGATATTTTTTTTCTTATTGCTTCTACCACATTGTGTTTATAATCAAGTTTACTGATTAAAAATAAGGCCCTGGGGTGCTTGGGTGGCTTAGTCAGTTAAGCATTTGACCAGCTCAGGTCATGGTCTCACAGTTTGAGTTCGAGCCCCATGTTGGGTTCTGTGCTGACAGCTCAGAGCCTGGAGCCTGCTTCCAATTCTTTGTCTCCCTCTCTCTGTGCCTCCCCCACTTGCGTTCTCTCTCTCTCATAAATATGAAAAGAATTTAAAAAATAAAATAAAATAAAATAAAATAAAATAAAATAAAATGCCCAAAGAGCTGACATGATCGCCTGTGATTATTTCATTCTTATTAATTCTCTGGTAGTTTTCTAAGTGTAATCTGACAAAACTGTTTATGAGGATATTAATTATGGATTTTATTGTATTTTGATAATTAATATGACAATTGATTATACCAAATAGTGAGCCATTGTGACTGAATTGATCCTACAAGCCCCAGTCCAGCTGTAGCTATTTAATTTTAGAAAAGAAAATTTTAAGTAGTGTTACAGGATCATACTGGTACAATTTTACCAATTAATGCTATGATTTTAGATTGTGTGGTTTAACAAACAGGAACATATTCTCAAAGGCTTAAAACAAACAAATTATTTGTTTATTTTTTACTTATATTACCTTGGGGTTTAAATTCTTCCATAATTCTGTTGAGCTCTTGAATTTTGATGGCATTTTTGGTCTCACCAGACTCTATTGGGCCAGTATATGATGGGCTCAGCTAGGTTTGGATAAAAGTGTCTCCACATGTCTTCCCATTCAGGAATCTACACTGAAATAATGTATCCATTATTCAGGACATACTTTTTTTTTAAATTTTTTTTAACGTTTATTTATTTTTGAGACAGAGAGAGACAGAGCATGAACAGGGGAGGGGCAGAGAGAGAGGGAGAAACAGAATCTGAAACAGGCTCCAGGCTCTGAGCTGTCAGCACAGAGCCTGACGCGGGGCTCGAACTCACGGACCGTGAGATCATGACCTGAGCCGAAGTCGGACGCTTAACCGACCGAGCCACCCAGGCGCCCCAGGACATACTATTTTAATGATTAAAGGTCATATATTTTAATGACTGACAGCAAAAAGGCCACAGGTTACACAATTGTATCCAAAGTTTGTGTTCACATGCAGCAAATATTATAAGGCCATAACCAAACTCAAAAAGTCAGATAAACAAGGGCAAAAATGGAAGAACAAAATGCAAGGACAAAAATGGAAGAAATGTTAGTGAATAACAGATCATTTTATCACAAAAGATTTATTATTCACCAATGTAAACTTCTTTACTCCTAATTTCTTTCCCTTAACATGGGTAATAAATATGTGTTTTTACATCAGAAAGGTTACAATTTATGACATTATGTTCAAAAACTAACAATAAACACCAGATATTTTCATATCATAGCCATCACAAATATTATTGATTAATATATCTAATCCTTCTTAAACCTATAATTTCTTAAGGTATAACCTTTTGAGTAATGTACTTCACACATTTAGTTTTGACTGAATTTTCTTAGTTTTTGTTTTTTATTTTTATTTTACTGAGAAAAGACAATTGTGTATATATAGATACAACTTCAAAACAACTATCAGATATGGCAGTTTGGGGAAACTAGTTAAGATTTGATTAGATAAACATGAATATCAATATATCAAAAGCAATAGTTCATTGACACATTGTATTTTCCCTTCATTATACAAAAAATATGCTGTTTGGAAATTTCACTTGGTTATGTTTCTAACGTGCTCAAAACAATAAGGCATTCTTCAGCTGTCAATTGGTTCTATTTCGGCAGAAGTTTTCATAATATGGAATATATTTTGGGGGCTAGGAATATACATATGATTCTATAGTTATCTTTTAAAATTAGCTCAAACAGTGAATTAGTTTTTTTCACTTTTTACTCTGTCACTATTTCCTTCTTATTTCTAAAACACAACTGTTGAACCTCCAATCACATATGGCACTACACTGGCAGACACACACACACACACACACACCTCACATATACACAGATACACACAGAGAGAATGTGTGCACACAAGATAGGTAAATAGATATTGAGAGAATTCCCATATCTTACACTCTTATAATCCACTGTTAGTTTTGGTCTTGTCTTCCTCTTACAAGTAGTCTTCTTATCAATTTTCCAGTTGCTTGGTTCAACATAAGGCATAACAGGAAAAACTTAGAAAGAAATATCTGTGCTTGAGCACACACAGAGAAAACTGGGACAGCTGTAAAAGTGACTAAGTTTAGTAATCTGGATCTATTCAACTATGTCAACCAAAGGGAAAATAATTATCATCCCTGCTTGTCTGAAAAGTCATAAAAGCCCATCTGTGTAGGATTCAGAGAGTCTGCCTTCTTTCTGAGGAGTCTCAGAAATAATGTTCAGTAAAAAGCCCACTAGTCCCATTTACTCTGCATGATAGGGTACTGAATGCCACTAGACCTGCAGTGAGTGACTTTTTGGTCCTCATTTAATCACAGCAAGAATCATTTTCACACAGCAAGGGATAGGAGACTTTCAAACTAATAAAATAATATTTTCCAACGACATTTGCAAGAACAATTGTAATAACTAGTGGTGATTATCCAGTAAAATTATAGTAGAACTATAAGAAAAAACTATAGGACTAAGAACACTGTTGACAGGGTATATGAGATTCTTCACTTGAGACATAAGAACAAGTCTTAATATTAAAGACCAAATCTGGATTGGAAATAGCCAATAATAAGTGAATAGTATTTCAAGGAACTTAAAATGTACTACTGAAGTCAACCACTAAATTATTTCAGTGCCAGTTCTTCATGTTGACCAATGTAGAACACTATATGTGAATCACAAAATTTTATCAGCTATTTTTATCTTTTTCACTTTTATGTTTTTGTTTTTCTTCTTACATATTTTCTACATTGAAAGTTCAGTGTGGAAAACAAAGATTTGTATGAAGTGAATGAATAAACACACATAAAGAATTCACTATTGCTGTATTTTTAGTTTCCCACTTACAGCACAAAGATCTTCCACTGTATCTATTTTGTTGCTTTGCAATAGTCTAAGTATTGGACAGCATAAATCTAAACAGTGTATTTAATCATCCACAAAACAGAATTTAATTTCCTTTTAAAATAATTCAATACTCTTATTAGTTTATTTGGTTAAACTTTTTATAATTTTAAGACAATTTTGTATTCACACAAGTTGTGAGGAGTAAAACATAGAGACATCATGTATACTTCACCCTGTTCCCTCATTGATAACACCTTGCAAAACTATAATACAATACCACAACCTGTATATTGACCTAAATACAATTTAGTTATCTTGTTCAGATTTTCTCATACTCATTTGTGTGCATTCATGTTTAGATTCATGCAGTTTTGTTCTTATATATGCCACTGCAATCAATACAAAACAGTTCAAAATTGCAAGGATCCCTGATGTTGTTTTTTAATAATCAAACACAAGCATCATTCCCTGTATCCTACATTAACACCTGGTAGTCAGTTCTCCATTTCTACAACATTGTATTTTCAAGAATGTTATAAGGAGATAGCAGAGAAAATGGAAGACTAAGGAAATCTGAAATATTGTCCATCCTTAAAAGTAATGAAAAAACAAAGTAAATAGTTAGAATTAACTTTTTTGGGCATTAACTCAAACCTTGATGCAACTCAAAAGCTTGCAGCAACCTATTTCTAAGTAAAATGGCTAAATATTAGTAAGATGAGAGACCTTTGGAGAACTTTAGCTAACTCTAGTCTGATCTTACACTCCCTATCTCAGAAGTAGCATTGAAAATAACACATATTCCCAGTACTATTGAGAACAACATGCACCTCATTATCAAAGAATTGTTGCTATTTGATCTGTCTGGTAACTCACTGAAAGATCACCTGAAAAGACTTTATTGTTTTGCCCAGGTCAGAACTCATGGAGTGCTCAAGCCACTACATGAGGGCATTTGTTGAATAATTTGCAGGCAAATATTTCACTCACTGATGTCTAAAGTGATTAATAATATTTGAGAAAAACAACAAGCTAACTAAAAAGCTTAGGAGGAAATGTTGGGGAATAAAATGTACATAAGGGTTTAAAACTTCAAACATTTCTGAGAATTTAGAGGATAATATGCATGTCCAGTGCTGTGCACATGCTCGGAAAAGACCAGAGAAGACTCTAATCCTTCACTTCTGGTTGACCTTGAGGTACTGCATAAGTAGGAAGTGAATGCTAAGGCAGAGCTATAAACGTCCCAGTTGATTATTGAAAGAGTGATTGAACTTGCACAAAGAGCACGTTCACAAAATATGAGAGAGATTTTGCTTCCAGGAGTTTAAGGAAATCTCTGTCCAATCATTAGCTGACTATAAAGCTGACAAATCAAAGACTTCAATGGCCAATAAGAATACAGAACTTACAGAACTAGTTCAGAAAAGTTACTATGCAAACAAACAAAAAAAACAAATACAACTTCAAACAGCAACAAAGGCAAACTACTGGGGGGGGGGGATAAAAATCTAATTTCCAGAGTTGTTGAATTGCAATATTAAAAATGCCTTATTTTCAATAAAAAATTACAAGAACGGCAAAGAAACAGAATTATAGGTCATATACAAGAAAAAACTCAATCAATAAAAACTATCCTTGAAGAAGCCTAGATGTTGGATATATTAGATAAATAATTTAAATAACCTCTTATAAATATATTCAGAGTTAAAGGAAATCATAAGTAAAGAAATAAAGAAGAATATGAGGCCAATGCATCATAAAATTGAGAATATCATTAAAGAGATACAATTTCTGGAATTGAAAAATATAAGTGAACTTAAAAGTTCACTAGATTGGATAAACAGCAGATTTGAGCAGGCAGAAGAAAGTATTGGTAAATTTGAATATGGTCAATGCAGGTTATCCACTCTGAAAAATGGGGGGAAAAGAATGAAGAAAAACAGAGCCTAAGAGTACTGTTGGACATTATCAAATGCATCAACATATGCATAATTGAAGTCCCTTAAGGAATGAACAAAAATAAAAGAACAGAAAGAGTATTTGAAGAAATAATGGATAAGAAAATCCAAATTTGATGAAAAG